>NW_023270504.1:12835669-13506694 GCF_011800145.1 Mirounga leonina
GGGGGGGGGGGGGGGGGGGAGAGAGGATCTTAAGCAGTCTCTATGCCCAGGTGGGGCCTGACACAGGGCTCCATCCCATGACCCTGAGAACGTGACCTTAGCCCAAACCAAGAGTTAGATGCTAAACCAACTGAGCCACCCAGGCAACCATCTCCTGAGGACTTTTCTTAGGTGTTCTGTGTTGATAGGATTCAGGGTTGAGTAAAGGAGAGTAGAGAATTGTATGGGGAAGTAGAAAAATCGATTTTCACTGTTGACATCAATGTATCATATCACTTTCTAATCCCTTAATTGCATGCCCTTCTGGCTTTCCCAGGTCTCTTTCTGATTCCTGTTCAGAAATTCTCATTCTGATTTCTTCCTGGTAGTTCATTTAGTTTCTGAAGACCTCTAGAAGCAGAAGCTCAGGCTTTTCTGATTTGTCAAATTGACCATCTTGTTTTGTTGTGATAGGAATGTTAAGAATTTTGAAAGCTAGAATCTGACTCATGAATGAGGAAGGTTGCATTTAACTCTGTCTTCTCTGCAGTTATCCCAGAGGGACTAAGAAAAGGCACCTGTTCACAACCATCCCAGGATGATACTAGATAATATGGAGTCTCTACAACCTCTAGTGAAGCGCTGGTTATCTGCTTGTTTACCCAAATAATGGTGTAATTTTACTAGTGTAGGGTGTGCATGTTGCCGGGACTCCAGAGATATTGTGGGAAGGAAGCAAAATAGTTTTGGTCTCCATTTATGTAGATTTCAGTCTACGTACAGTTGGTCTGGTGTGTGTTAGTCTGCATCAGGATGGGTTTTCACTGATTTGGAATTCGGCCTCTGCCAGACTGGGATGGGATTTGGGAGGTGTAGTGCTGGGGGTGGTAGGGTAGGTAGGTGAGTTGGAGGAAGTGGCTGTGTTTCCTCTTGGTCTCATGAGCAGGTTTTTTGAGGGGAGGCATACCTTCAAATTCAAGTCTTGGTTGCACCTAGTAATATTTACTTGCAGAATTAGGATTTCTATCCTCATTGAGAAAACATGAAGCAGGTTCTACCTTGAGGAGGTTTTATTTTAGAAAGGGAGACAAAGGGCTTCTTCCAAGTAACATGCAAACAGAATACAGTACAAAGTAAGATCATAGGTGGGAGGATGCCTGTAAGTGATCCAGTTGGTGAAGTTCTCAGAAGACTCCTGGGAGCTAAGTTAGGATATTTATTTTTCTTTGGTATGAGCTGAATTTGGTTACTTCAGCTTTCTTTTCAACTTTTCAGGGAAACTATCTGACCTTCCCTTTTCTTTCCCCAGGAGAGAAGTTACACATTTATTACTATGGCAGTGGTTTTGCTCTACTGGCCTTTTCTGCACAGACCAAGACTGAGAATTATTGCTGTTAATTATTATTAATATTATATCTTAGTATCTACATCTGTATCAATATCTGTAGCATATATTTACCTGGATCTGTCTAGCTGGGCAAACTGTATTTATTAGTTCAAGGTGTGTTGGAGTTTGTGTTCTTGGTGGTAGGGCAGGGAAGGACGGCCTAAAAGAGGCTCTATTTATTGGATCATGGCTCAAGCTGAAGATGTAGCTTGAACTGATGTTTTCCTGGGAAACATTTATACACAATGTCAAGATGGGGTATTTACACCTCTTCCATGCAGACTTCTCAGGCTGACCCACAGTGCATAGAAGATTCTCACTCAGTCTTGCCAACACTGGAAAATGGGGTCCTTCCTACTCTTATCTTCCATCAACTAGGAAGCCATCTGGGATCTTGACATGCCTTTGCCTTGACTGTTCATTTCTGATTGAGGAATACCCTTCTTGGTTCATAGTTCATGTACCTTTATTTATTTTGGCAGGTAGGCAGGTGTTCATAAAATGCCCTTAATTGTAAGTTCCCAGAGAGGGGAATTCTCTGTTTGCCACCATTGTCTTGCACTGTGTGTAACTGAGTGCGTGATGATTCGGGCGTAATAGTGGTGGTGTTGATAATTTAGGGGAAATAAAATGTTGCTTTTGGATGAGTTCTTTTGCACAAAGAATCAGTGTGGTGCCTGAATTTTCTATTTAGAATTTGCCTTTGTATTCATTTATACTTAGTTGAAATCTGAACTTTCATAGATTGAATCCAGTCTTTCTCACTTAGAAACTTTTCGTGGTTCCTACTTGAGGGGCCATCCAATTTCTCACTTTAGACCCAACCCAAAGTATACTGAACCCATCTGTGTGGGAATCTGAAGATGGTAAGGAAAAATGGTAGCAAATAGAGAATTTTTTTTCCTTCTGGGAGCTTACTGTATAACGGCATTTCTCCAAATAAAGTAAAGCAGTGAAAGTAATAAAACTCTGTGTTGTCTTTTCAGTTGTCACACATCAAGGGGATGATAATGGAGCAAATCATAAATGTCACAGATAATGCACTTTGTCTGAACTGACTTGGGTTACTTCCCTTGTACTTTCACTTTGATGTGGTGAAAGAGACATGGACCTCAGTTCTTGTGCCAGATCTCTGACATCGCCAAACTGGGCTATAAAGCTTGGGGGTACTTCCTTGGCTGTGGCCAGTTAACTCTGTACCTCAGGCTTCAGATGGGGAAGGAAAGGCAAGCTGAAAGTGTCATCAGGCAGAAGCTCTGCTCCTGGACTCCACCTCATCACCTACTACTCCTGCCTTCTTCCCTAACTGCGATTGCTCCCAGTGCAAAGTTCTAGGCCCTGAGTTATGCCTCTGAACATTAATGAGGGGGAGAGCAGGGGACAAGGAGAGCATACTAGAGAGATCAGATATTTCTCTCTCGAGAAAGCTTGGGGGAAGGAGGGTCCTGTTGAACAGGGTTTGGAAAGAGTGTGTTCTAGGCAGAGAGGTTCAGTCCGTTTGAGGGCTGATGTTAATGCCAGCAAGATGTGCATGTGTGGGTAAAGATTTGTCCTGTTGAAGCAGGAGCCATGGAAAAGGTTAATGGTAGGCGTAAGTGGTAGAAGAACAGTGAAAAGAAAGACAGAAATATAATCTTAGAGATTTTGACTGAATAGAGAGCAGGAAACTGCAGGTTGGTTGGGAGTGTGTGTGTATTGGGCGGTGGGGGGGGGTTTGTGTGTGGTTCTTTTTAAGACTTGAGGAAAGTGTCATTTTCCAGAAGGAAGGTAGAGAGCACTCACACTTCAGTTATCTGGGGCAGTGTAGTAGTCAGGAAGAATGTGATTTAGGGCTTTATCCTGCTTCAAGGAAGGTCAGCACTCTCATATGGCTGTTGGGTGAATCTAAGTGAGAGCTGAGAGGATCTCATTGTTCCGAGTTACCAATTTATGGACCGAGAGGGTGGACCAGGAAGGCTGACTGTGGATATGCAGTGTTTGTAAACTGTAGGAACCTACTAGATAGAGGTCTAGTGTGGACACAGTGCTAAGTGTCTAAGTGATTTCATGTCAGTTGAATTGAATTTAGGGCTAGGTTGGCAAACCACAAATATCTGATATCAATGAGTTCAGTTGTAGTTTCTTAGATTTGTTCCAAATTTATATGCAATTTCCCTGAATAAAGTCAGGAACCTTAGAGGCAGCTTTGTCAATCCCTTTTTTTCTGAACATATTTGTTTTTTTTTCCATTTGAAATTAAAACGTAAAGGCAATCCTTTATCTTCTCTGTTGATCTTCCTATAGTAATAGGAAGCATGTTCAGAATACCCATTATTCCTTATCTCATGTCCATATTCATTAATAACTTTAAAAAAATAAGGAGGGGTGCCTTGGTGGCTCAGTCGGTTTAAGTGTCCCAACACTTGATCTCAGCTCACGTCTTGATCTCAGGGTGGTAAGTTCAAGCCCCACGTTGGGCTCCATGCTAGGCATGGAGCCTACTTAAAAAAAATAATAATGAAGAGATCTAAAACAGACCGAGAGGTCTGTACTGATGTCTGATGTCCACTGGCCTTTGTGCTTATATCCATGGGTGATTAATAAATATTAACAATGCTCTAGGTGCCGCAAGCTCTGAGCTAGTCACAGACGAGGGTCACCTTGGGAAACACCAATGCCCATTTTTTTTTTTTTTATATTCTACTAGGCCAGGTCTCTGGTTGTCAACAATAACCAAGCTAGAATGATCAGTCTTACATAGCTGAAGTCCTATTACCAGCATCACTCTGGCATTTTAATCAACTGAGCCACCCAGGCGCCCCACACTCTGGCATTTTAGCTCTGGAAGGGAGTTAATCATATTTTGGATGGCTGGCGAGCTGACATTATTCTGGTACTGGTTTTTCTGGGTTAAGGATATAGAGGACATTGCCATTCTCTGGCAAACATTCCAAGTCTAGGGAGCAAAAGGCCAAGGGAATTAGAAGGCTTAAAAAGATGTTTTGTTGGGGTGCCTGGATGGCTCAGTTGGTTAAGCGTCTGCCTTCAGCTCGGGTCATGATCTCAGGGTCCTAGGATCCAGCCCCACCTCAAGATCCCTGTTCAGTGGAGAGTCTGCTTCTCCCTCTGCCTCTCCCCCCTCCCCCTGCTTGTGCTCTCTCACTTTCTCTCTGTCAAATAAATACATAAAAAATCTTTTTTAAAAAAAGTTTTGTTGAACTATCCTCATTAAGCTGGCACCATCTATCTGCCTTCCTACCCCCCTTTGTCCCAGTTGGGGCTGTCCTTTGTGACAGATGTTTCCTAATAGTATATACAGGCAGCCTTGGTATATAGTATATACTGGAAGCCTTGGATGATGGCTGAGGTTTGGGAAGACCAAACCTGGAGGCATCCACATTGTCAGGGAGATTGCAACCATCTTCCTGCCATTGGGCTCCCATTTTAGAAAATGCCTGCTCCCCATCCCCATCTTTTTTTACACAGTGAGAATCAAGGTTTCATTTTTTAGTCTAGCACTCCTTAAATGCACTGAACATGGGTTTTCATTCTTCTTTTTGGTGCTAGAGATCTTTTATGCTGTATTTACACTAAAAGCCAAGCAAAAGGAAATGGGCTAAAGTTGTGGGCAGGAATTACAATTACATGTAAAATCATATCTGAGAACTATTGGAATAGGTACAGGGATGCTTTGGAATCTTTCTTGGCATCTAAACAGATGGTCCGGAGACATTTAGGCCCAAGATTAGGTTTGGATTCTAGCAGGAAACAGTTTAGATAGAGCTCTCCGATTTAATGATCGCAGTACTTCTAGCTTTGGCCCATCAGTGTCTATTTGGGAGGAAATGGATGACATCGGCAGAAAGTGACCTAGGCACAAATATGAGAACTGGTTCAAATAGTCCTTTATTAGCCATGCCCTATAGTCTTAACTCTTTGTGGAGATAGGGTGCTGCAGGAGAAAGAACATGGTCTTTGAAGAAACAAAGAACCAGCTTGAAATTCCAGCTTTTCTTTGTACTGGCTATGAGCTTGGGGCAGTTGTCTAAGCTCTCAGTCTGTAAAGTGGAATAATACTTACGTCCTTGGGTTGTTATGCAGGTTAATGAAATAACATCTGTGCATTACTTGCGGCTCATCAAATTCTTTTTCACCCCTCTGTCCATGTAGCCCTAAGTCTTGCACATATATATGGTACCCCTATTTGCCAGAAACCATTTTTCTCTGCCTCCAGGCTTTGCACCTGTTCACCTCTTAGAGTTCAGGCCTAGGGCCCTGGTGTATTAGTTTGTGGTAGTCCCACAAAATGACAATAAAAATATGGAGTTGTTATAACCATACTAACATGAGCCAACGTGGTTTCTTTCCAGGCAGTTTTCTTGCTGACAGTTTTGGTTGTAAATCAAAGACAAAGGAGTTCTATCTTCCCACCCACTCCTCTGATCTAATGTTCCTGATTTGGGGCTAGATCATTCTGGGTGGAATTTCGTTCTAACCAAAAGTGATGGCAAGCTTGTTTATAAAGGACATTTAGGGAAGGAGAAACCATAACCTTTACTACTGGGACATTGTTGTTTTCCTCCTACCTTTTTAGGTTGATAAATATCAAACCTACAGAAAGTTTTAAGAATAGTAGTATTAACACTCCTTTATCTTTCAATGAGATTGAGCAGTTGTTACTATTTTGGCACAGTTACTTGCTCTCTCCAATGTATGTGTGTGTGTGTGTGTGTGTGTGTATGAAATATGGTCTGATTCAAAGTTTACTAATTCCCTTATTTTTTATCCTAAAATTTTTCTCCCTGATCCAGGTGCAATCCAGGGCTCTGCATTGCATCTCTGTCATTTCTCTTTATTCTCCTTTAATCCACAACAGTTCCTCAGCCTGCCATTCCTGACATTGACAGTTTTGAACAGCACAGGTCAATTGTTTTATAGAAAGTCAGCGTTCTGTGGAAACCTGTTTTGTAGACTGATCATTTTTTTTATTTCAAGTTCTTATTTAAATTCTAGTTAGTTAACACATATGGTAAAATTGGTTTCAGGTGTAGAATTTAGTGATTCATCACTTATATCTAACACCCAGGGCTCATCACAAGAGCCCTCCTTAAAACCCATCATCCCTTTAGCCCATCCCCCACCCACCTCCCTCCAGCAACCTTCAGTTTGTTCTCTACTATTAAGAGTCTCTTATGGTGGGGCGCCTGGGTGGCTCAGTCATTAAGCGTCTGCCTTCAGCTCAGGTCATGATCCCAGGGTCCCGGGATCGAGCCCCTCATCGGGCTCCCTGCTCTGCGGGAGGCCTGCTTCTCCCTCTCCCACTCCCCCTGCTTGTGTTCCCTCTCTCACTATCTCTCTCTCTGTCAAATAAATAAATAAAATCTTAAAAAAAAAAAAAGTCTTACAGTTTGCCGCTCTGTTTTCATCTTATTTTATTTTTCCTTCCCTTCCCCTATGTTCATCTGTTTTGTTTGTTAAATCCCACATATGAGTGAAATCACATAAAGTATTTGTCTTTCCTTGGGTTACTTATATCTTATAAGTATAAGGGAGGGAGAAGCAGACCCCCGCGGAGCAGGGAGCCCCATGCGGGGCTCGATCCCGGGACCCTGGATTCATGACCTGAGCCGAAGGCAGACGCTTAACGACTGAGCCATCCAAGTGCCCCAGTATTTGTCTTTCTCTGACTGACTTATTTCCCTTAGCATAATACGCTCTAGTTCCATCCACATTGTTGCAAATGGCAAGATTCCATTCTTTTTGATGTTGGAGTAATATTCCATTGTGTATATATATACACACATCTTCTTAATCCATTTTTCAGTTGATGGACATTTGGACTCTTTCCATAATTTGGCTATTGTTGATAATACTGCTATAAACATCAGGGTGCATGTTCCCCTTCGAATCAGTATTTTTTTATCCTTTGGTAAATATCTAGTAGTACAATTGCTGGATAGAAGGGTAGTTCTATTGTTAACTTTTTGAGGAACCTCCATACTGTTCTCCAGAGTGGTTGCACCAGTTTGCATTCACACCGACAGTGCAAGAGGGTTCCCCTTTCTCCACATCCTAGGCAACACCGGTTGTTTTCTGTGTAGTTAATTTTAGCCATTCTGACAGGTGTGAGGTGGTATCTGATCGTGGTTTTGATTTGTAATTCACTGATGATGAGTGATGTTGAGCATCATTTCATGTGTCTTTTAGCCAATACTAACCCAGATATCAGATATGTCCTTTGTAAATATCTTCTCCCATTCCGTAGATTGTCTTTTATTTATTTATTTTTTTAATAAAGATTTTATTTATTTAGTTGACACAGAGAGATAGATTAACGAGAGAGAGAGAAAGAGCACAAGCAGGGGGAGCGGCAGGCAGAGGGAGAAGCAGGCTTCCTGCATGAGCAGGGAGCCCGATGCGGGGCTCGATTCCAGGACTCTGGAGTCATGACCTGAGCTGAAGGCAGCAGTTTAACCAACTGAGCCACCCAGGCGCCCCTCCGTAGATTGTCTTTTAGTTTTTTTGTTTTTTTTTTAAGTCTTTATTCATTTATTTGAGAGATTGGGGGGGGAGCACACAAGTTGGGCAGGGAGGGGCAGAGGGAGAAACAGACTCTCCACTGAGCAGGGAGACTGATGCAGGACTTGATCCCAGGATGTTGAAATCATGACCAGAGCGGAAGGCAGCCACTTAACCAACTAAGCCACCCAGGCGACCTATGTCTTTTAGTTTTGTTGATTGTTTCCTTTGCCGTGCAGAAACTTTTTAACTTGATGAAGTCCCAATAGTTCATTCTCATTCCAAAAAGCAAAACAAAAAAACCCTTCTTCTAGGAATCTCAAGATATAGTAGCTAATCAATACAGCTATATATTCATTTTCTCTGTCCTAAATGCCTCTTTTGGTTGCTTGCTACAATTATGAGCAGATCCTTGTCCTGTGTAGTGAGGGTTGGAGATGGAAGTGTGGAATCCAGGGACGCCTGGGTGGCTCAGTCTCGGTTAAGCGTCTGCCTTCGGCTCAGGTCATGATCCCAGGGTCCTGGGATTGAGTCCCACCCACATCGGGCTCCTTGCTCAGTGGGGAGCCTGCTTCTCCCTCTGCCTGCCGCTCCCCCCTGCTTGTGTGCGTGCTCTCTCTCCCCCTCTGGCGAATAAATAAATAAAATATTAAAAAAAAAAAAGGAAGTGTGGAATCCAGAATGAGGAGGCATATAGATCCTGGCCCAGCCTTCCAGAAGCTTTTAGACTATAAAGGAATTTAAGTGACACACCCAAGACACCACCAGATAGAAAGGGAAAATTAGTTTCAGCTGACCATCAGGACAGGCTGTGAGTGCTGGTGGGAAGGGGAGGAAGGTTGGAGATGGGGATCAGTCAGGATGGCTTAGGAAAGGCTTCCTAGATGCGGCGGGGGGAAAGGTTGTAGAATAGGGCTGAGAAGAGCTAGAGGGTCAAGACTGCACAGGAGTGAGGAGGGCATCCCTGGCAGGACAGGTAACTTACCCAGGCCAAAGACTCATCCCAGAAAGGGTAAGTCAGGATATGAAGAGCTGAGTTGGGAAGGAGGTGTTGTATCTGAGGGTAGGGGAGAATTAGGGCGGGGCTTTGACAGCTGGGTCAGAGAGTCTGCTGAATATAAACCATTGGAATAATTGCAGATTATTGCACAGAAGAAGGGCATTTCGGGACATGGTGTTTGAGGACAATGTTCTCTTTTTTGTTATAGGCTGGATTTCTGGTAAGCTCTCTCAGGATTCCCAATCATGGATTTGCTTTCTCTTCTATATGTTTGGTTGATGTTCATTTGTTTGTTCTGCCTGCTCCTGTGGAGTCATAAAACATGATTATTTAATTCCCAGATGTTTTGTTTTTGGGTTGCATCTCTGGTATTTTCTTACTTTGTCTGTAGGCCCACTGTCCCTCATCTTCGGTAAAAGTGGAAAGAGCACAAGGACCACCCTGCACAACACAGTTGAGGAAAACAGAAATTATCATGCAACCCTTATCCCACACTGCCGTTCAGATGGTCCTCCTCTGGAATTCCTGCTCAGCGTCCATAGATGGACTTCAGAAGAGTGTATGACATTTTTTTTTTTGAGGTGACCAACCTCAGGTGGGTCTGTGACTCAACAAATATGAAGAACCACTGTTGTGTCTTTGTTGAGAGGTGGTTGCTGGGGTGGTTCCCCAGAGAGAGAAACGTGGCAGAAGCATCCTTAGTGCCAACTGCAGGAGCCTCCAGGAAAGTTGAAGGGGCTGGAGAAGAATTGGGAAAAGGGAAATGGGTTCAGAGGGAACTAGTAGGTTCTTTCTTTGTATTCTCCATATCCTGGTGATTACAGGTTTCCGGTTCCCCTTCAACTTAAATCTACTGAGACCTTGTCATTTATCAGGCTCTGTACCAGGTGCTCTCACAACATTATCTCCTGCAATCCTGTGTTGAACCTGCAGTGCACAGAGTGGAGTCAGTCCCTCCCTCAGTCATGGTGTGTTTGCCCCATTGCTTTCTGTCAGGCCCCTTTTCTTTTTCTTTCTTTTTTTTTTTTTTTATCACGTTATGTTAATCACCATACATTACATCATTAGTTTTTGATGTAGTGTTCCATGATTCATTGTTTGCCTATAATACCCAGTGCTCCATGCAGAACGTGCCCTCTTTAATACCCATCACCAGGCTAACCCATCCCCCCCCCCCAGAACCCTCAGTTTGTTTCTCAGAGTCCATAGTCTCTCATGGTTCACCTCCCAGGCCCCTTTTCAATGCATTTTATTTTCCCCTTTCATCCTTATCTCTATTCTCATTTCCCCTCCTCACTGGAGGCACTTACTTCAGTATATTTAACAAATGTTCTTCCAGTCCATGTTCTACATTGGTTTTCGATACATTCACCCATTCAACAACTACAGTGCCCAATTGTGTGTGCATTCTTTTTTTTTTTTTTTTTTCTTATTTCTTTATTTGACAGAGAGAGAGACACAGTGAGAAAGGGAACACAAGCAGGGGGAATGGTAGAGGGAGAAGCAGGCTTCCCGCGGAGCAGGGAGCCCGATGCGGGGCTCGATCCCAGGACCCCGGGATCATGACCCGAGCCGAAGGCAGATGCCTAACGACTGAGCCACCCAGGCGCCCCTGTGTGTGCATTCTTAATTCCACAAAGATTGCGCTTCAGGGTGGTCCCCAGTGACGCTCCCACCAGCAGTGTGTGATAGTTTGTCTCTTCTCATTGAATTCTCGTGTTGACCCAGTGAGGGAGGTCAAGTAAGGTTCCCAGTGGAAGAAGAGACTGAGGCTTAGAGAGATTAAGCAAATTACCCAAGTTCATGTAGTCACAAGGAAGGGCCAAGGCTCACATCCAGAATTGCTGACATAGTGTTCATTGATCTTATCTCTAGAGTACCCAGCACTGCCTGTTCCAGATGGGGCATCTGTAGACAAAGATAATAATAATAATGATAATAATAATAATAATAATAATAATAATAATAATTATTATTATTATTATATTGAGCCTTGCATTTCTCGATGCCTGGTCTAACACAGTAAGCCTAGGACCCCCTCATGTGTTAGCACCAGCATGGATGAGAGTGTCTAATTAGAGTCCTTAGCATTTCAAGGTGAATCATATGGAATAAAACTGTTTTCATTGTCTCATGAGAGTTGGCTAACAAGCTCGAGTTTTAATGGATGATTTTGAGCCTGCACATTTATAAAGACTGATTGATTTTCAGTGATTTCAATATTAAGTACTAGGTAGATAATATTAAATCCATATTGTTTGCTACGCTTTGAGCTAAGTGCTGTACAGACATCATTTCCCTTACTCCTCATAGCTGCCCTGTGAGGTATCTACTTTTACTCCCATTTGACTGTTGTGACAACTAAAGCCCCAAGAGGTGAACTAATTTGTCCAGAGTCACCAGGTGGGAGGTTGAGGTGCGATTTGAACCTGAACAGTCTACCTGCAGAGCCTTACTCCTAACTAGTAAACTGTACTGTCTTCCTGTGAAGGAAGCTTTTAGATTCTCTTCCCCTTGAACTTGAGGACAATTTCTTGTCAGTTAGGATGGTTTAGAACAATCATGGGAAGTACAGGGCTAGTGGACAAGAATCTCCAGAGGGAGAGGATCTGAAGTTTGAAAATGTCCCCAGGTGTCTTCATTATGCCTCCCTCTGTCCCCTGAAGTGAGAACCTCCGCCTTAGGACATCCCACCTGGATTATAGGGCTTGAGCACGATGCCTTCAAAAAAGTAGGGATTCTCGAACTGGGCGTGGGTGGTTCATTGCCTGTATTTTTAAACAAGTGTCCTCAAAGGCAAACAATTCTTATCACTTATGTGTGGTTTTTACCTGCCATGAATGATGTATGGTCAAGGTTTTATCACAGTTGGTTTCCCCTTCCCACTATCCATTTTGCTCTCCTTCCACAAGGAAGGTAATACCACGTATGCCTTTACCTGAGCCAGGTTTATAAAGGTTGCTTGGCTACAAAGTATCTATCTATCTCCATGACCAGTAGATAGGAATTCTGGATTATGGCCTCTTTCAGGTTTCTCTTCTCAGCATGGTCATTTGTTCAACAAATATTTATTGAGCACCTAACTCACAGGCTAATGGAGGAGACAGGCAGCTGACCTGGAATTTGGATACATTAGGATCAGTGGCACATGGCGGAAGCCGGGTGCTAGGAGAGCACATGGGAAGGGCAACATAAGGGTCAGGGGAGGCTTCCTGGGAAAGCAACTGCGGAGCTGGGAACTGAATGAGAAGTGGGGGTAGCTAAGTGAAGGGGCCAAGGGGGCAGTAGAGGCAGGGGAACAGGGTGAATGTTGAATTTCTTAGCTGGAGCAGGAACTGGGCAGGGGATGAGGCTGGAGGAATAAGCACAGGTCAGATTATGAAGGAAGGAAGGAAGGTCTATGAAGGAAGGGCAGTGTGGAACCACGGAAGGGTTTGAAGCCTGGTCATGGGTCGGGGACACCTCAAATAGCGTAGAAAGATTCCATAAGTTAAGAATTCACCCTCCTTATCTTGTGTGCTTGTTGGTAAATCGTAACATTGGAACTGGTGAGTGGCAAATAAGGAATCTAGATGGATTTATAGACAGAAGGTCTGGCCCATAACCCAATGGTTCCTTTTGATCATCTATAGAGTAGACTTTCCAATTTTGACTTGATCTTTCTGTCTTTAAAAACCTCTGACAGCATTTCCTAAAATTTTCTCAAAACCAAAGGCTGAGTAGGAAGGAGAGTGGGGGCTGCATGACTTTGTTCTCTCTGTTGTCCACTTCTCATTTCTGGGCATTACTGTGAATTGTTCATCCAAAGCCTTGTTCCCCTTGTGGAGGGAGCCATTTGAATAGCAGCAGG
Source organism: Mirounga leonina (assembly GCF_011800145.1). Classification (NCBI taxonomy): domain Eukaryota; kingdom Metazoa; phylum Chordata; class Mammalia; order Carnivora; family Phocidae; genus Mirounga; species Mirounga leonina. Next base: position 12,848,384 of record NW_023270504.1, read on the forward strand.
GAGAAGGGGGAAGATGGAACTGCATGCAGGATTCTTTCATTAAGAAAACATTCAGCAGCAGTTTGAGTTAAAAATAACTCCTTGTGAAAAATTCATAGGGGGGTCACAAGTGAGTGTTTTAATACAGGCTCACAGAGCAGGGCAGATTCTCCAGGCCCTGGCAGCTGACGTCCCAGATGGCTCAAGGTGTGTAGAGAGCACAGCGTGGCCAGTGAGGAGACTGTCTGCAGAAGTGCGCTCACCTCCTCTCCTGGAACCCAGAGAGGGAGGGGACAGAAGGAATTGTCTTGGTTGTGAACTACTGAGCTAGGTGACTCATTTCTTTTCTCCCTACCCATCACACTTTCTCTTCATACCCATCACACTTTCATAAAAAAAGTTAGTGAATTTTTACCTGGTTGCTTTGGGTGAGGTGTACTGAATGTCAAAATTCACAAAATAGCTTTTCTGGCTCCTCTCCCTTCTCAGTCATGGACCCTGGGTTGGCCGCTGCCCCCATTTCTCTAGTGTTTCCTTCCCAGACAGCCTGGTCCTCTCCTTCTTGCAGGTGGTTATGAAGGTCCTGCCCCTTTCTCCCTCCTCTCTGTTCACAGCGCACCTGTGGGCCTAGGTGGGGAAAGGGAAGGGGTGGACTGTACATTCTTGGTTATCTGCCCAGCTGAATGGATGATGCAGACTGAGGAAAAAGGGGACCAAATTGCCATCTGACCTTGGGTAGCAGATTTGGGGGCTAAGAGTTTCAAGACTGAGAGACCAATATTTGTATTTTAAACTCTGATGATATATTAAAAAATGGGTCTCTAATTGCAACGAAGCCCTCTAGTCCATGAATGAATGTGTCAAAACTCACGGTCAAGCACTGCACACACATCCTACCTGTGAATTCTTGCACAATACATTCATATCATGTTGTGTCTAACCATCTAATTGGTACATGAAGCTATATGACTTATGAATACAAAAGGGATTATGTCACGTTGTATGGAAAAAAGGGAATGTTGGGGTGCCTGGGTGGCTCAGTCAGTTGAGAGTCAACTCTTGATATCGGCTCAGGTCTTCATATTAGGGTTGTGAGTTACGGCCCCGTGTTGGGCTCCTTGCTGGGCATTGAGCCTACTGAAAAATAAAATTAAAAGAAAAAATTGAATGTTGGGAGGTATTTGGTACCCTTTTTTTGGCGGGGGGGAAGCAGGATTGATTTTTCTATGGTGTCTTTTGGTGTCAGTTTCTATGACACTTTGGCTGCAACAAGTTAATGTGACTTTTGAGTTTTGGTTGGTTGGTTGAACACATTGTTCAGTAAATATTTATTTTTTCTCTAGGCATTCTGGAAGGATAGCATTTACCAGATGAAAAATGAAGCAGCAGCTCTGAAGCCTGAGCATTGGACCTCGGCAGCCCCAACCCAACCTGGCTTAACTCAGCCTCACTGAACCAGATCCAACACTCTTGGCTCCCTGGGCTTGCTACAGCTCTCTGATCCTTAGAATCTTCTCAGTTCCAGCTAGAATGCTACATCAGGCACTTTGCAGATTTGGTCGAAAGCTGGTACGCAGACGTCCGCTGGAGAAAAAAGTGAATGAGTTTAAATCTGGCATAAAACTGAGCACTCTGGACTTAGTGGCCCTTGGTGTGGGCCACACAGTGGGTGTTAGTGTGTTTGTCCTGGCTACTGAGGTGGCCAGTAATCAAGCAGGACCATCCATTGTGATCAGCATTTTGGTGGCGGGCCTAACATCGTTGTTGGCTGGGCTGTGCTATGCAGAGTTTGGTGCCTGGCTTCCCCATTCTGGCTCTGCGTATCTCTACACCTATGTCACTATGGGTGAACTCTGGGCTTTCATCACTGGCTGGAACCTTATCCTCTCCCTTGTTGCTGATGCAGTTATTGTGATGAAGGCCTGGATCTTAACTTTTGACAACCTGATTGGGAACTGGTTCTATGCCACCCTGCATGAGAGCATCTCACAGCATGTTCCCCAAGTCTTCATAGACTGTCTAGGCTACTTGGCTATGAACCTTCTGTTTTGGCTCATAGAAATTCTAAGTCTGTTTTATCATGGGTTCTTCAGAGTTTTCAAACTGTTTACATTGGTAAAATTTTTGGTTGTCAGTTTTGTCATCATCTCTGGCTTCATGAAGGGGGACCTGCACAACTGGAACCTCACAGAAGAGGACTACATGCAGGCTGAAGTCAATGACACCTTTAGTTTGGGCCCTCTGGGCTCTGGTGGATTCATGCCTTTTGGCTTTGAGGGGATTCTCCGTGGAGTAGCTACCTGTTTCTATGCTTTTATAGGCTTCGACAGTATTGTTACCAGAGTTGAGGAAACCCAGACTCCCAAGCGTTCCATCCCCAAGAGCATTGTGATTTCACTGCTCATCTGCTTTTTGGTATATTTTGGTGTCTCTGTGGCAGTTACACTCATGGTGCCTTACTACCAGCTTACTACCTTGCCTGAGGTATTTCTCCATATTGGCTGGGCCCCTGCCTATTATGTTGTAGCTTTTGCAACTTTCTGTTGTATTTTTGTCAGCATCTATCAGAGCTTTCTCCTCCCCATACGGTGGGTGATAGACATGATGGCACTGGATGGCGTCCTGTTCCCTGTGCTTGCCAAGAAATGTGCCTGCATACACACCTGCATTTTGTTCTTTGAATTCATTTGTATTGTTTCAGTCATGCTATTATTTTTTGGATTCGCTGATCTCTTGGACCTCAGGTCTATTGTGACGCTGACATCTTATTCCCTGGTAGCTTTTTGTGTTCTCATCGTCAGGTATCAGCCTGAGTGGACGAATGAAGAAAACGAAGCACAGGTGCAGGAGGAGAATGGGGGAAATGAGGCGCAGGTGCAGGAGGAGGATGGATCTGCAGCAGAGAAGCTGACTCTACAGGGACTATTCTTTCCAGGCAGCCCCACCCCCACTCCGCTCTCTGGCCGGGTTGTCGTTGTTTGCTCCTCACTGCTTGTTCTGCTGCTGACTCTTCTCTGCCTGGTGCTGGCCCAGTGGCCAGGTCTGCTCTCTGGAGACCCAGCGCCGATCACAGTGGTTGTGCTGCTCCTGGTGCTCATCACTGGGATCACTGGGGTCATCTGGAGGCAGCCACAGAGCTCCACTCCCCTTCCCTTTAAGGTCCCTGCTGTGCCTCTCCTCCCACTCCTGAGCATCTTTGTGAATGTTTGCCTTATGATGCAGATGACAGCTGGAACCTGGCTGAGATTTGGTGTCTGGATGCTGATTGGGTTTGCTCTCTACTTCGGGTATGGGCTCTGGCACAGCCTGGGCCCTTAACCCCGCTTAAGGGCCCAAACTGTAGACCTTGAACTCAGCAGTGCCTGTATATATTTGGTTTGACATCATCACACCTGAATGCAGTCTGGTTCCCCTACACAATAATGGGGAGTACTCTTGAGTGTATGGAAATCTAGGTCTCCTTTGAGATATTATTGGGGGAACACTAATAGAGCTCTGTATTTAAGGTATGGTGAAGGATGTGTCTTTTTGCTCTTTTTCCTTTTTTTTTTACGTTCTACTTTTCAATTGTGTCTATAGCTGCTCGCTGGCTTTTACAAAATCAGTATTAAAAGAAAATTGAAAAAGTATTTTCCTTTTCTTTGGTTAAATATCCACTAGTTAAGGAGGTGCCTAGCTGGCTCAGTCAGTAGAGCATGACTCTTGATATCAGGCTGGTGAGTTTGAGTCCCACATTGGCTGTAGAGATTACCTAAGAAAATACACAGTAGCAGAATTACTGGATCATATGGTTGTCCTGTTTTAAGGTTTTTGAGGAATCGCCATACTGTTTTTCACAATGCATGCGCGGTTGACATTCCCACCAACAGTGCATGAGGATTCCTTTTTCTCCGTATCTTCGCCAACACTTCTATTTCATGTCTTTTTGATTTTAGCCATCCTGACAGGTATAAAGTGATATCTGATTGCAGTTTTAATTTGTATTTCCCTGATGATTAGTGATGTTAAACATTTTTTCATGTGTCTCTTGGCCATCTGTATGTCTTCTGTAGATAAATATTCAGGTCTCTGCCTATCTTTTAATCGGATTGTTTTTCTGGTGTTGAGATACAACTGTAGATTCATGAAAATATGGGACTCTTGTGAGGGATGTGTGTTTTCACATTTGAAGGGAATTTATGAGCGAGGTTTGTATTGTGTACTGTACCATGGAGTGAGATTCCTGAATCAGGAAGGGATGAGATATGATTCTCAGACAGATAGACTCTTCCTGGGAGACAGTTGTAGCAACTGCTACAGTCATGTAGGTCCTGCTCTTCAAAGTGTGGTCCATGGACCAGCAGCGAGGATGTCACATGGGAGCTTCTTAGAAATACAGAATCTCAGGCCCCAGTGCAGATGTGCTGAATCAGAATCTGCATTTTTAACAGGCTCCCAAGGGATTTGTATGCTCTTTTAGGTTTGAGAAGCACGGGCCTGAGATGATTGAGGATAGGTGTCTGGCCTCAGATGAGCACCACAGAAGGTGTGGAAACTTTGGAATTGGGAGCATAAGAGGAGGGGCTTAGGCTGGGAAGTTGAATTTGGGGAAGAGGGTGAAGTGTGGGGTCTGACTGCCCTCCTGTCCCCAGGCCTCCCTCACCAGTCACTATGGCAGGGTTTAGCACTCTGCCCACTGTGGGAAAAAGCCTGCGGTGCCCTCGCTCAAGTCTGCCTGATCCTCAGGGCCTCCCATGGTGCAAGCATTGGGGGGTGGGGACTGCTGCAAATTCTGTTACCCCTACTTCATATGATAGCCTGAAAGGGACTGGGGAGGTCATATTAGTCATGCCCCGCCTCAGGGCTATACTGTCCCTTAATCAAATGAGTGATAAAGTGATGACACTAATTGAGGAGGCTCTGGGGGTTGGGGGATGAAATAGTTCTTAACTATCTGTCCTGGAAATTAGGATACTTTCATCTTTCAAATGCTTCAGGAGAGACCAGATGTCTACATAAGGGGTTACACCCTGGTAGGGACCAAATTAATGCTTTTTAAGAGATCTTTTGATGATTTTTAATGGGTTAATAACAAACTATATGAGACCTATAACTCCAGAGACCTGGACTGATAGGCACTAGAACGATGTTACCAGGTGGGCATGCAAGAATTTTCTCAGGCTTTCGAGGGTTTGTGTGCCTCATCCCCTATAAAAATGGGTGATAAATAGAGGCCAGTATTAAAGGGAAACAGATGGAGATTGAACATGAGGAAGAATTTTCTGAGATTAGAGCGTGACCAGGGGAGATGGGAGGGCGCAGGCTCTCTGGCCGAGCGCATGGCTGTCTCACTTGGGTGTGGAATGTCTCAGATGGGCTTCTGCACAGAAACAGGGAAATGTACACAATGAACTCTCAAAATCTTTGTTATCCTAAGAATCCTCTAGTCAACTTCTTAAATGAGAGGCTGGGATGGATGTGTGGTGTATGTAAGGTGGTGAGGCATGGGGATGATGAATGACAGAAGAAAAAACACAATCTTATTAGAGCACTGAAATCTATCAATTCTAAATCTGTGGATTTAGGACATTATATTAGACATAGGACTCAAATAGAGTTTTAGGTTTACAGGTCCTTCCTCTCTCCATGTATTTATCTTGTGTCATAGAACCTCATTGAAAGTCATGTGTGTGTGTCTACTATATGGCTATATGTGTTTGAATTTGAGTGGAAATATGCATCAAGGAGTGAGGTATTTTTCTCTCGGTATGTCTACAAACATGGGCATATTTTTTAGACTTACTGGGTATGGTGTGTGTGTGTGTGTGTGTGTGTATGCATGTGCGTGTAGACAAATCCTGAAGGAGTTCAGTCAGCACTAAGGAACCAGATGCCTTCCACCCCTGGCCATGCTTGGTGTGTTTGTACCAAACCCAGGTATTTATTTTTCAGCACCTCTCAAGGAAACCTTAATGAGTTTCCTTCTGGGAAGTTCATGGCTAAGATGCTGGGCTGCTGTGGAGCCCTATACATCTGCTGTGATCAGAAGAGGTTTGCAGAGAAAGAGAAACAGCAGCTGCAAGGAAATCCCCTCCTGTTTTCTACCCTCCAACCTAATACACAGCTGCAGTTATATGTACACCACCCACATAACCACTTCCCCTCTCCTAGAACGCCCTCATGGAAGGTACTAAGAGAAGCCATTTTATTTACTTCTTCCCTTCTAAGTGGGACTCTGTATTTGAGCCACCCCAGAAAGAGGAGAATTAAAAATTATACTTATTAAAGAATCTAGAGTGGAGATTGTGAGAAACTGGTAATTTGTGGAACTAATTTCATAAAAATGCAATGACCACTGACAGAAGCAAGGGTGGTAAGAGGAGTTGAATGTCTCTGTTACTTCTTTAGAAAACCTGAAGCAAAGCTCCTGGAAGCTGGAGGCAGGATGACCTGTAGGTGACCTGAAGGCAGACACAGCCCAGGAACCCCTCCTCCACCTTCCAATGCCAGTGCTTGGGAGACTATTTTAGGAGGATTTTTTAGAACAAACTTTAGTTTATATGTGACATTTCACAGCATCTCTTGTCCAGAGAAGGAGAAAATACAGATAATTATTGACACAAAGTATCAAAAGATCTAGGAAAATTGAGTATGGAGATGGAAGGAAGAGGGGTTTCTCTCTTTCCCCAGGTATGCAAATTACCTAACTTAATTTGTGTAGTATATGCTTTTCTGCCCTTTTTGATGCTCTGGGTAAGGAGTTAAGAAATCCTTTCATTCTTATTAAAGAACTCAGTGGGCGGAAAGAGGTGATGAGAGATATTTAGATGGAGGCATAATGGGTATCCTGTCCCATTTGAACCATTACCCCTTCAAGAAGATCGAGTGCAAGAGAAGTGGGGATAAGTGGACCCTGACCTGGGACCCAGGTCCTGGCTCCCGTCTTCTGTATTCAAAGTGTCCAGCTTCTGCAGTTTTATTTTAAATTTCACTGGTCCTTGCATTTCACTCTCTCATGATGAACAGAAGTTTAATATCAAATGATGCCCAAAGTCAAGAACTCCTTCCCAGTAGCTATATCTTTCCTTGGAACTCTGTCCTCCCAATCTCTGACTGCTAAAATCCTACATAAATGTCAAGGTCCACTTTAAATGTTATCTCTGCCTATGCCTTCCTGGATTATCTGCCTCTGAAGAAATTTATTTTCTTTGATCTCCTCTACTCCTTTGTGTCACTCTTACCATAGCTGTCTCTCCGCACACTGTCTTCATTTGTAGTTACCCTGTGTCTTCTCTTTCTCCCTCACTCAAGTGTAAGCTTCTGGAGTGGGGAGACTGTGCCCTGCATATTTTTATGAATTCTCTACACTGTGCTTAACACAGAGCTGAAGAATTGCTAAGTAACTTTCATGTGTGGTATAAAATAGGGTGAAAGAGCCCATGAAGAGAGATGTAGAAGTAGAGGTATTATGCATACTGACAAAGGATATTTCTGTGATTGTAGGTCAGCACATGATACTTTCAGGTATGGATCATCTTATTAGGAAATTTTTATCCCACCAGTAGATTTATTCCCATATTATATATTTATTCATCATTCATTCTTTCTCTCATTCAAATAAAAGTTTTTTCCTAGAGGAATATAGATAATAAGCAAGAGAACAAATGTTCAAATAATTCCAGAGTGTGATGAACCCTCAAAGGAAAGAAACAGGGTCTTGTGATCAAGAATAACAGGGAATTTTGTTTAGATAGGGAGGGAGGTTAGGAAAGGCCTTTATGGTCCCTGTCATATATTTACACTCCTATGATTATGAGTTAATTCACTTTCTAACAAATAAAATCAGTAACAGAAAGGGAATAAAAACCTTCCCATCAGGGTGTGTGTTTGTCAACCCAAGCATAGGATTGGTTCCTCTTTGGTCCAACTTCCAAACCTCCCTCCTGCCTTGGCAAGAGGGGAAGTCAGGGCCGTCCCCTTGCCTCAGGAGGGACCCTGGCTACTAGGTTGACTGGGGGAGCTCAGGCAGCTTCAAGAGGTCCTCTAAGATCTGCCAAAATGGGGGCATTCAGGCTGGTGTGCAAGGTGATGGGTGAGAGATCTGGGAGCCCTGGCTGAAGAGGGTGTTTATGGTTGGTGGGGTGGGGCACAGTGGCTGGGCTCTTGCGGGTGGGTGTCCTGAGCTGAGCTGGGTAGAGGTGGATGGAGGGGAAGACACCCCCCTCAGCTTAGGGAGGACTCCAGGCTCAGGGCCTGTCTTAGAGCACATTCTCTCCAGGTGGCCCAGAGGGGAAGGGAAGAGAATGGGGAGCAGACACATCAGACCAGTCCAGCCTCATTCCTTCCCCTCTACCCTCCCTCACCTCCCTAAGCCCAGCTTCTCAATGGGCCATTTCATACTTACTACACATCTGCTGTGTGCACAGAGCTCCAAAGTGTTCTCTGGCCATTCTCACCCCAGTAATTGCTACCTTGCAGCCCACGAAGATACTCAGACTCCTCAGCCCCTGGGTTGACCTTCAAGCCCAGAAGGCTGCTCTGAAGCTCGGGATCTGGAACCTAGATATTTGGGACAAAGCATGGAGAAGCTGAAGAAGTGGGGAGAAGGGGAAGGTTGGGAGAGAGCCCCACAATTTCCCGGGACAGTATGATTACTTACAGCAGCAAGAACGATTAAAGCAAGAGGAGAGCAAGAACTTCCCAGGAGCAGACAGTGCTGCTTGTTTTCTGAAGCAGAAATCCTGGGCCTGATACAGGAAGGGACAGCATGAAAAGGCACCCATAGAGGGAGATCCTCTTCCCAGGAGTGTTGGGGTTCAGCAAGGTGTGGCGGGGGAAGGGGAGACCGCTTAGAGCAAACAGAAAACGAGGTGAGACTCTTGGGGGGACATCTTTTGGCTTCCACGTGGAGGTGCGAGTCCCTTCCTACACGCAGGGTCATTGCTAAAGCATGCGCCCTCTGCTGGGCTCTCAGACATCAGTGATCTGTGGGGAGAAAAGATGCAGAGGCTGTGCAGGGTCCTTTCCTGCAAACCTGCTCTAGGAGCTAAGGGGGAGTCTCCCTCCAACGGAGTGGAGGCCGAGGTGGTGGGACGACCCTATGGGGAACAGTCACCATTTGCCTCTTTCCTCTCTTGAGTTGGAGTGGCTTTGGGGTGACCAGGTCATCAGACCAGCCAGAGGTCCCAGGGCTGCCAAGGGTCCCTTCGGACCTGGGGCATAGCCAAGCTGTGGGGGACCCGGCTCCGCCGCCCCCCACCCCCAGTCAGGAGGGGCGTGGCTTGCCATGGTGCGCGGGGCTTCCCCCAGGTGGGAATGAAGTGCCTGGCAGGTTTCCCCTGGTCAACCTGTTCCTCTGTGCACCTCTGCGCATCACTTTGCTGATGGGGAGATGTCTCTTCAGCTCTCTTAACACCGGATCTTACCGGGTCTGCGCGCAGGAAGAGAGGGGAGAAGGCAGGCAGAGGGCAGGAGGAGAGAGAAAGGGGCAAATGTCCTTCCTTTCACTGGGCTGTGAGACCTGCTCTAGTCCCTAGATTCTGAAGGGTTGGAGAGGTGTGAAAACATGTAGAAATGACTCGAAATGGGGCAAAGTGGTAGGATGCAGCAGGCTGGAGAGATGGAGGTAATGGAAGGTGGAGCCCACTGGGAGGTGGGGTTGTCTGTGGAGGTGAGTCAGGAGGGGAGGGAGGCAGGCTGGGGAAGGTAGAAGGTTGTCCAGGTGGGAGGGGACGGAGTGGGAGGTGGGCAGTGGAGGGGTCAGAGGGATGGGGGTGGGCAGGGGGGGAGGTGGAGGCACCAGGATGGGGCAATTCCCGATGGAAACTCAGAGATGGTCAGGGCGACCAGTTGTCTGGAAGGAGGACTGGAGAAGGATCCCACTGGGAGGAGGGGAAGCAGACAGCTGTTCAGCAGCTGTCAGAGCCTGGGAGGATGTAGGGAGTCAAGGCTGTGGCAGGGAAACAAGGGTGTTTGTGGGTCCTTGGAGGGTCCCAGGAAGGTGAAGGTAAGACCTCCAGAGCCACTTCCCACTCAGGCTGAGGCCTGACCCTGGAGGGGAGCTGAGGAGGCCACCTGAGCAGCAGGGATTGATGCGAACCCATCTCTCCCTTAGCCCAAGGCACCTGCAGAGGGTGCCCATCTGGGAGGGAGCAGGCTGGGTGCCTTCCCAGCTCTGACCTCAGAATCTAGTGGGGTTCCTTTGGAGCGATTGTTTAGTAATCATGGGGTGACTCAATCTCCCACACCTGCCTAGCAATCCCTGTCATATAACTGTCTCCCACATTGTCCATTGAAGAATGTTTTAAAATTGGTGTAATTCAAAGAAGTAAAGTAGGACTTTCCATGGGACAGCTCTGTGGAGGCTGATTAACCCTTCATGGCCATCTTATGCGCAGATACAGTGCCCCATCAGGAACATTTAGGCTCTGGTCAAATAACATTAAAGGTTATTACGGCAAATGAACCCTGTAAAGGGGCAAGAGGCATGATGGAATGGGAGGGGAGAGATCAGTTTTAGGGCAGGGGAGTAGAATGGAGCTGGCCAAGTCTGAGATCAAGTTTCCCCAGGTTTGGGCACCTGGGGTCTGATGCTGAAGGAGATGGGGTTTCCATATCAGGGACAGCGGGACTGGAAGGGTGTTGGGGAGATGCTCACCACAGGGGCTGGACAATGGAGTGGGGTGGCTGTCCATGGTGGCCACATTGCTGATGGAAGGTTTACCTGTCTTAATCTCACACATTAGGCAAATTTTATTAATCCCACTTTACAGGTGATAAAACTGAGGCTCATAGAGATAAGTTAAGAGCCCCAAGATAACAGAGGTTATTAAGAGGCAAAGCAGAATTTGAATTCAGGTCATTGATTCCTGAGCTCTTAATCTTTTCGACCACATTGTTGGGTAGAAGGTCCCACCTGGTGGGGGGTGGCAGGTAGATGCTCAAAAGTGTTTGTTGCGTGAAGGACTGAGTCATCTCTGCAGGTTGCATCCCCACAGCGTGGGCCACAGTCCTAGAGACCCTGGTAGCAGGAAGGGGGAATAGAGCGGAGGAGCTCCAGTGTGGGCCAGGAAAGTGGAAATAGGTTTCCTGTGGGTTTCCCGGCTTTCCCAAGACATTTAGATCTCTAGAATCTAGAGGACTGGGCTCTGCATCCATAGAAGAAACAAATAGAGTGGTGTGTATGTGTGCACAGGTGTGCCTGATGTGTGTGAGAGTGTGTAAGTCTGGGTGTGCATGCCTGTCTGTAAATGTATGAGTTTTAAGTGTATGAGCCTGCAGACTAATAGCTAAAGATGTCTTTGACTTGTGCACATTTCCAGCAGGTTCCAGGCTGTGCTATGGGGTGGGGGAGGGAGGAGGCCAGGAGAGGAAGGCTGTTAGTGCTGGGGTGTGGGGGATGGGAGCCTGAGCAGTGGGGGTCTCTGTCCTGCCAGGCACAGGGGGATGGCATCAGGGTCCTGGGTCTGAGGTTGGGTGGAGACTGGGTCCTGAGGCCTGTGCTCAGGGCTGCACGGGAAGAGCTCAGAGGCCCTGCTCTGACCAGGGAGGGCCATAAAGATGGGGGGCTAGGATAGGAGGGAGGCCAGACAGGGGAGGGTTCAGCCCTGCTCTCTCTCCACTCCCACCCCTGGATTTGGGAATGATGGAACCAGGCTGCAGTCCCTAACTCTAGACCACCCATTCTGCCTGAGGGCCTTAGAATCCCTAGAAGTCCTTGCATGCCACCTTCTGAGGCTGGGATGACCTGAATCACACTGGAAATTTCTGTCTCTACTCAGTACTACCCAGACAGGTCCAGAACAAGTCCTTGTCTCTTGGAGGCCTCTAGTGAGGCCCTGTGTGCATTCTTACTGAGTGTCACACAAGCTGAGGCTTTCAGACCCATTGTGCTGGGAAGTTCTAACTCAAATCCTACTGTGGCACTTCATGCTCTATAACCCCAGGCTGAGTTTTTGATATTTGAACCCACATCCCCACCCCCAAGCATGGAAGTAGTTTCTTCTGGACAGGGAAGAGGGTCAGAGTGTGTGGATACTGAGAGGATGTGGGGTAAAGCCTGGTGGATCACAGATGGTCAGACCTTTCCTGGGCAGGAGGGCGACGATCAGCAGAGCAGATTCAGAGAAGAGAACTCAGAGACCTCCAGTTACAACACTCCTACTTTAGAGACAGGAGCCAGAGGCCCTCGGGGTGCGAACACTCAGTATCCCTTGCTCCGTGATGGCTGCCTCTGGAAATCCCAGGCCCCTGATTACCTGGTCTAGGAGTCCTTCTTGTGCCCCATTTGGAGGCCCGTAGACTCTGTTCCTATTTTCTTCGCTTTATGGGATGGCAAGAGGGGGAGGAATACTTCAGCTAGACTGGGGTGCTGTCCCCCTTCCTCTATTGACTCCTTTCCAGCCTTCCCAGCTGGGCTTCAGGGCCTCCCATCCACTGACACCTGTTCCTGGTCCTTTCCGCCCGCCCTTCACAGGCTCCCTGGATCTGGTCTCTCAGCTCCACCTGGGCAGACAGCCCAGTATTCAGCCTCCTGGCCCGCTCCTAGCCTCCTAGTCTGTCCCCAGTCTGGCCCATCTTCTCTCCTCCTCTCCCTGCAAACTAGCCTCTCAATCCCTTGCAAAATTATCCCGTACTCTCCTCCTCTGGGAAGTCTTCCATGATTAATTCTCCTGGTTCTGGATCCTACACTATTTCTTTCTAAACCACTGCCAAGGTACCTGCAGGCCTGTCCTTGTTCTTCTGTCTTCTCTTTCCTGTCCGTGTGCCTTGTCCCTGCTCCCCGCTTTGATCGCCTCGTCCCAACATGGAGCTGTGCCCCCCACAGGCAAGGCTGGGTTTTCTCCTCCCTCCCAGGACTCCCCAGGACCCTCACCAGGAGGGTGAGGACTGCACTGGAGAATTGCCTGAGCCCCTCCTCATTTCCTGTATTCTGGGAATAGCAGAGATAATGGTGTCCGACTGGGTCTCATCCCGAGGAGGGAGGTGGCAGTGCGGACCCTCCCCTGTCTCTATCCTAGTGTTTTATTCAGGTTTAGGCCTCAACCCAGCCCCCTGTCCTCCTCCTGTTCCTGGTGGCCTCTGACCCAGTGCCCAGGCCTCTGGAGACAGCTGCCCTGGAGCCCCTGGGCCTGGTTGGGGAGCGGCAGGCAGTCCACCGAGATTTCTCAACTTGGGCTTCACACCCTGACCACCTGCTTCCTGGTTGGGTCTCTGCACATCTGTTTTCTCTCGCAGGCTCCTCTCCCCCCTCCCTTTCCTTCCTCCACTCCCTCCTCACACAGCCCATCTCTCCCCACAGCCTGAGTTCTTTTGGCAAGCTCTGCCTTTCCTGAGATCCTCGGGGTTGGCGTCCTGGGTGGGGAAAATGTTGGGTGGGTGGAGATGTGGGTGGAGAGGGTCCTGGCTCTGGGGAGGCACCAGGTCTAGCTCTGGACCCGGCTATGCATTGGCCGCCACCTTGTGGCCATCCAAAGAACTGCAGGGTTGGGTTCTGCTGAGAGCGGGGAAGGAGGGGAATGCCCCCCTGGGTGTGCTTTAGGAGGGGAGCAGGCCTCACTGACACTGGAGCCTTCCTCAGAGAGCCTTTGAATTCCTAACTGACAGGGAAATAGAAACCTGGGGGAAAATCCAAGTAGGAAGGACAGGTCTAGAGGGAGAGAGATCACTGAAACTCTGTTCTCAAGTCTCAAACCTACTAGTCAAATTTTCCCTCCCCAAAAGAGCCCTAAAAGGGAATCAATCTGAAACTAAAGCAGGAGGAGTTGACATCTGACCCGAGAAGAACTTCCCAAGCAATCCCGAATCTAATCTAATGTCTGCCTCAATAACACAGATAAATCTTGTATAAAACTTTCACATAATACATTTTAGCCCCATGTGGATTTTTGAAAGTTTATCAACAGTTTTGGATTGTCTGTGCTGTTGTTCTCCATTTCCAGTGGTCACAGAATATAGGAATTTACAATCTGGGGTAGAAGTGGAATCTTACAGAGATTTATCCTGCATTATGGTCTTGGGCTATTTCTTATCCCATCTAGGGGGTTTGACAGTTTAGAGGAAGCTAGGGGTAGATTTTTCCATTCATTACTGTCTGGGGATACAGATCTACTCTCCGCTCTCTGCAGTGACCCTGTAGTTGTCCCTACACAGAGAGGTCCTGGCTTAAGTTTCCTAGAGCCATTTTAGACCAGACCTTAAGAAAGTTCTCAACCTGCTGCAGATAGGTTTAGTGAACCTAAAGCAAGAGACTGGCATTTGGCCTCTCTGTTTGGGCACACATAGCAGGAGTGAGCTGTCCTACAGTGTTTGCTCCTATTGTTTTTTATGGGGTGAGTTCTCCAAGGATATTTAGTGGATGCATGTTTTGAAGGAGAGATGTAAATAAACTCTTGTGGGTTTCTTGTCTTCAAAGTTCCTCACTTGGCAAAGAATACCCAGAGTGCTGAGTTTAGAAGGGGCTCAGAGATTTGACAATGTGGCTTGGGGCTTTTACAGTCAGTTTCTGGGGTACGTAAATGAAGAAGGGTCTTTCTTTTCTCCTTTTCCAAATAACAGGAAAAGAGATCATTTAAAGCCGGATGTGCTGAGGTTAAACTTAGGAAAGCGCTTCCTGACAGCACAACATGGCCAACTCATTTAGTTTAGAGGCCATTCTGGCCTTCCTCCCTGGCCTTCATTTCTGCTGCCCTGCATCGGGTGTGAAGGCCAAGTGTCATTATGGCATCTCTTACTGCATCAACTTCCAGAGTTGACTATCATCTTCTCCCTTCAAGTCCATCCCTCTTGCAGCTGTATCCTCAGAAAAAAAAAAAAAAAAAAAAAGGGAAGTCCTTTTCTTTGGTTAGATAGAAGCAGTCTTCCCAAGCTCCAAACAAGTTCCCTTCGGGTTTTTTGTGCTTCTTCTTCTTCTTTTTTAAAATATATTTATCTGAGAGAGAGAGAGAGAGCGCTCAAGTGAGAGTGAGCAGGAGGAGGGGCAGAGGAAGAGGGAGAGACTCCCAGATTCATCTTGAACCCAAACACGACATTCTAAATGAAGTTGTTCTCAATAGACTGTTTAATTTTTAAAATCTTGAAGATCAAAGTTAGTTAAACAGAATAAGAAACTCAGAGCGTGGCAGATAAAGCAAAAACAAAAAGACCATCATGGCCATTAAAAAAGACAGGACCCACATGCTTGGGCAGATATGTAAATACAAAAATTCTTAAGATCGACAAAACGGTAGAAAAGTGGAAATGTTATAATGAAAGAAATGTTAACAAATAGCAATGCTAACCTTAGAAATAAGATAGGCCCGGAGAACTCTGTGGTAGGCAGAAAGATGCTAAAATAATAAAACAAGCTACAAAGCACAATAGACAACATTAAGGAAAGAAATCGTTTAACTGAACACAAAGTGGCATTTTACTACTGCGGAAACAGGTGGTAGAAAAGTGAAGTCGTTTCAAGGACTTTTTGGAAAGCTGTTTCCAGGGGTGGCAAAAGGAAAATAATAAAAATATTTAAGTATACGCATTATTTATAAAAAATTCAAAACCTAGAACAGGTGGCATTTAAAATACCGTCTCCCAAACAAACGGCCAGTAACTTGTAGAGGACCCCCGGTCTGTCATATGCACAAACGTTCGCAGAAGTGAACCACGGGCACCGCGCATCAAACTTTCTCTTGGGGCCACCTGCAGGAACAACGCGCCCACGTAACTGGGAGTGAGAGCTGCGCGACCCCGGTTCAAGACAGACGCTCAGAAGGCTTCCCCCTCCCCAGATCCCACCGACCTCCTCCTCCCAGGCCAGGTCTGCCACTGCAAATCCAGCTCCCGCCCCCTCAAGGCAGCCCTCCGCGTCCCGCATCCCTAGCTCAGTCCCGCGGGCCGCCGCCCCCAACGCGAAGCTTCATTCGTTGATGACCGGGTCAGTGGGGCGGGCGAGACGAGCTCGAGCAACGAGGATCCAGGCGGGGATCCCGGGGCGAGCTTAGTCTGGGCGTCTGTTAAGGAGATCATGGCTGCAGTAGTGAGGGCAGCGGCGACAGCACCTCGGGGCGCCCAGGGCGTGAACCAAAGTCCGGAGTTTTTTGTTTTTTTTTTTTTTTATTCAGGAGAGACAGAGGCAGAGGGAGAAGCAGGCTCCCGCAGAGCAGGGAGCCCGATGCGGGACTCGATCCCAGGACCCCGGGATCATGACTGAGCCGAAGGCAGTCGCCCAACCAACTGAGCCACCCAGGCGCCCCCAAAGTCCGGGGTTTTAAGAAGCCGGGGAACAGCCCCGGCGAGAGCCCACGGGTTTTCCCGAAACAGGCTCCGCCCCCAGCTTCAAAACCGCTTCCCATTGGCTAAGCCCGCCCCCAATATTGCCCACTCACCCGCAGTCGTTCGGGGACGCACATCGTGGCCACGCCCCTCCGCCAATTAGAGAAGCGTGTTACTTGCGGTTGGTTGAGGAGACCTACCCCGCGCGCCGCGGGAGGAAAGGAGAGGCTGGTGGCGGGAAGTTTTCATTGGCGAGCGGCTGGAAAGTGTAAGTAGTTGTCTCGATGGCCGGCGCTCCGAGGTCAGAGAGAGGCGGCTGGGCTGGGCTGGGGCGAAGGGGTTCTTTAACCCCCTGGGGAGAGGTTCTGGGGTAAATCTGCTTTGAAAGGCTAATGTTTCTTCTCCTTCCTGAGGGTGAGGCCGGCCTATCGCGGATCACTTCCGTTCACCAGTATATCGGCAGGAGAGAACCGGGCGTTAATCGTCGCCCATCTCTGATGGAGCTTGGTCCTTTAGGGCCCGTCGGACTGCCTACCCCTCTCTTTTATCTCCGGGCTTTTCTATGCAGGAAGCTTGGTTACCAGAGTCTGTAGATAGGCAGTCACCATCGGGGGACGCATAAGCATAGTGGAGGGTAGTATTGCATTGCTGTTGTTTTCTAAACGCAGGTGGTGGGGAGAGGGGGACGCGTGTCTGATTTAGCCTGTGGTACCTGAGTGGCATGTACTCCAGTGGGAATGACTGGCTGTGACTTCGTGGCATATTTGCTGTGGACGCTGTGAAAAGTTCAGAAATAGCAGAAGGAAAGCCATAGAATCACCGAAGTAGTAATTAGTAAAAGTCTGTTGTGCACCCACCAAAGAACAGCTGGGGAAGCAGGTGCACTGAAGCCAGAAGAGGGAATGAGGATCAGGGGTATGTTGTTACAAAGCAGCTGAGAGAGTAAGAAGTCAGTGACTGTTTCTTCACAGTGATTAGAATATTAACGTTTTCTTAGGCGATAGGGAATTGGTTAGTGGTTACCTCGTATCAACTTTGGGAAGCTGTTTTTGCTGATGTTTTCCAGAGGTATACACAAGTAATTATCCAGGTGAAGTTAGTCTTACAAAATAAGCTAAAGTAAGCTTTGTATGACTAGAGTGATTTTCTCTGCTCAGGGAATTTTTAAGGCTGGTCTTTCTTAGTTTTTTTTTTTTTTTTTTTTTTTTTTTTTAAACAATTCTCCCCTTTTGAACATTATCTCAGCAGGGTGAGAGAATGACCAAGCAGTATAGTATTATTTTTCAGTTTCCATCATTGATGTAGTCAGGCTGAAGAATCACATATTTGCTGTTGCCATTAGTTGAATCATCATGCTGAGGGCCATGTAGTCACCTTCTTCATCATTTATGTGGTTATTGTTGATTTCATCCAGTTGTCTGATCCTGATGGATACCATTTGGCATATGAATGGCTGCTGACAGGCCTTTAAAACCCTTAGGGTTAGACAACGTATTAGTAAATAAGATGACTGAAGTTAAATAGCCAAGGACTGAAAAATTCCCAGAGCAGATTCCCAGGTGCCAAGATTTAACCCACTAAATAAATCAAATGGATTTCAGTTTTTAAAAAGTTATTTACAGGGTGCCTGGGTGGCTCAGTTGGTTAAGTAACTGCCTTCGGCTCAGGTCATGATCCTGGAGTCCCGGGATCGAGTCCCGCATCGGGCTCCCTGCTCAGCAGGGAGTCTGCTTCTCCCTCTGACCCTCCCACCTCTCAAGTGTGCTCTCTCTCTCTCTCATTCTCTCTCTCAAATAAATAAATAAAATCTTAAAAAAAATAAAATAAATAAAAAGTTATTTATATTAGCGTAACATGATGTTTTAACAATCACTTCCTCATGATGACTTAGGACTGGTTGAAGGTGAGATTGATTTATTTTAGGAGGTCGTGTGACAGGTGAACTTCCACCCAAATTAGGCCTCCATATGGTGTGAGCAGTGAGGTAATTTAATGAGAGGCGTTTCTATGGAAACAAAAAGGTTAATAGTTCAAGCAAATTATAAATTCACTGAGTTTGGAGATCAGCTAGTTGAGATAATTTCTAAATATTGGGCTTAAAACATCTTCAGATGGAGTGAGGGCAAGAATGGCAATCTGACAGATTTTCCCAGTTTGCAGTTTGGATGTCTCGTGATCTTGCTGCATGGCCACAGAGCAACAGACACAAAGATTGCCCTCACATGGGTTGTTTTGGTGGTTTCTCAAGTTTATGTCAAGTTGTCCAGCTTTAGCTTGCATGGCTTTGGGAGAAGCGCAGTTTTATTTTCATAGTGATTCCAACTCAGAAGAGTGGGAGAAAATTGGAGATGTTAGTTCAGAGAATTCTAGCCAAATATTGGAAGAAGCTAGAATTCAGAATCCAGTCCAGTTTGTGGGTAGAAAACAAAACCTCAAGGACAGTTAACAGCAGTAGAATCTGATATCCACAAGGGTGTATTACTGAAACTTCATTTTTTTCTTTGGAATTGTCCCTGTTTTTATCAAAGAGGACCGCAGTCAGACTAACTTGTTTGTAAATTAAGTCTAGTTTCAAAAATTTGGCCTGATTATTTACATAAGTGCAGCAAGAATAGTGATTGACCAAATAGGCGCTTTTAAATCTGCTGTGCTGGAATTTGTGTCCTATTAAAAGGAGAACAGATCGAGCTTATGTAAATACATATATTGTCATGAAAAATAAGTATATTCAAAAAGAATTTCTGAATTCTGGAGGGATCAAGTAAGGAGAAAAAGATACTTGTTTCAACCTTTGTTTACAAAAGTGTATTTTACTGAAGTGCTGTAAGCTGTAGATAGCTTAAAACAGAGGAGAAAATAGGGCCCTTTAAATCTGGAAAACAAAACATTAAAGAACTAGCAATGTTTTAAATGAAGTCATAAAATTATAATCATCTTTAGTTCAGTCTCCTGTAATTAATTCTTGTTTTGCTTCAACTTGGGTTAGCAACATTATGAATCAGTTTTCCGTTAGACTTTTAGAAATCCTTACCCGTTCAGTGTTATGATCTTAAAGTTATCAGAAACTTGTAGTTGTCAGTCTTTTCCATGACTTTCCTTACAGGTGAAGCACTTTTGTAGGAACACTTTTATGAAAATAACAGTAAAACAGTAACTGCCAATGAGTGAAAAAAAATTTAAAAATAGCCATGGTTAAAGATCTTGTGAGAGTTCACACAAACACACACACGCACACACAAATGGAATTGACAAATAAAATTGGTTATTTTTGTGATCTGTAGTATTTTAAGATAATAGCTGGAATTATGACTAGATAATATACCAGGACATGTCAAATTTTTAGGAATTTCATATAATCTTTGAATTAGTTATTTAATAATATACCCCATATAAATTATGATCTAAGATAAAACATTATTTTTGACAGTGTTTCCCATGCAAATTAATATATCAAATAAGTCTACATAAATTAACATATCTCTTTTTACTTCATTCAAAAGTTGATTTGGGGGCACCTGGGTGGCTCAGTCGGTAAGCGTCTGCCTTCGGCTCAGGTCATGATCCCAGGGTCCTGGGATTGAGTCCCACATCGGGCTCCCTGCTCGGCAGGAAGCCTGCTTCTCGCTCTCCCACTCCCCCTGCTTGTGTTCCTGCTCTCGCTATCTCTCTCTCTGTCAAATAAATAAATAAAATCTTAAAAAAAACCAAAAAACAAAAGTTGATTTGGGGAAGTTTGTTGAAAATGTCAAAAGATTTAAAACATTTGGTCAAATAGAATCATAGGTCACTCTTAAATAATACTTAGCTACCCATTCAACCAGAATGACAATTAAAAGATTTCAAAGGCAGAGATTCCTGTGGTGCTCTCTGTAAGTAGTGCTCTCAGTGAGTGGCTGGAGTTGAAGAGAACCTGAGTGAGGAGGTCCTGGAGTCCTGCGCATTATGGTGTCCTAGCATGTTATCTGGAGCCAACGTGGTACAGGTCTGGATTATTCCAGGGTGCTTTGTGCCTGATGACTTTGGCAAGATGGCTGTTGCTGTAGCGAGCACTGACCAGGGGTGTTACAGCGTGCACTGCATTGGGGCTGTCTTGGTAGGTTGGCTTGGGATGATGTGGGTTAGGGAACCAGCGCTCACTGAGGCAGTAGGCCAGCTAGGGTGCCTGGACTGTGCTCCCATCCATGCTATGAAGGTAGAGGGGAATGTAGAATCTGGTACTCACCAGGCCCTCCAATCCAGAGAAATTTCCAGCAGCTTCCTTACCATTTGGTGGAGTTCTAGGGCTAGATACTATATTCTAGTTGCTCTTTTAAACTGTAGCTTTTTTTCTGTGCCCTGGGGGGTCCAAGTTTGATGTGGCTTAGAGGCCCAGGGCTCACTGAGGCAGCAGGCCAGCTGTGGCATCCATAACCTGCTCCTGTCTGTGCTGTCAAGATATACTGGAAACAAACCATGGCACTTGCCAGCCTCTCAGATATGGAGAGAGTTCTAGTTGCTGTCCTGCCATTTGATAGGGTCCTAAGGCTGGTTCCTTTATATTCTAGTTTCCGTCTCAAACTTTGGCTTTTTTTCTGTGTCCCAGGGCAGATGAATCTGCTCACAGCCCCTCAGTGCTATCTCTCCCACTGCAGTTCCACAGCATTCGGGGTGGTGGTGGGGGTTTCCTTTGTTAGAGTATGTCTGTCTGTCTTGTTTTCTTTATGTGATCTTTGTATCTTTTGTTGTGCTGAAGCTGTTCAGTCCATCCCCAGTTCTTCTTTAGGAGGAATTGCTCTAATAATAGGTGTAGATTTGTTGTGTCTGTGGAGGAGATGAGTTCAGGCTCTTCCTGTGTTGCCATCTTGAATCGGAAGCTCTCTGTCAGGTAGGGCTTGATCAGAGAAGCAGAGGCACTGTGAGTGATATAAGGGATTTACTTGAGGGATTTAACCTTATGTGATTATGTGAGGTGGTCGAGCTCTTCCCTTGCGTATGTTTGCCTGTGTGTCTGGCTCTGGGCCTGAAGTCAGCAGAGCCAGCAGTCAGGAAGAGAAGGCAGATACACAGTGGGGAATGCAAACACAAACTGCAGCCTGTGAAGATGAATCCTGTTTCTTAACAGAACCTGCATTAGTCTCATTGCCTCAAAGTCTCCAATTTGAACAATGCAAGAGACCTGTCAAAAAGCTGGTTGCATACTGCTCGGGTGAGGATTTAGAGAAGCTGAAGGAGAACCCACAGGGTCTGGAGCAGCTGCAAACTCTGCTGTTTCCCTGAGGATATATGGCAGCAGTCAGAGTTGCAGTTATTTGTTTGGAAAATAAGCCCACTGTTTCACTTCTGCCCTCCAAATCTCTGGCTGCCCAAGGAAGCACAACTGTCCCTTGTACAACCAAATATAAATTAATCCTCTCCCCAAAGGAGGGCACACGTTCTTGTTATACATCTTTGGATGCTGCTCATTCCTCTTCTTACTGAATCACATTCTTTTTGATAATCCTCTAACTTAAATCCTGAGATATGAAGTCAGCTATTATTAACATTTTATTTTAGATGTTGGAAGAATAGGAAAAGGGACCCAAATACATAGATATATACATACATACCCACCACCACCAACAACAAAATAAGTTAGAAATACTTATAGTTATTATAGTCCTGTTTCTCATCTGGTCATGTGGTTATTAGGTGTTATTTTATAACTATCTTCTTCAGTTTCCCATTCCTTCTTCCTTTGCTCTCAGCAGGCACCTCATCGAGTCACAAATGTCTGGTGTGTGGACTTGCCTTAGCAGTTTGCTTGTATTTGGCTTTTGAGTTTTCCGCTAACTTCAATCACAGGACATGGGAATACCAGAAGGTATCCTAGGGGATCCCCTACATTTCAGACCTACTCCTCCGTACTTTAGTAGTGTCACAGCAATCCTATTTCTCTTGAATAGTCAGAATCACTCACCCCAGCCAGTACAGTAACCTGCTTCTTTGCCTGTTGATTCATTGGCATGAGGAGCTCAAAGTGGTCAAGAGGCAGTCCACTTCCATTTAAATGGAACCATTGCTTTTTCCCCTGGCGGAAGCATTCCTTCCTTGCTGAGACCTCTAAACCAGCAAAGTTCAAAAGTTTCAGGGAGGGAAAGCAACATTTCACTAGAGGATCACTAGAGGGTACAAATAAGAGGAGCCACTCCCATTTCCACCCCGATTCCTAGGCCCAAGAATCCTTCTGTGGGACAAACAGCCTATTTTGGTAGGTAAGGGCAGTTATACTGGCTTCCACTTGGTCTTTCTTACCATTATAGTCCTGACTTAATAGGCCAGGGGACCAATATGTGCATTTGGTTAGTTGCTGACTTTATCTGTTCTAATAATACAACCTGGAACTGGGGAAATAATCACAGAGTGGGTTAGAGAACCTTCTGAGCCCACTGTGTAATGGACTGAGCAAAACTGCCCTGATCACGTGACTTGCATAAATCCAGTCCCTGTTCTGACTGGTAGAGCACCATGGCATTTTAATCATCCAGGAACTGTCAGTTCTGAGTTAATGTCCAATAATTTCTGAGAAGTTATTTTCCTTTCCCAAATACACAATTACCCTGATAAGTTGCTCTGGAGAACACTAGTGTGAAGATTTCCTACATAATTTTTTAGTTGTGTAATAGAGGCCTTCCTCAAAGGGCCCCAACCTCCACTTTATTCAAGGGACTCTGGGTCTATAAATTGGCTCATTTCTGGGAACTGATTGAAGGACTATGACACTTGTAGTGATTCAAGTCAAACTTATGTGTACTGGAATCAGGGCTTTGTATTCTGCATTTTTAAATCAAGTAATCTGTTTCAGAGTCATCATGATCAACTAGCCAATGCCAGAATTCTCTTTGGATCAGACTATCCTGATTACTGTGTTGCTCTGTTGCATATTATAGCAACCACATGTACCTTTTCTTTGGTTGTAAACTGAATTGCTACCATTTAGCCCCCATACCTTGGAATCCATCATTCTCATTGATTCAGGTAGTTTAGTTCAAAGACAGTACTTCCCATTGTCATTCTTAGCTTACAGAAAACAGCCACTAAGAGCTCTTCAGGGATGCTGGGGCTCCCTCCTCTGGATCTTCCCTGGGGACAGCAAGAGAGTAGATGATCCGGTAGACTGAGACTCTGGCATTCCCATCTCCCTAAGCCTCTGGATTCCTCCTTTAGGGTATAGCCAGGGAGTTCTAGCCCTTCAATGTCTTTGGAATCTACCCCTGTGTCATTCCAGCCCAACTTTCTGATATTCATTTTTGGAGCCAGGTTTCTAGCAAGCAGCTAAATAAATTATTAGAGCCACTCCTGGCCACTATATTTAACACAATAAACCAGAATTTCATATTGAGTCCATATCAGTAAATTTAGGTTCGTTCAAGATTTTATTCTGTTCACTCTGGCTTAGTACCCTTAGGATCTCTTCCCACAATTATGCCTTACTTTTTTGGTGATACAGGCATACCTCAGAGATCTTACAGTTTTGTTTCCAGCCACTACAATAAAGCCAGTATCACAGCAAAGCAAGCCAAAGAGTTATTTGGTTTCCCAGTACATATAAAGATTATATTTACACTAAACTATGGTTTATTAAGTATGCATTAGAATGTCTTAACAATGTTTATACCTTAATTAAAACCATGTTATTGCTGAAGAATGCTAGCTATCATCTGAGCTTTCAGTGAGTGTGATGGTTTTTTTTTTTTTTTTTGAGTGTGATGTTTTTTGCTGCTGAAGAGTTGTGCCTTGATGTTGATGGCTGCTAGCTAATCAGGGTGGCGGTTGCTGAAAGTTGGGGTGGCTGTGGCAATTTCTTAAAACAATAAAGTTTGCCACATCATAAACTTTTCCTCCCATGATTTTTCTGTACATGTGATAGCATTTTGCCCACAGTGGAACTTCTTTCAAAATTGGAGCCAATCCATTCAAAGCCTGCTGCTTCTTTATCAACTAAGTTTATGTAATATTCTGAATCCCTTTTTGTCCTTTCAGCAATCTTCACAGCATCTTAGGAAACCACTTTCTTCACTCATCCATAAGATGACTCCTCTCTATTAAAGTTTTATCATGAGGTTGCAGCAATTAACTTCAGGCTCCACTTCTCATTCTGGTTCTCTTGCTATTTCTACCATATCTGCAGTGACTTCCTTCACTGAAATCTTGAACCTCAAGGTCATCCATGAGAGTTGCAATCAACTTCTTCTGAATGCCTGTTAATGTTGATGTTTTGACCTCTTCCCATGAATCACAAATTTTCTGAATGGCATCTAGAGTGGCAAGCCCTTTCCAGAAGGTTTTCAGTTGACTTTGCCCAGATCCATCAGAGCAATCCCTATCTGTGGCAGCTGTAGCCTTATGAAATGTATTTTGTAAATAATAAGACTTGAAAGTCAAAAATTACTTATTGACCCATGGGTTGCAGATGGATGTTGTGTTATCAGGCATGAAAATAAGATGAATCTCTTTGGACATCTCCATCAGAGCTCTTGGATGACTCGATGGATTGTCAATGAAAAAAAAATATATATATTTTTTCTGAACACTAGGTCTCAACAGTGGGCTTAAAGTATATAGTAAACACATTTACATAGATGTGCTACCATCGAGGTTTACAGAACACAATTTAGCATAATTCTTGCCCCTGTGATTTTTGGAATGGTAAGTGAACATTGGCTCCATTACTTTGTAATGAGAGTGAGCCTATTCTTTGAAGCTTTGCAACCAGGCATTGACTTCACCTCTCTAGCTATGAAAGTCCTAGGTGGCATCTTTCTTCCAATATAAGACTATTTTGTCTACAGTGAAAATCTGTTTAGGGTAACCACTTTCATTCATTATCTTAGCTAGATCTTCCAGATAGCTTGCTAAGCTTCTATATCAACACTTGCTTCACTTTACACTTTTATGTTATAGAGATGATTTCTTTCCTTAACCTCATGAACCAACCTCTTTTAGCTTCATACTTTTCTTCTGCACCTTCCTCACCTTTCTGAGCCTTCATAGAATTGAAGAGAGTTGAGGCCTTGCTCTGGATTAGGCTTTGGCTTAGGGGAATGTTGTGTCTGGTTTGATTTTCTATCCAGACTACTAAACCTCTCTCCATATCAGCATTACGACTGTTTCTCTTTCTTATCATTCATATGTTCACTGGCACTTTTAATTTCCTTTCAGAACTTTGCCCTTGCATTCACAACTTGGCTAACTGGCTCAAGAAGCCTAGCTTTCAGCCTGTCTTGGCTTTTGACATGGCCTCCTCACTAAGCTTAATCACTTCTAGATTTTTATTTAAAGTGAGAGATGTACAACTCTTCCTTTCATTTGAACAGTTAGAGGCCATTGTAGGGTAACTAACTGGCCTAATTCCAGTATAGAAGTGTCTAAGGGAATAGGAAAGGCCATGGGAGAGAGACTGGGGAATGGCTGGTTGGTAGAGCAATTAGAATACGTACACCATTTATTAAGATTTCCGTCCTATATGGGTGTGGTTTGTGGTTCCCCAAAGCAATTATAATAATAGTATCAAAGAGCACTGATTACAGATTACCATCACAATTGTAATAATAAAAAACCTTCAAATATTATAAGAATTACGAAATGTAATAGACATGAAGTAAGCAAAGGGTGTTAGAAAAATGGTGCCCATAGACCAGCTCAACACAGGTTGCCACAAACTCAATTTCTTAAAAAGCTCAATTTCTGCGAAACAGTAAAGCAAAGCACAATAAAATGAGGAATGCTTATATATATTGGCAAGTGCAACTCTTGGTGTGTTTCATGTCTCTTCATGTGTCACTCATTTGTACATCATTCTCTAGGGCTTCCTATTCTTGAAGTGCTGAGAGGTGGCAGGGCAGATTCTTAGTGGAGTTTAGCGATCCCTTGTGAGGCAACTCTCTCAGGAAAGACCATCACAGGCATTCAGACAGGGGAAAGCTGTCTGAGGAAGAGGAGGAAGGGCAAGAGAGACTCGGCAGAATTTAGTGGTTTAAGGTCCCCTGCCTGCTTCATTGGAATCTGCCCAGATGTTCCCTTCCCAATTGCAGAGTCTCACTTCTTCCTAATCAGTGCCCTTAACTTTAACATAAGAGTCTGTGCAAGGCTGGGAGTTCAGTTTGCATTGTAATTCAGCCACTTGCAGAATGTTGGTATTCAGTGATCTTGGCCCGGTAGCTACAGGAGATAAGGGGTTCTTTTAGGACAGTCATAGAGACTTTGAGGTCCCTTTATGCAGATCCTGCATTTCTTCAGCTTCTTCAGCATATTTAGGAGCAGATAATCAACCCCATTATTCTCACAAAATTGTTCTGTGACAGCAAACACTTGGTCACCCAGAGCCTTTTCCTCTCTAGATACTTAATTATTAGTGTCTGGATTATAATTTACATAACTTTGTCTACTGCGTGCCATGGAATACCACTGTCCCTGTTACCACTGCAGGCAAGGGTCATTAATGCCTTTAAATCTTTAAATCAGAGACAATTCTAGGTGGCATAGAAGCAATTTAGAGAACCTGCTTTTAACTTTCTTTTCCTCTGGAACAACATTTGGTGTTGGTTAGGGTGCAGAGAAGCTGAATCATTATGAGTGATATAAGGGATAGATTATAGGAATTAGCTCCTACGTGATCACAGGACGTGGTTAATCAGTCCATTACTGGTCCTGAAGTCAGCAGTGCCAGCAGTAGGGACAGGAAGATGGAGTGTGAGTGTGGGAGGGTAAAGAAGAGCTGAAACCAATGAGGACAAAGTGGAACCTGTCTCTCGCTTGCACTCATGTCGGTGTGTCATTGCCTCCAAGGCTCTGACTGTCAGGATGCTGGTGCCCTGCAGAAGGGCTGGTGCGCTTGCCATAGAAAATTACAGAACATGGCCAACAATTCAGAGAAGCTGAGGAAGCTGTGGGCCAAGCTGCTGCCCCAAAGAGATTCAGCAGGAGCTGGAGGAACTGGCTTCTGCCCGATGCCAAGAAGGTGAATGAGCCCCAACAGCACCTGACATTACACCAGCCATCTGAACGTAAAGCTGCTGCTGTTTCATTTCTGCCTTCCAAGTCTGAAGTGGAGTTCACTTGTGGCCAGTCCTAACCCAGAATCCTGGAAGGAAGTGAATGCTGGTAGTTGGTACAATACACAGCCACCATAACATCCTATTTTAAGTCATAACCATGAGGTTTCATCTTATGAAAATTTCAGGATTAAAGCCGGACACTGATTAATGCAGGCAGATGTTTTAGAAAGCACCAAGGACATCTTTAAAAATTTTTTTAGTTTCCATTGGTGTGGTGTCAAAACAAATCTCACTTTGGCTTTAATACTCAGATTGATTAGAATCATACATTAAGGCTGCTTTATAAATTAGTTATGATGGAATTGTAATGTCAATTCCAGTTCTCTTTTTATTGTTACATCAGCTTGTTTATAATCATCAGCTCCTCATCATGCCAACATATGAACCCAAATATAAGTGTTTTTGTGAAATAATAGCTAAGTAGTTAAGGGAATTACTTTTAAATAGCATTCTTGGGGCACATGGGTTGCTCACTTGGTTAAGCATCTGACTCTTGATATTTGCTTAGGTCATGATCTCAGGGTTGTGAGATCGGGCCCCGTGTTGGGCTCTGCACTGAGCGTGGAGCCTGCTTACGGTCTTTCTCTCCTTCTTCCTCTGCCACTCCCCGCTCACACTCTCCCTCTCTGCCTCTCTAAAAAAAAAAAAAAATTAGCTTTCTTTTGCTTTAAAGTCTGGTCACTTTACTTAAATGACTTAGGACCACTCCCTACAACACAATAAAAAATAATAATGATCATTTATTAAATGCATAACTTTGTTCCAGGTACTATGTTAAGAACTTTCCATATATTATCTCACTTAATTCTTTAAAACAGTACTATGAAAGCTAGGTATTATCGCCTTTTACAGATGGGGAAATTGAGGCTCAGTTAAGTACTTAGCCTGAGCTGGGATGAGGACCTAAGATATAACTCAGGTCGTGTGACTCCAGCACACCTGCCCTTAACCACCCTGCTCAACTACTAAGTTTGTAATTTCAATGGTGAGGAATATCCAAAAATCAGTAGGGAAACTTAAAACTAGTCATTGTATCTTTTTTTCCTTTCTTATAGCTTTGAGGAATTGGATTCTATAACCAATGAGCTACATGCAGTAGACCTTCAAATTCAGGAACTTCTGGAAAAGCAACAAGAGCTCATTCAGAAAAAGAACATCCTAACAAACCGAATAAAGCAGCATTTACAGGCTTCTGATGCTGGGAAAAGCAGTGAATGGGATTCTTCACCTGCTGCTTGGAATAAAGGTTTATTCTGTTTTTCTTTGCAAGTTTTGTTTCTGCTTGTTTCTTTACGCGGGAGTTTAATCATTGTTCCTGGATCAGTGCTTTCCAGCGGCTTAGAGGGAAAATTGGCCACTCTTCAAGTGGCATGGGAAACCCGTAGGCAAACCATTCTTACCCATGTTCTTTTTAAATGAAGCTTTTCTTATTCAGACTTCATAATTTTTTTCCAAATATGGTTCTAGCAGCGTCAATCAATGCTTGGAAAAAGAAGATTCTTACCTAAGTTTTCTAAGTTTTAACTAGAGAAAAATTAAACAAGAAAAAAAGATTCAAACTTCTTGCCAAAGTCTGGTTTATTTTCCTGCCCTAGTGAACACACCTTTCTTGATTCAAGATCTTGCTAAGCATCATGTTTATCACTGGCTGTCACATTATAATGGAATACTATGACTCTAAAATTGCAATGCTTTTGTGGGCCTTGCTTTCCAGGGATTCACTTCTAAACAAGATATTTACATAAATTCTACATAATTGTTAACTTGATGATATTTGAGATTTTTATGGTATTTTGAATTCCCTTATCAACATTCAGACTGTTTTTTGAATACTTATCAAGCACCTTCCTCTTCTTTGTAGGTTAACTCTCAACTGGCAAATATTTATTTTTTTTGACATACTGTTTCTTATCATATATCATTAAATGCATTTTTGCTTAGCTTTATTAAACTAATTTTGAAATTGTTATTTCTGCTCTAATGTTTATTATTTCCCTTCTGCTGGCTTTAGGCCTTATTTGCTGTTCCTTCTCTAGCTCCTTTAGGTGTGAGGTTAGGTTATATATTTGAGACTTCTTGCCTCTTGAGTTAGGCTTGTTTGTATTAGAATATACTTCCCCCTTAGGACTGCCTTTGCTGCAATCCAAAGATTTTGGACTGTCGTGTTTTCATTTTCACTTGTTTCCATATACTTTTATTTCTTCTTAAATTTCCTGGTTAACCCACTCATTCTTTAGTAGGATGTTCTTTTTTTTTTTTTTTTTTTAAAGATTTTATTTATTTATTTGCGAGAGAGAGAATGAGAGAGAGCATGAGAGGGGGTAGGGTCAGAGGGAGAAGCAGGCTCCCCGCTGAGCGGGGAGCCCAGTGCGGGACTCGATCCCGGGACTCCAGGATCATGACCTGAGCCAAAGGCAGTTGCTCAACCACCTGAGCCACCCAGGCGCCCTAGTAGGATGTTCTTTAACCTCCATGTATTTGTGGTCTTTCCAAATTTTTTCTTGTGGTTGACTTCAATATTCATAGTGTTGTGGTCTGAAAATATGCATGGTATGATCTTGATCTTTTTGGACTTGTTAAAGGGTGATTTGTGACCCACTATGTGATCCATTCTGGAGGATGTTCCATGTGCACTTGAAAAGAATGTGTATTCTGCTGCTTTAGGATCAAATGTTCTGAATATATCTGTTAACTCCCTCTGGCCCAGTATGTCATTCAAAGCCATTGTTTCCTTGTTGATTTTCTGCTTACATGATCAGTCCATTACTGCAAGCAGGGTGCTAAAGTTCTTTAGTATTATTATGTTGTTATCAATGAGTTTCTTTATATTTGTTAATAAGTGCTTTACATATTTTGGTGCTGCCAAGTTGGGGGCATAAATATTTACAATTGTTAGATCTTCTTGATGGATATACTACTTAATTATGATATAATGGCCTTCTTCATGTCTTGTTTCAGTCTTCAGTCTAAAATATAGTTTATCAAGGGGTGCCTGGGTGGCTCAGTTGGTCAGGCATCTGCCTTCAGCTTGGGTCATGATCCCAGGGTACTGGGATCCAGCCCCACATCAGGCTCCCTGCTGAGCAGGGAGCCTCCTCTCCCTCTGCCACTCTCCCTGCTTGTGCACTCTCTCTCTCAAATAAATAAAACCTTTAAATAAAATAAAATAAAACCTAGTTTGTCTAGGGGTGCCTGGATGGCTCAGTCAAACATCTGACTCTTTTTCTTCTAATTTTTTATTGTTATGTTAATCACCATACATTACATCATTAGTTTTAGATGTAGTGTTCCATGATTCATTGTTTGTGCATAACACCCAGTGTTCCATGCAGAATGTGCCCTCTTTAATACCCATCACCAGGCTAACCCATCCTCCCACCCCCAGTCCCCTCTAGAACCCTCAGTTTGTTTTTCAGAGTCCATCGTCTCTCATGGTTCGTCTCCCCCTCTGATTTCCCCCTTTATTCTTCCCCTCTTGCTATCTTCTTTTTTTTTTCTTAACGTATATTGCATTGTTTGTTTCAGAGGTACAGATCTGAGATTCAACAGTCTTGCACAATTCACAGCACTCACCATAGCACATACCCTCCCCACTGTCTATCACCCAGTCACCCCATCCCTCCCACCCCACCCCCACTCCAGCAACCCTCAGTTTGTTTCCTGAGATTAAGAATTCTTCATATCAGTGAGGTCATATGATACATGTCTTTCTCTGTTTGACTTATTTCGCTCAGCATAATACCCTCCAGTTCCATCCGCGTCGTTGCAAATGGCAAGGTCTCATTCCTTTTGTTGGCTGCATAATATTCCATTGTATATATATACCACATCTTCTTTATCCATTCATCTGTCAATGGACATCTTGGCTCTTTCCACAGTTTGGCTATTGTGGACATTGCTGCTATAAACATCGGGGTGCACATACCCCTTTGGATCCCTACATTTGTATCTTTGGGGTAAATACCCAGTAGTGCAATTGCTGGATTGTATAGTAGCTCTATTTTCAACTTTTTGAGGAACCTCCATACTGTTTTCCAGAGTGGCTGCACCAGCTTGCATTCCCACCAACAGTGTAGGAGGGCTCCCCTTTCTCCGCATCCCCGCCAACATCTGTCATTTCCTGACTTGTTAATTTTAGCCATTCTGACTGGTGTGAGGTGGTATCTCATTGAGGTTTTGATTTGGATTTCCCTGATGCTGAGCGATGTTGAGCACTTTTTCATGTGTCTGTTGGCCATTTGGATGTCTTCTTTGGAAAAATGTCTGTTCATGTCTTCTGCCCATTTCTTGATTGGATTCTTTGTTCTTTGGGTGTTGAGTTTGATAAGTTCTTTATAGATTTTGGATACTAGCCCTTTATCTGATATGTCATTTGCAAATATCTTCTCCCATTCTGTCAGTTGTCTTTTGGTTTTGTTGACTGTTTCTTTTGCTGTGCAAAAGCTTCTTATCTTGATGAGGTCCCAATAGTTCATTTTTGCCCTTGCTTCCCTTGCCTTTGGCGATGTTTCTAGGAAGAAGTTGCTGTGGCTGAGGTGAAAGAGGTTGCTGCCTGTGTTCTCCTTTAGGATTTTGAGGGACTCCTGTCTCACATTGAGGTCTTTCAACCATTTTGAGTCTATTTTTGTGTGCGGTGTAAGGAAATGGTCCAGTTTCATTCTTCTGCATGTGGCTGTCCAGTTTTCCCAACACCATTTGTTGAAGAGACTGTCTTTTTTCCATTGGACATTCTTTCCTGCTTTGTCAAAGATTAGTTGACCATAGAGTTGAGGGTCCATTTCTGGGCTCTCTATTCTGTTCCATTGATCTATGTGTCTGTTTTTGTGCCAGTACCATACTGTCTTGATGATGACAGCTTTGTAATAGAGCTGGAAGTCCGGAATTGTGATGCTGCCAGCTTTGCTTTTCTTTTTCAACATTCCTCTGGCTATTCGGGGTCTTTTCTGGTTCCATACAAATTTTAGGATTATTTGTTCCATTTCTTTGAAAAAAGTGGATGGTATTTTGATGGGGATTGCATTGAATGTGTAGATTGCTCTAGGTAGCATTGACATCTTCACAATATTTGTTCTTCCAATCCATGGGCATGGAACATTTTTTCATTTCTTTGTGTCTTCCTCAATTTCTTTCATGAGTATATTATAGTTTTCTGAGTACAGATTATTTGCCTCTTTGGTTAGATTTATTCCTAGGTATCTTATGGTTTTGTGTGCAACTGTAAATGGGATGGACTCCTTAATTTCTCTTTCTCCTGTCTTGTTGTTGGTGTATAGGAATGCCACTGATTTCTGTGCATTGATTTTATATCCTGCCACTTTACTGAATTCCTGTATGAGTTCTAGCAGTTTTGGGGTGGAGTTTGGGTTTTCCACATAAAGTATCATATCATCTGCAAAGAGTGAGAGTTTGACTTCTTCTTTGCCGATTTGGATGCCTTTTATTTCTTTTTGTTGTCTGATTGCTGTGGCTAGGACTTCTAGTACTATGTTGAATAGCAGTGGTGATAGTGGACATCCCTGCTGTGTTCCTGACCTTAGGGGGAAAGCTCTCAGTTTTTCCCCATTGAGAATGATATTCGCTGTGGGTTTTTCATAGATGGCTTTTATGATATTGAGGTAAAACATCTGACTCTTGATTCCAGCTCAGGTCGTGATCTCAGGGTCTTGAGATCCAGCCGCATATCAGGCTCCACACTCAGTAGGGAGTCTGCTGAGATTCTCTCACTTCCTCTGCCCCTCCCCCCACGCACGCTCTCTCCCCTCTCTCTCTCTCTAAAATAAATAAATATTTTTTAAAAAGTCTAGTTTGTCTGATATAAGTATGGCTACCTCAGCTTTCTTTTGATATCTATTAGCATGATAGATGGTTCTCTATCCCCTCACTTTCAATCTGTAGGTGTTGTTAGGTCTAAAATGAGTCTCTTGTAGGCAGCATACTAATGGGTCTTGTTTTTTTTATATCCATTCTGATTCCCTGTATCTTTTGATTGGAGCATTTAGTCCATTTACATTCTGAGTGATTATTGAAAGATACGAGTTTAGTGCCATTGTGTTACCCATAAAGTTGGTGTTTCTGGTGGTGGCCTATGTACTTTCTAGTCTTTATTGCTTGGTTTTTTATATTTTTGAATGATTAAAAAAACCAAAAGAAGAAGCATACTTTGTGAAGTGTGTAAATTATATGAAATTTAGATTTCAGTGTCCATAAAGTTTTATTGGAACACAGCCATGCTTGTTCATTTACGTGTTGTCTACCACTGTTTTCACACAATAATGGCCGAGTAGTTGTGATATTGTATGGCCCACAAAGCCTAATATTTACTATCTGGCACTTTACAGTAAACATTAGCTGACTTGTTTTATATTATCTATTAGAAAATAGTAAGCAAGAATTTCTAATTATGCAAGATAAGTAAATATAAACGGTATATTACTAACAAGGTACCCTTTCTCTGTGGAATTTCATCTGTTTGAGAATGGACTCTCTTACCTTCATCTGTTGAATAAGCATTTCCTAGCTATTCTTTTTTTAAAAAGATATTATTGAAATTTCCAAAAGTATAGAAAAGTAGAATTGTAATAAAACTGCCAAGTATCCATTAACCACTTTTAACAATTATCAACATATGACCAATCCTTTTTCATTTATATGCCCGGAATTTTCCCTCCCTCCTCCCTCTTGGTTTGTTTATTTGAAACAATTCTCAGACATCATATCATTTCAGTTGTAACTCCTTCAGTATGTATCAGAAAAATATAATGACATCATCACACCTAAAAAATTTAATATTGATTCATTAAAATAATCAAGTAAAAATATTCACATTTCTCTGTCTCATCAAAACTTAGTTTTCTTTTTTTAAATTGTGGTCCAGAATAGATTCATGGTTTATGTTGTATTTTGGTGATATTTCTGTAGGTTTCCCTTATTTCCTGTTTGTTTCCCATGTATATTTAAATTATTTCTTGAAGAAATCAGGGTCTTTGACTTATAGTTTGCTATATCCTAGTTTTTCTGATAACTTCCTTGTGATGTTGTTCATTTTGTTCCTTTTAGTTAGATTTAGAAGCTTGACTGTATTTGGCCTTTTTCTTTTTTTTTTTCAAGAGTATATTTCCCATGGCATGATTCAGGAGGTACATCATAACCTGGTTATTTTGTGTGATGTTAAGCTTGGACAGTGGGTTCGGGTGATATCTGCCTATTCTATTATTGTCAAGTTCTCTGTCACCTTTTCGTCTAATGGCTTTAGAGCTGCTGCTGATTATTGCCTGCCTTAAATAATGGCTTTAATTAGGGGCTTCCAAAGTGATGATTTCTCGTTCTGTCACTCCTTATATCAGCTAGACTTTTTCTATAAAGAACTTGTTCCTTGTTAACTCTTTGCAGATCAAAAATTCTTTCCCTTTCTTTACTGTTTTTCAGAAAGAGATGCTTTCCTGACATTTCTAACTGGGGTCAATAAGGTCTTTTTTTTTTTTTTAATACCATTATAAACTTATGGATATTTAACATATTTGATGGATTTTAATCCATATTATTCTTTGTTATGCTGAAATAGTCCTGTCTTTGGGCAGTGAGCATCTCTTCAGGTTGGCTCCTGAATCTTTTTTCTTCACCCCATAGTTTTTGACTCCTTGCTTGCTTTTAGGAGAAGTTACTCCCTGCTCATTTTGCATATTTTCCTCTGGACCTGGTGTCAGCCAAATCTCCAGGTAGCCGTGGTTCCTTTAGTTTTTCCCATCTATTTCTGTTTTATTTAAATTCTCATGTCTGAACTGCTCTCCTATTCAACAGGACGAATATGGAGAACATTTTTTTTCTACTACTGTACTTCCTTAACCCTGAAAAAGAGAGTAGTAATAATAGAAAGTAGCTAGAAGTTGCAGATAATTAGACGTTCATGCCACATCACTGCTGTTTGAAAAATTGGAGATGGAAAAAAGAGAAGGGATGGGTCAAGGTCAAGTCCAGTTTTCTGTTTGCTTTCACTAGCAGTTCATAGGATGTGAATATAACTTTTTTTTTTTTTTCCACCTCTCCATTTCTGAGGAAATAGCCTTATATTTGCTTCCCTAAGATTTCTGGGACATTTAAGGACCAATTGAAATATTTAATACACTTTAGCCATTTCTTAATAAACTTAAGGATATCTCAAGGAATTTGCTGGGACAATGAAAGCAGTTTGAACATTGTCTATCACATCCACAGTTGTTTCTTTATACTTGTTTTGTTCCTAATTAGGTTAGAAAGAAAAATATGACCCCTAATGTGCTAAATATTTTACGAAATAGAGCACTAAGAACCCAATAATTGTGAGCTTTTAAGATGTATTTTTATTATATAAGAGTGTATATTTTATATTACAAAATCTTAATGAATAGGCTGCTTTACAAAACCTAAAGAGATTGAGTAGATTTGATAGCATCATTAAAATAACTAGCTAATCAAGAATAAATTTTGTTCAGGTATATGAAGTGATCACAAATACAATGTTAAAATTAATAAAACCCAACTTTACAATCATCCCTGTTGCATTTAGTTCATATTTTGGCATTTATTATGAACAATTTAGAATTATGTCTTCGTAGAGTAAATACTTGGAGTGTTTTCATTTTTATATTTTGTTTTTGTTTTTGTTTTTTTTTGTCAAATGAGATTATTCTTTTATCAACATTTGGGTACAAGTAAACAACTAAAATGCTATTTACAGTTGCCCTAAATTTAGTACTGGCACGTGGTCTGTTTTAATGAACTCAACATCTGCTAAAACAGTCCAAGGCTGTGGCTTGAGTAACGAGTATCTTCATTTACTGCTTAGTATCCCAGTCTACTAGCTTAGTTCCATTATTGTGTCTGTTTTTGCTTTCAATAGGAGCATGTGAAATGGGTTCATGCTGAAATGGTAAATAAAAACTCCAAGCTAAAGCTAATTTATGTGACCCCAGAGAAAATCGCAAAAAGCAAAATGTTCATGTCGAGACTAGAGAAAGCCTATGAAGCCAGGAGATTTACCCAGATTGCTGTGGATGAAGTTCATTGCTGTAGCCACTGGGGACATGATTTCAGACCCGGTATGTATGATGTATCTAGAACACTCCTTGATACTAGGGACTATTTTCTTACTCACATACATGATGGAAATCCTTGCTTTCATTAAAATTATTTCCTCAGCCAGTTATTACTCATTTTCTCTTGCCTTAATATAAGGAGAACCAAGAGGCAGAGTCTTGAATGTCTTTACTCCCTCCCCAGGTAACGCTTAGTCTGATTGCCTTTATCCCTTGAAATGCATGTTTCTCAGCAACATGATTCTCTCCCACCTTTAGCCATAAAGGTTTACTGGCACCGGGTTCTCCCTCGCATCCATTGGGGAATTCGTATCTGCTTTGGAGCTGTCTTCTTTAGTCGTCAGTCAGGGTCTCTGGCATCCACTTCCAGATCTATACCTAACTATCACCACTGGGTTACAGTGCTGTGGGGTATTTTAGTAAAGAACCCCGTTCTTTACTCCTCCAACCTAATCCTGCAGTCATAGCCGGAAGCAGATCACCCCAGACTTGCTCTGTGCAAAACAACCTTAAATTTAAGAAATCCTGCTCATGATTTCAACCACAGTTCTTTTTGAACCTGCTTTCACACACATATGGACCCCTAGGGTCCCCTTTAATCCCTCCATGTATTTGTCCACGGCTCTAAATGCCACCTGATGGTCACTCTCTCCTCCTTCCAGACTCTGCTGTTGCCACTTCTGTTTCTCGTGGATTGCCTGGCATTTTACCTGCCTCAGGCTCTGTGCCAGACTGAGCTGCTGGACCGCTCCCGGCTTCTGCTTCCCCCATTCATGCTGTTTCAGTGCTAAACGCTGCCGGGAAAAAATTGCACAGCTGCATTCATTTCCACCTCAGGTCGCTGTCGTCAGACCCCGCTGTGCTTTTACTTGTTCCTGATGCGTCTCCTGTAAGCATTTCTCCCAGCAAGCTTTTTGTGCCTTTAACTTCCCTTTAGGTCCTACCTCCTACTTAGTGGACGCCTCCTGGTCCCCAGGAAATAGGTGCCAGCAGGTCTGGAGGTCTCCTCTTTCTCTTTCCATACATTAGTAATCTTGTTTTCTCTTCTTAAGGTAAAAGAGACCATTTCTTGTAAGGGTTACCATGACTCCTCCCACTTCATCCTCTCCTGCCTTCTTAAGCTCTCACTCTGTCAAAGTCTTCACTCCTGCATTGTTTTTAAAATTTTTTTAAATTTAAAATTTTTTTTTAAAAAAGATTGATTTATTTATTGAGAGAGAGAGAGAGAGAGAAAACACAAGTGGGGGAAGGGGCAGAGGGAGAAACAGGCTCTCCGCTGAGCAGGGAGCCCGATGGGGGCTCGATCCCAGGACCCTGGGATCATGACCTGAGCCGAAGGCAGATGCTTAACTGACTGAGCCTCCCAGACACCCCATCTTTTTTTTTTTTTTTAAGATTTTATTTATTTATTTAACTTGAGAGAGGGAGAGAGTGAGTGAGCAAGTGAGTGGGAGGGGGAGGAACAGAGGGAGAAGGAAAAGCCAACTCTGCCCTGAGCCCGGAGTGCATCACTGAGCTCCATCTCAGATCCTGAGATCATGACCTGAGCCGAAATCAAGAGTCAGACACTCAACTGAGCCCCCAGGTGTCACTCCTGAATCTTAAGACTCTCTAAAAACAAAGAAACTGAAATAGCCTTCGACCTTTCCCACCCCTTTATGGTGGTGTCCTATTTCTGCTCTTCCTTTCGCCTCATCCTCTAAACTCACCATCTGTTTCTCACCTTCCTTCCTTTCTGAATTCACTGAGTCACTGCTGCCTCACAGGTGACCGTGGCCCCCCACTCCTCACTGGCTTAATCCAGGGGGCTCGTCTGCATTGCTCTTCCCGATGAACTTCCGGAGCAGGAGGCGCGTTTCCTGGTTCACCTGTCTCCTTGCCCCTTGCCCCCGTGGTTCCTGTGGTTACTGTGACAGAGGCTTTGACGTGGTTCCTCTGCATTCTCACTGCCTTTGTTGTCCTTCCTTTGCTGCCACCCTGAATGTTAGTGTTCCCTGTGGTTCTGATCTCTTCTCACCTTTTCTTACACTTCCCCAGACATGGTGGACTCGTGGCCTGAAGACACACAGTTCTCTACCTTCAGAATTATTGGGGGCACAGTTATTTTTTTTAATTTTGATTTAAATGCCTTAGGCAGTATATATATTGTCCTTTAAACTGGAGACCCCACCATGTTAATCAGACTACTCCGAAGAGTTGTTATCTGTAGCTACTGAAAACACCAGGTTTCTCACCTTTGCCCTGTTTTTCCAGCCTCAGTGGTCTGATCACTTCGGATGAGAACCCTTGCTTGTGTGTTACTTGCATTGTCTCTGCAGATAAGCTGCCACCTGTCATCAGTTGTTCCCGTATCTAGTCCTCTTCCTCTTCAGCTGCAGATTTATGTTCCTAATTGTTTATTGGAAATGTGTACCCATCTTAAAAAAATTTTGAGATATTATTGATATGTAACATTGTTTTAATTGTATAAGGTAGGTAGGTATTTGATGTGTGTATATATTGGGATGTGATTATTACAGTATGATCACTTATATCCTTCACCACACATAGTTACAAAATATTTTGTCCTCATGAGAACGTTTTAGATTTATTCCCTTAGCATCTTACAAAAATATAGTACAGTATTGTAACTATAGTCAGTAGGTTGCACATTACATCCCCAAGCCTCCTTGTATATTTAGAAGTTTGAATCTTTTGATCCCCTTCACCCATTTTGCCCACCCCCATCCCTCACCTCTGGCAACCATGAGAGTGTTCTCTGTATCTTTGAGTTTTTTTTAAGATTCCACATATAAGTGATATCATACAGTGTTTGTCTTTCTCTGACTTATATCACTTAGCATAATGCTCTCAGGGTCCATCCATGCTGTTGCAAAAGGCAGAATTTTCTTATTTTTTATGGCCAAATAATATTCCATCGTGTGTGTATGTATATATACATACCATATTTTCTTTATCCATGTATCAGTGCACACTTAGATTGTTTCTGTCTTGGCTATTATAAATAATGCTGTAGTGAACATAGAGGTGTAGATGTCTTTTTCAAGATAGTGATTTTGTTTCCTTTGGATAATACCCAGAAGTGGAATTGTTGGATCATATGATAGTTTTAGTTTTAATTTTTTGAGGAACCTCCGCACTGTCTTCCATAGTGGCTGTACCAATTTATATTGCTACCAACAGTGCACCAGGGTTCTCTTTTCTCCCACGCTTGTTATTTCTTGTGTTTTTGACGATAGCCATTCTAATAGGTGTGAGGTGATATTTCATTGTGGTTTTGATTTGCATTTTACTGATGATTAGTGATACTGAACACGTTTTCATGCACCTGTTGGCTATTTGTATGTCTCTCTGGAATAAAATGTGTTCCCAGATCCTCTGCCTATTTTTCACTCATATTTTTTTGAGGTTTTTTGCTATTGAGTTGAATGAGTTCTTTGTATAGTTTTTATGTTAACCCTTTATCAGATAATTGCAAATATTTACTCCTAGTCCATAGGTTGCCTTTTCATTATGTTGATGGTTTCCTTTGCCATACAGAATCATTTTCTAGTTTGACGTAATCCCACTTATTTTTGCTTTTGTTGCCTTTGCTTTTGATGTCAAATCCAGTAAATGATTGCCAAGATCAGTGTCGGGAACTTATCCCCTATGTTTTCTTCTAGTAGTGTTATGGTTCCAGGTCTTATGTTTAAGACTTTAATCCTTTTTAAGTTTATTTTTGTATATGGTGTAAGGGTCCAGTTTCATTCTTTTGTATGTGGCTGGCTAGTTTTCCCAACACCATTTATTGAAGAGTCTTGCTTCCCCATTGTATAGTCTTGACTCCTTTATCATAAATTAATTGACCATATATGTGTGGGTTTATTTCTGGGTTGTCTGCTCTGTTTTGTTGATCCATGTTTCTGTTTTTATGCTAATACCATACTGTTTTGATTACTATAGCTTTGTAATATAGTTTGAAATCAGGAAGTTCAATGCCTCCAGCTTTTTCTTCTTTCTCAGGATTGCTTTGACTACTGGGGCCTTTTGTGGTTTTAGGATGGTTGTTTCTAGTTCTGTGAAAATGCCTTTGGATTCTTGATAGGGATTACATTGAATCTATAGAATCTATAGACTGCTCTAGGTATATGGAAATTTTAACAGTGTTAAATCTTCCAGTTCATGGACACAGAATATCTTTCCATTTATTTGTGTTATCTTCAGTTTCTTTTATCAGTGTCTTATAGTTTTTAATGTATAGGTCTTTTACCTCCTTGGTTAAATTTACCCCTCGATATTTTATTCTTCTTCATGTAATTGTAAATGGAATTGTTTTCTTTTCTCTAATGGTTTGTTATTAGTATATAGAAACCCAACTGATTTTTGTATAGTGATTTTGTGTTCTGTTACTTTAGTGAATTTTAGTTCTAATGAGTTTTTGGTGGAATCAAGATTTCCTGTGTATAATTTCATGTCATCTGCAAATAGTGATGGTTTTATTTATTCTGTTTCAATTTGGTGCCTCTTATTTCTTTTTCTTGCCTAATTTCCATGGCCAGGACTTCCAAAGGTATGTTAAATAACACTGGTGAGAGTGGGCATCCTTGTCTTGTTCCTGAACAGGAAGACAAGGTTGGAAGTAATAAGCTTGAGAGGAGGGTCTTTGTGGAGCTGAAACTCTGACCTCTGAGGAGGCACAGCACCCTGGTGCTGGTGTCTCTTAGTGCGGGGGAACCTGTGATGAAGCGGGTTCCCCAAAGCTTGGAAAAATGGTCAACTGTATTTAGCTGCTCCTATGAAGACATAGTGCTGCTGTAGGGATGAAGACACCTTCTGGGGTGATGTTCTTGAGAACACAAGCAAGCCCACATGAAGCAAAAAGGAAGGAGCAAGACCCTTCTTCCTCCCCCAGGCTTGTACTCTGTCTTTCTAGGGCCAGCTGGCAAAGCAAAAATGGAGTGTGCAGATTCCCCACTCTAGCACC
The DNA here is from genome assembly GCF_011800145.1 of Mirounga leonina. Taxonomy (NCBI): domain Eukaryota; kingdom Metazoa; phylum Chordata; class Mammalia; order Carnivora; family Phocidae; genus Mirounga; species Mirounga leonina. Next base: position 12,889,702 of record NW_023270504.1, read on the forward strand.
ACAGAGCAGGGTACAGAACGGTGGATGGAGTTGGAGCTGAGAACAAATAATAGCTCAAACTCTGGTACTTCTCTTCCTAAACTACCTGGCAGATCTTCTTCTTCTTCTTCTTCTTTTTTTTTTTTTTTAAGATTTTATTTATTCATCAGAGAGAGAAAGAGAGAGACAGCACACACAAGCAGGGGGAGCGGCAGGCAGAGGTAGAAGCAGGTTCCCGCTGAGTAAGGAGCCTGACGTGGGGCTCAATCCCAGAACCCTGGGATCATGACCTGAGCCAAAGGCAGACGCTTAACTGACTGAACCACCCAGGCAATCCCATAGATCTTTGTACTTAGAATAAATTTCATATTCTTAACTGGGGTCCGTAAGGCAATATGTGGTCTGTCCCTGTTTGTCTCTACCCAATTTCCTATTCTTCCTTCCTCTCTGGTCGTACTCCCACTACACTGGGCTTACCACTATGAGCCCTTCTCACTCTTGGATAATAACGTACTTATTAGTTTACTCTTTGTTTTGTCTGGTTTCTTTGCTTGAATTGTACTTCCATTTGCATAGCATCTCTGTCTTGTTCACCACTTAATCTTCAGTGCCTGGACAGTAAAGTCGACAAAACCAAAAGACAACTGGCAGAATGGGAGAAGATATTTCCAAATGTCTTATCAGATAAAGGGCTAGTATCCAAGATGTATAAAGAACTTCTCAAACTCAACACCCAAAGAACAGATAATCCAGTCAAGAAATGGACAGAAGACCTGAACATTTCTCCAGAGAAGACAGCCAAATGGCCAAAAGACACATGAAAAAATGCTCCACATCACTCAGCATCAGGGAAATACAAATCAAAACCACAACAAGATACCACCTCACACCAGTCAGAATGGCTAAAATTAGCAAGTCAGGAAATGACAGATGTTGGCGAGGATGTGGAGAAAGCGGAACCCTTGTGCACTGTTAGTGGAAATGCAAGCTGGTGCAGCCACTCTGGACAACAGTATGGAGGTTCCTCAAAAAGTTGAAAATAAAGCTACTCTATGGCCCAGCAATTGCACTACTGGGTATTTACCCCAAAGATACAAAAGTAGTGAAACAAAGGGGCGCCTGCACCCCAATTTTTATAACAGCAGTGTCCACGGTAGCCAAACTATGGAAAGAGCCCAGATATCCATCAACAGATGAATGGATAAAGAAGATGTGGTATATATACACAATGGAATCCTACTCTGCCGTCAAAAAAATGAAATCTTGCCGTTTGCAATGACGTGGATGGAACTAGAGGGTATTATGCTAAGTGAAACAAGTCAGTCAGAGAAAGACAACTATCATATGATATCACTTATTTGTGGAATTTAAGAAACAAAACAGGATCATAGGGGAAGAGGGGAAAAAATAAAGATGAAATCAGAGAGGGAGACAAACCATAAGAGACTCTTAATCACAGGAAACAAACTGAGGGTTGCTGGAGGGGAAGGAGGTGGGGGGATGGGATAACTGGGTGATAGACATTAAGGAGGGCACGTGACGTAATGAGCACTGGGTATTTTTTTTTTTTTTAAAGATTTTATTTATTTATTTGACAGAGAGATAGGGAGAGAGGGAACACAAGCAGGGGGAGTGGAAGAGGGAGAAGCAGGCCTCCCGTGGAGCAGGGAGCCCGATGCGGGGCTCGATCCCAGGACCCTGGGATCATGACCTGAGCCGAAGGCAGACACTTAACGACTGAGCCACCCAGGCGCCCCGAGCACTGGGTATTATATAAGACTGATGAATCACTGACCTCTACCTCAGAAACCAATAATACATTACATGTTAATTCATTGAATTTAAATTAAAAAAATGAAAAAAAATCTTTAGTGCCTGGAGACATGCTTGACAGGAATAGATGAATCTTGGACTCTTTCCTTCCCCCTGCTCCCCACTCTGCCTCCTTTAGGCCCATATCCCAATTGTCACCAAGACTTATTGGGCTCTGGTTCTTGGGTTTCTATTAAGTCTCTTCCTTCTGCTCTATCCTCATTGTCATGCCTTGTTTCCTATTCTTACTGGGTCTCTGGTCTGCTGCTGCCATCTTTGAACTAATCTTCCTTTCTTTAGTCTTTGCCTCTTCCAGCCCATACTTTGCACTGCCACCAAAAGATGGATCTTTATATCCCTTGTGCGCTTTAAAAATTACATGGTGACTCATTTCCTATAGAATAAAGTCCTAGCTCCTTAGAGTCAATGGACCATGTTGTTCCCAGTCTTACTTAAGCCTGCCTTTTTATGCTCTTCAGGGTAACGGTATCAGTCAAGGTGCAGGCAGGGAAGCAGAGCTACTGTGAATGGCAGGTGATCAGGGATTTATGTTAGGAAGCAGACCCCGTACAATGCTGTGAGGAGCAGGGGATGTGAAGGATGGAGGATCAGAGAAAAGTCCCTGGTTTCCTGAAGCACTGGTGTGGGAGATCAACTGGAGCTTGTAGGGGAGTCCACCTGGCATGGCCAGTGCCAGAGGGAGCCACAAAGGGGGGCTCCTGAGATGTCTCTGGTAAGCGCTGTCCTCTGAGTAGCTATCAGCACTGTGGGTCTGCTGCCAAGCATCTAGTGGGGCCCGTTGGTGGGCAAGGCCTACAGTTGGGAAGAAGAACTGAAGGAAGAGTGGAAAAAAACCAGGACAAGCTAGAACTGGCTGGGCACCTCTGCATCTGTCCCTCATGCCATCTGCCTGGAGAGGTCTTCAGAGAGTCATGGCAGCTGGTTCACTTCTGCTTGCCCCACCTTGTACAAGGTCCTCTTTTGGGCCAGCCCTCACCTGGAGCCATACAGGGAACGTGGTTCCCAGCTTCCTAGAGTTGACAGTAGATGCACCCAGCTCGACACCCTGTGAGTTAGCCCGACGGACCTGCTGGCTGTTGTCTGACTATGACAGGTCATTTCATGCTAGTGTCTTTGCAGTGTATGTGCGTGTCTCTGCCTGGTGGTTTCTTCTGCCCTTCCTAGTGAGTTTCTCATGTCCTTCAAGACCCAACTCAAATGTTAACTTCCTTGAAACCTTCACGACTTCCCCAACAGCAACCTTCTCTGTTTTCCTAGTAGTCCTCTAGCTTTGCATTTAGCAGTTTCGACCACAGTTCCTTTCCACTTTCTCCAAGTAGTTCAAGTACTTAAGGACAGCTCTTCTAGTGATTGAAACGTTCATGACAAATATGAACCCAGAATGGTTTCCCGGAAATAAGTTCTATAAAAACCAGCACATTCACCAAAAGCTTTCTGGTGTGATTTTGCCACACGTGGAGGATAGTGGTGGTAGCAGGGGTTCGGCTGATGGCCTCTTTTACCTCTTGTCAGTTGTAAGAGATTCCGCACGCTACGGCCACTCCCACTGCCTCTTGGGGCCCCTGGTCAGAGGGTGCAGACCAGCGCGCAGCTTACTGGAAATGGTATTAGTGTTAGTATTCCCTCTCTTCAACAGCGAGTTCGCCTGCGGGCCAGAACAGTGTTTCTGAAGAACCAGTTAGAAGTAGCCTGCCTACTCCGAAAGGCCGGGCAGCCACGGCAGATTAGATATCTCGAGCGGGGAAAGGAAATCCAGCAACCATTGCTTAACTGCTTACTGGTAAGATGTCACTTACTCCTTACGGGTAGGAAGTGAGCCACTTGGTGTTTTCTCTTTTCCAGATTACAAGGCACTTGGTATCTTGAAGCGGCAGTTCCCTGACACCGCACTAGTAGGGCTGACTGCAACCGCGACAAGCCATGTTCTGAAGGATGCCCAGAAAATACTGTGTGTGGATAAGTGTTTTACTTTCACGGCTTCTTTTAATCGGCCGAATCTTTATTATGAGGTAACTTCTATGTCAGTTTATTACTTCCGTGAAGGATTGCAGCTGAGGTTGCCTTTTCATTATGTTTATTTACATGAGTAACAGTTAACTCTGTTTAAAAGTTTTTAAAATCAGGAGGTGATTATAAGCAGATCAGTAATTAATGCTTTCTTCATGTATCTCTGTTGCTGCATAATCCTTGGCTGGGTTAAGTAAAAGACATCGCCTTGTGAAATTGATGCACATTCTTGTGCAGGTATGGAGGGAAGGTGAAGATTGATACCAAGGACCCTAATGACATCTCTATTGAAGTCATTTAAAAATAACTCAACATGGGGCACCTGGGTGGCTCAGTTGGTTAAGCGGCTGCCTTGGGCTCAGGTCATGATCCCAGGGTGCTGGGATCGAGCCCCACATCAGGCTCCCTTCTTGGCGGAGAGTCTGCTTCTTCCTCTCCCTCTGTCTGCCGCTCTGCCTACTTGTGTTCTCTATCTCTCTGTCAAATAAATAAATAAAATCTTTTTAAAAAATACCACATTAATACGCCATTAAAGATTTGCTAATATTCTATTTAGATTATATAACTTAACAGCTGTTTTTTCATTGTTTCTCATCCTTTTAAGAATAGACAATATTTTTCTGAGTTTTCACTGAAGTTATTAATGCCATGTTTTATGTTTTTATAAAAATAGCATCAGAAAATAAAAATGTCTCCATCTTTTTAAGTTGTTCACTGCTTCTGTGCCTCCTCATCCCTGGCAAATTCACAACCAAGGATCAAGAAGAGCCTGGGAGGTGGCAGGGTCAGAGGAGGTGAATATAAGAGTAAGAGAAAAAGCACTGTGCCCGTAAAAGCATGGCACCCTGAAAGTTGTAAGCAAATGGCTACATGGATGGTCCTATTAATATACTGTGTAACAAGTTAGCTTTTTCTTAGATTCCGCAGAAGCCCTCCAACACTGAAGTTTTTATAGAGGGTATTGTAAAGGTCATTAATGGGAGATACAAAGGGCAGTGAGGTAATATGAAAACAAACCAACTTTGAAGACTCAGAACTTTTGAAAAGTAACCAATATTACACTAATCTACCAATGAATGATTAGCAGCCAAAAATATTAGTATATGGCAGAAGATACTTGAAAATGGTATGATAAAATGAATTTGCTTGGTGATCTTAGAAATTGGGTGTGTCATTTGCTCATGGGACAGATTATAAGAGTCACACTGATTTATTTTTGTTTATTTACACCTAATTGCTTTAAGTAGTGGACCTAATGACATAATGCTAATTATCAACAGCACATGTTTAGTAAGTATCCACTGTGTATAAGATAGAAGGTTAAACGGTGATTTTCTGAAAGAATGTAAAAAACAGACCTTTAATAGCAAAGGACACATTAAGGAATAAATAGTACATATTGAATGAATTAACTGTAGATGGAGTTGAGAGTATTTGTCTATGTGTTCCAGGATTAATGCATAGACAGGTGTTACTGAAGCACAGAGTTTGTGTAAAAGTAGCATTTCAAAGCTCTTCTACAGATTTTCAGGAGATATTAATGGTGTACTGGGTGAAAGGAGCTCCAGGGTCAAATTTGAGAAAGACTGCAGCTTTTTATTCCACCTGGAGCTTCAGAGGGTATATCAGTCAGCACATGAGAAGTTTAGGCCAGCCCTGCAAATAGAGAAATCTGTTACCTGTGTTCAGTGCAGGTCCCCAGTCACTTGCACAGGAAACTTTTCACATCATACTCGAGAGAAAAACTAGGTAATGGGAACCAACACTGGTGGCCCAGGGCTTATTTGTGCTTTAGAGCAAGCTGCTGATCAAATCTTGAATTATACCAGAAAGTCATATATGTTCAGGACCTTGGAATCTTTTCTAAATCTTTTCCCCCCATGCATTGTATTAATCAGTATCTTGAATGTATGTTAAAAAATTATATATATCTAACAGTTGGACGTATTTTACTACAGGAATATATTGCTTTTCTTAGACTCCAAGCAAGTTACAGTTAGTTTACAGAAGCTGGGAATTCACGCAGGAGCGTACCATGCCAATATGGAACCAGAAGATAAGACCAATGTTCATCGAAGATGGTCAGCCAGTGAAATTCAGGTTAAGTATATATCTTCAATAGAAGTCTAATTAACATTTTAAAATATATTAACTTGATTTAATTAACATATAATGTTAAACATTTTAATTACTAGTGGCAACGGTAATTAAACAGGTTGCATTTGGTATGGGAATTGATATAGCAGATGTGAGGTTTGTTATTCAACATTCAATGAGTAAATCTATTGAAAATTATTACCAAGAGCGTGGATGTGCAGGTATGTATAACTCCTATCCAGAAGTAACTTTTAACAAAGCTTTTCTAGAAAACACACTATAGATGAGGTTTAACGATTCTGTGTTTTTATTAGCTAGTATTTTTAGAACAATGAAGTCTTTTTTTGCAGTTTTATACTTATTTGTACTTATGTATTTAAATGCTTATCTTACTTATATGGGAGTGTTATGAATTGTTTCCTGTGTTTGCTAAGATAATTTGATGTTCATCTTTGCCTTCTGAATTTTTAATTAGTGGTTTCAGATTTATAACTTCAATAACTAGATTATTTATGCACATATTTTTTAAGCTGATTGTTGATGTCTCTGTAGTCATTTTTTTCTTTTTATAATTTGAGGGCAGTTGCTACAAATTACCTTGCACATCTCTGAAATTTCTAGATGTGATATATTTAGACTATATAAAGTGTTGCCAGCTGATTTTATATATATTATTTTTGCATATTTTGAAATTTTCAAGTAATTATGCAATCTCAAGATTTCTCACACTATAGGTCGAGATGACATGAAAGCGGACTGTATTTTGTATTATGGCTTTGGAGATATATTCAGAATAAGTTCAGTGATGATGATGGAAAATATGGGACAACAGAAGCTTTTATGAGATGGTATCATACTGTCAAAACATAAGCAAGTAAGCCACATACATTTTTATAACTTGTTATTTAAATATAAGCACTATATGAAAGTCTATGAAATTACTTTGAATACTTGCTCAGTAAGTAAATACATTGGTAGAATATCAAGTACAAACCTGTAAAAGCAAATGTCTGAAGGGTGGGAACCAGTACATTAACCCTCAGATCTGCCTTAATTCAAGAAGAGATGCTCTCTCTCCCTGATAATCCTCCAAAACTATTTTTTATTGTTCTTTCTTTTTTATTTAAGTAAAACAAGCATTTTGTTTTTTAAAGATTTTATTTATTTGAGAGAGAGAGAATGAGAGAGAAAGAACACATGAGAGGGGATAGGGTCAGAGGGCGAAGCAGACTTCCTGCCAAGCAGGGAGCCCGATGCGGGACTCGATCCAGGGACTCCAGGATCATGACCTGAGCCGAAGGCAGTCGCTTAACCAACTGAGCCACCCAGGCGCCGCAGTAAAACAAGCCTATTAATAGGGATGATTTTTTTAAATTGAAGAATAATTGACATACAATATTGTATTAGTTTCAGGTATACAACATAGTGAATCAGTATTCATATACATTTTGAAATGGTCACCACAGTAAGTCTAGGGACCCTCTGTCACCTTACAGAGTTGTTACAATATAATGGACTGTATTCCCTCTGCTGTATATTTTATCCCCTGATTATTTTATAATTGGAAGATTGTACCTCTTAATCCCCTTCACCTATTTCACCCATCCCCCTTTTATTGAAAGTTTTGATCTAAATTGACAGTGAGTCCAAGCCTTTTCTCTCTGGCTCTGGCATACAGCTACATGCTTTACTAATTTTGGAAAGGTATATACGGTTGGCATTTTGAGAGCTGAGCTTGGCTCGGTAACAGGTACCATCTCACCAGCTGATGGGTTGATGAAATAGTTGAGAGCAGGGTTAAGTTTTTCCTTAAGAAATAAATTTAGGGGTGTCTGGGTGGCTCAGTTGGTTAAGCATTTGCCTTTGGCTCAGGTCAGTGCCTCAGGCTCCCTGCTCAGCAGGGAGTCTGCGTCTCCCTTTCCCTCTGCCCCTCCCCCCACCCCACCTATGCCCGCTTATGCTCTCTGGCTCTCAAATAAAATCTTCAAAAAAAAAAAAAAGAGAGAAAGAGATTTAAATCTATTTAGGGTGGTTTTAGACCTTTAGGTCCCTTTTCAGTAGTAGTTATCTTTATACTCTTATTGCCATCCTAAAAAGGATTCAAAAATTTTGAACTGATAAGCAGTTACTGGACAGTGACAGAAAATGTCATTTCTTTTCTATAGGTGGTGCAACAATCTAGATAATAAGAAAATGAAAATTTCCTTAGATATCCAATAAACTCTCAAGAAGCATATTTTGGGATTTAGAGTCAAACTGATACTGTAAAATATAAGAAAATGCTTTAATATCAGGAAGAGTCTCTTAATAGCTGCAAAATACTGAATCTCAAAGTGAATCCCAGACAACTTCTAAAAGCAATGTTTATCAGGTACATATGGAAAAAATTGTAAGTAGTAGACAGAAGAATAGTTCCCCAAAGCTGTCTACATCCAAATTCCTGGAAACTGTAATTTACCTTGATGGCAAAAGAGAATTAAGATTGCAAATGTGAATTAAGGTTGCTAATCAGCTGAGCTTAAAATTGGGATATAACCCTGGGTTGTTTGGATGGGTCCAGTATAATCATAAGGGTCCTTAAATGTGGAAGGAAGCAGGGAAGGTCAGAATGATACTCACTGGCTTTGAAGATGGAGGAAAGGGAGGCATGGCCAAGGAATTCACGCATTCTCTAGAAACTGGAAGGGACAAGGAAACAGATTCTCCCTTAGAGCCTCCAGAAGAAATCCATCCCTGCTGACACCTTGATTTTAAGCCAGAGAGACCCACGTCAGACTTCTATAGAAATTTAAGATAATAAATCTGTGTTGTTTTAAGCCACTAAGCTTGTGGTAATGTTATGACAGCATTAGGAAACTAATATAGTCTATAACTCTGTGTTTTGAAATAGGCATTCTTAAAACTTCTTAGGTCATTTAATAATTTGTATCTCTCAATGTGTTTGCAGGTGTCGCCGTGTATTGATAGCTCAGCATTTTGATGAAGTGTGGAATTCAGAAGCATGCAACAGAATGTGTGATAATTGTTGTGAAGACGTTGGTGAGTTCACAGTTTTTCTAACTGAAGTAGTGTTACGTTAGTGTCAGGTGTACAACGTAGTGATTCCGTAAGTCTGCGCACTGTGCTGCCCACAGGTACAGCTACCGTCTGTCACCGTGCGGTGCTGTTACAGTACCTCTGACTCTATATTCCCTGTGCTGTACCTCTCACCGCATGACTTACTCATTCCATAACTGTAAGCCCGCACTCCCACTGCCCTCCAGCCATTTGACCCATCCCCCCACCTCCCTCCCCTCTGGCAAACGTCGGTTTGTTTTCTGTATTTGTGGGTCAGTTTCTGCTTTCTGCTTATTCCTTTGTTTTGTTTCTTAGATTCTACATATAAGTGAAATCCTATGGTATTGTCTTTGTCTGACTTATTTCACTTAGCATAATACCCTCTGTCCATTCGTATTGTTGCAAATGGCAAGATCTCATTCTTCTTTATGGCTGAGTAACATTCCATTGTATATACATACCACATCTTCTTTATCCATCCGTCAATGGACACTTGGGTTGCTTCCATATCTTGGCTATAAACATAGGAGTACATATATCTTTTAAATTAGTGTTTTCAATTTCTTTGGGTAAATACCCAGTGGAATTACTGGATCACCTGGTAATTCTATTTTTAATTTTTTGAGGAACCACCATACTGGTTTCCACAGTGGCTGCACCAGTTGTATTCCCACCAATGATGCAAAAGGGTTCCCTTTTCTCCCCATCCTCATCAGCCCTTGTTGTTTCTTGTCTTTTGGATTTTAACCCTTCTGACAGGTGTGAAGTGATACCTCACTGTGGTTTTCATTTGTATTTCCCTGATGTTTAGTGATAGTGAGCATCTTTTCATGTTTCTATTGGCTATTTGTATGTCTTCTTTGGAAAAATGTCTATTCAGGTCCTTTGCCCATTTTTTAATTGGATTATTTGGGGCTTTTTTTGGTGTTGAGTTAGTAAGTTCTTTATCTATTTTGGATACTAACCCTTTATTGAATATGTCATTTGCAAATATCTTCTCCCATTCAGTAGGTTATTAGTTTTGTTGATGATTTTCTTCATTGTGTAAAAGCTTGATGATTTTCTTCATTGTGCAAAAGCCTTTTATTTTGGTGTGATCCCAGTAATTTATTTTTGCTTTTGTTTCTCTTGTGTTAGGAGACATATCTAGAAAAATGTTGCTATGACCAATGTCAAAGAAATTATTGTCTATGTCCTTTTCTGACATTGTATGGTTTGAGGTTTCATGTTTAGGTCTTTAATCCATTTTGAGTTTGGTTTTGTATATGGTATAAGAAAGTTGTCCAGTTTCATTGTTTTGCATGTAGCTGTCCAGTTTTCCCAGCACCATTTATTGAAGAGACCATCTTTTTCTTTATTGTATTTTCTTGCATCCTTTGTCATAGATTAACTGACCATAGAAGTGTGGGTTTATTTCTGGGCCGTCTATTCTGTTCCATTGATCTGTGTCTATTTTTGTGCCAGTAACATACTGTTTTGATTATTACACTGGTGGTATATCTTGAAATGTGGGATTTGAAATCCAGCTGTGTTCTTCTTAAGATTTCTTTGGCTGTTTAAGGTCTTTTGTGGTTCCACACAAATTTTAGGATCATTTGTTCTAGTTCTGTGAAAAATGCTGTTGGTATTTTGATGGAGATTGCACTGCATCTGTAGATTGCTTTGTGGAGTAGGTATTTTACCAGTATTCTTCCAATCCATGAGCATTGTCTTTCCATTTGCTTCTGTAATCTTCAATTTCTTTCATCAGTGTTTTATAGTTCTCAGAGTACACGTTCTTTTGCCTCCTTGGTTAAGTTTATTCCTGGGTATTTTATTATGTTTGGCACAGTTGTAAATGGAATTGTGTTTTTAATTTATTTTTCTGCTACTTCATTAGTGTATAGAAATGTAGCTGATTTCTATATATTAATTTTGTATCCTGTAACTTTACTGAATTCATTTATTCTAATACTTTTTGGTGTAGTCTTTAGGGTTTTCTTTGTATAGTATTATGTCACCTGTAAATGGTGGCATTTTAACTTCTTCCTTACCAATATGGGTTTCTTTTATTTCTTATTGCTGTGGCTAGGACTTCCAGTACTATGTTGAATAAAAGTGATGACAGTGGAATCCTTGTTTTGCTCCTGATCATAGAGCAAAAGTTGCCACTTTTTTACCATTGAATGTAGGCTGCAAAATCTTCAAGTATGGCCTTTATTATGTTGAGGTATGTTCCCTCTAAACTCACTTTGTTGAGTTTTTATCATGAACAGATGTTGAATTTTGTTAAATACTTTTTCTGCATCTATTGAGATCATATGGTTTTTATCCTTCCTCTTATAAATGTGTAATTGATTTGCAAATATTGAACTATCCATGTATCCACAGAATCACTTCTACTTGATTGTGATGAATAATCCTTTTAATGTATTGCTAAAAGTGGTTTGCTAATATTTTGTTGAGGATTTTTGCATCTATGTGCATTGTGGATACTGGCTTGTAGTTTTCTTTTTGTCTGTTGTCTTTGTCTGGTTTTGCTATCAGGCTAAGTCTGGCCTCATGGAATGTATTTGGAAGCCTTACTTCCACTTCTATTTTTTTGGTATAGTTTGAGGAGAATAGATACTAACTGTTTTTTGAGTGTTTGGTAGCATGTACCTAAGAATCCATCTGGTCTTGGACTTTGTTGGTAATTTTTTGATTATCACTTCCATCTTGTTACTAGTAATTGGTCTGTTCAGACTTCTATTTCTCCCTTATTCAGTTTTGGAAAATTCTATGTTTCTAGGAATTTATCCATTTATTCTAGGTTGTCCAATTTGTTGGCATATGATTTTTCATAATACTCTCTTACAGTCCTTTGTATTTCTGTGGTGTCAATTGTTACCTCTCTTTCATTTCTGATTTTATTTGGCTCCTCTCATTTTTTCTTGGTGAGTCTGGGTAAAAGTTCATCAATTTCATTTATCTTCTCAAAGAACCAGCTCTTGGTTTCCTTGATCATCTTTTTTTCTTTAGTCTCTATTTCATTACTTCTGCTTTGATCTTCATTATATCCTTACTACTTATGTTGGGTTTCGTTCTCTGTTTCCTTTGGGTATGAGGTTAGATTGTTTACTTGAGATTTTTCTTGTTGCTTGAGGTAGGTTTATATTGCTATAAATTTACCTGTCATAGAACTGCTTCTGCTGTGTCCCAAAGATTTTGGACCATTGTGTTTTCATTTTCATTTGTCTCCATGTATTTTTTAAATGTCTTCTTTGTTGACCCATTGGTTGTGTAGTAGCGTGTTTTTTAGCCTCCATGTGTTTGTGTTTTTTCCAGTTTTTTTTCTTGTGATTGATTTCTAGTTTCATACTGTTGTGGTCGGAAAAGATGCATCAGTCTTCTTAAATTTATTGAGACTTATTTTGTTCCCTAATGTGATCTGTTCTAGAGAATGCTCCATGTGCACTTGAATGTGTAATCTGCTATTTTTGGATGGAATGTTTGTATATATCTGTTATGTTCATCTAGTCTAACATGTCATTCAAAGACAGTATCCTTTATGACTTTCTGCTTGGATGATGTATCCATTGATGTAAATGAAGTGTTTAAGTTCCCTATCATTATTGTGTTACCATCCATTTCTCCCTCTATCTGGTTGTGTTTACTTTGTGTATTTTTTTCTTAGCATTTTTTAAATTTTTATTTATTTAAGTAATCTCTACATCCAGTGTGGGGCTCAGACTAACTGACCCCAAGACCAAGAGTCACATATTCTTCCTACTGAGTCAGCCAGGCGCTCCTGCTTGATATATTTAGATGCTCCTATGTTGGGTGCATAGGTATTTACAATCCTTATATCCTCTTGTTGGATTGGTACCTTTATCATTATGTAATGTTCTTCTTTGATTCTTGATACAGTCTTAGTTTTGTTTGTTTGTTTTTTAAAGATTTTATTTATTTGACAGAGAAAGAGTACACAAGCAGGGGGAGCAGCAGAGGGAGAGGAAGAAGCAGACTCTCCGCTGAGCAGGGAGTCTGACGCGGGGCTCGATCCCAGGACCCTGAGCCGAAGGCAGACGCTTAACTGGCTGAGCCACCCAGGTGCCCAATACAGTCTTAGTTTTAAAGTCTATTTTGTCTGATGTATGTACTGCTACTCCGGTTTTTCCTTTTTGCTTCCATTTGCATATGTTTTTCCATTCCTTCACTTTCAGTCTGTATGTGTCTTTAGGCCTGAAGTAAGTCTCTTGTAGGCAGCATATACATCTGTCTTTGTTTTTTTAATCCATTCCATCACCCTGTGTCTTTTGAGTGGAACATTTAGACCATTTACATTTAAAGTAATTATTGATAGTTACGTACTTACTGCCATTTTGTTGATTGTTCTTTGGTTGTTTTTGTAGTTCTTCCGTTCCTTCCCTGGTTCTCTTTGTGATTGCTGACTTTCTGTAGTATTTTGTTTCACCTTCTCTTTTATTATTATTCTTTTTCATTTCTTTTTACTTTTTTTAGTTGACACACAATATTATATTAGTTTCGGATGTACAACATAATGATTCAGCAACTCTATACATCATGCTGTGCCCATCACAAGTGTAGCTACCATGTGTCACCATGCAACACTGTTACAGTACCATTGACTATATTCTGTATACTGTACTCTCCCTCCCCCCCCCTTTTTTTTTTTTTTTTACCTATTCTAGGTTTGGTGTTTGTGGTTATATATGAACTTTGGGTTCATATATAACATCCTAAGTATAAAGCAGTCTATATTGAGTTGATGGTCATTTAAGTTTGAACACATTCTAAAGGAACTTCTTTTTTATTCCCCCCTCCATGGTTTATATATATGTTGCCATGTTTTATATCTTTTTATTCATAATTTCCTTTAGCACTTCTTGTAATGCCAGTTTAATAGTGATGAATTCCTTTAACTTTTGTTTCGGAACTCTTTATCTCTTCTTCAATTCCAAGTAATAATCTTGCTGGGTATTTTTTTTTTTTTTTTTTAAGATTTTATTTATTTGACAGAGAGAGCGAGAACAAGCCAGAGAGAGGCAGAGGGAGAGGGAGAAGCAGACTCCCTGCTGAGCAGGGAGCCTGACACAGGGCTCGATCCCAGGACTCTGAGATCATGACCTGAGCTGAAGGCAGCAGCTTAACCAACTGAGCCACCCAGGTGCCCCTTTGTGCAATTCTTGATTGCAGGGGTTTTTGTTTTGTTTTGTTTTTTTCCCTTCAGGCCTGCAGTTTCTGCTGAAAAATCAGTTGATAGCCTTGTGGAGTTTCTCTTGAACATAACTTTTTGTTTCTCTCTCACTGCTTTTACAATTATCTCTTTAGCCTTTGACATTTTAATTATGTGTTGTGGTGTTGAGCTTCTTGAGTTTATCTTCTCAAGGGGCTCTACGTGCTTCATGAATCTGAATGTCTGTTTCCTTCCCTAGGTTAGGGAAGTTTCCAGCTATAATTCTTCAAATAAATTTTCTACCACCTTCTCTCTTCTCCTTCTGGGACCTCTATAATATGAATGCTTATTCACTTGATGCTGTCCAACAGATCACTTAACGTAACCTCATTTTAAAAAATTCTTTATTTTGGGGGGGCACCTGGCTGGCTCAGATGAAGGAGGATGTGACTCTTGATCTCCGGGTCGTGAGTTCAAGCCCCATGTTGGGCATAGAGTTTACTTAATAAAAAGAAATAAAAATTAAAATATTTATGTCTGCTGTCAGCTTGGGTGCTTTCCATTACCCCATCTTCCAGATCATTCTTCTGCATTCATTAGTCTATTTGTGATTCCTTCTAGTGTTTTTTCTTTTCAGTTGTATTCTTCAGCTCTGGTTTTTTATATTTTCCAGGTCTTTGTTGAAGTTCTCACTGAGTTCTACTCTTCTCTCCAACCCAGTGCCCATCTTTATGATCATTACTTTAAATTCTTCATCAGGCACATTGCTTATCTCTGTTTCATTTATTTCTTTTTCTGAGGTTTTGTCTTGTTCTTTCATTTGGGGCATATTCCTTTCCCCATTTTGCTTGACTTTGTGTCTTTCTATGAATTAGGCAGAACAGCTACTTTTCCTAAACTTGAAGGAACGGTCTTGGTATGTGGTTGTCCCCTATGTGAACTGTATATGCCTGATGACTTTTACTGGCTGGCTGGAGCTGTGGCTGGCATGGGTTGGGGATTGCAGGGTGCTCCATACTGGGGCTGCCCTGGTGGAATGGTTGGAGATTAAGTGGGTGTGGGCTGGGGTGGGTCCTGAGGCTTTTTGCAGAGGGTGCCCTGGCAGGACAGCTGAAGGTAAATGTGTTCAAGCTGGTGGCTCTCCACACAGAGGATGCTCTGGCAGGACAGCTAGTGCTGAAGTGGGTGCCAGCTAGTGTGGTCCCTGGGCTCTATGCACAGTGGCACCCTGCAGGACACCTGAAGCTGAAGTGGTTGTAAGCTGTGGGTGGTCCCAGGGTTCTCTGTGCAGAGGACACCCTAGCAGAATGGCTGAAACTCAAGTGGGGGTAAGCTGGGGTGCTCTGAAGTGTGTGGAAGGTGCCCTGGTGGGGGCAGTCATAGCTGAAGTGGTTGCTGGCTGGTGGGTCCCTAGGTGCTTTGTGCAGGGCGCCAACTGGCAAGGATAATTATAGCTGAAATGGGCATGGACTGGGATTGCCCTAGGGTTCTCTAGATGGTGCACTGGAAGGACAGCTGAAGCAGGTGTAAGCCAGGTTGTCCTGGTCAGGCAGCTGGATCTGAAGAAAGGCATCAGCCAGGGGTGCCCTAGAAAGCCATCTGAAGCCAAAGCAGTGCAGGCCTGCAGTGTTCCAGGGTGCTTTGTGCCTGCCTCAGTGTGGCAAGACAGCTGCAGCTGTAGTGAGCACTGACCAGGGCTGTCTTCGTGTGCACCACCATGGGGCTGCCTTGGTGGGACAGCTGGGGCTGGTGTGCTTTGGGGGCCCAGGGCTCACTGAGGTGGTAGGCTGATAGGGTGCCTGGACCCTGCTCCCATCTATGCTGTCAAGGTGGTGGGGGAACATAAACTGTGGTACTCACTGGACCCTCCAACCCAGAGATAGCAGGGTTCAAGAACTATTTCCTTTATATTCTGGTTGCTCTTTTAAACCATGGCTTTTATTTTCTGTGGCCCAGGTAGACAAATCTGCTCCTGGACCTCGTTACTATCCTCTGCACTGCAGTTTGCAGCATCAGGGGTGGGGTCACCCTTTGTTACCACCTCTCAGTCTCTCTCGGTGGTTCTCTAGGTGGTCTGTGTTGTTGTACAGAAGCTGTTCAGTGAGCCCTCAGTTGTTCTTCAGGAGGAATTGCCTATAAATAGGTGTAGATTTGGTGTGCCCATGGAGGGGAGTTCAGGATCTTCCTGTGTCACCATCTTAGACTGGAACACTCCCTAGTTCATTGTTTTTAAATTTTTATAGGCTAATATATATAGCTAGGACTACATGGGGGCAATATTAGACCCCAAAATGGATTAAGCAAGCTGTGAATAGCATTTTCTAGGTTCAAAAGTAACTCAAAGTTTTAAAACAAGGTAAATAAAAGGAAAAGTGATATGTGTATGCATCTATTTTATATTGCTATACTAAGGGCATGTTTTTAAGAATTGAAGGGAGAGGTGTAAATTCCTCTGAACAGAAATACTGTTTATACAAAAAAAGGCTAATCTCTAATACTTTATAGTCCCTGATTGGGAAGAGAAATTTAATGCAAAAGAGAGATTAGAGTCAATCATTTTTGAACCAGATAATGGCTAACCACTCATAAGACACTAATTTAGCAGTATTTTGGTGCTGCATTTTAACTTTTTTCATCCTGTGTGTATGTTGTGTCTGAAAAGCTGGACTAACCAGTTACCCCCTCACAGAGTTCTGATGCCTTGGTGGGTGAAGGTCATTACAATTTTAACTTTGCAACTAGAGAAACTTGTATATGCGTTTATTATACTGCATTATACTGACCACATTAACGAGAGTCTGATATATATAAATTAGGATGCTAGAATCAATAATTAGGAATATCTGACCAGGACATTCTTGTCTCTAAATCAGAGTACCGAGGAAGCCATAGTTTTCAGACTATTGCTCAATGAGCACAAATCCAGTAAATATGAAAATAGCAGGAGGGGAAGAATGAAGGGGCGGAAATCAGAGGGGGAGGTGAACCATGAGAGACTATGGACTCTGAAAAACAAACTGAGGGTTCTAGAGGGGAGGGGGGTGGGAGGATGGGTTAGCCTGGTGATGGGTATTAAGGAGGGCACGTACTGCATGGAGCACTGGGTGTTATACGCAAACAAGAATCATGGAACACTACATCAGAAACTAATGATGTGATGTATGGTGACTAACATAACAAAAAAGACTGAAAAAAAAAAAAGAATAGACTGATTCTCTTCTAACTCTCAGTCATGTCTGGCAGACACCCTGGTTCACAGAGCATACCCCAAGACCTTCTGGTAACCAGCTTATAACTTAGTGATTGACTTGAGGAATAGCCTAGTTTGGGTTCAGAACAAATTAAATCAGTGTTCAGGGTGGCGCATGTTGATGGCTCATTTTAAGCCAGTTTAATCACTTAGACTAGCCTGTCCTTAATTTCTAAATCCCAGTCGCCTGTCTCATTACAGCAGGTGAAAGAATATAACAGCACACTGCAGAGATCTAATCAAGATCCTGAAGGAGGCAAAGGATCTGAATGAAAAGCTTACTCCACTGAAACTGATTGAGAGTGGTAGGTGTTGCTCCTCCCAAACTTCTCATAAAGACCTGGTGAAAATTACTGCACACCTTCTTCTATAGCAGTAGCTTAAGTATATACAATCCATTTCTTGTCCTTTCGTGTTGTCTTTATAACTGCAACAGAACAAGTGGTTTTCCAGTTGTTTCATGTAAACTTTTAAATGCCATATAAAATTTACAAATACAATTTATAGAAAGTATTTGTTTTGTGCAAGTTTTATATCAGTATATTAAAATTATTGCAGTTATTTTTTTTATAATTTCTTAAAACCTTTCTGTTGGCCTACACCTTCCACAGAGACTTCATATTTGAAAATAGGATCTAAAGCTAATCTGAATAGTGATGCACATCTTATCACCTTGCAAGTAAAGAAGCCCATGCAGAGCTGTTTCAGGGTAACTGGCTATTAATTTCTATATAGTGAAAAAACACATTAAAGCTTATGGGATAGTACTGTCCTGGGTCCAGAACATACCTTTGTTTTCTGTAGAGATATTAGGGAACAGAATTTAAACTAGTCTATTAATTTTAATATAGACAAGGGTTTCCAACCTTTCAGAAGAGGAAAAATCCATTTTAGTGTTGTCTAATTTGCGATGCACCCTGCCCTCACAACATTGGTTGAGAAGTCGGCCTGAGCAGCAGAGGTCGAGAACCAATGACTCTCCCACACTCAATACTCTCAAGCCTGCAAAAGCATGCCACGTACCGCTGTGTCTCTGACAGCATGTCCCTTCAGGATAGGGCTCATATTTGAGTAGATACTTGGAAGATACAAAACAAGACCACTAGACACTTAACTGAAGAGCTGATATAGAAGAACCAGTGGTATTATTAATCTGAAGAGAAAATGGAACCACTGAGTTTTGACCAGAATGTTTGCTTTGTTTTTATTTGTAGATTCATTTTGAAGGAGCTGATAAAAAGAGGGAAGAAAAAAATCCAGGTAACTTTCAGAAGTCTGCAAACATGCTTTAGCAATCTAAGAATAAATTGATGATGCATGAGATAGGTGTTTATTTTCCAAGAAAACAGTTTAAGACAATTTTATTAATATTTTATACATATGGAACTTATCTCTGAAGTACTGGACTTCTCATTTCATACTGTCAGTTATTTGAACTTGAGTATTTCACATCAAAAATTATCTTAAACTCTTATGCCTTGATATGTTTATTTTCTTTTCATATAACCAACATTTGATAGCGAAGTTATCATATGGAATATTTTACAAAGGCTTATTACAGACAGGGAGTTATTTCAGCTCATAACACCTGCAGAATCCAAACATAAACACAATAAGGTATTAATATAAATCTGAAACCATAACCGTCTCTGAGATTTCACAATCAGAATGACTCTGGCATGCCAGACCAAGTTGTTGGCTAAGTAGATAACAACTTAGCTAAATCAGAAATGAGTAACTTAAATCCTTACATTTACATAAGTGGTCAGTTTTGTGTTGTAAAGTTCAAATAATTTACATATATTTTCCCACTGAAATCATTATCATTTCTGTATTCTTCATTTAATCAGTGCATTTACCTTATTGTGACTTTGTGTTATTTGGAACTTTCTGTAGTTCTTGAAATGCCTTTTTTTAGTCAAAATAATCTTCTAAATCAATATTTGGATCTAGCAGATCTTCTCCATATGATGAAAGATCGGTCTGATTTAAAATTAAGTTTTCAAATGTTTCTTCTAAGTCAGTTTCACCAATTAAGACAGCTCCCATCATTCGCCCATTCTGCATGACAACTTTGACGTACTCTTGTCCTTTGGTACATCTCAGCATTAATTCATGATCTGAGCCTAAGCCCTGTGCGTTGTATTTTCCCAGCAATACAACCTATAGGTGGGGATAAAAACATGATTCTAGTACCAAAAAGGAAACACTATATGCAGTTATACTATGTTGTTACTCTAGAAATCTACTCACAAAAATGAGTGGCACTGCATTTGTTGTACAGATGACACCACCACAATCTCTGAACATTAAAAATATCTAGGATCTGGACTGCATCAGCTTAGAGTCATGAAGAATATGCGAGGCAAAGCACTGGGTTCATCCCACTGGGTTCATCCCTGAGTATGACAGCTATTGGTTCCCCCCACAAAGCAAGAATGCATCTCAAAATGTACTCAAACAGGAAATAAGCCTAGAAGAGACTTTCCCCCCTTAACTATGAAACAGTATAGCACAGGAAGGTAGGTAATGATTAGGAATTAAGACCAGCAATAATACCAGGTACTGATTTCCAAGAAATTTTGTAAAATAATAATTATTTACATGGTTTTATTTATAAGACTAACAAGCAGAAAAAGGCACTAATTTGCTTATCTATCTTACCTTATAGTTAAAAAATTTTGTTACATGAGCAAAAAGTTCAAAGCTGAAGTCCATGTCAGTAGATTCTCCTAAACTAGCTGCAGCCATGCACTTTGCTGCATACCATCCCATCTGTCTAGCCTGCGTCCACAGCCTCATCTGAAAGAAAAAAATGTTATGACATAAAAGTTTTCATTGTTCTACTTTAACAATACCTTACAAAATTTCTTAAAGGGGTTCACTGTTGACAGTCCTTGAGATTGGCTAGATCTAGCAAGCTAGAGGACTAGTTCGATTGTCTTTGCCATAGAAGCAGTTACCAATCCACACTAACCAAACTTGATTTTGCTATTTGATATTACTGCCTTTAAAATTAAAGGATGATACCAAATCTGTATGTTTCAATAAACGATTACATATAAATACAACATTTCAGGGTATACCAGGTAAGAATACTACTAATTAACCAGTCTCTTTTTTCAGAGTAAGTTCATCATCAGAAGTAGAGATGACAAATTATCACTGAAAAATTCATTCCTCTTCCTAATCCTTAGATTGTGGTGCTAAATCAATATATTAGTTGGTTGTCCAGCCTCAGGAAATCTTATCAGATTTCAGCAACTGATGCTGGGAATTTTAAATTCTTCCCTTACATTAATTTCTCCTTTACTGTATGTTTATTTCTACAAAGTTTTAGAAATCCCTGATAGAACACTGGCTGTGAAAGTCAAGACATTGACTCTTCTACATATTTATTTTATTAACAGCCTTAACTTCTTCACCTGAAACAAATGTACACCATCATCTATTCCATGGCTATTGAGAGAAATAAGCTAACCTACACCCCTGTAACTAATGTCCTTTTTTTGTGCAAAAATACCCCAATCATTTCTAGTAGAATGGATAGACTTTTTAATTCCGTCTCCTGTGTATAAACAAGATCGGTTTGATGAAGTGAAAGGGGGTCTGTGGGAAGGGAGCAGAGCAAACTGAGCACAACACTCAAGAACGGCTAATGGAGGCGGCCGGCAGTGTTACACTGCTGGACCATTATTAATGTCTACCAGCCTCTGAGTCCCTCCAGTTTGGGTCTTGGATCATGTAAAACTAATTAGTGTACTTATTGCTTCTACAAATTAAGACATGAGGTCTATTAGATTCACTCAGAACAATTTTGTTTTCGGATATTGCCTGTAGCAGAGTATGACATAATAAGGATATAATTTATCCTCTTAGAGGGTTTAAAGTGTTCAAAAAAATCCCACAAATGCCAATTCCTGAGAGTTGAAGACATATATGCCACAGAATGATTACAGAAAAAAACTGAAAAGAAGCTAGCACTTTAGAAACAGGCCAAAAGCACTCTTCCTATGACTATTATCTCTGTAAAAATGAAGTATTGAAGGTGCCTCTTAGGATGCATCTGGCCCTTCCGCTACTTCACACTCCACAGTTAATCTGAAGGAGAATCTCTACCTGTGGAGCTAGTCTTTCAGCAAGTGTTGCCTGGTTCTTTTATCTGTAACATCTACCTGTGTCTCTACTCCTCCTAAGACCACCTCGCCTATGGCTGAGGTCTGAATATCTTCCTCAAGGATTTCTGCTCCACCGTGAGGAGGCGGGCAGCACCGTGAGGGCAGGAGGACACAGACATCCAGTTGGACGGAGTTGTGCGGCTGAGGAAGAATGGTCGCTTGAGGGAATTTTTTCAGTCATAATTCCCACAGAGACAGAACTGGGTCATCAGGATCGCAAGGGGTCATCATCTATACGGTTTATACCTCAGGATGTTATTTATTCATCTAAAGCTGCTCTGTCTAGTCTGGTAGCCACTAGACACAGGGAGCTATTTAAACCTAAATGTAAATAAAATTCAGTTCCTCGGTCTCACTCAGCACATCTTAAGTGCCAACAGAGACATGTAGGCTGGTGACTACCTGACTGGACACTGCAAACGTATAGAACGTTTCTGTCATCACAGAGTTCCACTGGACAGTGCTGGTAAGACAAGACATACCAGTGTGTTCCATCACTATATAATAACTTACCAAAAGGGAAACATTCTTTTTTTTTTTTAAATGTCTAGGATAGTCTCCTACTTAAAGTAGCAAAGTGGGAAAACCAGAAATTTGGATTTGCTGGTAGTGACTCACTCCTTTACCGTCAGATGGAATCTGATACAAGGTGTGATGGGGTATGCCGGCTTACCTGCTGCCACACCGGGCTGGGCCTCCAGGACGCGGTGCACATGTCACCCGCAGCATAGACATCAGAAAGAGACGTGTGCATGTGAGCATCCACCTTCAGGCCTCCGTCTTCTCCTAGATCAAACTAAACAGGGTTCCTGATAAGCGTATGTGGGAAGAAAAATGAAAGACGTCTTTTCTGTTCTAAAGTAAAAGAACAAGTCAAATTTTTACACCTCGGTATGCTGATCTTCGGTGAGAGAGTAAAAAACAGCTGCCAAGTTTAGACAACTCAGCTGAATTTCCAGAGAATCAAAATCCTACTAGGACAGCCCAGCTAAAAAATTCTTCGACTTTCAACATTAAGAATACTCAGTAACCGTGGGACTACCCCACTCGTAATTACAATATTCCTCAGTTTTCTGAGCTTCAAATGCTAAAAGGCAGAAAATACAAGATAGTTTCTCTAGTAGAATCATCAACCTTTAGACAAATGAATTGTGCATTATGTCCTATTTATGAAGACACTTACGCTGGGACGTTTACTGCTTAAGGACTTTAGGCAATACGAAATACTGTAAATAAAACATGAATGTAAACTAAATTGTTTTCAACTTCCTTAAGTTACAGTTTTACACTAAAACAATGAATAGTTATTTATGCTTGAGAATTAGAAATCTCATACTACTTTAAAAATATTCATAGCAGGACAAAATAGTTCACCTTACATTGTTGCCACAGAGGAAAGGTTCTGTATTTGGTGTAACTCCTGTAGCACTGACAATGAAATCACAGCCGTATATCTTTTCATTAGTCAATTCCACATATACAGGCCATACCTCTTTAAAACAAACAAACAAACCACCTTCACTCTCAAATGTAATCACCAGCTGTCATTAGCATTATGTGAATATAATGCCTAGAACAAACAGTGAAAGAAAAAAGCAGGAGAGGACTTTAAAATGTACCCCTTAAGGGCGCCTGGGTGGCTCAGTTGGTTAAGCGACTGCCTTCGGCTCAGGTCATGATCCTGGAGTCCCGGGATCGAGTCCCGCATCGGGCTCCCTCTGACCCTCCCCCCTCTCATGTGCTCTCTGTCTGTCTCATTCTCTCGGTCTCAAATAAATAAATAAAATCTTTAAAAAAAAAATAAAAAAAAATGTACCCCTTAATAATTTTACAAGGCACATCTGCTTAAACAATTATAATGCAATCAGCACTATCTCCTTGTTTTCAGTACAGTTACAAAATTACGGCATTCTAAACATTTTTCCTTCAAATTTAGACAAAGAACTTCCAACAAAATGATTTTAAACTGACAATCACTTTATAAATTCTTTAAAACTATTAAGCTACTATACTCCACTGAGAATTTAGTCCAAATAGACTACTCTTCAGTGTTTTCCCTTACTATTCATATTCCAACTCTAACACTACCTTTTCCCATGGAAAGATTCAAAGAATTCAAAGACCATGGAATGTCTTATATGCTAGTTCTCACAGGAAGTGTGAAATAGGGATTAGATCTGTTTCTTAATTCCAAATTTATAGATTTTCAATTTGTTTGATTTTGGGGAAGTCACTTCATCTTCTGAGAGTATCAAAGTTTTTTTAGTTGATAACTGTTTTGATCTGCAAGATATTCTGATTGACGCACAGAATTCTGGTGGTCAAAGCACCAGGAGCCCCATGTAAAATGTAAAGCTGAATACAAACTATTAGGAAACTTGAAGACTAAGTAATGAAAACAAAATGACTTACGTTATTAAGTAATTGTTTCATTTTTACTTTTTATGTTCAAATTTCATATGGAAATTAAAGTTTTTTAATATAGTAAGATTAAGTAAGGTTTTTTCCTTTTAAATTACTGGTTATTGTATTTTTTTCCTTATTTTATTACTTACCTTTATCAGTTGTCACTGACTGATTAGAATGGTCTCTGGGAAAAGGCAAGGACTTTTTCTTAGAAATTGTAAATTCTTCCTGAAGGTAGATTTTCTTTACTTCACACATAGTTTCAATATGAATCTTATGAGAAAACTAAAGAAATACTGGTCACCATACAATTCCCAAAAAACGACTTAGGTTGCTAATGATTATAAAAAATTACAATACACTTATAGAAACATACAGAAAAAATAATTCTTTTAATATAAATGGAAACACACTGGGTGCCCCAAAGTAAGCCTCTCAATTTGTGTGTGTGAAGGGAGTGAGCAGAAATCCATTCAGAACCTAAGAAAACAACCAGTTGCACTGGCAGGGCATGGTTTTAAGTATAAGCCTCAGTGATAATCACAAATATAGTTGTTAAAAAATTACACTGCTAGAGACTATAAAAACCTCTTGAGGGCAAGTCCATGCCGACTTACTGTGATATCCGAGAACCTTAGTAAAGTGCCAAGTACAAAGGAGATAATGTTTAGTGAACCAAACTGCTGAAGTTCTCAGGTTAAAAATACTATTAATCTTTGGATCTGAAGATGCAGGAAGAAGTGATTTTGTGTAATTTCTATCACAAAAATTAGATATGCCATGAAGCCAGCTCCTCTCCAAACTACCCAAGGCTGAAAAGAAATCATACACAATAATGACTCCATGTATGCCTCTTACAGTATTTAAATATCACAGCCTTTTAACTATTTAAAAATAAATATCTAATAAATAAAATGAGTAAAAACAAGTCATCTGTTTATCCAATTAGGGTGTTAAATATGTATTTTATTTAGAATTCATCTAATAATCTTCAAAATATTATAATGCATGTGAAGTGACCTTTGAGAAAAGATTAAAATAGGACAGTTATATTCACTGTAGTCCGAGCCTGGAAATCTCTCTGCCTGGGGAACTAAAAAGAAGGGCACGAATCAGTTTTAGATGAATGAATACTCACCTGTGGTAAGGAATCGGGCCAAGTGCCATTGGTCCTGTCTGTCCTAGCACTTTGGATTTTAAGTAAAGTGACCTAGCAGTTTGACTTATTTGTGACCAGTCTTTAACGAATGGTTTAAGAATTTAAAATTGCATCTTAGGTTTAATTAGTATATGAACACATACCTCTTTTGTACCTTTAAGATTCAAGCCTTCATGCCAATCAGGTCCCAAGGCACTGCCCATATTACCAGCACCAGTTTTGGTTTGTTTTCTTCCTGAAGAGATAAACTCAACTCAAAATTCAAATGACCTAAAAACTGCCAGGCAGAGATGTGTACTTGTGTTCTCAAGCTTTTAGACAATGTTATGATTCTCATACGTACATATATACAGCATGACTGAACTAAGTTACCTGTATTACTTTATTATTTTAATTATTTTGTGATATAGAGCTATAAAATGGATAATCCTTCAACCAAGTGTTGAGTATAAACACAGCGTGTTTTGGGGATGTTATATATATATATCCCCAAATGTATGTTAATATGAAGGGTAAGATCTGATAAAAGGTTGATATCCAAAATACATAAAGAACTCCTACAGGGGCGCCTGGGTGGCTCAGTCGTCGTTGGGTGTCTACCTTTGGCTCTGGTCATGATCCCAGGGTCCTGGGATCGAGCCCCGCATTGGGCTCCTTGCTCCGTGGGAAGCCTGCTTCTCCCTCTCCCACTCCCCTTGCTTGTGTTCCCTCTCTCACTGTGTCTCTGTCAAAAAATAAATAAAATCTTTAAAAAAAACCCAAAAACTCCTACAACTTTGTAACGAAAATACAACCAAAATAAAAAATGGGCAGAGGACCCGAACAGACAGGTTTCCAGAGACATACAGCTGGCTAACAGGGACATGACAAGATGCTCAACATCACTAATCATCAGAGAAGTGCAAATCAAAACCACTATGAGGTATCACCTTACACTTGTAGAATGGCTAGAATCAAAAAAAGACAAGAAATAACGAGTCTTGGTGAAAATGTGGAGAAATAAGTTCCCTCATGCACTGTTGGTGGGAATGCAAATTGGTACAGCCACTGTAAAAAACAGTATGGAGTTTCCTCAAAAATCCAAAGAAAACAAAAACACTAATTTGAAAAGATATGTGTAGCCCTATGTTAACTACAGCATTATTTACAACAAGCAAAATATGGAAGCAATCCCAAGTGTCCATCAACTGACAAATGGATAAAGAAGATGTGGGGTATATGTGCGATGGAGTATTACTCAGCCATAAAAAAGGATGAGAGCTTGCTATGTGCAACAACATGGATGAACCTAGAGGGTATAACGCTAAGTGAAATAAGTCAAAGACAAAGACAAATGCCATATGATTTCACTCATATGTGGAATTTAAGAAACAAAATAAACAATAAAGAGACAAACCAAAAACCGGACTCTTTAAATGGTTGCCAGAGGGGAGGTGGATGGGGGTATGGATGAAATATAGGGGATTAAGAGTATACTTACCATGAGGAACACTGAGAAATGTATAGAATTGTTGAATCATTTTATTGTACACCTGAAACTAATATAACACTGTATGTTAACTATACTTCAGTAAAATTGTTTTAAATAAACACATGCAAGTTAAACTAGGAAAAATATTTTTATTATTCAGTTGTATACCTAGTTCTTTTATGTGCAATTCTAGCCTCTGGTTTTTATTATTTTTATTATTATATTTTATAAAATATATTTTAAAACAACAAAATAAACAAAGCAGAAACAGGCTCAGATATAGAGAACTGGTGGTTGCCACAGGGGAGGCACTGGTGCGCAGGCAAAATAGGTGAAGAGTAAAGTAGTAAGAAGTACAAACTTCCAGTTATAAATAAGTCATGGGCTGTAAAATACAGCACAGGAAATATAGTCAATGGTACTGTAACAAGTTTGCACAGTGACAGGGTAACTAAACCTACTGAGTGGACCAAGTCATAATGTATAAAAATACTGAATCACTACTGTTGTACACCTGAAACTAATATACTGTAGTCTGTTACAATTCAGTAAAAAAATTAGCCATTCTGTTTTTAAACATTTTGTCAATTTTTAGCACCCTCAAGACTTACAGAATTCTTTTCGAACTATGTAAGCCAAAAGTTTAAAAAAAAGCTCTTAAAAAACTAGGTTTGTTGTATTTTTTCTAAAGATTTTATTTATTTGCTAGAGAGAGAGAGCGCGCGCGTGCGTGTGCACACACACACACACACACAAGCTGAGGGGAGGGGGAAAGGGAGAAGGAGAAGCAGGCTCCCCGCTGAGCAGGGAGCCCCGATGCAAGGCTCTATCCCAGGACCCTGAGATCATGACCTGAGCCAAAGGCAGATACTTATTGACTGAGCCACCCAGGCGCCCCTGTATTTCTTTTTTAATTCATTGCATTTTTTGTAAAATTATCTTAGCTCCTGTCCAGTTGTATCATCTGTTTGCAAAGATGCAGATGGGCTGGTTCATTTAATTCACTTTAAATTTCCAGTATTAATTATACATATTTGTCATTTAAAAAAATCCTGGAAAATCTAAGTCATAAGATATAGAAATAAATATTATCTATATTTCTATCTCTCAACTATATTTTGCTCAATGTTCTTATAGCCTTATTCTATATGGCTAAAAAGTTAAACAGTTTCATCAGTGAATTCATGAAAAAGATGCTGTATTTACCTTCAGTTGTATACCTAGTTCTTTTATGTGCAATTCTAGCCTCTGGTTTTTCAGCAATGAGCTTTGAAGTCAAGAATTCTGCTGCTCCTGCATCGAAGAAAGTATTCCCAATAGCTTTATCTTTAATGGCCCAAATGATTTCACAACCTTCAATTTCATACCTAAAAGGAATATTAAAGTTACTCAGAGCAATTCTGAAAGTCTGAATAGAAATCTCTGTATTTGCAAATAACAATTATTTTACAACAAACTGAGCAAGAATGATTATAAGGAGCAATGTAATACTCCATCAGGATCAACAGTTAAAGTAGAATAAGTAATAAAAGAAATTTAACCAGTTTATTGAAAGAACATAAAAATGACAAACATATGTAACTGAGTATCAGGTAAAATTTCATTACAGTGAGCATCACCTCTTAAGTGTTCAATTTCCCCAACATAGTTATTGTATGAATGTTCCCCAGGGTTCCATAAATGAGCAGTGCTTTTTTGATGAGGGTATAGTGTAATCAATAATGGATGGATGGATGGTATACAGTTATAATACTGAAAATACCTCACTTCTTTGGTAACAAGTATTTTGTGTACTCAAAGCACAACATTATGGAAGGAGATAGAAAAAGGAGAGAATAAGAGTTATCAACTAAAACTTTAATTCTGTTATAAAGGAACCACTACTCTGCAGTCCTCTCCCTTTGCCTCAGAAATTTCCAAGCCATTCAGCCAAAGAAAGATCCGGTTCACAGAAAAATCAAGGAAAAAGAAATGGTCGTGGTATATACAGGCCAACACCACTCATGAGGAGGCCGGAGCTCCTGCACAGTTTTATCTCTAGGTTTGGTCACCGAGAATGTGGTTTGCTTAGTATTCATTTCACCAAGTCCCTGAAGTCCATTAGATTTTTCTGCTATTAATACTTGTTTTGGTACAACTGATGAACTGGGACAATCCTAGACAAACAGGATATACGGTCATCCTAACTATACTAGGATTTTCTTTGAACCTGTAGTGATACTAAGAGTATCGTGTACTAAGAACTATTAATGCTGACTTATGGTCAAAGTATCACCATCTTTATGTCACAGATGCTATAACATAACATGTGGACTTTTCAAACTAATCAATAAGTAGATGATACAAAAAAGAAGGTTTAGTGTACATCTGACTTCAGGTCACCTGATGTTCATGCTTTCTGACAATATGGTCAAGGATCCCCCTGCCCCATCTAATGAGCCTTTATTTTTCCTGCTCCCCTATGGCAGAAACAAATATTTATAGTTACTAAATTTCACATTCTTTGGAGAATATTCTATTTTATCCTGCTCAGGTCATATAGGATTGCTGATGAGCAGAAGGTAGAATATACATTCAGTAATAAATTTCATATCTTAATTTACATATAGGCACATCATTATTATGAAATACTTTCTTTTGCGGTTATAAATTAGAAATTCCTCTACCATTTTTTAAAAATTTTTAAGTAATGTAACAGTATGATGCATATCAGTATAGCTTAAAATACTGACGCTTGACTAGTAGGCCACCGTAATAAGTAACCATGAGAACTCCTGTACATGCCCTACCTCACAGGACACCCTGTACTCCCCTCAGCCTATGAACTATGCCCTCAGCAAGATGCATCACCACACAGGTATCCTCACACATAGCGGAACTACTTTCATTTTTAAAACCACTCTTAAAAAAACAAACAGTGAAATACGGTTTTGTGAAATTATTTTTTTTTTTTTAAAAAAGTCCTTTTAAAAAGGAAAGGATTAACCTACACTAAGTAAAGAAGAAAAATACACTGAAGAAAATGAGCATTTGCCTTGGGGGAACATGAGGGCTATTGAAGAGCAGAAAGGGTTTGTGTGTGTCATTTCTCCTGAGATGACAAACACCTGATCATCAGTGGACCTAAGCTGAGATAACAGCATTATATGCGGCCTTTCTTTAGGAGTTTTATTGAATTATATAGTGTATCTCCAACCTAAAGAAAATGAGGAATAGGATTAAATGTTCTAAGACTATGAAGATTTCTGAATGTAGGAAAATTTTCCAATGTAAAGAATAATAGTATTAAGTTATACTTTCGGTGATCGCTACTGGAGAAAATTTGTCATGTGTGTCCTCCTTTCTCTTGCCCATTTGGTTTTGACTTGTCCAGTTTTTGTTTGTTTTTCTCTGCAGTTCTCCATAGTGCCACAAACTTCATAATTATAAGAATGACTGCCGGCCCCTAGTACTCAGGCAATTTAGGAACTCTTATAAGCTTCCACTGGGATCTACCACCCTGTCCGAAAAGGAGCAAAAACC
Organism: Mirounga leonina; assembly: GCF_011800145.1. Classification (NCBI taxonomy): domain Eukaryota; kingdom Metazoa; phylum Chordata; class Mammalia; order Carnivora; family Phocidae; genus Mirounga; species Mirounga leonina. Next base: position 12,919,819 of record NW_023270504.1, read on the forward strand.
TAGTCCAAGAGTTAGAATGGACAGGGCTTTGGCAAACTCATCATTTTGATACAAATTTGTCCTCTTTGTAGTTGGGCTCAACTTTCTGGCCTGAAAATGTCCAGACTATTCCATGTCAGCCATCCGTTGGAAGATAAAATCACAAAGACAATCTATGCTCTGTAGACCATAGCAGGAAATTGATTCCTCAATGTTCTCTGAACTTGAAATATCATCTTAAGATAGTATTTTATATTAATTTATGTGTTCACCGTTTTCCAACTTCCAAAAAACCAAGAGCTGAGAGTACCACAGATCTTGAAATAGGGAGTCATGGGACAGACAGGTACCTATATAAATGAGTGAAGCAGGATGGGTATAAACAATAAAAAGTGGTGGGGGCTGTGACTAGAAATCTCTAAAACTGTGCACATTTAAATTGTTTTTCAAGATAGTCCATGCTTACCAAACACCTCTATGGGTCACACCTCTCCAGTCACCTGTGTGTGACCCCTTGAGACAGAAAACATTCCCTAAACTCATGTTTGGCAATGACATTTCTACAACTATGAATTCCATGAAAGCCAAAAATATAAAGTGGACATTTTCCTTGAATATATATGAAAACCAATTACATTTATCTTTGAATTTCAGAATACCAAGATGTTTCTAGTCTGCCAATAATCACAGGAATCACAGAGCAGTGTTTAAATAGGATTTAAAATATATACTTACACCAGTTCAAGTGCAATGCCGCCATTCCCTATGATCATTATTCTTTGTGCTTTAGTAAGCTGTTTCTGAAATTCCTGTATTAAAAAGAAAAGGAGAGTGTTCTGTAAATAGTGGGCAAAACTTGAAGCAAGAAGCTTCAGTGATAATATTCTTAAAATGTAGAAATTTTATCTGATTTACAAAGGAACAAAATAAATCTCTTTCCCACTCTGCCAGGATGCACCCTCCCAATATTACAAATGCTCTCTGTTTCACCCAAGCTGTCTTCATAGCAATGCCTCTGCTGATTTTCCTTGCCTTTTAGGTCAGTACATTTAGAGTAGTTCAGAATTCCAGCAAGCGGCACGACCTCTAGTTTAACACATTCCTAACTCCTTGATCAAATCAATTTACTAACAGGACAATGGTCTGTATCCTATATACAGGGTTATTCCTTTTCGTCTAGTCCTTCAGTTGACACTTTCCCTGGAGTCACCCAACACTCAAAACTTGCATGAATGAGCAGCACAACAGCTTGGTGGTTAAGAGTCCTTGGTTCTAGGAGTTTAGTAACTGCCTGCAGTTATTAACTTAGGCAAGTTGCTTAACCCCTCTGTGCCTCTGGTTCTTCAACTATAAATGGAAACAAGAAGTGACTCTATCTCATTAGGCCTCTGCAAGCATTAAGATAATGTAAATAAAGCTGTTAGGAGCAGGCACAATAATGTCTAACATCAGAAAAAAATGTTACGTTCTTATCATTACAAGACAACTAATTGATGCCTCTACCACTTCCTCCTCTGCCCCCTAAAAAAGCTCACAATGAGCTTACTACTGAAATTGACTTGTTTAAAATGCTACAAAAAAAAAAGTTAATTTTAGTTTGTCCTTCACTGAGGACAGTAAATAATTTAAGAAAGATCTGTTAAAAACACTGGACATGGAGATAAGTGGCATGAGTTTAAATTGTATTTCTGGGGGCGCCTGGGTGGCTCAGTCGTTAAGCATCTGCCTTTGGCTCAGGTCATGATCCCAGGGTCCTGGGATCGAGCCCCACATCGGGCTCCCTGCTCAGCAGGAAGCCTGCTTCTCCCTCTCCCACTCCCCCTCTGATTGTGTTCTCTTTCTATGTCTCTCTCTGTCAAATAAATAAATAAAATCTTTAAAAAAATAAATAAATAAAAATAAATTGTACTTCTGATAGACTTAATAACTACTTTGGTATAGGTAAAAACTTAATTTCTCCATCAGAGTTTCCTATTTGTAAAATGGGAGTAATACTGTCACACAGGATTATCATAAGCAGTTAGGTCATGTATGTAGAGGGTCTAGCTGGAACATACTTACGAACTCAGTCTTTGATAATAGGAACCTGAAATGTTTACAATTATAATTAAGTTATAATTTATAATTAAGTTTTCTAGTTTTCTCTAAATTCCTATTAAGAACAGGCTGAAAGAAAACATCAATTTTCAAGAATATAAAATATCAATAAATGTAAAATTATCACCCTATGGGACAGAACTACAACAGTGAGCTTGAGGTAAGACAGAATATTATGATCAGAAACCAGGAAGGGCTTCTTGGCAAAAAGGGTCACTGAACCCCGAAGCCCAGAAATCCATTACCAGAAAAAGTTGTAGAAGGTTCCACAGAGTTTCACCTTATTGGGATAGTTTATTAGAGCTCCTGAGTACAACAATAAACCAAATGATTTTTTCAGTTCTGGGATTGTCATGATTCTGTACTACAAAGATCTTCTGAATATTAATTTCTTTGCTAAGGGGTACGTTCAGTAAGTTTGGGATATGCTTTACTTTTTTGGAAAAAGATCATTCACTTTGCAATCAACAAGATTGCAAATCACATATTCCCAATCAAAGTACAGTAATGAATGTGTGTATAAGTTATAACCTTCAGCTTAGTTGTTGTATCTGGGATACAATGCACAATGGAAAGAACACAGAACACCAGCAAGAACTAAAAAAACAAAAATTATCAACCAAAGCCAAACTGAAACTGGCAATAAAATTATAACTACTTTCTGGTTTATGGATCATAAAACAAACCTCTTCTATAATTTAGGAATTAACATTGTAAGTGGAATACTTTGATTCAAATATAGAAAAGTCTAAGAAATATTCACATTCCTTTCCCATGAACCAACCTCAAAATGTTACCTGAGCACTGTCTGTATCACGGATTCCTAATACGTAAGGATTTTCTTCACATATCAACTTTGGTTTAGCTCCAGCACACAAACAGAGTTTCTTATACACATGCTGACTGCCATCTCCTGTTAAAATGCACTGTAAAAACACAGAGCAAGGAAGGGGAGAGGAGAAACATATTCATCTATGGGTACAATTTCATTTTAAATCAAAAATTTGGGGCGCCTCGGTGGCTCAGTCAGTTAAGTGTCTGCCTTTGGCTCAGGTCATGATCCCTGGGTCCCTGGATCGAGCCCCGCATCGGGCTCCCTGCTCAATGGGGAGTCTGCTTCTCCCTCTCCCTCTGCTCCTCCCCTGCTCGTGCTCACTCACTCTCTCTCTCAAATAAATAAAATATTTTAAAAAAATTAAAAATTCAGTAAGAGGAAATCAAAAAAATACATTAAGGTTGCCTCTTGGTGGCACTCAATACTTTTGTTACAGCAACTGCAAATCAAAGTAAACATGAGAATGCATTCAGTCCAGTCATTCACCATCATTTTAGGGCCATGAACCATTCTGGGAATCTGTGAAAACTAGTCTTTCTTCCCTGGGAAAAGAAGGTACAGTCACACCAGATTTTGCATAAAACTTAAGGAATCGCATAATATTCAGGGAGGTATGCTGACCTCAAGTTAAAAACTAAACATTCAGAAATTTTAAAATTGAGCATTCTGGTATTATACCTGGGGCAGGCCTTAATGAATATTTCTGATCTCAGTGGAAGTTACTGTAGGAAGATCTAGTAATTCTAATGGTATCAGACCTTAATAGGTGGTATGGGTACAGGGGGGGTACAGTGTGGTAGGAGAGGGTACATCATCTAAAAACATTAGAAGTGCTAAAAACACAGTATTTATATACTTAAGTACAAATAACAATCACTTCACCAGCAAGCATGCTCTTTGGGGATATTTTCATATATATTTCATGTATTTTCACATGAAAAATGTGTTAACCTTAAATCCTAGCATGTACTGGCTTTAAAGTGATTTAAATTAATTTTTAATGACATCATTGAGTCTAAAACTACATATTTGAGATCCACTGTTTTTGTTCCTTAATATCGAATGAAAACCTACATCTAAGTAGTAGCCTTTAGACGGTACATATCTATAAGTACATATGACTGAGAGATGCCAGACTTTGTCAAGAGTGGTTTAGAGCTTAACACTGTGCCATGTGTTTGATTTATAAAACATGGCAAATCATAACTGTAGCACTTGATACCCACTGAGACATTTGTTACCCGTTGTAACTTTTCAGCGGCTTAACAAAAACATAAAGCCAATAATTCCACACAGTATAATGCATACAGGAATTCTACACAAGTCTTCCTGAAGATAATATGGTTAGAATTTTATCTGGCAAACAGTAGTTATAGACCCTGACCAAATCTAAAAATAATTTGCATTTAGCTACTGTAAAAACACACACAAGAACTCTTTTCATTGGCTACTGTTAAATTTTTGGAAGTAGACATGAAGATAAAACACATAATCTCTAATTCATTAAAGAATATAAAGGACAGATAATGCAGACATGATCTCATTTAGGACACTTCAACATGGCAATGGGCGGCACTCTGATTTATTCAAATGCCCGAATATAAATTCCCTCACAATTAGTACACATTTGAGCACACTTCTATTTGCAAATTAACTGACATGGATGTTATATTAAATACTAGAAATTTATCCTGGTTTTAGGATTCAGATTTTTTTCTCATAAAATTCAGTACTTATTTTTTCCTGTCAAATTATTTGTGTTCTGAATGTATTATAAGTGTGTTTTCTCCCTAAGGGAGAACTCACAAATGAGAGCTGCTCTAGGGAAACAATGGCAAACTCCACTTCCCATCTTGCCTGAAGCTCATCTGAGGATATTGCTGATCATCTGACAACACCCTTTTCTGAGCCCGCCTTATTCAGTCCCATGTCCAGTGGGTTACTGGGTCCTGCTGCGTTTACAGTAGAAATCTCACTCATATCTGGGCCGTTCTTTCCACTACACTGTCCCTTAGTTCAGGCCTTCTACCATTCTGGATGATTGCAACCACCTTCTGATTTGGTTGCTGGCCACCAGCCCCTCACTCCACCCCACTTCATCCTCAACACTGCTGTCAGATCTACCTTCCTAAAAGAGTATCCATGGTATCACCCTGCCTCCACCTAAAATCTCTTCATTTCTCCACTGATTACAAAATAAATTTCTTGGTATGACGTAAACAGCTCTTCACACTCTTATTTCTTTGGCCTCGTCTGCCAATCTTCTTTCCTTGTCCCCACTGCAGTCCCTCTGACAGTGTCACTCTTCCATGTGCCCCTTTCCTTTTCTATGGGCCTTTGAATAAGCCACCTTTTGCTACAATGCCCCTAATTAAGAACTCTTAATTCTTTAAGACTTAAACCCCATTCAAATATTACTCCCTCTGTGAAGTCCACATAAATCTCTAATATCAGAGCTTAGATAAGAGTTCAGTGACTGTGCTTTTCACGTCCCTATAGTTATACGTGTGCATGTGTATATTCGCTCTGACACTGGGCGCTCCCAGGGCAGGTTCACTGTAATATTCCTGTTGTCTCCCAGCACTTACCGTGGTGCCCAGAACACAGCAGACACTGTAAGTGTTAATGCTCATGTAAAATGTAAAACGTAAAACGCAAACTAATTATAGAATCATAATAAACTCACAACAAGTATAAATTTTCCCAGTAATAATATAAATCACTAAACTTTATATGCTAAGGACCTTAGTGGTGGTGGCGGTACAGACGGGGTCAAAAGAAAGCAGGCAAAAGCTCATCGAGATTGAACAGTGGGCTGACATTAAGAAAGAAATCCTCGGGCGCCCAGGTGGCTCAGTCGGTTAAGCATCTGCCTTCAGCTCAGGTCATGATCCTGGAGTCCTGGGATTGAGTCCCACATCGGGCTCCCTGCTCCTCGGGGAGCTTGCTTCTCCCTCTCCCCACTCCTCCCTTCCCCACTCATGCTCTTTCTCGCTCGCTCTCTCTCAAATAAAATCTTAAAAAAAAAAAAAAGAAAGAAATCCTCTTACGTGTTCTTTACTCTTTAGTTGTTTTACCCCGGATTCTATAATCTTAATGTTGGGAAAGCGATTTTCTAACATGGTTTTCGGTTGCTCTTCAACATCAAACTCCTCCAATACTTTAGAAACCTGTATTAGATCAGAAAGGTAAAAATATATGTTTAAAAAATATTTCAAAAATTTTAAATAATAAAAATACTTTCATTTGTTTTTATACACTACTTCATATTCATAAAACAAAGTCGGCCAATTGCACTATATACAGTGTAAAGAGGGCTAACTCCACATTTTAAGACTTGAACTCAAATATTAGTCCTACCTCTCGGGCAAGTCAGCCAGGTCACTGCGCCTTAGTCTCCTAGCCTGGAAAATGAGGGCTGACTCTACTCACTTCTGCATTCTTTTACCACAGCTTGTTGATTCCCTTATCCTTACAGTTTTCTCTGTCCACTTACTAGCCAACTTTATTGTGATCTAGCCTTTAGACTCTTTCCTGTTGTCTAAACCCCAGAGCATCCTCTTGGACTCACTTCTCTTCCTGTGCAGCCATGACTCCACTGTAGATCATTTCATGTTTTGCCCAAACTTTTACTTTCTTGCCTTCTTTTCTTGAACCATTAATTACCCTGAAAACCCCCCACCACAGACTGAACTGCCTGCTTTTTCCAGTCCTATACCCAGTCTGCTGTGGAAGGACCACACCTTGCAGACTGGCATTTGACCTCAGGTGCCCCCTAAATACTACTGGGAAATCCTACTACATGGCCCTAGTGGTTCTCAAACTCTTTAGTCTCAAGACCCCTTTATACACTTACAGATGACTGAGGACCCCGAAGAACTTTTGTCCATGTGAGTTAAACCCAGTGATATCTGCTACATTAGATATGAAAACTGAGAAAAATGTAAAATATTTAATTTAATTAGAAGTATAATAAATCCGGGGTGCCTGGGTGGCTCAGTCGGTTAAGTGTCTGCCTTCAGCTCAGGTCATGATCTCAGGTCCTGGGATCGAGCCCCACGTCAGACTCCCTGCTCAGTGGGGAGTCTGCTTCTCCCTCTCCCTCTGCCTGCCACTCTCCCTGCTTGTGCTCACTCTCTCTGTGTCAAATAAATAAATAAAATCTTAAAAAAAAAAGAAGTATAATAAATCCAAAACATGTTAAACAGATATAATATCCTTTTAATAAAAAATAACTTTTTTTTCCAAAACAAAAGAAATTAAGTGAGAAGAATGGCACTGTTTCACATTTTTGCAAATATCTTTAATGGTCTGGTCTTAATAGAAGATGTGCTTCTCCATTCAAACTATTACAATATGTTAATCTGGTTGACGTATATGCAGCCTTTTCAGAGAATGTATATTCTTCTTTGACGTTACACTAAAACTTAACAAGCGTGATTTCTTAAAGATTAGTTGCAATGGAGAATTTGAAACCATATCAAAGAATTTTTCATCCTCTGTTCCTGTGAAATCCACTGGTCTATCCTGCACTTTGAATGGATCTTGTAACATCACATTCGTCATCTGGACAACAGTGGTTCCCTAAGTTACGGAGATCTGCCCAATGTTAACACATTTTATATCACTACAATACCAAAAGATCACATTATTATCACCAACAATCTCATCAGAAACGTCTTTAAGTACCACGAGGCTCACAGTGAGGAAATGAGTTTCCCAAAGTTCTAATTCTGGCTGGAAAGCTCTAATTTTGTCCTGTTGCCAACAAGTACTATCACCTGTGTTCCTTGAAGTGACAGGCTCACTTCACTCATTTTCCAAATATGAATTACGATAGTGTGTCAGTTGTTCTTTCAAGTAAAGCTGGTGTCCGTAAAAGAGCAATTAGCTCCTCTTGCAACTCAGCAACAGCAGAACTGCTTCTCCTTGAGACAACACTACTCCTGTATGTAGAACAGGTGCTTTATGCCTACAACCCATTTCATCATACAGAGTATTAAAAACACGTACACTTATGAGTCAGGACTTAATAAAACATTTTTTACTGGCTCTAATTTATTTAACTGAGTGCGTGCAGTGAAGAATACAATGACCACCAGCCCAGTTTAGCCACCATTGCTCTTATACCATCGGGGCTCAAGTGTCAATTTAGTGAGAAGAGTAACATCAAGTAACATCTTCCATCCCTCAGTAATTTTTTCAAAAGTTCATCATTCTAATGTTTCACAAACACATTCCACCCTCTGCATTCCCAGCAAATCACCTTACCTCTAGGCTTAAAGAGACTACTAAGAACTCTTACTACTTCTTTCCCACCATCTATACATTTCTCAGCTATAGTCTGCCTTCCTTGACCCATTTCTATTTTCAAGGTGAATCCAGTAATCTGTGCTCTATATCCCATCATCTCTCACCTCCTCAGGACTTTTATTATGTATTCCTTATTTTTCTTTATCTTCATTCCTACTGGCTTCTTAATCTCAACAGGTAAACATGCTAAAGTGTTTTCCACCTTAAAAGACTAAAACTCAACTTAATGCTAGTCCTCTTGTCCTCTATTTGCTGCCACCCCATCTTTTTTCCCTTTGCAGCTAAATTTCAAAAGAGAAAAGTTTATGGTTACTGTCATTTTAGAGTTACCCCCTACTAATTTCTGAAGATAGTGTAAACTGTCTCAAAGTCACCAATGATTTACTAGATATGGGCACTTTTGAGTCCTTGTCTTGTCTGACTATTCCCTTGGATCTGACGTCTTTGACCACTCCTCTTTTTTTTTTTTTTTAAATAAAGATTTTATTTTATTTATTTGTCAGAGGAGAAAGAGAGAGATTGTGCACAAGCAGGGGGAGCTGCAGGCAGAGGGAGAAGCAGGGAGCCCAATGCGGGACTCGATCCCAGGACCCTGGGATCATGACCCGAGCTGAAGGCAGACGCTTAACCGACTGAGCCACTCAGGCGTCCTGTGACCACTCCTCTTAATTAAACGTTTGCCTTCCATGGCTTCAGGGATACTTCTTTTTCATAGTTTTCCTCTTCAATCTAGACTAATAAGGCTGGCCATTTTCAGGTCTTCCGTTCTCTCTGATCTTCCTTTAAATGTCAGTGTTCCACAGGACACTGCTGCTGGGCTCTTTCACTGTATGTATTTTTCCTGGGAGACTGCATCCCATGCGTATGACTCAGCTGACACCGAGACGATGATGAATACTAAATTTCTATCTCCAATTCAGTGTTCTCACCTGCTGAAAATGCTCCAAAACTTTGGCATCATCTAAATTTGGATAAAATACAATTCCGTACCATAGCATACAAGCCCATCATGGTCTGGCCCCTGCCTACTGGTTCGACCTCACACTTTACACTCCAGCAGCACTGAATTGGTACCTGTTAGAGCATATTACATAGCAATATACTTTCATGCACTTTGGCACATGCCTGCCTCTACTAAACCTCTTACAGACATGGGAAAACCTACTATTCTTTCAGTCTCAGTTTCAATGCACCCTCCTATGTAAAGCCTTCTGGATTCTCAAAGGCAGGCTTTGGCACTCATTCATAATATATTTATAAAAATAATTATGCATATATTGCAATATGACCTCAGTTTTGATTTTTTTTGTCACTATCAGTATAATTACCATATTGTATGATAACTATGTCTTGTAGATTTGTTGCCCCAATAGAAAGGAATTATTCTGAGAAAGTGCTACTCATTAACCATGAGGGCTATAGAGCCAAAGGGCCTGTATTCAAAACCTATCTATACACATCTCAGAAATTTACCCAACCTCACTGTGACTCATTTACCTCATCTGTAAGTGGGGATAATATATGAATCTACTTCATAGAGTTACTTAAGGATTAAATTAATACATTTAAAACATTTAGAAGAGTGTCTGGTGCATAGTAAATACTCCAGAAGTAATGTGAGTTATTATTAGTAATCTTTTTTCTCTTTAGAAATTACAGAAGCCACAAAAACATGTCCTTTAACATTAAACAAACAATACCTAATATAAAATAAAATGTGCCTCTTTACCGTTCTCTGAATCTCACACTACCCCACCATTACTGCTGTCCCCTGACTCCAGAGATAACCAATAGTAATTTTTTGTGTATGTTCTATACTTTCAATCTCTGTAACTGGGTACCTAGCATACTGGTTGATATATAATATAAATGCTCAATAAATGATAAAAAGGATGCAATTTCCTACTTCTGAATTTTAAGAACTGACATTTGCATAGTATTTGTTACTCTAATGTACTTTCACATATATTAGTATGTCTTAAACTCCCAACATATACAACCTTAGTACTTCCTAAGCAAGGAAGGTATTATCTTAATATTACAAGTGAAGCAACTGAGATACAGAGATTTGCCAAGGCTATGCAGCTAGGTAAATAAATTAGGCCTAGAACCCAAGATTTTTTTTCTTCTATTGTACAAAATTTACAAAATTAGCAAAACTGAACTCAAGTCTTACAACTGTGGAATAGTTACACCAAATTCAGTCTTCTGGAAAAACACTTATAAGACCCAGCTATACATCTTTGTATTATGTATGTGCTCTTAGCCTATAACTGAATATATATATTTTTTCTTTTATGAGATTAATAGCCATAATTTATTATCTGGTTCTCTCAATCCCATAAGTCCTTTGGCTGTACCTAGGTAGTAAGATATCTTACGTATCTCTAAGTAGGTTATAAACAAGCAACATATTACACTAAATTACCCTTGGTCTTAGCAGCTTACAACATGAGAAAGTTTTATTTTATTATCAGGATGTAAGGGAAAACTTGTATTAAAGACTATGGTAGTATTCTTCACCGAAGTATGGGAACAAAAGATTTACTTAATTATTTTGCATAGGCATTATAACATAATTATAGCACTACAGTATAGGCATAATTTATAATATGTAAATATACACATATTAGGACATAAATCAAAACTTTTTTGATGTGAGGTACCACTTTAAAAATGTTTAGAGATCACTCTTCTATGATACTATGATCCAAATGATTTCAGACTCCTAATGTAATGTTATGATGTGTGTCATGTAAATTCATGGAACTACAAAGTGTTCTGAGATGCTTATTACACATCTGAAACATTAATTATTTGCAAGTGTAAACTTGGCCAAGAAGCACTTTTCTGATTTGCAAACACACATTTATTCACGCACAACTGTATACAACTGTATACATACAGCTGTGTATATACACATATATATATATAAAATGATATCCAAATATATTTGTATTCATATTTATATTTGTATAACATTTTTCCTTAAAAGAACTTTAAAATTTTCTGAAAAGTAATTCTGAGTGGGAGGAAAAGATGGGAAGAAAATAAAGGTCTAGAAATTAAACATCATTTGGGTGCTTTCAGTATTCAAAATAATTCTAAACTTTGAGCTTTGATTTTAAAATGACTATCAAAAGAACATTTGTCATTTTAAACATTTAAAAACTATAATTACACTACTAGGCAAGTTACTGAAATTTAAAAACATTAATACTAAGAAAGTTATACAAAAGTTCTTACCTGCTTGAAATTTGTAACCGCTTTAATAACAGGAGAAGCTGTTACCAGGAGAATATCTTCTGATGGAAACTGAATAGCCAACTTATTAAAAAAAAAAAAGTTGGGAGAAAATACATGATAAATAACTTTAGGTACTTTAGGTATTAATATATATGCCATGGAGGGTGAGACAGGGATAATGCAATTTTAATAATGTTATTAACCTAGGAAACCATAAACTCACTTTTCCTCATCTAAAGGTCTCCATTATTCTGTGTCTTCTTATTTATGGGGTAGTGGTGAGTAATGTCCAACTCTGATTCTGATAAAACAAGTAATACATTTACACTAAACACTAACAAAGCCTCCTGAACAAGAAAAATGATACAAAGAGGTATTCCTTATTTACTTAAACTACATTATATACCAATTTAAAGTTGTCATGCAGAGAATGAGAAGAAAATATTTTCCTAAATAACAGTTAAACAAACTCCTATTTATTTTAAAATAATATTTTCACTTCCCTGCCGTAGGATTATATTAGAGCAAATCCTTACTAATAAATACTCAGAATCTTAGCCTGACTTTTCCCAAGTGTTCTGGCATTGCTATTCTGCCTCTTCCAAATGCCCAACCAGTATACACTCTGGGAAAACAAAACCATTTTAGTAGTAGCTTCAACAGAATTTAGAGGCTTAACTTGCTCTTTTTTTCATGATTTTCCTCCGGCTACATACAACCTTTCTCTCACTTTAAACTTCAAAGAATTTTTTTTTTAAGATTTTATTTATTTATTTGACAGAGGGAGAGTGAGAGCATAAGGCAGGAGACAGAGGGAGAGGGAGAAGCAGGCTCCCTGCTGAGCAGGGAGCCTGATGCAGGGCTCTCCTGGGATCATGACCTGAGCCGAAGGCAGACGCTTAACCAACTGAGCCACTCAGGTGCCACTTGAAAGAATTTTCTTAAACCATACTCTGGTTCCTCAACTCCACCAAGTTCTGTTTCTTTCCCTACTACACCATTAAAACTGAGCACATTCAGCCAAAAAACTATCAGAATAAACAAACGAATTCAGTAAAATTTCAGGATACAAAATTGATGCACAAAAAGTGGTCGAGTTTCTATACACTAATAATGAGCTATCAGAAAGAGAATTAAGAAAATAAACCCATTTACAACTGAATCAAAAAGAATAAAATACCTAGGAATAAATTTAAGCAAAGAAGTGAAAGACCTACATTCTGAAAACTATAAGCCACTGACAAAAGAAATTTAGGAAGACATAAATAAATGGAAAGATCTATCATGCTCATGAATTTAATATTGTTAAAATGTCCATACTACCCAAAGCAATCTACAGATTCAATGCAATCCCCATCAAAATACCAGTGGCATTTTTCACAGAACTGGAAGGAAGAATTCTAAAATTTGTGTGGAACTGCAGAAGACCCCAAATAGCAAAGCAATCTTGAGAAAGAACAAAGCTGGAGGTATTATGCTCCCTGATTTCAAACCCCTACTACAAAGCTGTAGTGATCAAAACAGTATGGCATTGGCACAAAAACGGACACACAGATCGATGGAATGGAACAGAAAGCCCAGATATAAGCCCACACATAGATGGTCAATTAATCTCTGATAAAGGAGGTAAGAATACACAATGGGGGAAAAAAGTCTCTTCATAAATAATGTTGGGAAAACTGGACAGCTTACATGCCAAAGAATGAAACTGGACCACTGTCTTACGCAGTATACAAAAATAAATTCAAAATGGATTAAAGACTTGAATATAAGACTTGAAACCATAAAACTCCTAGAAGAAAACATAAGCAGTAAGCTCTTTGACACCAATCTTAGCAATATTTTTTGAACCATTTTCTTCAGGCAAGGTAAAACAAAAGGCTAAAAAGCTAAAACAAATGAAATTAAATCAAACTAAAAAGCTTTTGCAGAGAAAAGGAAACCATCAACAAAACAAAAGGACAACCTACTGAATGGGAGACAATATTTGCTAGTCACATATCCAATTGGGGTTAATATCAAAAATACAATAAAAAATTAAACAACTTAATATAAAAAAATTTAAAAATGGGCAGAACTTGACATTTTTCCAAAGAAGACATACAGATGGCCAATAAACACATGAAAACATGCTCAATGTCACTAATCAGGGAAATGCAAATCAAAACCACAATGAGCTATCACCTCACAACTGTCCAATTGGCTATTATCAAAAAGGTAAGAAATAACAAGTGTTCTTGAGGATGTGGAAAAAAGGGAAAGATTGTACACTGTTGTTGGGAATGTAAAATAGTGCATCGCCTATGGAAAACAGTATGGAGGTTCCTCAAAAAATTAAAAATAGAACTACCATATGATTCAGCAATTCCACTTCTAGGTATTTACGAGAAGAAAACTGAAACACCAGTTTAAAGAGATATATGCACTCCTATGTTCACTGCAGCATTATTTACAACAGCCAAGATAGGGAAGCAACCTAATTGTCCACTAATAGATGAACAGATAAAAAAGATGTGGTATAAATATATTCAATGAAATATTATTCAGCTATAAAAGAAATCTTGTCCTTTGTGACAATATGAATGGACCCAGAGAATATTATATTAAGTGAAATAAGTCAGAGAAAGACAAATACTATATGATTTCACTTATTTGTGGAAACTAAACAACAAAACAAACAAAGCAAAAGAGACTCATAGATACAGGAAACAAACTGTTGATTACCAGAGTGGAAAGGGGTTGGGGGTGGAGGGGAGTTGGGCAAAATATATTAAGGGATTAAAAGGAACAAACCTCCAGTTATAAAATAAGTAAGTCGCAGGGATGTAATGTACACCATAGAGAATATAGTCAATAATATTGTAATAACTTTGTATAGTGACAGAGGGTAATTATGCCTATTGAGGTGCCCATTTCATAATGTATATCCAATCACTATGACATACACCTAAGACAATATTGAATGTCAATAATTCAATAAGGAAAAAAAGAACATCTTCAATTCACCTATACATCCTTAAAACCCATCAGATTCTTTTTAACATCACCTTATTTGAACTTTCTATAATACTTGATAATATTACCAATCTCTCCACCTTTCTTTTCTTTGTATATTCTGTAATTTCTTTCCCCACTTTGTTTGCATTGCTACACCTGGCCCTCAAAATTTCTTTATAGTACTAAATTCACCTTCCAATTGGCCTTCCAGTCTCATTTTAACCAGCTGCCCTTGCCCCAAACACTTTGGAACAAATCACCTCTCAAAATATTTCATTTGACCACATTAGGCCACTACTCCAAATCATCTTACTACCTGCAAGTTCTTGTTAAATTCTTATCAAGACTTATATGACCCTTTACGATCTGGTCTCTGCCAACCTTCCTACCTTCATCTCTGGTCACCTCCCCCAAACACCACCTACTTTGAGCTTTGCTGCTCTCAGGTAATGCCATGCTCTTCCACATGAGATTATATCCTTGCCTCCCTTAGCACCCTCTGGTTTTTGTCTACCTTGTGAACTTTTACTCAATCTTCTATACTGAGACAAAAGGACTCCCCCTCCCCAATTTACACCCTGCCAACTCCACAGGCACCCCTAAATTGGAATGATTGATTTACATGTCTCTTCCACTAGATCGTGAGTTTTAAAAAAGGAGGTAGCATGCTTTGTTTATACATAACTAATCAGCCCTTAGTACAATGCCTGGATCATAGGTGTTTACTTGGTGAAAAAATGGAAAAAACACACCTAAAAATTAAAAGTTTGTAAAAAAAAAAAACAACTCTTGAATTTCTTGCACTTCTTCTGTGACTTCAATAATTGCTTCTGCTTACTTTATAACAACAAAATAATCTAGTCCTTTTTGGAGAGAGAGAGAGAGAGAAAGAGAGAGAGAGTGTATGTGGGGGGGTCTGATTATTCACTAGAAACAGAAAAGCACTCCCCACCTACATTTAATAACTTGCTCGTTGTTTTACAAAACATTACTAGAGATGAAATCTCTTCTACCTTGTATAGGATAGAAATATAGGAGAAAGTGTAGGAGAAAACGTAAGAGTTTATCAGTTATTTACGATGAACGATGAACTAAGGACCTGGCATTTACCTGGAAGCTGAATTCCATCAGCTAATTAAGAAAGGGGGCTGAATTTTCTGAACAAGTACCTATTAGTTTTAAGCCCTCTTGCTGTTTATGATTTTTAAAATTTATTTGACAGAGGGAGAGGGAACACAAGCAGGGGGAGTGGAGAGGGAGAAGGCGGCTTCCCGCAGAGCAGGGAGCCCGAAGCGGGGCTCGATCTCAGGACCCTGGGACCATGACCTGAGCCGAAGGCAGACGCCCAACGAATGTGCCACCCAGGCGCCCCGGCCTTTTGCTGCTCTGACATAACTAGGACCAGAGTCTGGTTCAGTCAGCTTTGGGGTTCCCCTCCCAAAACCTTGCTCCCACTCCTCCCTATGCCCAAGGCTAAGCTTGACAGGTACTAAGAACCTCGTCCAAGGGCCACCACGCAGTCTCTAACATTTGAAAGCAAGGAGTGCGGGGGGGAGGGGGGGAAGGAAGCGGCTAATGAGGGACATGGGCGAAGGGCAGGAGGGTGCCGCCTCCGGGGTCGGGGAAGCCAGCCTACCTGCTCAGCACAGGTGACACCCGCGATGCCACCACCGACCACCACAAACTTCCCCGTCGTCGAGGGAGGGCGCGCTGCCTCCATACTCTCGAACTCCTAGTGCGTTACTGACAACCAGTGGGCGAACCGCAGGAGCTCATACTCCGGGAGCGGAAGTCAAACAGGCCGGCTACTTCCGGTGCCGGTGCCTGAACCGGAGAATCTGAGCTACGGGTGCCCAGCAGCTCATACTTAGTGTTCTTGCGTATTGTCTTCGGACGGGGATTCCGAAGTACAAAGATGTCTCTGTTTCCAGGGTTTTGTTTTACTGCCACTACACCTGAATGTGGTTTTTCCACGTAGATTTGATAAAGAGAAGACACAAAACAAAATAAAACAAAAAGGATGGGTCGCCAAGAGAAGCTTGGCAAATTGTGGAAACACAGACCAGAGTTCTCACAGGACAGAGCATTCTCAGAATAAATGAACCACCCTGAAGTTTTCAATATTCATTTTTGCGAGGAGTTTAACATAGCTTTAGCTTTTAAACTCCTATGCCGGGCGCCTGGGTGGCTCAGTTGGTTAAGTGAATGCCTTCGGCTCAGGTCATGATCCCGGGGTCCTGGGATTGAGCCCTGCCTGGGGCGGCTCCCTGCTCAGCGGGGAGCCTGCTTCTCTCTTTTCTGCTCCCCCTGCTTGTGCTCTCTTTCTCACTCTGTCAAACAAATAAATTAAATCTTAAAAAAAACCCAAAACCCTCTTATGCGTGGACAATATCATCCTTCCCTACTTTTTGCCCAGCAATCCAAGATTTTATATTTTGGAAGCACATTCTTCATGGCATATTAAAGCAAAGCAAAGCAATACTACTGAATTGTTCTCTGAGAAGTTATTTCCATTTACAATTTTGACCTCAGCTAAAATTTCCAGTAGTATAGAGAATTGCTGGCCATTTTGTCAAAATAAATGAACATTCCTCCCAAGTGTCTAGTAAATAGTATGTGTGAAGGCTGAATTAAATATTCCCAATCTTAATTTTACTGCTAATACCTTTCTTTGTGATATTCATTTGTTTTGAGAAATGGGTAAATTTAAAAAAAATTTTTTTTACTATATTCACATTAGAACAGTATACACTATTTTCATTATTTTGTTATTTGCTATTGCCTTTACTGTCTCATATAATATTTTCCCTTAGTGTTTTACTATAATATTAAGAAGGTACAATTTCTCTAAATGGCTCACGCTAAAACTGGTAATTACAACCCCCTCTCCTTTAATTCTTTAAACTCTGGAAATAACCATTCTATATAAATAAGAAAACCTACCATATAATTACAGATATTTACTGATATCCTAGTAATTGTTGTGTTTTAATAAATAGTAGGGAGTTCAATAGTGATTCTAATTCCTATTACCAGCTTAGAAAACCAAACAAAACATTTCTTGGAGGAGGATATGGTACTTTAAGCCCATTGAAATTTAGTCTTGTTTACTTCTGTAGCTTCTTATTTTCACATGATCTCACTCACACTGTGCTCTATCTGGATTGAACCACACTGTCAGCATCCAGGATATGGCATGTTCTTTCTTTTCTGAGCATTTCCACATAACTTTGTCTATGATGCTTTTCTTCCAACTAATTTTCCCGAGCTAAATCCTCACTGACCTTTGGTTTCAACCAGCCATTACCTTCCCCAAGAAGCTTTATTGAATGTCCTTAAGACTGAGCTAATTGTCCTTTCTATACGTTCCAATAGCACCTTGTCATCCCCTGAATTTAGACTTACATCACCTTATTTTAAAACTACCTACTATCCCACCTGACTCTCACTGGCCACCACCATAAACTCCTTAATCTCAGGGATTATTACTAGGTTCCCTTTATATCCTCAATCTTCAATTAGTAGTGAGTGCTCACTGTAGATGTCCTGAATGAATTAGTAATTAGGTGGAGCACAAGACTGACCGGAAGCCCTCTAAAGACCTTTAGATTCATTTTCCAGGGTCAAGATTCTCCTGTATATTATGAAAGCTAGTTCCTCTTTAGGAAGGGCAAAGAGAAGAACAGCCTGGAACTCAGAGGAAATGGAGAAAGGCCACTGGAATGGAATTATTGTTTACTTATCTTGATACTTAACTATTTTCCATTTTAGTGTATAAGGCAATATTTTAACATCAGCTACACTGAAGATAAGAGAAATTCAGATTGTTTTCTGATAAATAAGTAAAATATTTCCCACAGCTAGTTATTATACTAAAGGAAGAGAAATGAACGACACTTTGTATTATTACTTTTTGTTTTTTGAAATTGTAGTTCCCATAAAATAAATGGAAGTATAAAGACGATAAAGCATATTTCCTTCCAAATGAGAAAAATGTTAAATTATGGAATTAAATGGATGTGGCTTATTTTAGTTGATATAAAATACTGGCATTAGAAATAGTTGTATCAAAGAATTTTATCTGTTTTAAAAAGAAAAAAATTATGTTTCAAATAACACTGCAAATACTACATTATCTTCTCTATTAATTTTGTTTTTAAGTTCACATTAACCCAAGACAGATTTATATGAAAGTTTAAGCAAATTTCTCCTTTTTAGTGGTTTTTTTTTTTTTAAAGATTTTATTTATTTATTTGACAGAGAGAGAGAGCGCAAGAGCAAGAACACAAGCAGGGGGAGCGGGAGAGGGAGAAGCAGGCCCCCTGCAGAGCAGGGAGCCCAATGCGGGGCTCAATCCCAGGACCCTGGGATCATGACCTGAGCCGAAGACAGACACTTAACAACTGAGCCACCCAGGCGCCCTCCTTTTTAGTGTTGAAACTAAACATGAGACTTTGGAATTTTAGCCATCAAAATGATCTTCAATCAAAACACATTTGCTAGCAACAATGATTCGCATTCAACATGCAAGGAAATTCACATGTCATCATTAGATTTGGGAGACACAAGTTTAATCAATTTCTGATTTGGTTCAGATGAGGTTATTTATCATATGGATCACATTTTGAAGAACAGCTGTTTAAAAAAAAACACTGTATAACACCAAAAAAAGTTGTTATTATTGTGGCTATGAAATGGCGTTCATAAAGGGAAAAGTTTTTCTTCAGGAGGATGAAACATGTGTTTAAAGAGACACATCAGCTGGCTATGCAATAATTTCCTTTTTGACATGTTGAAGTAATCTAATGTATTACCACTTATAGAATTGTTACAGCATCTGGTGTTTGTAGAAAATTGGACACCCATTTATTTCCTCCTTTCTTTAGCCCCAGACATCTGCCCCAGGAACCTACACTATCTTTTTTTTGTATTTATCAATGCTCCATTTGAAAAGGAATGTTAATGTCAATTATCAGATAGCCATGACTTATGGAATCATAATGTAATGATCTTCCTCATATTTAAAAGTAATTTAGAAATGCGCCATAACATTATGCAAACCTAATAATATTGCAAAACTTGGATAACTCTTTTAACAATATTCCTATTTTCCTTTTAAATCTCTAGGTCCTTTTGCTCTCTGTCCTATGATGATCCATTTTCTTTCACCTGCCCCCAAAAGCACTTGTTTCTCAAAGTTTTATTATCTCTGAAGTTCTCTTCCCTCTCTCTACAGCCTTTATAACGCATCTGCTCCTTGTTGGTTACTGAATATACATTCTTCTCCCTCTTCCTTACTAACAGAACCCTAATTTTGTTTAAACTGACAATGTGCTACCAAGAAATATCTATCTTTCCGTACCTTTTTTGCTGGTGAGGTGGCCACGGGACACCATTCTGGCCACTGAGTAAGTAGAAATCAGCCAGGGATTTAGGAAACCTTTGTTCTCCTGATACAGGTACTGCTAGTTCTTCCTTTTCTCTTTCTCCTTCTTCCTGTCTGGAATGTGGATGTGAGATTAGGGGTAGAGCAACCCTCTTGCAACCATGAGATCAGAAGTATGAAGATGAAGATATATTTGCTAATGATACGCAGGGGAGAGATGGAAAGACCCTTCTCTAAGACTTAATTGAGACTCTTTTAAGGCTCTGGATTGCCTACCTCCAGGCCTCTTGTTGCCTGAGACAAATAAATCTCTGTATGTTTAAGCCACTATTAGTTTTCTGTGCTTATTGCTGAACATAATCCTAACCTAGCCCCCTTTTATTTAGTTAACTAAGGACAAAAACATTTGATTCACTCCTGTTATATCATAACTTCAAGCTGTATTTATTCCTATTACTCATCTCTGATTACCACACAATGTGGCATTTGAAAGTGTACAAAACTGAAGGCAATATTTTATATCATTTGCAAAGTCAGACAAATTGCTTTTAGTTCAAAGGTCTGAGATTTATTGTGGCATTTCTCACTGTGATTTATCTGCAACATTTTGCTGTAGGTATGACATGATTTATAATTTGGGGACCCGGGCGCCTGGGTGGCTCAGTCGTTAAGCGTCTGCCTTCAGCTCGGGTCATGATCCCAGGGTCCTGGGATCGAGTCCCACATCGGGCTCCCTGCTCGGCGGGAGGCCTGCTTCTCCCTCTCCCACTCCCCCTGCTTGTGTTCCCTCTCTCACTGTCTCTCTCTCTCTCTGTCAAATAAATAAATAAAATCTTTAAAAAAAAATAATTTGGGGACCCTGCAGATGGTTGATTTCCTTATGCCATTTCTGACCACAATTGATGTCAATTCATGTAAATCATTCCTGCAAATCCAGTTCAAATTAATCTTTTTGTAAATTTACTTTGTGAAAAGGTATGTCATATTTTATTAGACACAGATTTCAATTTCCTACTCTTCCTATATTGAGGTTGCTTAGCAGTGAGCAAGCAGTAGGCCACTGTGAAGACTAACTTATAATTAATAATGTACATATCTCTATGGATATTCACATCTAGATCTATATCTGCATATCTATATATATTTTAAGGTTTATTTATTTATTATATACATAGAGAGAGAACGAGTGGGGGGGCAGAGGGAGAGAATCTCTAAGCAGCTTCCCCACTGAGCATGGTGTGGGACAGGGGGCTCAATCCCATGAGATCATGACCTGGGCCAAAACCAAGAGTCAGATGCTTAATCAACTGAGCCACTCAGGTACCCCTGCATATTTATAATTATGTCTAGATCTGACTGAGATATCAAGTAGTTAACTTAAATACAACTGTTTCTAAGGAAATGGCTTTGTTTTCCTCCCAATCATCATGGATTCTACTTATTTTCATGTAGTAAATTTCTAAGTCTAAATATATTCCTTCAGTTTCATAAAAGTTTGTATTAATCAAAATTAGGCAAATATGCTCAAAAAAGTCAATAATTTTTACTTTTGTAATGAAGAACATAAAATCAATTAATAAGTGAACATTTGGGTTATCAACACAATCATTCTAATGTTATTTAAAAGGTTAAAAATCATCACATTTTCACTGACTTATTCATTCAAGAAATATTTACTGAGCATCTGCTATGAGCCAGACATTATTCTGGGCACTTGGAATATATTTGTGAATAAAACAAACAAAAATTTCTGCCCTACCAGGGGAAGACAGACAATAAAATAAATAAACTATACAGGGTTGTATGTTTAAAAGTGCTAAATGTATGGAAAACAATTAGAACAAGAAAAGTGGGATCACTAATATGTGTGGAGGTGTGCTGTTACAATTTTCATCAAAGTCACAATGGAGGTCTCATTGAAAAGGTGACGTTTGAGCTAAGACATGAAGGCAATGAAAAAGCCATGCAGATATCTGAGAGAAGAGCATTATAAGTGGTGGGGCAAGGACAGTGTGGTGGGCAATAAGTGTAAAGGCCTCTAAATGGGAACATATCTGGCATGAACAAGGCATTGCCAGGAGGCCAATTTGGGTAGAACAGAGCCCTGAGGGGGAAAGAGTAAAATATGAGGTGAGAAAGGATCAGGGAAGAGGTAGACAGATTAAGTAGAGCTTTGTAGACCATGTGAGAATTTTGCCACTTATTTAATGAAATGAGGAATCATTGCAGGATTTTGAACATGTGTGACATGCTCTGAAGGCAAGGTCAAAAGCAAAGAGAAAAAAACGCAGCAGGTAAGAGAAGATGGTGGCTTGTATCAGGAAGAAGTATTTGGATTCTGAATATATTTTGAAGAAAGAATCAACAGGACTTGGGGAGGTTGACTATATACTTTTTATCATGTATAGTAGACATTTCTAAAACTGAAAAGGGATGCCATTAAGAATTCCGCCAAGACAAGAGACATAAACCAGAACTGTCCTGGACAAAACTGGACAAAAAATCATTAGTCATTAGTGACCTTGAAAGAGCTTCCCCTCCTCACCATTTGCAGAACAATTTCTTCTCTTCTTTCCTCTCCAGTCAAACTTTGGCCCATAATCCACAAAATTTAATCCATTTTGCAATTGTTTATCCTGGGTCAGAAAAAATGTACTCTGGGAAAAATCAGCATTGAATTCTGGGAGAGAAATGTAGGAAGATAAAGAGAAGCAAATATTGCTCCAGAGTTTTTTACTTAAGTAGCCAGAAGGATGATGGGATGATATGCCATCCACTGAGATGGGGAAACCTGAAGGTGGAAAAGGGTCTTTTTTTTTTTTTTTTGAGAGAAGGCAGAAGGGGAAAATTTCTTCTGTTTTGTATATGTTAAGTTTGATATGTCTATTATTTCAGAAGTTTGTTAGTAATATCCAGGCTGTTTGGGAATGGTCAGCCTGTAGGGAGTATTTATAAGCCATTAAACTAGATGAGCTAACTGAGGAAGTAAATATAGATGAAATAGAGAAGACAACCAAAGACTGAGCCATGAGGTATTCCAGTGTTAGAAGATCATGCAGAAGAAGGGGGTCCATCAGAGGAGACAGAAATAAATCACCTATAAGTTAGGAGGAAAACCAAGAAATGTGGTGTCCTGGAAGCCAAATGAAGAGAGTTTACAGGAGAAAGGAATGTTAGACTTGTCAAATGCCCCTGATAAGTCAAATAAGAGAAGACTGAAAGATGTCCATTAGATTTCGTGATGGAAGGTCATTGGTAGGTTAACCATATGTTATCATTAAAACTTGACTTTTAATGATAAGAGGGTAGGTATTAATGATGACGCAAACACAATAAATTATGATGCGAAGACAATAAACATAAGTCAGAACTGATCTGGGCAAGACTGGACATAAGTTCACCCTAATCATTTGTGACCTCTTTACAGAAATACTACTTCTTTTCTCCTTTTCTCTTAAATCTGCTCCAGTCAGGCTCTTGCACCCACATTCTATAGAAACTGATCAGTTTTGCAATTATTTATCTGAGATCAAAAACAAATGCCTTCAGACAAAAGCAGCACTGAATGATTGAATGCTAGAATTATATCACATTTCATCTTCTGCTAGATTTTGGTCAGCATATATATATATACATAAATTTACTTCAGTGTGCAGGTTGATCTGATTTATCTAGATCAAAGTTCAGCAAACTTTCCTTGTAAAGGGCCAGATAATAAATATTTTGGCTTTGCAGAACATATGGTCTCTCTCATAACTACTCAACTCTGTCACTGAAGTATGAAAGCAGCCATAGACAATAAGTAAACAAATTAGCATGACTATTTTCCCATACAACTTTATTTATGAACACTGAAATTTGAATTATATGTAACAGTTTCATGCTTTTAAAAATTATGCATTTTATATTGAGATAGTGGAAGATACACTACAGAAAGATCCATGTACCCTTTACTCAGTTTCCCCCAAAGGTAATATTTTGAAAAGACAGTACAGTATCACAACCATTTAGAACATTTCCATCACCACAAGGATCACTCATGCTTCCTTTTTACAGCCACATTCTCCTTCTCTACCACCCTCATCTACTCCTTAATCCCTGGTTAACCATTAATCTGTTCTCTACTTCTATAATTTCATTATTTAAAGAATGTTCTATAAATGGATTAAGACAATAAGTAAACTTTTAGGGTTGGCTTTTTTTCACTCAGCATAATTCTCTGGAGAATCATCCAGGTTGTTGCATGTATCAATAGTTAAATGCTCTGTTTTAAGTGGAAACTCCCTTACCTCTTTAAATCTTTATAAAATAACCATTCTATATTCTGTGCCTGAAATTTCCAGTATCTGCTGTTCTCAGTTGTCTGCTTCTGTTTGTTATTTCTTCTGATTCTCACTCAAAGAGATCCGCCTTCCCATTGTTTGTATAGCTAATTATTTTATCTTAATCATAAAACTAAATTGAGATACATTTTTTTCTCCAGGTAGGATTTCCTCCTTCAGTTGGCACCCGGGGGCACCACTGACTTGGAACCTTCATCTAGAATTTTGGCTCAATGAAGGAGACTCATATTTAGCTTCCTTCTGTTGCTTTTGGACTAAGGTGTAACATTCCAATACTAGTATTGCTCTTGTCTTTATCCTTAGAGCAATCTAGGTGCAGGGTGGGAGTGGGAGTGGGGTCATAAAGTTTTGCCATTCTTATAGACCTCCCCTATTTCTGTGGGGACCCATGCCATGTTGAAAAAAAATGTTTTCTTTCCAGAAGCTGGAGGTGTTCTGGAGAAGATATTGTGTAGTGAGAAAGTCTCTCAGCACTCTTATCTGTCATAAGGCTAGAAGCAAAGCTCAACATTCTATTCTATAAGTTTGTTGATTATCCTTAAATTTCAATATGTGCATTGTACTTTTCTAAAATGTGTATGCTTCCATTATCCTCCCAAATGATTCAGGAAATTTAGCATGATTTAACTTCTCTTTGATATACACCAATTCCCATCTTTACACATAGTTTAGGTCATTGAGTAAGTATACCAGTTCATATAGTTTTTATTTTTTTATATTTTGTTTAAATTTTTTAATGAATTGTTTTAATAAATTATTTTAATGAATTGTTTTTATAAGTATCAAAATTATGCATGTATAGATGTCAATAATTTTTTAAAAACTTGCAACAAAAATAATAGTATTTGTCACTTTTCCCCATTTCCAAATAACCCATCATCAAAGAAAACTATGTTCAGTATTTTTTATTTTTTGTTTTTTTTTCTGGCATCACTTTTTTTTTTCTAAGTAACTGGCTTTATGCTTTTTATCTATTTCTTCCTGTGGAAGATGTAACTCTCAAATAATCCATTATACATACAACTACCCATACAATACTCCTTTTGATAGCATCCCAATATAGTCTGCCGGAGTCCAGCTCCAGCCGGGGTGGGTCTCTCATAGGAAAGGACAGCACCGGCGAATGAGGAGACACAGACACAGGATCAGGTTGCAAGCATCTCCTCCTGACAGTCTCGGAGGAACTTTATTTATATGTTAGGATTTTTTTGTTTTTCCATACTTTCGTAACATGTGATTATTTTTTTTTACAATTTATCGAGATAATCTTAGATCATTTTCTGGATTACAGACATAGCCTTCTTTCATTTTTCCTTTGTAATGATTAACATGACCTTTATTGATTTCCGCTTATTGACTTTCGCTAAAACTAAAAAACAATACGCAAAGAGAAAGGTGCTAGACAGAGCGTGACCATCTTGTTATTTTGTTCTATAGCGCAGGAAATATAGTGAACTGTGGAACAGCTTGAGCTGTTCCTTTCTTAGAATCTTGCCGCTTCTGAGGCACCTGGGGGGCCTCATGGAATTAGTTTCATTATGATTGCTTAGATAAGCATAACTAAGATGAGTAGTCACTTTATCATGAAACCCCAGAAATACTCCCACAATTACAAAGATTGCCATAAACAAAATGAAAGAGAGTAGCAGGAGCCAGCTGTGGAGTCTCCTGTTTTTCAGGATCGTCCCCCATACTTGGACCTTGTCAAACAGCATGAGTAGCTTGGCTCGTGCCAATAGTCAATTATAATTTTGGTTAAATATGTATTCAATGTTTATATAGTTATGACTGTATAAATATTCAAAGCTGCTATTACACTATGATTACACTTCTTGTCTTGTACAACCTTCTTGTTTTTCCTGGAGTTCATAGTTGCCTTGCTTTTTTATTTGCTTAGTTTTCTTTGTTCCTATTTCTACTTTCTTCCCAAACTGTCCAAACAATGAAGATATGACAGGAATATACAAAATTAACATATTAAGTACCTAATATGTGCTACTTACTGCCTTCATGAAGTTAACATTCTAGATCAGTAAGTTCAAACACTTAATATTCTAAATCACTAAGTAAAAACACTTAATATTCCAGCTCAATAGTTTCAAAGACATTAGTAATGTACTGGTTTTTGTTTTTCCTTAGAATTTTCCCTCCTTGAGCCACTCATTTCCCCTGATCCAGCTGAACTGAATTAATAAGAAACTTAGTAAAAGGGAGACAAACTGAAATAATGAATGAAGATGGTAGAAGCAGGTCCAAGTATATTAGGTGAAGTATATTAGGTAGTAGCAGGTCTAAGTAATTAAAAGAACTACACTTAGACTGAACTCACCAGTTAAAAGATACAGATTGATCAATAGGGCAAATAATCTAAATGTACAGTCTTCACAAAAGAAACACCAAATATAAGGACAGGCAAAGATCAAAAGTAAAAATATGAAAAAAATTTCATCAGGCAAATGTTAGCCAAGATGAAGTTGGTATAGTTATTTATATCAGATAAAACAAACTTCAAGATAAAAAATAACTATTAAGAATAGAATTGGGTGCCTGGGTGGCTCAGTTGGCTGTGTCTGACTCTTGATTTCCACTCAGATCATGATCTCAGAGCTACGAGATCAAGCCCTGTGTTGGGCTCCTCACTGGGCACAGAGCCTGCTTAAGATTCTCTCTCTCCCATTCCCTCTGTCCCCCACCTCAAAAAAAGAATGGAATAAATCATCACATAATGATAAAGATTTCAATACATTTGGAAAATGTAGAAATTTTAAACCTTAAAATAACATGAATCACAATTAATAGACATTAGAGACATTGATATATCCACTATTGTACTGTCAAATGATAAAACTAAAACAATTTAGTGACAAGAGATGCCCTTTATTCAAGGAAAAGCAATTCATGGGTTGAGGGATTACAGTGCCTCACAAGCAGTGGAACACTGTTCCCAAGGGATTTGGAGTAAGAGGGAGTTTTGTAGAACTTTAGAAGGGGCAACTTGGAAACAGGGCATGATTGGCTGGGAATTTAGGGTACCAGGTTCTATTTTCTAGGGTAAGGTAACCTACTAAAGCTAAGTTGGAGGAATTGGTGTATTTTAGGATTCTTTGAGAGGTGTTTTCTGTGAGTGCAGGCTGATTTAGGTTTACATTTGTGATATTGGCCAGGTCACTGAGGTGACCTCCATTTTGTGGGGCCTGACATACAAATTAACTTTAAAAGTACTGAATGTCAGTACACTCTTCTGATTATTGATAAGTCAAACATATAGAAGGTTAGAAAGATTTAAAATATCTGAACAATACTATTAACAAGCTAGAGTGAATTAGAAGTTAGAAGTTAACAACAAAATATAAATACAAAATCCCTACGTTTGGAAATTTAAAAAAATGCTACCAAATAAGTCATAGGTTAGAAAAAAACATAACAAAAATTAAAAATGGGGTAGAACTGAATGGTAAAAAGATACTATTTATCAAAATATGTGGAACTTCAAGATAAATTTATAACTTTAAGAACTCACATTAGAAAAGAAGAAAGCATCACAATCAATAAACTAAGTATCTACAGTACTGACGATAAGTATGACTTACTTATCTTAAATAAGTCATAAGACATTTTTCCTGGCACATTCAAGGACTGAAGTCCAAGAGTACAAGTCACAGCACTGTAACATGGTAGAATCTTGGTCTTTATCCCTAATCCTTTGCTATGGCATTCATTAATGGGAAAGCACCAGCCCTCAAGGGCTGAGATCCAAACCTCACAGAACTTGGGGTCTGAGTCTTCACCTTAAAACTCTACCAAGAATGATTGCCTAAGGACTAAAAAGTAGCTGGTTTCCAGTGGAGCTTTGCAGGGCCTAGGCTACAGAGAATTAGTTTTAGATAAATTAACTCTTACTTCTTAAAGAGTGAGAAAGTCCAAAGTTGGTTCTCTTAGAAAACTAACAAAACAAATTCATAAATGTAACTCATTAACAGATTAAGAGAGAAAAACATATTATCATTTGATTAATGGTTGAAAAAATCCAACAGGTAATCATGGTAAATATTTCAAATAACTTAGGAATAGAAGGAAAAGGACCTTAAACTTATAAAATTATCTATGAAATGGTTAAATTTAACAAAATATATTTGTTATATTTATAAGAATTATGAAACTTTATTTAGAAATATTTTTAAAATTCCAGATAGATATACAGTGATCATAGATAGGGCTAAATATCATACTGATGGAATTTCCCCGCAAAATTGATCCATAGATTTAATACAATTCATAGATATGAAACTTGATGATTATTCTGATTTTATATGGCCAAATAAAAGGTCACAAGCAGGGTGCTTCTAAGGAAAGTCTGTGAGGAATAAGACTTAGTTTATTATTCTAATAATTATTATAAAGACATGGTAATAAACACAGTGTGGTAATAGTGCAGAAATAAATTGACAAATAGAATAAAATGAGAGCCTAGAAAGAGACCCAAATGTGTTTGGAATTTTGGCGTATGACTGTGATGTCATGAGAAATCAATGGGGAAATGAGAAATTGTCCAATAAATATATTGGATTACTATCTCATATCATATAGAAAAATCAACTCTAGATACATTAAAGATCTACATATCAAAAACAAAAATTTAAAGCATCATTTGAAAAAATTTAGTTTTTTAAAAAATATATTTTTGGGAACTTGGAGTTAGGATGGCTGAGGAGTAGGGAACCCTAATTTTGTCTGGTTCCTGGAATTCAGCTAGATAGTTATCAAATCATTCTGAACACCTACAAAATCAACCTTAGATCTGAGAAAAGAATTGCTACAATTCTACAAATAGAAGAGTGATTACTTTTTGCAAGGTAGGAGGTGTGGAGATGTGAAACCAAGGTGATACATTAGAAGATAAACTGTGGGGGAGGGAGCCTCTGTAAGCCAGCTACTGGAAAGTGATATATCAGTGGAGCACAAAATCAGAAATTTTAGAAGTCTGCTGTGGTGGGGAACATCCCTGCCTGGAAGGCTCAGGTGGTGAAGAGAGGTGGAATCCCAGGTGCGACAGCATGGTCTCAGGATCCCTGGGATCACAAAAAGAACAGGGGTGCTTGAGTGTAGCAGAGATCCCAGGCATTGGAGCAGAGACAATGCAGTGAGCCCAGGTGCCATCTTTTTGTTCGGTGTTGCCATAAACTGTGAACTGCTGCATGGTTGGGTAACCACTCTCCAAGCAGGGGCCCAGCAAGAGGCAGAATCATGGCGAGACCCTCTTCCCTGCCCCAGGAAGAGCAGCATGGATGGGCACCACAGTAGTCTGTAAAGTGTGGCAACTTGAAGCAGGGTCACATGCCCGAGATAAAAATACATGGTCACAGCTGGGTGAACATAGAGTTCAGAGGGAAACCAGGGAGATGAGCGATTGACTGCTTTTCTGGGAGGGTGCACTGAAGAGTGAGGGGTTTGAACTTTCAGCTCTGGGGTTAAAGATCGAGGCACTGACATTTACGTCCCTCAAATCAGTGCTGAAATCCTTCAGGGAACAAAAACCAAAGAGAGCAATCTGGAACCGCTTACTTAGCCTGGCCCCCTGGAAAAGGTGGTGCAATTCCAACCAGGGCAAAGACACCTGAGAATCAGAGCTACAAGCCCCTACCCCAGAAGACCAGCAGGAACATCCAGCTAACACCAAGTTTACCGATCATAGAGAACTGCAAGACTCCAGTGTTAGGGGAAAATAGTATATAGCATTTGTGGTTTTTTCTTATGATTCTTTTGTCTTTCAGTTTCAATTTTTTTCCTTTCCAGCTATTTTCTTATTCTATCAATTCTTTTTTTAAGTCTTTTTTAATTTTTATTTTTATATTTACATCATATATATATTTTTCATTTTTGGTTTCCATTCATTATAGTCAATTTTATTTTTGTATAAATATATATAAGTTTTTCTTTCTTTCCTATTTTGGGATCTAGTTTCTTCTAACAAACAGAGCTGGATCTAGTTTATTGTTCTGTTCACCTTCTGTTTGACTTTATTCTCAGTATTTTTTCCTCTCTCTCTTTTTTTTTTTTGTTTCTGTTCTTTTCTGATTTGTTTAGTGTATATCTTTCTGGTGTCATTGTTGCTATTTTTGTATTTTTTCTCTTTCATCTATTCTTTTCTGGACATAATGACAAGATGGGAGAACTCACCACAAAAAAGAGAATAAGAAGCAGTACTTACTGCCAGAGATTTAATCAATATGGATATAAGTAAGGTGTTGGAATTAGAATTAAAAAAAAAACGATTATAAAATTACTAGCTGGGTTTGAGAAAAGCATAGAAGACTCTAGAGAATCCCTTACCAGAGAAAGAAAAGAACTAAAATCTAATTAGTTTGAAATGGAAAAGAGTATTATTGAGATGCAATAAAAAAATGGAGGCTCTTACTGCTAGAAGTAAGAGGCAGAAGAGAGAGACAGTGATATAGAAGACAAAATGATGGAGAATAAGGAAGCTGAAAAAAAGAGAGATAAACAACTACTGGATCATGAGGGGAGGATTCAAGAGATCAGTGATACCATAAAGTGAAACAATATTAGAATAATTAGGGTCCCAGAGGAAGAGGAGAGAGAGAGAGAGAAAGGCAGGTTTATTTGAACGAATTATAGCTGAGAACTTCCCTAATCTGGGGAAGGAAATAGGCATTCAAGTCCAGGAGGCACAGAGAAGACCCCTTGAAATCAATAAAAATAGGTCAACACCCTGACATATAATAGTGAAGCTCACAAATTTTGGAGATAAAGAGAAAATCCTGAAAGCAGCAGCAGCTCAGAACAAGAGGTCCTTAACATACAAAGGTAGAAATAAGGCTGGCAGCAGATGAGTCCAGAGACCTGGCAGGCCAGAAAGGACTGTCATGATATAGTCAAGGTGCTAAATGAGAAAAATATGCAGCCAAGAATATTTTATCCAGCTAGGATGTCATTCAAAATAGAAGAAGTGATAAAAAGCTTCCAGGACAAAAAGAAACTTAAAGAATTTGTGATCACTAAATCAGCCCTGCAAGAAATATTAAAGGGGATCCTTTAAGTGAAGACAGAGCCTAAAAGTAACAATGACCAGAAAGGAACAGAGATAATATACAGAAACAGAATATACAAGTAATACAATGGCACTGAATTCATGTCTTTCAATAATTACTCTGAATATAAATGGGCTAACTTATCCAATTAAAAGACACAGGGTATCAGATTGGATAAAAAAAAAAAAGACCCATCAATAATTTATCAACAAGAGACTCATTTTAGACCCAAAGACATTTCCAGATTGAAAGTGAGGGGGTGGAGAATCATGTCATGCTAATGGACATCAAAAGAAACCTGGGTAGCAATCATTATATCAGACCAATAAGATTTTAAACCAAAGACTGTAATAAGAGATGAAGAGGGACACTATATCATAATTAAAGGGTTTATCCAACAAGGAGATCTAACAATTGTAAATATTTATGCCCCTAACTTGGGAGCAGCCAATTATATAAGCCAATTAATAACAAAATTAAAGAAACACATTGATAATAATACAATAATAGTAGGGGACTTTAATACCCCACTCACAGCAATGCACAGATCATCTAAGCAGAAGATTGACAAGGAAACAAGGACTGTGAATGACACACTAGACCAAATGGACTTCACAGATATATTCAGAGTATTTCATCCTAAACCAACAGAATACACATTCTTTTTGAGTGAACATGGAACATTCTTCAGAATAGATCATGTTCTGGGTCACAAATCAGGTCTCAACTGGTACAAAAAGATTAAGATCATACTATGCATATTTTCAGACCACAGTACTTTAAAACTTGAACTCAATCACAAAAGAAAATTTGGAAGGAACACAAACACTTGGAGGTTAAAGAGCATTCTAGTAAAGAATGAATGAGTCAACCAGGAAATTAAAGAAAAATTTAAAAAAATCCATGAAAACAAATGAAAATGAAAACACTACTCTACAAAACCTTTGGGATGCAGCAAAAGCAGTCATTAAAGTGAAGTGTATAGCAATACAAGTCTTTCTCAAGAAACAAGAAAGGTCTCAAATACACAAGCTAAACTTACACCTACAGGAGCTGGAGAAAGAACAGCAAATAAAGCCTAAATCTGGCAGGAGAAGAGAAATAATAAAGATCAGGGAAGAAATCAATGATACAGAAACCAAATGAACAGTGGAACAGATCAATGAAACTAGGAGCTGGTTCTCTGAAAGAATTAGTAAGATCAATACACTCCTAGCCAGACTTATAAAAAAGAAAAAAGAAAGGACACAAATAAATGAAATAATGAAGGAAAGAGGAGAGATCAGAACCAACATCATAGAAATACAAACAATTATAACATGAGCAACTATATGCCAACAAATTAGGCAATCTGGAAGAAACGGATGCATTCCTAGAAACATATAAACTACCAAAACTGAAACAGGAAGAAATAGAAAACCTGAACAGATCCATAACCAGCAAAGAAACTGAAGCAGTAATAAAAAATATCACAACAAACAAGAGCCCAGGACCAAATGACCTCCCTGTGGAATTCTACCAAACATTTAAAGAATAATTAATTCTTATTCTTTTGAAGTTGTTTCAAAAAATAGAAATGGAAGGAAAACTTCCAAACTCTTTCTATGAGGCCAGCATTACCTTGATCCCAAAACCAGACAAAGACCCTATCAAAAAGGAGAATTACAGACCAATATCCCTGATGAAATGGATGCAAAAATTCTCACCAAGATCTCCAATTGGATCCAACAGTACATTAAAATGATTATTCACCATGACCAAGTGGGATTTATTCCTGGACTGCAAGGGTGGTTCAACATCTGCAAATCAATCACTGTGATACACTACATTA
Source organism: Mirounga leonina (assembly GCF_011800145.1). Lineage (NCBI taxonomy): Eukaryota > Metazoa > Chordata > Mammalia > Carnivora > Phocidae > Mirounga > Mirounga leonina. Next base: position 12,952,895 of record NW_023270504.1, read on the forward strand.
ATAAAAGAAAGGACAAGAACCATATGATCCTCTCAATTGATGGAGAAAAAGCATTTGACAAAATATAGCATCCTTTCTTGACTAAAACTCTCCACAGTGTAGGGATAGAAGAAACATACCTCAATTTCTTAAAAGCCATATGTGAAAAGCCCACAGCAAATATCATTCTCAATGGGGAAACCCTGAGAGCTTTTCCCCTAAGGTAAGGAACACGACAGGGATGCCCACTCTCACCACTGTTGTTCAACATAGTACCTGAAGGCGTAGCCTCAGCAATCAGACAACAAAAAGAAACAAAAAGCATCCAAACTGACAAAGAAGAAATCAAACTCTCACTCTTCACAGATGACATGATACTCTATGTGGAAAACCCTAAGGACTCCACCCAAAATTTGCTAGAACTCATACAGGAATTCAGCAAAGTGGCAGGATATAAAATCAATGTGCAGAAATCAGTTACATTTCTATTCACTAACAATGAGACAGAAGAAAGAAAAATTAAGGAATCGATCCCATTTATAATTGCACCAAAGCTAGCATAAGATACCTAGAAATAAACCTAACCAAAGAGGTAAAGGATATGCACTCTGAAAACTACAGAGCACTTAGGAATGAAACTGAGGAAGACACAAAGAGATGGAAAACATTCCATACTCATGGATTGGAAGAATAAATATTGTTAAAATGTGTAGAGCCATCTACACATTGAATGCAACCCCTATCAAAATAGCATCGTCATTTTTCACAGAGCTTGGAACAATAATCTTAAAATATGTATAGAACCAGAAAAGATCCTGAATAGCCAGAGGAATGTTGAAAAAGAAAACCAAAGCTGGGGGCATTAAATGCCAGACTTCAAGCTGTATTACAAAACTGTAATCATCAAGACAGTATTGTACTGGCACAAAAACTGACACAGATCAATGGAACAGAATAGAGAGCCCAGAAATGGACCCTCAACTCTATGGACAACTATTCTTTGTCAAAGCAGGAAAGAATATCCAATGTAAAAAAGACAGTCTCTTTAACAAATGATGTTGGGAAAATTGGACAGCCACATATAGAAGAATGGAACTAGACCATTTTCTTACACCATACACAAAAATAAACTCAAGATGGATGAAAGACCTAAACGTGAGACAGGAGTCCATCAAAATCCTAGAGAAGAACACCTCTTTGAACTCAGCCGCAACAACTTCTTGATAGACACATCTCCTAAGGCAAGAGAAACAAAGCAAAAATGAACTATTGGGACTCAAGATAAAATGCTTTTTGGTCAACAAAACCAAAAGAGAATGGACAGAATGGGAGAAGATATTTGCAAATATCTTATCAGATAAAGGGCTAGTATCCAAAATCTATAAAGAACTTCTCAAACTCAACACCCAAAAAACAAATAATCCAGTCAAGAAATAGGCAGAAGACATAAACAGACATCTCTGTAAAGAAAACATACAAATGGCCAACAGACACATGAAAAATGCTCAACATCACTTGGCACCAAGGAAATAGAAATCAAAGCCACAATGAGATACCACCTCATGCCAGGCAGAATGGCTAAAATTAACAAGACAGGAAACAATAAATGTTGGCGAGGATGTGGAGAAAAGAGAACCCTCTTACACTGTTGGGACAAGCTGGTACAGCCACTCTGGAAACAGTATGGAGGTTCCTAAAAGGTTGAAAGTAGAGTTACCCTAGGACCCAGCAGTTTCACTACTGGGTATTTACCCAAAGGTTACAAAAATAGTGATCTGAAGGGGTACCTGCACCCCAGTGTTTACAGCAGCAATGTCCACAATAGCAAAACTACGGGAAGAGCCCAGGTGTCCACTGACAGATAAATGTATAAAGAAGAACTGGTATATATATATGAAGGAATATTACTCAGTCAGCAAAAAATAAAATCTTACCATTTGCAATGATGTGGATGGAACTAGAGGGTATTATGTTAAGTGAAATAAGTCAATCAGAGAAAGACAATTATCATATGCTTTCACTCATATGTGGAATTTAAGAAACAAAATAGGGATGCCTGAGTGGCTCAGTTGGTTAAGCGTCTGCCTTTGGCTCAGGTCAAGTCCCGCATCAGGCTCCTTGCTCAGCGGGGAGTCTGCCTCTCCCTCTCCCTCTATTCCTCCCCTTGCTTGTACTCTCTCTCTGTCAAATAAATAAATAAAATCTTTTTTTTTAAGAGTCTCTTATGGTTTGTCTCCTGCTCTGATTTCATTTTATTTTATTTTTCCTTCCCTTCCCTTATGATCCTCTGTTTTGTTTCTTTTTATTTTTAAGATTTTATTTATTTATTTGTCAGAGAGAGAGAGAGAGCACAAGCAGGGGGAGTGGCAGGCAGAGGGAGAAGCAGGCTCCCCGCTGAGCAGGGAGCCCAACGTGGGGCTTGATCCCAGGACCCTGGGGTCATGACCAGAGCTGAAGGCAGACACTTAACTGACCGAGCCACCCAGGCACCCTGAGACTCTTAATCATAGGAAACAAACTGAGGGTTGTTGGAGGGGAGTTTGGGGGGGTTGGGGTAACTGGGTGATGGGCATTAAGGAGGGCATGTGATGTAATGAGCACTGCATGTTATAGGCAGCTGATGAATCACTGAACTCTACCTCTGAAACTAATAATACGTTAATTAATTGAATTTAAATAAAAAATATTTTGGACAGGGTTTTCTTGTCACAAATAGGCATTGGCAATATATTTTTAAAAACTGAAAAATCTGACTAGGAGCCATCCCAGGAGCTCACCCAGAGATGCCTCAATAGAATATCCAGGAGCCCTGTATCAGGGAAGGGGTCAAAAACAAATATTAGAACAAGATACTCTTAGTTCTCTTATCACTTAGGAAATTACAAGGGTTTTGGGAGCTTGTGTCAGGGACAGGGAGCAGAGACCAATATATATTTTCCATGATCTCACAAACCCACATGTTCTTAATGGGAAAGTAGATGACTTAACTGTGGTACGTCCACCCAATGGAGTTTTATTTGGCAATAAAAACGAATTAACTATAATGATATTATACCCAACAAAATGAATGAATCATAGCAATAGGTGAAAAAAATGGGTCCCCTCAAATTATACACAGCCTGAAACTTTCTTTATAAAGTTTAAAACAATTAAACATATGCATGCATGCATGGATGTGCACACACACACACATACTCTCTCTTTAGGAATATACATAAATGCATATGCATATGCAAATGCAATACATAAAAATGAAAACAAAGGAATGATGGATGAAAGATTCACGATGAATACAAGATTCAAGTGGATGGTTACCTTGAACTGGGTGAGACATGAGATGGGTTGGTGGGGAAAATCAGACAGTTAGATGCAGTTTATTGATAAGATCTTAGGTTTTGCAAATAAAAGCACCCATGCATGGACAAAGATGGGAACAAGTAAACCAAGAGGTGTGATTAAAGCAATTCTGTGTTCCTGAGGTCCCATAAAATATATTTTTTGTATAAATGAATGATTTCCTGAGTTACTTTCCACTTTTTAAAAACAGAGCACAGAAAAAAATATTATGAGGGATGCATGTATCCCTTTTAATTAGTTTTTTTTTATTCTTTGGGTAAATACATAACAGTGAAATTCCTGGATGATAAGGTAGTTCTATTTTTAATGGTTTGAGGAACCTCCATACTGTTTTCCAGAGTGGCTGCACCAGTTTGCATTCCACCAACAGTGCAAGAGAGTTCCCCTTTCTCCACATCCTTGCCAACACCTGTTGTTTCTTGTGTTGTTGATTTTAGCCATTCTGACTGGTGTGAGGTGATATCTCATTGTGGTTTTGATTTGTATTTCCCTGATGATGAGTGATGTTGAGCATCTTTTCATGTGTCTGTTGGCCATGTGTATGTCTTCTTCAGAAAAATGTCTATTCATGTCTTCTGCCCATTTTTAAATTGGATTATTTGGTTTTTGGGTGTTGAATTGTATACGTTTTTAAAATATTTTTGGTACTAACCTTTTATCAGAGAAGTCATTTGCAAATATCTTCCCCCATTTCTAAAACCTTTCAGTTTTATTGATTGTTTCCTTTACTGTACAGAAACTTTTTATTTTGATGAAGTCCCAATAGTTTTTGTGGGTTTTTTTTTTTTTTTTTTGCCTTTGTTTCCCTTACCCCAGGAGACATATCTAGTAAGAAGTTGCTATGGCCATGAATGGATAAAGAAGATGTGGTATATACATATAATAGAATATTACTCAGTCATAAAGAAGATTGAAGTCTTGTCATTGCAATGATGCAGATGGAGCTAATGGGTAAGTGAAGTAGGTCAGTGAGAGAAAGACAAATATCATGTGATTTCACACATATGTGGAATTTAAGAAACAAAACAATCACAGGGGAGGAAAAGAGAGAGACAAACCAAAAAACAGACTTTTAACTAGAGAGAACAAACTGATGGTTACCAGAGGGGAGGTGGGTGGGGGGATGGGTTAAATAAGTGATGGGGAGTAAGGAGTGCATTTGTGATGAGCAGTGGGTGTTATGTAAGTGTTGAATCACTAAATTGTACACCTGAAACTAAAGTTACACTGTAGATTAACTAAATAAAACTTAAAAAAATAAATAAATACTATTTAAATAGATTTTAAAAAGTTATGAGGGAGCTCCCTGAATAACCAGTGCTCACTGAGGGGAAAGAATGTGTGCAATGGAGTGAAGAGAACACACATAATGTGTTTGAAGTTCAGAGAGAGATAGCAGGATGTGCAGACTCTGAAGGAAGCTTCTGAACCTTAGAACTCAGTGATATAACAACGATCTCAAAGGTTATTTGAGGCAAGGATGGTAGTGGGTCACTAGCCACACATGGATTCATTCCAACACTTCACATTGGTATCTGGATAGCTGTAAGTCCCAATTTTTATCAGAACTTCTGCTAACATGACTCCACACTGGCCTTGCTGCTACCAGAAGCATTATTCTATACTAGGGGTCAGCAAACTTGTTTCTATAAAGGGCTAAACATTAAACATTTTAGGCTTCACAGGCTATAAGATCACTGTCACAACTATTCAATGCTTTCATTGATAGCAGCCAGGGATAAAATTTGAATGGTTGAGTGTGGCTGTGTTCCAATAAAACTTTGATTACAAAAGTAAGTGGCAGGCCAGATTTGGCCCCAAAGCATAGTTTTCTGAACCCTGTTCAATCTTATCCATCCAATGGTTAGTCTGTATATTTTATGGTGGGGGAATAGGCATCAATACAGCATGTTTGCCAGGGTGGTGAGATGGTATTTAGGCCAGAACTTAGGCTTTAATGTGTTATGCCTCAATGGTTCCCACAGCTTGGAATATGAGAAGAAACACAATCCTACGATCCAGACTATAGGATCTTTACAGTGGAATTATTGCCAAAGAACACTATGTGCAGAGCTACAAATATGAGGTGAGGACTTGAGGGAAGTAAACAGTAAAAGGAGTTTAAAAGAAGCTTCTCAGTTATTTTTGGATGCCTCTTCTTTGAACAAATATCTACATCAGCAGCTATGAAACACAAAGTCCTTTAAACTGTCACTATCAACCCTGCCTCTGCTTCCAACATTTACTTTGATTCTTTAACAATGTTTAGTACTATTTTACCGTATGCTGTGTTGCACCCAAAGACCTGTGCATAAGCTCCTCTGCACTTGGCTAGTGAGTCCACTAAAAAAGCTATTCACTAAAGGAGTATCCCAGTCCCTTCCCTGCAGATGAAAATCCAGCATGGTCAGTATCATGTAGAAGATGCTGGTCCTATAAGTTGCCAAGTAAAAGTCCTAGGCAGGCAGGCATATGAGTCAGGAAAACAGGCTACCCTTTTAGTGCGTGTGTGTGTGTGTGTGTGTGTGTGTGATTGAGGGGGTGCTTACAGACAAGACAGAACATAGTCACTGCAAAAGGTGAACTTCTTATTCACTTTAAAAATGAGGATTGAAAAAAATATGTCTGAAGATCCCCACAGCTATCTTAAAACAACTTCTGCATGGCCGATAGGATAAAGCTTACTTTATTTCTAAACAGCTTCAAACTTAAAAGTACACAGGCAATTGAAGTGTAGACAGAGTTTGTAGATTAGTCTTGGAAAGACATCTCAGTTCTGAAAACAATGATAAGTCCCATCTTGATCCTGCCTCTGTCCAAGCCCCTGAGAGTTTTTAAAATATATTTATTAAATAGGCCTAGTGAGGGTGCCCGGGTGGCTCAGTCATTAGGCGTCAGCCTTCGGCTCAGGTCATGATCTCAGGGTCCTGGGATCGAGTCCCACATCGGGCTCCCTGCTCTGCGGGAAGCCTGCTTCTCCCTCTCCCACTCTCCCCGCTTGTGTTCCTGCTCTCGCTATGTCTCTCTCTGTCAAAAAAATAAATAAAATCTTAAAGTAAATAAATAAATAAATAAATAAATAAATAAATAAATAAATAAATAGGCCTAGTGAGGGGAAAATATTCCCTCTTAATCTTATTATGTTGACTTGTTTATTATCTTCCTTCAATCAGAACAAAGGTCTATGAAATAGAGATCTAGACTTCTTACCACCTGGGATAGTATTTGGCATAGAATAGGCGCTCAGCAAATATTTGTTTAATGAAAGAATGATCATCTCAGCCATTATTTGATGTGGATGCCATAATCACCCCTTAGCATAGGTCAAAAAACTGAGGATAATGAACTTGTTCAAGATCACAACTTGTAGTTCTGGAGCTGGTTTAGCCGGTTCTTGTAAGCATTCCATAGCATGTGTAGCATGTTAATCCAACCATCCTTTCATCTTTTATCCTTTTTACCTGAATATGACCACCTCAGCACATGACATAGCCCCTAATCTTTCACTCATCCAATCTGGGTAGCAAGTTACCAATGGAATAATTGGTAAACATTGGTTTTCTCCCTTCAGTCTACTGTTCAGAAATGTTGGTGGCACCCTATAGAAATGAATGTTCCTGTCCACAGCACTGTTCCAAGTTTATTTCTTCCAAGTTTATTCCTATTTCGGTATCATCTTTTTTTGTTTGTTTTTAAATATTTATTTATTTGTCAGAGAGAGAGAGAACACAAGCAGGGGAAGTGGCAGGCAGAGGGAGAAGCAGGCTCCCAGCCAAGCAAGGAGCTCGATGTGGTACTCAATCCCAGGACCCTGGGACCATGACCCAAGCCAAAGGCAGACACTTAACCGACTGAGCCACCCAGGCGCCCCGGTGTCATTTTTTTCTTAGGTTAGCCAGTCACCCAGAAAATTGAACTAATGCTTAACATGTTAGCATTTTGTTTAATAAATGAGAAAATCAGTAAGTAATTCTTGGATTTACAAAAGACTTTTTAAGGCACAAAAGAAAAATACTGAAGGCTTAGCAAGTTAAAAACTTATTAACTAATTACTTACTCACTCACTGAGTTTTTCTTTACTGTTTTAACAGGATGTTATAGTCAGAGCCACAGCCACGTAAGGGTTAACTGTTAAGAAGAAACAACAAGGGAGGAGCCTCTGGCTCCAAGTGACTAATCTTTTCTATAACCTGTTTTAGGTAACCCTCAGAGCCAAAGAAATTTTATCAGAGGATTAAAACTTATATAAACAAAGATCCCTTTATTTATATAACTCTGGTTCTCTGCAGGGCAAGAAGCGTCACTCACGTTACATGTGTGCAGAGATTTATACATATTGGTGACTCAATGTGTAATTTTTTAAAAATCTGATGATCTTACAGTATAGAAGCAGCAGTGAATGAAGAGGATGGTCAATGATAAGGTAAAGGGAGTTCATTTATTTGGGTTGTGGTGAGTTGCAATTCACTTATTTTTTGCTTTGAAAAAAAATGTAAGGTAAAGTTAATACTAAGAAATATAAGACTCTTTGGGTTTTCTAATTACCTTGTCTATAATTTCCCGATAGTGACAAAAATTCTATGTAATGTTAGATCATGTAATAGTAATAATATTGCTTGTTCACACACAAATAGATGGATATGTATTTTGACTTTTTTCAAGTATGTAGTTACAAGTGGTTTAGAGTATTTGAAGTGAGTCAAAGTGATTCCAGATAATATTTCTTTCCTCCTGCTTTGCCCATGGTCTGAAAGACCCCTCTTTGTTTATCTAATTCCTCCAAACCCATCCTTCTCATTCTGATCAAGCCCCATGTTCTCCATATCCCCTTTTCTCTCTCCCTTGAAATCCTAGAGCATTAGTTGTCTGTATGATACACACACACAACACACACTTATTGGTGTTTTCTTTCAAAGTTCAAAAATGATAGAGGCACCTGGGTGGTCAGTTGGTTAAGCATCCAACTCTTGGTTTCAACTCAGGTCATGATCTTGCAGTCATGAGATCAAGCCCTGCACGGTCTGTGCTGAGTGTGGAACCTGCTTAAGATTCTCTCTCTCCCTCTCTCTCTCCCCCTCCACCACTGATTGTAATGCACGCTCTCTCTCTCTCTCTAAAAAAAAAAAAAATGAGAAAGTTATTTTTTAAAACCCCCAAATGACACAAAAATATAAAAAGTCAATTTGGTATATATCATTTATATTTCTTTCCATACACACATAAAAATATATATGACATATATAATTATATACGTTATATACATATGTTCCACCTACTTTTATTCATATGGATAGGATCACCATTATATATGTGACTTACCTTGTTGCTATGTTTATTTAACTATATACCATAAACATTCATCTAGGTCAGCACATAAATCTAAATCATTCATGACCTCTATCCCCTCAGAAAGAAATATATCCACCTCTATAGATTTCCAAAAGTGACATCACAGAAAAAAATGTGTACTGTAATTCACAACTTCACCATTTTTATACTCTATTCCACTAAATGTTATGAATTTTAAAAAATTTTGTTAATTTGTTATATAAAAAAAATGAGGGTATTGTGTGTTGTTTTGAGTTGCATATCCTTAGCTGCTAGTGAGATCTGACATCTTTTACAAGAAGTTTTTAAAAAACTTTTTGGTCCATTTGCATTTCCTCTTTTATGAATCCTAGCTTGTACCCATGTTTGTTTCTTTTCTTATTGAGTTTTAAGAGTTCTTTTTTCACATTAGAGATATAAACCTCTGCCTCTTTATATATTTCAAAACTTTTCTCCATCTTTCTCTCTCTCTTTTTATCTTACTTATGATATTGTTTTGCCTTTGTGTAATTTGTATTATTATGAAGTCAACGCTGTAAACTTTTTCCATTATAGTTTTTTTTTTTTTAAGATTTATTTATTTATTTTGGAGGGAGGGCAGTAGGGGCAGAGGGAGAGAATCTTCGAGCAGACTCCCCGTTGAGTGTGGAGCTCATGATCTACCTGAGCCAAAATCAAGGGACAGGCACTTAACTGACTGAGCCACCCAGGTGCCCCTTGCTTTTTTTTTGTTTGGGGTTTTTTGAAGAGTTTTTTTCCCTGACCCTCACACTTTCCTATTTTTAAAAAATATTTTTATTTTTTACATTAAATCTTTAATCCATTGCTCTTTTCATTTTTGAACATGACATTGGGGAGGGCTAACACTTTCTTTCTTTCCAGATGAAGATCTAGTTATGATACTGATATCATTTATTAAATAAACTGCATTTTTCCTGTGACCTATTATTGAGGTATTTATTATATATTACATTTTCATTTTTACTGGGTGTAGTAATGGACTGTTTTGTACCAGTGACTTGTTTGCCTACTTCTTTTGCTTGTGACTTTCTGCTTTAATCAGATTAGTGTTATAGAAGGTTTTATCATCTCTCTGGCAGATGCCTACCATCTTTTTCAATTCCAGGGCAGTGTGGGGTGTTCTTTTGCCTGACCTCAAGCCTAGTGAGCATGACTTTCAGAAGTTTGCTCAAAGTGCTTTATATTTGTCCTCTGCAGTTTGGATGACACAGGAACTGGTGTCTGACTCATGCTAAAAAGGTCTAGAAGGCAAGGCTGTGGGTGGAACCTCTTGCCAGGAGGTGGAAGGCAGCAAGGGCTACATTTGAAAAGCAACAACATCCCAGTAAATGGTGGGTCAACAGGCATTAGTTTGGGTCTGTCTTACATCTGGACTGATTGGATTATATGGAGCAATAATGAGACCTTAGCAGAAAGGCTAAAAGTGCATGGTGCCCGTAAAAATTTGAAGAACTTGTGTGTGACTGTCAGAGGAAGTGCATTTACCCTGCCGAGGACACAGCAGGTTAGTGATCACGAATGAAGGGGAGCACCTCCAAAGACCCATGGAAAGGCCAGGAGAGTATGTTTTAAATAACTCTGCAGAGAAAGCAAGGATGACATTTCCTGCCTGTTAACATCCTTCCTGTAAGTGTCAACTCTGGAGGACAAAGAAGCACCGTTGTCCAACTGTGGGGGGAGGGCTGAAGTGGGGTTGGAGAGAGAGGCCAGGGGAAGTTGGCACAGAACAGAGAGAAACAACCAGGACCCTTTTTCCCAGCCGTAGGATTTGGATATGTTGTAGTGGGAGGAAAGAAGCTGCAATTTAAATGAAGTTCAAATTCATTTCTGTGGGACTAACATGACCAGAGGGCCTTTTTTTCTTTTGAAATTCAACAGAAAGTAGTACAACCTGTCTGAGTTCCATTTAGTATCAGTGGAGGGAGAAGAGTAAAGCTTTTTGTCTGATATCATAAATCCCATTTGCTCAAGGGGCTTGTACTTGTGATCTATTTCTGTGTGTAAATGTAAATACTGCTCAGGAGCACAAGAGTGGATTACTTCAACTTTAAAGTCTTTTATCAATAACACATCCCTTTCAGTAAACATGGATTTTCTCAGAAAGACACCAGGATTATATATTTGCCTTCCTTCAACCCTCCCTTTACTTCAGTATACTGTGGCCAGTTCTACTTAAGAATTTTCTACATGTACATAACATTTTATCATTTAGTCTGAAGACAACTTTATGAATCATGGGAATAGATTTAGATTTAAAAGTATGTCATCTATGTCAGGATAGGGGTTGGTAAGGACAGTCAAAACACGTGAGTCAAATTTGGGCCACTTTATAAAGGGAGATTTTTTTTTAAGTAGAATTTATCATTTATAATAATGATGTTAATTTCAGAAATTTACATAGTATTTTAAATCTTTAAAATAGCTATTTACTTCTTAAAAGACAGGATGTAAATAGGATAACATGTCCTATCTCTGAAATGAGGACAGAAAGTAGAAAATGTCTTGAGTTACTTAACAGAGGGGCACCTGGCTGGCTCCGTCAGAAGAGCATGTGACTCTTGATCTCGGGGTCATGCGTTTGAGCCCCACATTGGTGTAGAGATTCCTTAAGGAAAAAAAAAAAAGAGTTACCTAATACAGCTATTTAGAGGCAGAACAAGGATAAGATGAAGTTCAAGCTTGACAACTTTTTTTTTTTATTATTATGTTATGTTAACCACCATACATTACATCATTAGTTTTTGATGTAGTGTTCCATGATTCATTGTTTGCGTATAACACCCAGTGCTCCATTCAATACGTGCCCTCTTTAATACCCATCACCAGGCTAACCTATCCCTCCACCCCCCTCCCCTCTAGAACCCTCAGTTTGTTTCCAGGAGTCCAGTCTCTCATGGTTGGTCTCTCCCTCCGATTTCCCCCCCTTCATTTTTCCCTTCCTGCTATCTTCTTCTTCTTTTTTTTTTAAACATATAATTTATTATTTGTTTCAGAGGTACAGGTCTGTGATTCCTCAGTCTTACACAATTCACAGTGCTCACCATAGCACATACCCTCCCCAATGTCTATCACCCAGCCTCCCCATCCCTCCCACCCCCAACACTCCAGCAACCTTCAGTTTGTTTCCAGAGATTAAGAATTTTTAGTTATTTTATCTAGCAATAGGGGCAGCAAAAGCTACCAATGATTGAAACTTATGTCAGGTTTTCTCAGAGGTACTTTATGTCATTTATCTCATTTTTCATTACATGCCATGTAGATATCTAATCTTTTTGGATCCAGTAAGAAGATTTAGATATCTCCTATTTGAGCCAATTCTAGAAATCCTGACAAGATCTAACTAGATGGTCCCTTGGCAGTCCCGAAAAATCAGAGGTATTTAGGTTACTTGGGTTTAAAAGTTAGAATTAATTCAGATGTGGCAGCAGGACTCTGGGTGTTCCAAAATGTCGCTGAAATATGTGATGTAAACTGTATTGTGTTGCTAATGTAGAAAAAGAATGGGATAATGTAGACCAGGTTCCACATTGGTTCGGCTTGCCAACATTTTTGTCTTACAAATTAGAAATCTTTCTGGCAGTAACAATCTGTAATTTCATCTACTTTATAAAAATATAATATGATGATCCAGTGAAACTGTATAAATTTATTCACATTCTCAAATGGAAAAACAGCCAGTGAAATAGGACTATGAAAAGCCCATAGGAGGCACCTCATTTTGAAGACATCTTGGTTTCTTTTCCTATCCATCTTCTTTTATTTCAGTGTGGGTGTGATTTTTTTTCTTCATTTGCTAGTGATACTTATGTCATTTGTGGTTTATGCACTCCTGTTCTTCATGCTGTGAATCTTGGTGTTAAAACCCATACTAAATGGGGCTAATTGGTAGGACTATTTAATATCTAAATTTGGTATGAACTACAATATCAGAAATATACACTTGAGTAGTGAACATATCTTTGATTTTGCTATACCATCTTTTGCCTTTATCTGGGAGAACAAATTGCTTATATACACAAGGAAAAGGTGGAGAGTAGACTGTATTCCCCGTTTCTGTTTTCCAGCTGGGCCACTGATCATTTGCTAACCCCGTAGATTAGATATTGGATCTTAACTTGTTAATAATCTCATTTGTACCTGGAACTTATGGTCACATTTGTGTATATTTATATAGGCTAAATTATTTTTTAAAGATTTATTTATTTAATTGAGAGAGAGAGAGAAAGAGAGAGAGAAAATGAGAGTGGGGGGGCAGAGGGAGAAAGAGAGAATTCTCAAGCAGACTCTCTGCTGAGCGTGGAGCTGGAACTGGGGCTTGATTTCATGACCCTGAGATCATGACCTGAGCCAAAATCGAGTCGGACGCTTAACCGACTGAGCCACCCAGGTGCCTGTATATAGGCTAAGTTTAAGCTATAAACGGGCATTCCTAGAAAAGGCTAAAAAGAAAGGTGTATAGGTGGCAATAATACCTAAGCTTTTCTGAGGCAAAGTTCCAAATATAACTGTACGGTTATAACTATTTTTTAGATATGTAAACATTATATCCTGATGCTTTCCTATATTATAGATGGAAAAATAATTTACTTCAGATTACTGATCACAGTGACTAAGCTCATTTTTGGTGGTAAAGCAACACATTATCCATTGTAGATGACTCAGCTCCTAAACTCAAATATACCAAAAGAGGAACATGTACTAGAGTTGGGAGAGACTTCAAGGATAGTGAAGAGCCTCAGCACATTATGTCTGAAAATAGCCACATTTAAGCATTTGTTAGATTGTTGTATTATGGTGTTCATGATAATGAAGAACAAAAAGGTCTTCTCTACATTCAAACAGGCTCTAGAGGACCAATCCTACACTTGCAGCATTCTACCAATTGTAGTTATTAGAATCTCCTGAACATCTTGACCTGGGTTTACTTTTTTCTTATTTTTACTCAGAGTTCTTAGAATCAAGGTGCAGCCAGATGTGAAAGTAATGAAGTTAAGTTTTTAATACCTCATGCTCTGGTCAAGGCCGTATCCTGGAACTGAGTTAAAAATAATCACAGAGGCACTTGGGTGGCTCAGTCAGTTAAGCCTCCAGCTTCGTCCAGCTCTGGTCATGATCTCAGGGTCTGGGATCAAGAGTCTTCTTGAGATTCTCTCTCTCTCCTTTTCCCTCTACCCATCCCCCTGCTTGTGCTTTCTCTCTCTCAAATAATTAAAAAATAATAATAATCATAACTAAAAGTTGTTAAATGTAGTATAGCCAGGTGTAATTATATACTAAGTGCTTTTCATGTGTTATCTCCATTCTTTTATCTCTGCAGAAGAGATATTACCTTTTTCATATATAAATGAGGAAACTGAGGCCAAAAGAAATTATGAAATGTATATAAAGTTTGGAAAAGAGCCTGGATCCTAACAAAAGTCAGCTGGATTCCAAAACCCATCCTTCCCACCACACCAGCAGCCTTACCGTGGTAGCTTCCAGTATCCTGTTGATTTGTTGCTCTTCACCATGACAACAGGACATCCTTGAAATGCTTGATTTTACTTTTCTATTACAGAAGTTGAACACACTTAAACAATATCTCCTGGGTATAGACAGATACTAATTATAAACTCAAATTCAAAGAAAGCTCCAGAAACTGACTTTGAATATCTTGGTACTCAAAAAATGTGGTTCTGTTTCAGAGCCTCTTTCCAGTTCCATTTCCGTAGGCAGGGAACTCTGGACAAAAGGGTTCCTAAGGCTCCAATACTGTCTGAGGAAGCCTGAGGAAGCTTCAGAGAAACAAATGGTTTCCATTGTCTTGCTCTTTTCCCTGTTTTCTCCTGCCAGCCTTCTGTATCCTACTGACCCAGGCTACATTTAGGATCTTTATAACCCGAGTAGAATTGGTGTTTTGAACACTGTCGTGACTAACTATGTGCAAAAAATGGTTACAAATGAACGTAGGCCCCAAAGCCCGAACAGAGAAACGGTAAGATAACCAGGGCCCCTTTATGTTTTCCCTCTTGCTCCTTCTCCCTTCTCTTCCTTGCAGCCTGAGTACTGCCTCCCCCCACCCACACGCACACCCCTCTTTTCTTGTCTTCAGGTACCTTTTCCATTCTCCAAGTGTTTGTTCTTAGGTAGCTGTTAACATGCTTCAACTAGGGTACTAGTTAATAGTAAGGATTTCCCTGTCAGGAGGGATTTGTCTTTTATTAAGGGACTTTTTTTTTTTTAAGATTTTTATTTATTCATTTGACAGAGAGAGATAGAGCGAGACGGGAGTGGGAGAGGGAGAAGCAGGCTCCCCACTGAGCAGGGAGCCCGATGCGGGACTCGATCCCAGGACCCTGGGATCATGACCTGAGCCAAAGGCAGTCGCTTAATGATTGAGCCACCCAGGCGCCCCTACTGAGGGACTTTTGAACTAAAAAGGCTTTAAGATGCATAACAGATTTCAAATCACAGGAAGTTATAGGGGTTAATTGGGATTGGAGTTTTGCTCAAGCAAAACTTGTTGCTTATTCAGATCATTCACATTTCTGGAAATGGAGGTGTGTATTCAATAAAATAAAGTCAATTATCACAAACAGTTTTATCACAACTATATGTGTGTAGGGCCACGGGCTCCTAGCTTTCAGGTGAGCTCAACTAAGTATTTCAGCATGTCAGTTACATAGGCCCCATGTTCACATGTTTATAGGATAATCAAAAGGAAGATGAAAAAGAGATTTTTTTTATTTAAGTCTACAATTTTTTGATAAAATTAATTTTCCTTTTTGTAATGCTTGTCCTTGATTTCAACTTTAAAAGTCCTGAATTTATTAATATATAGTGTTTTTACATATGTGGTAATATTTCTGGCTACTTAAATTCCTTCCTTTAAAAATTTTAGAATTTGTTTTTACTCTTCTAATCTACTTCCAACCCAGGTAAATTCTACCAGATGTGCTTTTTCTATATTGTCTGCCTTTTCCTTGTAAGGATTTGTGTGCCACTTCTTACTGATCATGATCTTTGTTCTAGATAACAAAAGGAATGTTTCTCACAGCAAAGAGGGTCAATTCTTGGAGACTGCATCTTTTATGGTTCTGTCAAAATTTTGTAATTCTAGGGCGCCTGGGTGGCTCAGTTAGTTAAGCAACTGCCTTCGGCTCAGGTCATGATCCTGGAGTCCCTGGATCGAGTCCCGCATCGGGCTCCCTGCTCGGCAGGGAGCCTGCTTCTCCCTCTGACCCTCCCCCCTCTCATGTGCTCTCTGTCTCTCTCATTCTCTCTCTCAAATAAATAAATAAAATCTTTAAAAAAAAATTTTGTAATTCTAGATGTGGTTGTGCAGGACAAAGTGCCTTTGCATCATTTGTTATTGGAGCAGAAAAGGTATCTTGTGATACAAATCCTGTTTAGGATTTGGGTAGATTATTGTCATTATTCTATTTCCCTTTTTGTTTCTTTGAACACTTCTCCTCATTGTTCTGAGCCTGCTTTTGTTACCTACCTTTATCTTTTTTCTCCCTCCACCCCCCCCTCTTTTAAAATCCTTTTTGTTTGCTATCAATAACAAAAGCCCCCACTATAATACCATATTGTTCCTTTGTTTGTGTACTGTTACCATGGCTATAAAGTTATCACTCACTGATTGAACACCCAAGATGGGTGAGGTACAATGCATATTTTATTCCTACTCTTTAATAAAACCCTACAATTATTATCCCCTGTTTCCAGAGGGTGTAAGTTGTCATACTCAATCAACTTTATCACACATATCATAAATTTATATTATTTTCACTCACTCATTCATTTGTTCGTTTTTCATAGAGAACATTTACTTAAACAATATATATTGAGTGCCTGTTATGTTTGAGTAATAGGCTTAAATACTGTAGGGATTATAGAGATGACATACGTCCTTGTCCCCAGGTAGTTTACAGGCTACATGAGGAAATAACGCCCGTGCATATATAACCAAAATACAAGATAGAAACTATGAACATCATCAAGATGTTCTCAAAATTCTGACCACTAAAGTATTATCAAATACCAAAGCGAGATGTATAAACACTTATTGAGTGACTGAATAAACTGGTATCAGGAGAGTAATACAGGTAAGAGTGTGTAAATCCAGGGAAGAGCTAAAAGGATCTTAAGAGATTCCCTGGAGAATGAGGTATTTGAGCAGAACCTGGAGGTAGATTCCCAGGGGGCAAGGTAAGCAAATTAGATGACCAACATTGTGGAGTGTGTGAACTATATAGAGGTTAATACACAAGATAAGTGCTAGCAGGGGCGCCTGGGTGGCTCAGTTGTTAAGCGTCTGCCTTCAGCTCAGGTCATGATCCCAGGGTCCTGGGATCCAGACCCGCATCTGCTTCCTGCTCGGCGGGAAGCCTGCTTCTCCCTCTCCCTCTGCCTCTCCCCCTGCTTGTGTTCTCTCTCTCACTGTGTCTCTCTCTGTCAAATAAATAAATAAAATCTTTAAAAAAAGAGAGAGAGAAGTGCTAGCAAAGCAGATAAAAATAAAGTCTGAACTCTCATGGGAAAGACCTTAGTGGAGTAGCTCTAAAATGAGGGCCTGTTCACTCAGCAGAGTTTTTGTTACACCATAAAAGAAAATTTTCTTAATTGTATACAGAACAAAGAAATAAAAGTCTCAATAGAAAACTCAATATGAAAATGTAAGTTGATTTTGGTGAGGGGTGGGAACCAGGATAAGCTACGAGCAATCTTTCAGTATTAATAACTATTTAATAAGTGTATTTGATTTTTCAAACTTTCAGTTGAAACCTTAAAAAGCCAAAATAAAACAAGGGAAAACTATCTCATACTGAGTAAAGGTTGTTATTCTCAACATCAAACAAGTTCTTCATATTTTGAAAAGATATTTTTGTCCCTTTATTCTTTTGCCTGACCTGTTTATCCAGTTCCAAGACAAACAGATTTGGCAGCGTTCTACATAAAATAAACCACAGGACACAGTGGAAGTAGAATAAAAATATTTTTCTTTGGACAGTTAGATTAGAGAATTTGTCTGGACTTTGGAGTCTGATAAACCTGGGTTCCACTATTGGAATGACCCTTATTAACTGTGTGATCTTGGACAAGTTGCTTAATTTTCTTTAAAGATATAATCCCTTTATTTTGAAATATGCATCTGTTTTGAGAGCGCAAAGAAATCCCTATGGCTTTTATCTACTTTTGCAGAATGAAATTTTTATGTCAGCTCAGTTTTTGCTCCTTAGTTTTTAATCAGTAAATGGTATAACAATACCTGCCTCACAGAGTTTTGTGAAAATTAACAATAATATATATATATATATATATATTTATGTGTGTGAGTGCATATACATATATATACACGTATAGATGATACTTTAACAATAGAGACTTTTTTCTCCTAATTCTGTCTGGACAGAATTTTGGTTTCCTCAAAATTTTTGTGATTTAGTCTGTTAAGCTATGAAAGGAAGATGAAAGATATTACAAATTAGGAAAGATTAAGGGGAATTGAGTTTGGGGGGAAGCAGTATAACATAGTGGCTAAGAGCACAGCTCTTGTACCCACTACCCCAAAACTGTGATGCCAATTCCATGAGGATCTGGATTATTGATGCATCCCAAGCAGTTTTCAGAGTGCTTGACATATAATAGGTGTTCAGCAAACATGTGGAATGAAGAATATTCGGGTTAATATCTTGGCTCTGCCATGGGACTTGGATTGTATTTGGTACAAACTGAAGCAGAAGAAGGTGAAATGACTTTCTCAAGGTCAAACAGCCTCAGTTTATTCATTTGCAAAAGAGCGATAATAATTGTATTTCTCATTGAGATATTATTGATGCATAACATCATATTAGTTTCAAGTGTACAATATGATGATCAATATATGTATATATTGAGAAATGATCACCACCATATGTCTAGTTGATATCCATCACCACACTTGGTCACAAATGTTTTTTCTTATTATGAGAACTTTCTTTTTTTTATTTTATTTTATTATGTTATGTTAATCACCATACATTACACCATTAGTTTTTGATGTAATGTTCCGTGAGTCATTGTTTGCATATAACACCCAGTGCTCCATTCAATACGTGCCCTCTTTAATACCCATCACCAGGCTAACCCATCCCTCCACCCCCCTCCCCTCTAGAACCCTCACTTTGTTTCTCAGAGTCCACAGTCTCTCATGGTTGGTGTCCCCCTCCGATTCCCCCCTTCATTTTTCCCTTCCTACTGTGATGAGAACTTTCAAGATCTACTCTTCTGGCACTTTTCAAACATACAATACAGTATTATTAACTATAGTCACCATATCATACATTACATCTCCAGGAGTTATCTACTTTACAACTGGAAATAATATTTATTTCATAGGATTTTATGAGGATTAAATCTGATAATACATCTGAACAAACTTAAAATAGCATCTGGAACGTAGTAAGCATGCCATAAATGTAGCTCTAAATGGGAAGGCAATGAGTGCTTAGCAATTAATGGGTACCAATTACATTTTACCAAGCACAAGCTGAGATGGATAAACAGGGACATTCAGATGTAGGATGGAGTATCTGTTATTAAAAACAAAACAAAACAAAAACCAAAACAAAACATGTTATATGCTTCTTCAAGCACCCTCCTTAGCTCTACAGTGGGCAGGTATCTCGCCCTTACAAAGTGTAGCCCAATATCATTCTGCTGTGGCAAGGTGGCCTTTGTAGGAAATGCTTTGTAGGGAGAGAGGAAGCTTCTTCTTGGGGAAAGGAAGAAAACCAGCGTTTATTGCAGGACAGATTTGTAGCCAAAATCCTAGCTATTTTCGTTAATGACACAATCTCTTTTATCTTCATAGCCAATACTGAGTTAGTTATTGTTCTTTTCATGTCACATATAAAGAAAGGGAGGTTCAGAGTAACTTGATCATAGTCACACAAGTCTACATGACTCCAGATTGCATAGCTTTCCTACTGTAAGGCACTAATGAGGACACAAACTCATCAGCTCTCCCTGTCATTTCAAGGGGTGTTACTGTGGGACAAATGCAAATCTCCTATCTTCAGCTGCATGGTGATCAGCAGCAAAATGGTGGTTCCCTCCTCTGAGAAAGATGAGGGCTTCCTATGCCCCATGGTAAGAGGAATGTGTATTTTTTATCTTTTCCAAGATCTACACAAAAGATTTCAGATCAATAATGATACATCAAAATTCAAATCTCTGGTCTATATTGTAGCTTATTTTTTCACCTCATAAGCATTTCTACACCGTCATTGTGAAGAAATAGCAGATCTGAAATCAGCAAGGATACTATTGATACCTCCTAAGCAAGAGAAGAGGTGAAGAATTTGATAGCAATTTTTATTTTTTTATTTTTATTTATTTTATTTTTATTTGACAGAGAGAGAGACAGCGAGAGAGGGAACACAAGCAGGGGGAGTGGGAGAGGGAGAAGCAGGCTTCCCGCCGAGCAGAGAGCCCCATGTGGGACTCGATCCCAGGACCCTGGGATCATGACCTGAGCTGAAGGCAGACACTTAACGACTGGGCCACCCAGGCACCCAACAGCAATTTTTAAAGAATCAGCCATTACTTACCCAACATAGGCATATTTCACGCCATTTGTAGATAACCAAGGGACCTTTGAAGCACCATGGACTTTTCCACTGGACCTTGTTACCCAGTGATTTCTTTAGCAATTGAAAAATGACACTGTATTATAAAGCCTTCCTTCCTAGGTATATGATAAGCCCCTTTAAATAATTATCAGATAAGCAGTAGCATTTTACAGGTGTCCAAAAGCATATATTGGCTTTTTCCCAAAACTCTACTATGGAGTTTTACCAATAGATTTGCCTTTTTAGATTCATTCAATTACTTAACTAAAGAGTAATACCTGATCCCACCCACCACAAAAAGTTTGTGATCCACCTTGTAATCTGTAAAGCATATATTTGTATTCTTATTATCACCTGATCTTATAGAATTCTAACTGAAAGTACTTAGATAGCAGAGCATGGCAGCCAGCTAAAATATTAGCTGCATTATTAATACCTGCCATAGTATAATTTAATTTTTAAAGAAATCATTGAGAGTTGTCCTAATCCCAGACAATATAAAGTGTAACAGTTTATATCCTTAAGGATATTAATTATAAGCCAAATGATATAGCTATTTTGCTAATTCACATGTTGCCTCAAACACACAAAAAAATTTGGCTGCAATATGTAAAACTTTAGCTCCTGTTTGGCTTCTAAATTGACAAATCTTAGCACAGATACTTAATTCATTTCTCCCTGATTGACTAACTCTCAGGATAGATTATCAAGAAATGTCTGAGCATCATGGATGGATTTCTAATGTGCTTTGTGTCTTAATTTCTTCTGTTGAAAATGCTACAGGACTATGACTCACTGTGTTCTTTAATATATTGTTATGCACTATCAATAAGTGTTTCAAAGTAGAGACATTTCAGCTAGTACAAATATTTTCCAAATAATGTAGGTTAAAGAACCACATGATTAAGAATGACCAATATATGCTACGTTCTCACAAAAGTGATAAAAAATTAAATGATTTTCAAAGTTTAAGCAATAGGCCAAGATTTAAATTTTGTTTATGAAATTTGTTTATTGGGGCACCTGGGTGGCTCAGTTGTTAAGCGTCTGCCTTTGGCTCAGGTCATGATCCCAGCGTCCTGGGATCGAGCCCTACATCGGGCTCCCTGCTCAGCGGGGAGTCTGCTTCTCCCTCTCCCTCTGCCGTTCCTCCTGCTTGTGCTCTCTCTCTCTCTCGATGTCAAATAAATAAATAAAATCTTTAAAAAAAAAGAAATTTG
The DNA here is from genome assembly GCF_011800145.1 of Mirounga leonina. Lineage (NCBI taxonomy): Eukaryota > Metazoa > Chordata > Mammalia > Carnivora > Phocidae > Mirounga > Mirounga leonina. The sequence continues at coordinate 12,974,397 of NW_023270504.1, forward strand.
TTTATGAATTCAATGTATAGTCTAAATGAATAATAAGGGGAAAGAGAAGGGTGCTAGCATATTTTATCATTTTTCAAATGGAAGGGCATTTTTCCTATAATAAATTGAGAAACATGAGTATTTGTTCCTGCCCCACTCCACCAGAAAACCCACTTTCAATGGAAGTTACTTAATCCCACTTAATATGGAAATTTAGGATTTTATTTCAATAATTATTTTATGGAATTTAAATATTTAATTGTGTAATATTCTGTTTACCTTATTGGGTGATGGAATTCATTTCCTAAGGGTTTAGTAACTCAATTCAAGTTAAGAAAACCATAATTAATATGTTCTGGTATATGTGAAGCACATTCCATACCCAAAGATGCTGGTGGTAAATGTCAAGTCATTTTCAGAAGACAAACTGTTAAGCTCTATGCCAGTATAATATCAAGGACAGAAAACAGAAACTGCTCAAGTAGCTTACCTTTCTCCAGAATGTGTAAATAGGCTTAAGCTCCTTGATTGTAAAACAGAAAATACGTGGAATGAAGAATATTTGAGTCCTAGTTTCTGCCCTTAGGAACCTAGCATTGTGGGAGAGAAATGTGTTAGTCACACAAATAACACAGCAACAACATAACAATATAGTATTTTTAATACAAATAAAATGGTCATACTATAATACTCAAATTATGTATTTCTTTTGAATCTAAAATATATCCTCAAAGTGTGATGACAGCTCAGTGGGTGGAGAAATCATATTCAGGAAGGGAATGATGAAAGATCTTGACTTTGTTATTAGAAGATTTCAAAAGGCTGCACTGGGGACAGTTGTTCAGCTTGGGGGGAAGGGAGGGAAGAGACAGAGACTGGAAAAGAAGAGGACAGGTGATAATGGAAGAACAGCGAAAACAACCAAAGAGTTTGTCAGGGAATAAATGTATAAAGTGAGATGGTGTGCAGTAAAGCTGGAAGATTGGGGTTAATTTATGGTGGGACTTGAATGTCAGGCTAAAGAATTTGATGGATTTTAGTAGGTTAAGAACAAGCCTTTTAAAAATTCTGTGTAGAAGCCTGATGCAGTAAGAAATGTGCTTTAGGAACCTTATTCTGGTAATGGTGTACAGAATGGCAGAAAATCCTGGAGGTTGGAGAACTATCTGCAGGTTGCTGTAGGGTCCTGGCTTATAGTAAAGAGTCTGGAGTTACATTATTGGCAATGGAAGAAGAAAGAAGAAACACACCTTAATAGCAAGGAGGCTTTCAAGTATATGTGACCTGGTAACTGACTTGAACATGTCGAGTGAGGATTTGAGCAATTGGTGATAATTCCAAGATGTCAAGCCTGAACTAAGTGGGAGAATGATTATGATATTATTAAGTTCAATGGAGTTGACAGGAGAAGCAGCTTTGTTAGGTAGGGTGAAAGTTTGACTTTGGCTATTGTCTTATGGTAGGTTATAGATAAAAGTCACAAAAGTTTATTTCTTGATCATACTCCATGTCCAAGACAGATTGGTAGGAATGTTCGCCCTGAAGTCACTCAGGGCTCCAGCCTGATGGAGGCCTCCTCATCAGGAACTGCTGCAGAAGAGGAAAGAGAAAGATTGAAAAATATAGGCCTTTCACCTACTAGATCAGTCTGAAAATGACACACATCACTTCTTCTAATATTTCACTGGCCAGAATTAGCCACATGACTTCACCTGAATGCAAGAGGGCTGAGACTATAATCTCTTATATGCTCAGGAAAGAGAGGATATTGGTGAGCACTAATAATGTCTACTACAAATGCACTGAGTGGAAGATGAATCTTTCCATAGCTTTGGATAGTGTGTATGTGAAAAGGAAAATAGTTGGTAGAAAAAGAGTACTTTCTAATTTATATGAAAAACTTGTTTTGTATTCAAAGGAGCTTTGGACTCACAGGCTCTTCTATTTTGATCAAAAGATATTCTGCATAATATTGCTAATGATATTCAGGCTTCAGAGAAGTGAGAGGTTCACTGCATAATGTTCTCTCAAAATGCTCAAGAGAATTTCCAGAAGTTTTAAATGTAGCGTTACTAAATAAATTTTATGTCTGACTCTGTATTGCAACATGGAAGATAGAGGAATCATTTGTACTTTTAGTTGTTTAGTGAAATATAATTTGTGGCATGCATATTAGTATTTGGAGGCTTAACTCACTTCTAGATTATTTGAGAGTACCTATGATTTCAGGTATCATAGACACAAAGAGAAAGGTTGGGACAAATGTAGCCACCAAAACACTGTTGACATTTCCAATTACATCAGTTGAGTTTTACTCATTATTTTCACAAGGTAATTATAAAAAAACAGGGAAAGTATTTGGTAAGCCTCATGCAATAAGGCATTCCCAACTTTTATATATTTAGATTCCTCCTGGCCTACCAACTAAGAAAATGATACTGAATTTGTTCAAATGTTTCACTTTGATAATAAATTTAATGACTAAGTTTTAGAACATCTACTGTTAATATCTCTCATATCAATATAATAACCTCTTTTCTTCAAAATCTCCCAGCTGGACTAAGTTACATAGCCACCCTAATTACATTTCACTCCTTAGCACCAGAGGTTGTTAGGTTACTATAACTACACATACTTCTTGTCTTATTCCTGATAATTGTTTGCTACAAAATACACTGTCCTTGAATGCCATATGCACTCATTAAAATTTTTATAACTCTTGAAAAATAGATTGAGAAGTTGATATAGAGGTGATATGTAATGGAATTTTATTTAAAGTAGACTATTATAGGAAAAATTTAAATAAGTAAGTTTAAGAAATTGTAACTTAATCACACTCAGTTTAAAATGTTGAGCTCAAATCCACTTCGAAAGAAGGACTGACAACTGGTTATCACAAATAGGAATTTATATATTCATTTATTTATTTCAGCATGCAATTTATGACATAAAATCATTATAAATATCATATCCTGTTTCGATACACTCATACACACACACAACTATAATATGGTAATCTAGGGCACACTTCATAATGTATAAATCAAGTCAATGAGTCAGATTCCCACTAAGATTGAGATACTTCTTTTTTCTGTTTTTTTTTTTAAAGATTTTATTTATTTATTTGAGAGAGAGAGAGCACATGAGAGGGGGGGAGGGTCAGATGGAGAAGCAGACTCCCCGCCGAGCAGGGAGCCCGATGCGGGACTCGATCCCAGGACTCCAGGATCATGACCTGAGCCGAAGGCAGTCGCTTAACCAACTGAGCCACCCAGGCGCCCTGTTTTTTTTTTTTTAATACAACTTTAGCGCCTCTAGAAATGGCATAATACAACACAATAGCAGCTTATCTGAGTTAATGCTACTTCCAAAAGTAACTAACTCATGGTCAGGGGACAGCAGATACCCCTGTAAGAATCAGACTTAGAGGGAAACATTATATTTCATGTCCAATTCAACAGCTTCCTTCAAGAAAAGTGTATCATACACATGTAACCTCTGCCAGAAATGTCCAATTAGTTTAACAAACAAAATCAGTTACCATACAACATATAGTTTCCAGAAGTCTATGGTCTTTTAATTGAGGACATACATGATTAATAGGAACACAAGTTGCTTTTGCAATACCCTGCATCAAAATATGACTGAAATTTGCTGAAAGCCATTTGAACAGAATAAAGGACATATATGTTTAATAAAAGCTCATCAATGATAACACACAATGGAACCCTCATAAACACAAATTGCTTTTACTTTTTAAATAACATCTAGTACAAAAAAGAATATAATTTCAAAAAATATTTTGACTGAGTCAAGAGCAAAAATTAATTTTTTTAAATAGCATTTTATCTCATTTCAGAAATCTAATGCAAAAAGGAATTGCTTTCTCTTTCTTCTGTCTTGTTGTTGGTGTATAGGTATGCCACTGATTTCTGTGCATTGATTTTATGTCCTGCCACTTTACTGAATTCCTGTATGAGTTCTAGCAGTTTTAGGGTGGAGTCTTTTAGGTTTTCCACATAAAGTATCATATCATCTGCAAAGAGTGAGAGTTTGACTTCTTCCTTGCCAATTCGGATGCCTTTTATTTCTTTTTGTTGTCTGATTGCTGTGGCTAGAACTTCTAATACTATGTTGAATAGCAGTGGTGATAGTGGACATCCCTGCCATGTTCCTGACCTTAGGGGGAAAGCTCTCAGTTTTTCCCCATTGAGAATGATATTCGCTGTGGGTTTTTCATAGATGGCTTTTATGATATTGAGGTATGTGCCCTCTATCCCTATACTCTGAAGAGTTTTGATCAAGAAAGGATGCTATACTTTGTCAAATGCTTTTTCTGCTTCTATTGAGAGGATCATATGGTTCTTGTTCTTTCTTTAATTAATGTATTGATTGATTTGCGGATGTTGAACCAACCTTGCAGCCCAGGGATAAATCCCACTTGGTCGTGGTGATTAATGCTTTTAATGTACTGTTGGATCCCATTGGCTAGTATTTTGGTGAGAATTTTTGCATCCATATTCATCAAGGATATTGGTCTGTAATTCTTTTTGATGGGGTCTTTGGTTTGGGGATCAAGGTAATGGTGGCCTCATAAAACAAGTTTGGAAGTTTACCTTCCATTTCTATTTTTTGGAACAGTTTCAGAAGAATAGGTATTAATTCTTCTTTAAATGTTTGGTAGAATTCCCCTGGGAAGCCATCTGTCCCTCAGCTCTTGTTTGTTGGGAGATTTTTGATGAATGCTTCAATTTCCTTAGTGGTTATAGGTCTATTCAGGTTTTTTATTTCTTCCTGGTTCAGTTTTGGTAGTTTATACATCTCTAGGAATGCATCGATTTCTTCCAGATTATCTGATTTGCTGGGATACAGTTGCTCATAATATGTTCTTATAATTGTTTGTATTTCTTTGGTGTTGGTTGTGATCTCTCCTCTTTCATTCATGATTTTATTTATTTGGGTCATTTCTCTTTTCTTTTTGATAAGTCTGGCCAGGGGTTTATCCATCTTATTAATTCTTTGAGAGAACCAGCTCCTAGTTTCGTTGATCTGTTCTACTGTTCTTTTGGTTTCTATTTCATCGATCCCATTTACAATTGCACCCAAAACCATAAGATACCTAGGCATAAATCTAACCAAAGAGGCAAAGAATCTGTACTCAGAAAACTATAAAATACTCATGAAAGAAATTGAGGAAGACACAAAGAAGTGGAAAAATGTTCCATGCTCATGGATTGGAAGAACAAATATTGTGAAGATGTCAATGTTACCTAGAGCAACCTACACATTTAATGCAATCCCTATCAAAATACCATCCACTTTTTTCAAGGAAATGAAACAAATAATCCTAAAATTTGTATGGAACCAAAAAAGACCCCAAATAACCAGAGGAATGTTGAAAAAGAAAAGCAAAGCTGGTGGCATCACAATTCCAGACTTCCAGCTCTATTACAAAGCTGTCATCATCAAGACAGTATGGTACTGGCACAAAAACAGACACATAGATCAATGGAACAGAATAGAGAGCCCAGAAATGGACTCTCAACTGTAGGGTCAACTAATCTTTGACAAAGCAAGAAAGAATGTCTAATGGAAAAAAGACAGTCTCTTCAACAAATGGTGTTGGGAAAATTGGACAGCCACATGCAGGAGAATGAAACTGGACCATTTCCTTAAACCACACACAAAAATAACTCAAGATGGATGAAAGACCTAAATGTGAGACAGGAGTCCATCAAAATCCTAAAGGAAAACACAGGCAGCAACCTCTTTGACCTCAGCCTCAGGAACTTCTTCCTAGAAACATCACCAAAGGCAAGGGAAGCAAGGGCAAAAATGAACTATTGGAACTTCATTAGGATAAAAAGCTTTTGCACAGCAAAAGAAACAATCAACAAAACCAAAAGACAACCGACAGAATGGGAGAAGATATTTGCAAATGACATATCAGATAAAGGGCTAGTATCCAAAATCTATAAAGAACTTACCAAACTCAACACCCAACGAACAAATGATCCAATCAAGAAATGGGCAGAAGACATGAACAGACATTTTTCCAAAGAAGACATCCAAATGGCCAAAGACACATGAAAAAGTGCTCAGCATCGCTCGGCATCAGGGAAATCCAAATCAAAACCTCAATGAGATACCACCTCACACCAGTCAGAATGGCTAAAATTAACAAGTCAGGAAATGACAGATGTTGGCGGGGATGCAGAGAAAGGGGAACCCTCCTACAGTGTTGGTGGGAATGCAAGCTGGTGCAGCCACTCTGGAAAACAGTATGGAGGTTCCTCAAAAAGTTGAAAATAGAGCTGCCATACAACCCAGCAATTGCACTACTGGGTATTTACCCCAAAGATACAAATGTAGGGATCTGAAGGGGTACATGCACCCCGATGTTTATAGCAGCAATGTCCACAATAGCCAAACTATGGAAAGAGCCAAGATGTCCATTGACAGATGAATGGATAAAGAAGATGTGGTATATATACACAAAGGAGTATTATGCAGCCATCAAAAGGAATGAGATCTGGCCATTTGCAACGACGTGGATGGAACTGGAGGGTATTATGCTGAGCGAAATAAGTCAATCAGAGAAAGACAAGTATCATATGATCTCACTGATATGAGGAATTCTTAATCTCAGGAAAGAAACTGAGGGTTGCTGGAGTGGTGGGGCGTGGGAGGGATGGGGTGGCTGGGTGATAGACATTGGGGAGGGTATGTGCTATGGTGAGCACTGTGAATTGTGTGGGACTGATGAATCATAGACCTGTACCTCGGAAATAAATAATACATTATATGTTAAAGGAAAAAAAAAGAAGGTAGCAGGAAGGGAAAAATGAAGGTAGGGAAATCGGAGGGGGAGACGAACCATGAGAGACTATGGACTCTGAGAAACAAACTGAAGCTTCTAGAGGTGAGGGGGGTGGGGGGATGGGTTAGCCTGGTGATGGGTATTAAAGAGGGCACATACTGAATGGAGCACTGGGTGTTATACACAAACAATGAATCATGGAACACTACATCAAAAACTAATGATGTAATGTATGGTGATTAACATTACATAATAAAATTTAAAAAAAGGAATTGTTTAACAGGGTCCTTATAATTGCTGTTTTTTAATGTTCTTAACTTTACTCTCAGCTATTTACAATTTACTAAGTTTCCAAATACCATTTTCTCTCTTTTTTTTTTAAAGATTTTATTTATTTATTTGACAGAGAGACACCGCGAGAGAGGGAACACAAACAGGGGGAGCGGGAGAGGGAGAAGCAGGCTTCCCGCCGAGCAGGGAGCCCGAGGTGGGGCTTGATCCCAGGACCCTGGGATCATGACCTGAGCCGAAGGCAGACGCTTAATAATTGAGCCACCCAGGCGCCCAGCATTTTCTCCTTTGTTCTCAAACTCAGGTCATAAAGATACAGGCAAAAGAATGACTTTTTAATATGTTTTTAAAATAAAAATTGATAGCAAGAACCCTTCATTTTAAAGACATTGACTTTTTTATTATGGGATCTTAATTAGCATTAAATTTAAGACAATTCTTACCATGACAATTTATATGTACTGGCAATAAACATGGGACATAAAAACTCATGTTCATGCTAATGTTAAATTACACGGGAAGTCACTAGGATATTTATACATGAAACAATAAGAACTGTAGAGATACATTGACCTCTAAAGGGGTAAGTAATTCAATGGTCCCCTCTTTAAAATCTCAGCTGTGCTCCTCTTGCCATATGTATCGGATCCCACATTGGTAGGCGAGAGAATGGCACCAAGATTGTTGCTGGAACGAACTAAGAAATTTGCCAAGCGTTGAGTTGCACATGTGGCAGTGTTGCATTTCCGCTTTTCCATCTGGTGACTGGTGACATGGAACAAATAGGGAAGTTAGAGCCTTAAACTCAGGATTGGATACTCCTTTTTTTTTTTAAAATTTTTATTATGTTATGTTAATCACCATACCTTACATCATTAGTTTTTGATATAGCGTTCCATGATTCATTGTTTGCGTGTAACACCCAGCGCTCCATTCAATACCTGCCCTCTTTAATACCCATCACCAGGCTAACCCATACTTCTATAGGACAACAGATATCCCATATTGATGAAAACTAAAGGAAACATTTCAAGTAAGTAACTCAACGTTTTGGTTTGGAAACGTCTGGATGACCAAGATTTTTTGACACCTTGAAGATGCAGCAGAAGCAATTTTTGTCTGGGACATCATATAACAAAACATCCATTATAGTCAATGTTGAATTTCTCATTATGATCCTTGGAAACTTCAGCATTTATTCCAGATAGTAATAATAATAAAAAAGCGTGTCTTTGTCTTACATTCTTTGAAATCTTCTTCTATTCTTCTAAATCTTGATAAATCTAGTTCCCAATATATAAAGAGGATTTAGAATATAAAATTTATATGTAATCTGGAATATGTGGAATTAAATATATATATATTTATTTCCCACAACTTTCCAATGAAAATTAAGCAGTATAAGATATTTTTGTTAAGTTCCCTGAGATCATTAAATCAGGGGTGTTAAGAGAGAAACGCCAGGTACTACTAATGCTCAAGGGGAATCAAATTTATCACTGGTTCACGCACTTTCACTGTTGTAGATTGGGAGTTCTATTACTCTTAGCATAAATACATGAGCATTACTATCTTTCTTCTGCCCGTTTGGTTCTTTTTAACAATTTGAATGATAGGACTATGTTGAATGTTAAAACCCAAAGACTTTTATGTTAATAGTATTACTATTCACCACATTCTTTCAGCAATCTGGAACAATTGCATAATAATATTCCAGGTAAGTCAGAAATTACCACTATGTTTAAGTAATTCGTTTGAATGTTAACTCTTGTTTCTCTATATATATAAGCTATATATATATATATATATATATAAATTCTATATTTCAGAATTTATGTCAACTCTATATTTTTGTGCCACCCTTTGTTCCAGTGTGCTCTCAAAATGGTATTAGAAATGGATACAGGGGCGCCTGGGTGGCTCAGTCGGTTAAGCGACTGCCTTCGGCTCAGGTCATGATCCTGGAGTCCCGGGATTGAGTCCCACATCGGGCTCCCTGCTCGGCAGGGAGTCTGCTTCTCCCTCTGACCCTCCCCCCCCTCATGCTCTCTCTCTCTCTCAAATAAATAAATAAAATTTTTTTAAAAAAAAAAAAAGAAAAGAAATGGATACAGAATACTAACATGCTTCCCTTTTTTGCAGATGATTAGGAAAACTAGGGAAATGTTTTAGCTTTCAGCTCCATGGAAATCGAAATATTAGTAAAACTTAGGATAAGTGTAAATTGGGAAAGAGATATAGATATGAAGCTACGTTCAGAAGCAAGTTGTTATACATAATTTGGGGCAAAATGCAATAGATTTGATCTCAATGTGTTTGCTTTGTATGGGGAATACTTCATTGTCTATATCTCTCTATAGGGATAGCCTAAGAGTAAGTGTTTTTAAATCTCATGTAAATCTTTAGGGTTTTTACACTCATATATTCTTCCAAATATAGAAAATTCTTATGGCATCAGGTAAACTTGGTATTGTTGAATAGAAGTGTATGCTGACAAACCTATTATTCAGGCAAAGGAAACCCACTTTGGGACCTAATTACCTGGTCTAATATGTCAATATTAGTCATATTATTTATTTAATTATTTCTCTTTGCATGTGTAGTAAGCATGGCCAATGTACATTTCCAAAGCATGACTTAATGCTTTTTAAGAATTAAACCAATAATTCATAAATCATTTAATTCTAAAAGAGAATAAGCTTTTCTTGAAAAAAGCAGAAATTAGAATTTGACCCAAACACTTCAAAATAATAAGTTTAAAGCAATAAAGGAAATAATGGGCCAAATTGGGAAGGTTCGAAGTGATATCTGTCCCAAGATATATTTTGCAAATGCCTGGAGCAGAGTGTGAACTAATCTATGTGTTAAATGTCTGAGTAGTACTTTGATAATTGTTCTCAAGGTCTGTAACAATACTTAAAATTATTCCAACTAAAATGATATCTTATTTGAGTTAGCTAGAAGAGCCATCATTCCACTTATAAGAAATATTAAGAGCTTCTATGTTGATTTGTTTCATTATTATGAAACTGCTTTCCCAAATAAGACTTTTCTTGTAAATATAACGTCAGTATGTACAAGATTCTTTCCCAAACTATCATTAAGATAGAAAAAGATGGCTGAAATGGTTAGTAAAAGGCATCACACCCCTACTTTCAGGCATTTTTTCTTTCTCTTTAACTACTTGGGCAGACAAGCCCTGCCTAGCATCTAGTGACAGACGCTAGTTCAAATCCATTGACCACCTACACACATGCACAAATTCCTAACTTTAAGAGTTTAAACAGTGATGACTATAGACTGAAGAATCACTCTTATATTATCTCTCTTTAAAAACATCTCAGTTTCAAGGGCTTTTAAAGATTTATTTTAGACAGAGAGAGAGCAAGAGCGAGAGAGGCAGAGGGAGAGGAAGAGAGAATCTCAAGCAGACTCTGTGCTGAGGACCAAGCCTGTTGAGGGGCTTGATCTCATGACTCTGAGACCACGACCTGAGCGGAAGAACCGACTGTGCCACCCGGGTGCCCCTCAAAGATTTTTAAAAACAGTTTTAAACTGTATCCCTGCTCCAGTTCTCAATATTCATTTGTGGAAGTAATTATACTATTGGTTAACCTCTGATTATCTGCTGGGCAGAAATTTACTGAGGGTTTAAAAGTTGGTGGGCAGGTGTGTAATCCTTTTGCCTCAGTCAAGAGTATAAAATATTTTTGGGGATGGTTTGTAAAGTCATTTTGTTGCCTCTTAATCTCATCTCATACAGACATAGAAGTTAAAAAAGATCTCAAACGAGGTGATTAAATTTTATAAGAAAAATGACATTGATAAATCTATATCAGCTTTGTCTTTTAAAAGTGTGTGAGATTTGAGTCATTTTCTACATAAGCTTTCACAGCTTTTTATGAGATGTATAGAATATTCCATGGTTGAACAGCTCAGGATGATAAATTCTCCCCCTTTAAAAAAAATGATCAGACGTACTGGTTTCTGGAAATTCATTAAAGAGTAATCTGAAGAATGCTTTGGAAGTTATTTCTAATAAAGATTCAAATTAAGAGATTGTGAGACTAACATGAAAATAACTTGAAAATAAATAATGTTATATACTATTTTATTTATGAGTGAAGTTCACCTCATAATAAACTCATATCCATAAAGACATACTGGATAAATGTGCTTATCAAATGTCTATATCTAATGAAAGAAAAAAAAAGCAAGATATAGACAGAAATACTAGGTAATACTGCTATTTTCCTGTTATTCTATTATTCTGCTGGTTTATCAGAAACCTCATGTCAGTTTCACTTATTTTTACCCACAAAAATCCAATTGAAAATTAGAGTTAATTCTGAGAAGAACATCCTGTAAATTCAATAAGCCTGAAAGGACAAAAGAAATCTGAGGATTCCTGTTATTTATTACACGTGGGTGCTGTAGAACCCTTTACATATCACCACAGACTTCCACCTCAACAAAAAAACACCTCAAAGGAAAATAGACAAGACACTAATAATTCTACAAGAAAAGTTTTAATGTGACCTGAAGCAAACTCTTTTCTTTTCTTGTTTTTTTTTTTTTTAATTATTTTATTTATTTGACAGAGAGAGATAGCGAGAGCAGGAACACAAGCAGGGGAGTGGGAGAGGGAGAAGCAGGCTTCCCACTGAGCAGGGAGCCCGATGAGGGGCTCGATCCCAGGACCCTGGGATCATGACCTGAGCCAAAGGCAGACACTTAATGACTGAGCCACCCAGGCGCCCCAAAGCAAACTCTTTTCAAAAGTAACCTTAATACTACTCAGTCTTAAAGAGCGTGTAAGTTCAGTCCTACAAGACTATAAGGAGTCAAACTGATTTAGGCACAAACAAATCCTCAATTATATTGTTTACGACATATGATGAATTTGGACTTGAGAATCTTTTAAATAAATGGAGAATTACAGTTCTTTCCCCTTGAAAGTTGTAATTACTGCTAACATTTTCGCCTGACAAGTTTTTAGACTTCCTTAAAAAATTCACTTAAATGACATGACACGTTTTGAAATAAGCCTTCTTAGGAAATTCTGATGCACATGCTACCTATTGAAAACATTTTTAAGAAGTATTAAATTACATTTAGATCAGCTCAGAAGTAATTTCATGAAGAACATATTTTTTAATAATTCTATTTCATTAATAGAACAGTTAACAATATAGAAAGAATCCCCTAGGAGCAAATGGCTTTTAAACTAGTTCTTAAAAATTTTAATTTGCTCCCTGATTATTTCTGTGTATTTCAATTTCCAGAAGGAGATGTAATAGTTTTGGATATTGCCAGAGCCCTCCTAAGACAATGTATATAAATATACAATAAAATCCCACCTGATATAGAATATATGTTTTAAGTTTCTCTAGTTTATTTGAGAATCAGGTTAATATAGTGGAAATTACTACCCTTTGGCTTTTCCTGCTTTGTATTCTGGTTTTGCCCCTCTAGGTTCCAAGAGCATATTTCTTGACAAAACTGGAACTATATCCATTCCTGTCTGTCAGAAATTCTGTCAGAAAGATCCATCTAGGGGCGCCTGGGTGGCTCAGTTGGTTAAGCGACTGCCTTCGGCTCAGGTCATGATCCTGGAGTCTCGGGATCAAGTCCCGCATTGGGCTCCCTGCTCAGCGGGGAGTCTGCTTCTCCCTCTGACCCTCCTCCCTCTCATGCTCTCTGTATCTCATTCTCTCTGTCTCAAATAAATAAATAAAATCTTAAAAAAAAAAAAAGATCCATCTATTGGCATAAGGGCTGTTAATTATACAGCAGTTTTTAATTCTAATTTTCCCACATTTTACAAAAGAAAACAAGATTTTTAAGATACTAACCTTTTAATAGGAGTAGCTTTCATATGGTTTAATGCAACTGAGATTACAATGAGAACTACCGGCAGCTTCAGGAGGCACATTGCTTCTCAAATTTTCTGAAAAGAATAATTCAGCATTGAAATCAAGAAATTTTTTATAGCTCTGATTGATGGAATTTGAGACTAGAACCTACTGTAAAAAAATCTCTTTTTAAACATCATCTCCAAAGATAGTAATTTTATTGATATAGTCCCTTGATACTGCTCAAACAATTTTCAAATATTTTAAAATTTTCACTTTCCCAATTTCCTTCTCTAAACAGTCTGGAAAGTTGTTATTATACCATTTTATCCCTTTAGCCTTTCTTTGAAATAAGCTATATGTTTAATCCCAAATCTGCTCTTCCCTAAACAAATAATATTTTCCCATAAACAGGAAACTCTTTACCTTTTAATGTTTCAGTGTCAGCAAAATCAGAGAATGTCTCTAATGGTAAGAAAGCTTCATGAACAATCGCAAGCTTGCATCCACTAGAGTATTGGTCCCCCACTTGCCAATGAGTAATCCAGCTCTTATATATGCTTCACACCTTTCCCAGCTCTGACATCAGGCATCTCAGAGAGACTGTCATTAATTTCCATCCCTATAGATAGAAAGTACCTCACAGACAGCAGAAGCAGATGGGTCATTATTACATTAACACATCAGTAAATACTAACATAGCAGATACAGAGTGTCTTTGTGCTGTTAATGGTGTGTCACACACAGCAGAAGTCTGAATTTTCCATTTTTGTAAAATACAAATGTGGATTTTCAAAGATTAAGCAGTATGCTCTAGTAAGGGATTGATAAAAGGAAGTGATTAAGAATAACAAATGTGTTTATATGCAAAGACTGAAGCCAGGGACATTGAAGAATCTAATGAGGAAGCTAAAGCCAAATGACTCCAATGGCTTAATTCCATGAACATTCAGTAGTAGTTTAAACTATGAGGGTAAGGTACATAAAAAAGCACACTAAAAAAAAAAAAAAAAAAAGAGAGAGAGAGAGAGAAATCAAAAGCTATTTATATGAAGTGGGGGATGGAAGATTAAAGGAAGCAAAATATAATTTTCAATCCCCAAATTCATTTGTCAGCATTTAAATAGACACATATCTATGTCATTAAGAAATTTCTGCTTTTTCTATTATTGCATAGAAACACTGCAATTATTTTGAAAAAATAATATTAATTTGTTACTTTTTATTTTCTCCATATTGTTCTTTTTTCTTGTATTTCTAAGTTATATTTAAGTTAATATTCTAAGTTATAACAATTTAATGTCATATATAGAAAGTAAAAGAAATTCCAAATGCTAGTGAAAACATGCATATCTATGTAGTCTAAAAAAGAAGGAAGTTCTCCATGTAAAAAAATTAAGTTCACTGAGTTCATATACTTCTTTAAAGCTTAGTAATACAGTTTGAGGGTGTTTAGTAAAAATTTCAGAAAGAAAGAAAAAACTTTTTTTCCAATACTTATTCTAATTATCCACTGATTCTGCAATTTTATATTTCTGTAAAATTTACTGATATTCCAAAAGGAAAAAAACCATAAAATCAAATGATTTGGAAGAATGATGATTTCTTATAAGAAGATAATTAATGTATTTAACAAAGTATACACAATGATTTACAGATGATACAGAAGCCCAGAGATATTAAATAACTTGTCCAACATTACACATCTAGTTCATGTTGAAATCCTGAACCAAAGTTTAGTTTTTCTGATTTATGCTCTAGTGTTCATTTAAACCAAAATACCTGCTTTTAACCTACATATTTATTTATTTTCCTAACTCTTTTTTTCCTCTATACTGGTTGTTTGGTTTAGTGGTTTGATTTCATTCAGGTAAGAATCTTCTGTTTCTTTCCTGTTCCATCACAACATCTGGCTGAATCTCTTTTGTGGTGTTAAGATTGATCAGTGAGGTCAGATTTTGTCAGCCACATTGTCCATTCTGAATTCTCCATTAGCCCTTCAGTCACTGGTTTTAGCAACCATTGCCTAGAATCATTGTTTTATTGCAGGCTCCAAGTGAGAGTCTGATTCTATTATTTCCTCTACATTTATTAGCTGAAATTCTCCAGTAAAGGAGAACATTCCTCATTAACTATTTGGCTATCTTGAGGCACAGTTTTAAAGGAAAGGCAAGATATATGCTTTATTCTTTCCCTTTACTTACCAGTTTTCTGCACATAATAATGAGTTGGTTCTCTAGCATCCTCCAAAAATGACCAAAGAATTTTTTGGGGGGATTTTCATTGTGAACCTATATATTTTAGCATATATGTATTTTGATCCCCTTTTTCTGATGCTCAAATTACCCCATGTTGGAATGCTTGCACAATGTTGGTAGAAATGTAAATTATTTCAGTCACAATGGAAAACAATATGGAGGTTCCTTGAGAAACTAAAAACGGAACTACCATATGATCCAGCAATCTCACTTCTGGGTATATATCCAAAGAAAACAAAATTATTACCTTGAAGAGATATCTGTACTCACTTGTTCATTGCAGCATATTCACAATAACCAATGTAGGGAAACAACTCAAGTGTCTGTTGACAGATGAATAAAGAAAATATAATTTTTTAGAGAGATAGAATATGATACAAAAATGTCTATATTCAATGCCTGAACTATGTACAATATAAGCAATATTTGCATATAAAAATAGAAAACATAAAAATAGTAATAGTTTATAGCTGATTTTTATGTGAACATTTTTTTTGTTGTTGCTACATAGTTTTAAAACTATTTTGGGGACTTCTGGGAGTAGGAGGATCCTATATTCACCTCATTCTATGGATACACCTACATAATACCCACATCAGTGTAAATAACCCAGAAAATGACCTGAAGACTGGCAGAACTGACTCTCCACAACTGAACATAAAGATGAGGCCACATCAAAAATGATAGGAAGGGCAGGGACTCGGTTCAGAACTAAGCTGACCCATGGGACTGTCCTCAGGAGGGAGTGACTCTGCAAGCACAGAGAATGGAGAGGAACAGACCCCACACCAGGCACTGTAGGCAAGGAGAACCCACTCAGGGAAGACAAATCCCCATAATATTTGGCTTTAAAAACCAGAGGGGCTTAACATCATGAGTTTTTACAGTCAGCAGGGCTTAACACACAGCTGGTTGGCTCTGGGAGAGCTAGAGGGTGATAGGAAACTGAGTCCCTGCCTTTAAAGAGACAGCATAACAAACAGTCCTGCTGAGATATAGCATAGAAGCAGTAGTTTGAAAAATGCCTGCAGTATATGGGAAGGAGATTTATTTACTAACCAAACAGCATGTGCAGAAGGGGCAGGGATCTTTGGGAGACTTTTCCAAGAACAAAAGAGCTGGTAGGTGCCATTTCCCTCCTCCACCACCCAGTCTAGTTACACAGACACCTGCGGGAAACAGTGCAGCATGAATACTCTCCACCTAGTTTGCTAACAACATGTCCTGCCTCCATGCTCTTCTATAGACTCGCTCCATCCACCTTAGCCTCTGCAGCTCTCCAAAGCAGCACCAGGTCTCCTCCCACAGCAGACTTGTGCAAAACTTTCTAATACCACGTATCCTGCCCCCACGCTCTTCGGCAGACCACTCTCTCCAACCTGCCCTCTGCAGGAGTCCATCCTCAGTGGTTCCACAAGTGTGGCAGTGTGCAAACTGCCCTGACAGTATGCAAACTGCTAGTACCACCACAAAGCTCCCCCTACCCTGGGAAGAGGGGAAAATAAACACACCAGTTTGATTGCAGTCCCAGCAGTGGGCCGGGGGCAGACATCTGGTCTGATCTCAGGCCCCACCCACCAACAAAAGCTTCTTAGGGGACAGCACAAGGGGAGTGCCCTGTACTTTGATGGGACCACAGGTCTGTCAAAGGCCTGGTCTGGCCGAACTCATGCCCAAGGTGGCCTAAGACTGGTCCATTAATAACACAGGAACCAAACCCTGGACCAGTACAGGCAAAGAGAGCCATTGCAGATGACTGGACTGAAGGCAAATGCAGCTCAGCCAAAACAGTAGGGCACACACAACACACATAGGAAGCTACAGGTTCTGGTGAGCAGGGGACATTGTACTACAGGGCACTATAAGACCTCTTCTTTATAAAGCCACTACTTTCAAGAACAGGAGACATAGCTGACTTTGCGAACACATAGCAACAGAGAGTTAGACAGAATGAAGAGATAGAAGAATATATTCTGAACGAAAGGACAGGACAAAATCACAGCAAGAGAGATAAACAAAATAGAGATAAGCAATATGCCTACTAAAGAATTCAAAGTTATGGTCATAAAGATACTCACTGAACTTGAGAAGAGTGGAGGACCTCAGTGATACCCTCAACAAAGAGACAGAAAATGTAAAGAAGAGCCAATAAGTGATGAAGATCTCAATAACTGAAATAAAAATATACTAGCAGGAATAAATAGTAGACAAGAGGAAGGAGAAGAATGGATAAGTGACCTGGAGAGCAGAGTAATAGAAAGCAATCATGCTGAACAAGAGAAGGAAAAAAGATTAATAAAAAGTTAGACTAGATTAAGGGAACTCAGTGACACCATTAAGCATAGTAACAGTTGCATTATAGAGATCCCAGAAGGAGAAGAGAGAGAAAAGGGGGCAGAATTTTATTTGAAGGAATAATAACTGAAAACGTCTTGAATCTAGGGAAGAAAACAGAAATCCAGATCCAATAGTCATAGAGAGCCCCCAACAAAATCAACCTAAGGAGGCCCACACCAAGACACATAGCAATTAAAATGGCAAAAAAAGTAGTAATAAAGAAAGAATTTTTGGGGGTGCCAAGGGGGCTCAGTCGGCTAAGTAGCTGCCTTCAGCTCAGGTCACGATCCCGGGGTCCTGGGATTGAGCCCCACATCAGGCTCCCTACACAGCAGGGGGCCTGCTTCTCCCTCTGCCTCTGCCATTCCCCGCTGCTTGGGCTCTCTCTGTCAAATAAATAATTAAAATCTTAAAAAAAGAAAGAATTTTTAAAGCAGCAAGAGAAAACAGTTACATGCAAGAAAAACCCCATAAGGCTCTCAGTTAATTTTTCAGCAGAAGCATTGCTATTCAGAAAGGATTGGCATGATATATTCAAAGTGCTGAAAGGAAAAAACCTGCAGTCAAGAATACTCTATCCAACAAGGCCATCATTTAGAATGGAAGGAGAGCTAAAGAGTTTCCCAAACAAAAGTTCAAGGAATTTATCACTGATAAACCAGACTTACAAGAAATGTTAAAGGGGATTCTTTGAGTGGAAAGGAAAGACCATAAGTAGGAGTAAGAAAAGTCAGAAGCACAAAAGGAACAATATCTATAAAAATCAGTCAAGGGAGTCACAAAATAAAAAGATGACGATATGATACTATATACCTAAAACATGGGGTGGGGGAGAAAAAAGTAAAACTTTAGTGCGTTCAAACTTAAGTGACCATCAACGTAATATAGACTATTACATGCATAAGATGTTAGATAGAAACCAAATGGTAATGACAAATAAAAAAGTGTTAATAGATATGCAAAAAATAAAGGAACCTAAGTATATCACTAAAGAAAGCCAGCAAAACATAAGAGATGAGAGCAAGAGAAAAAAGGAACAGAGAATTACAAACACAACCATAAAAGAAGTCATAAAATAGCAATAAGTACATAGCTATCAATAATTACCTTGAATATAAATGGATTAAACTCTCCAGTCAAAAGACTAGGGTGACAGAATGGATAAAAAAGCAAGACCCATCTATATGCTGCCTACAAGAAACTAATTTCAGACCTAAAGATACATGCAGATTGAAAGCAAAGGGATATTAAAACATTTATCATGCAAATGGAAGTGAAAAAGAAAGCCAGGGGAGCAATACTTATATTAGACAAAATTGACTTCAAAACAAATACTGAAACGAGAGACAAAGAAGGACACTACATAATCATAAAGGGTACAATCCAAAAAGAAGTTATAATTGTAAATATTTATGTACCCAACATGGGAACACCAAAATACATAAAGCAGCTATTAACAAACATAAAGGAAGCAATTGATGGTAATACAATGATAGTAGGGGACTTTAACACCTCACTTACATCAATGAATAGATCATCCAAACAAAAAATCAACAAGTAAGCAGGGGCTTTAAATGACACATTGGACTAGATGCATGTAACAGATATATTTGGAACATTCCATCCTAAAACAGTGGGATACCATTCTTTTCAAGTGAACATGGAACATACTCTAGAATAGATCACATGTTAGCCACAAAACAAATCTCAACAAATTCAAAAAGATTGAAACCATATCATGCATGTTTTCTGACAAGAACAACATAAAACTAGAAATCAAGCACAAGAAAAAATCTGGAAAGAACACAAATACATAGAGGTTAAATAACATGCTAATAAACAACGAATGGGTCAATCAAGAAATTGAAGAGGAAGTCAAAAAATAAATGGAGCCATATGAAAATGAAAACACAATAGTCCAAAATCTCTTGGTGCAGTTAAAGTTATTCTAAGAGGGAAGTTTATAGCAATATAGGTCTATCTCAAGAAGCAAGAAAAATCTCAAATAAATACCCTAACCTTACACCTAAAGGAATGAGAAAAAGAAGAATAAACAAAATGCTGAAGCAGCAGAAGGGGAAATAAGAAAGATTAGAGCAGAAATAAATGATATAGAAACTAAAAAAACAATAGAACAGATCAATGAAGCCAGGAGCTGGTTCTTTAAAAAGATCAACAGAATTGATAAAACTCTAGCCAGATTCATTAAAAAAAGAGAGAGGATGAGAGAGAGGATTCAAATAAATAAAATCACAAATGAAAGAGGAGAAATCACAACCAACACCACAGAAATACAAACAATTGTAAGAGAATATTATGAAAAATTATACGTCAACAAATTGGACAACCTAGAAGAAATAGATAAATTCCTAGAAACATATGTTACCATATATAAATAAGGATAAAAACAGAAAATTTGAATAGACCAATAATAGCAATGAAATTGAATCAGTAATCAAAAATCTCCCAATAAACACAAGTCCAGGACCAGATAGCCTCACTGGTGAAGTTTACCAAGAGTTAATACCTATTCTCAAACTATTCCAAAAAAAAAAGAAGAGAAAGGAAAACTTTCAAATTCATCTTATGAGGTCACATTACCCTGACCAAAACTACATAAAAACACCACCACCAAAAAAAAAAAAAGAACTACAGGCCAATATCTCTGATGAACCTAGATACAAAATTCCTCAACAAAATACTAGCAGACTGAATCAAACAATACATTAAAAAAACCATTCACCATGATCAAGTGGGATTTATTCCTGGGATGCAAGGGTGGGTCAATATTCACAAATCAATCAACATGATGTATCACATAAGCAAGAGAAATGGTAAGAACCATATGATCATTTCAGTAGATGCAGAAAAAGCATTTGACAAAGTACAACATCATTTATGATACAACCCCGCAACAAAGTAGGTTTAGAAGGAACACAACTTAACATAATAAAGGCCATATATGAAAACCCCACAGCTAAAATACTCAATGGTGAAAATCTGAGAGCTTTTCCCCTAAAATCAGGAACAAGACAAGGATGTCCTCTCTCACCACTTTTATTCAGTATAATACTGAAGTCCTAGCCACAGGAATCAGACAACAAAAAGAAATAAAAGGCATCCAAATTGGTAAAGAAGTAAAACTCTTGGTATTTGTAAATGACATGATACTATATATAGAAAACCCTAAAGACTCCTCCAAAAAACTACTAGAACTGATAAGTGATTTTAGTAAATTCACAGGATATAAATGAATATATAGTAATCTATTGCATTATGAAGCAGGAGAAAGAGAAGGTAAGAAATCCCATTTACAACTGCACTACAAAGAATGAAATACCTAGGAATAAACTAAACCAAAGAGATGAAAGACCTGTACTCTGAAAACTAAAACATTGATGAAAGGAATTGAAGATGACACAAAGAAATGGAAAGATAGGGTGCTTGAGCGGCTCAGTCAGTTAAGCGTCTGTCTTTGGCGCAGGTCATGATCCCAGGGTCCTGGGATCAAGCCCCACTTTGGGCTCCTTGCTCAGTGGAAAGCCTGCTTCTCCCTCTCCCTCTGCCTGCTGTTCCCCCTGCTTGTGTGCTCTCTCTGTCAAATAAATAAATAAAATCTTAAAAAAAGAAAAAAAAAGAAATGGAAAGATATCCCATGCTCATGGACTGGGAGAACAAATATTGTTAAAATATTTATACTACATAAAACAATCTACAAATTTAATGCAACCCCTATCAAAGTATCAAAAGCATTTTTCACAGAACTAGAACAAATAATCCTAAAATTTGTATGGAACCACAGAAGTCCTTGAATAGCCGAAGAAATCTTGAAAAAGAAGAACAAAACTGGAGGTATCACTATCCCAGATCTCAAGATATATTACAAAGCTATAGTAATCAAAACAGTATGATACTGGCACAAAAAGGGACATATAGATCACTAGAACAGAATAGAAAGCCCAGAAATAAACCCACAATTATATGGCCAATTAATCTTTGATAAAGGAGGCAAGAGTATACAATAGGGAAAAAGTCTCTTCAACAAATAGTGCTAGGAAAACTGGACAACATGCAAAAGAATGAAACTGGACCACTTTCTTACACCTTATACAAAAATAAACTCAAAATGGATTAAAGATCTAAATGTGAGACCTGAAACCAAACAAATCCTAGAAAAGAGCATAAGCAGTAATTTCTCTGACATTGGCCATAGCAACATTTTTCTAGATACTGTCTCCTGAGGCAAGGGAAACAAAGCAAAAATAAGCTATTGGGACTACATCCAAATAAAAAGATTCTACACAACAAAGGAAATGATGAACAAAACTAAAAGACAACCTACTGAATGGGAAAAAATATTTGTAAATGATATATCTGATAAGGGGCTAGTTTCCAAATATAAAAAGAACTTATACAAATCAATACCAAAAAAAAAATCACCAAATAATCCAATTAAAAAATAAGCAGAAGGCATGAACAGACATTTCTCCAAAGAAGATATACAGATGGTCAATATACACATGAAAAGGTGCTCAACATCATTCATCATCAGAGAAATGCAAATCAAAGCCACAATGCAGTATCACCTCACACCTATCAGAATAGCTAAAATAAAAAGCACAAGAAACAACAGGTGTTGGAGAGGATGTGTAGAAAAAGGAATCCTTATGCACTGTTAGTGGGAATGCAAACCCATGCAGCTACTCTGGAAAACAGTATGGAAGTTCATCAAAAAGTTTAAAATAGAACTATTCTACAACCCAGCAATTGCACTACTAGGTATTTACCCAAGGAATATGAAAACACTAATTCAAAAATATATATGCACTGCTATGTTTATTACAGCATTATTTATACAGCCAAAATATGGAAGCAACTCAAGTGTCCATAAATAGATGAATGGATAAAGAAGAGGTGGTATGGATAGATATATATACACACAATGGAATTTTACTCAGCTAAAAAAAAAAAGAAATATTACCATTTGCAACAACATGGATGGATCTAGAGGGTATAATGCTAGATGAAATAAGACAAATACTATATGATTTCGCTCATATGTGGAATTTAAGAAACAAAATAAATGATTGAAGAAAAAAAGCAACCAACAGACAGACTCAAGTGTAGAGAACAAGCTGGTGGTTACCAGAGGGAAGATAGGTGGGAGCATGGGTGAAATAGGTGCTGGAGGTTAAGAGTACAGTTATTATGACGAGCACTGAGCAATGTATGGAACTGTTGAATCACTAGGTTGTATACCTGAAACTAATATAACACTGCATGTTAACTATGCCAGAATTCAGAAGATAAATTAATTTAAAAAACTATCTTGTTAATGATTTGCCACACATAGTATGAAAATGGTATCACTGCTCTAAATATTTTCAGAGGAAAAATTGTGTTTTTAAATCTGTGCCACTTGCTCCCAAATTATGTTTTTTCTATTCCACTCCATTGTGATAGTTTAAGATTATTTTCTATGCAAAAAGCTACAAATTAACACATGTTTTCACCTCTTTGGATCACCGAAGCACTTTGTTGGAAAGCAATCCGGAATCTCCTTTGATTTCACTCCACATCTAGTCGTTCTTTCCTGCCACCCTTTAAAATACAGCACAGAAAATTTTAAGTCCCGAAAGTGAAAAAACGTCTTCTGAAACACTCTCTTCACATCTCCTTTTACCAGATTCAAAACATGTGAGTAATAATTTGAAAGGAGACAGTAGCCGGCTACATCGCATTGCCCCATAATCTAGGGGAGGGTGAGCAACGCCTTTTCCTCACAGCTTCATTTCGTTTATATGCACTTGTGGAGAGCTCAGTACTTAATGGTTTGCCTCTTTATATTTTAAAAGTTTCTCAAGAAGTGATCTTTTTTATTTAAAGATTTTACTTATTTATTTGAGAGAGAGAGAGCATGAGAGGCAGGAGGGTCAGAGGGAGTAGCAGACTCCCCGCTGAGCAGGGAGCCCGATGCAGGGCTCGATCCCAGGACTCCAGGATTATGACCTGAGCCAAAGGCAGACGCTTAACCAACTGAGCCACCCAGGTGCCCTCAAGAAGTGATCTTAATGAACACATGTTCTTTCTACACCATTTTAGTATTTTGAAAAATAATGTATTTTTCAATGACTTCTAAGATCCTGTCACTTCGACATACAGATTAGGAGCTTTTGAAAGGCCTAATGTTCCCCCAAAATTGAAACAAAAATAAGCACACAAACAAATGAGCAACAATCTTTGAGTTAGAAGAGACTGTAGGGAGAATTTAATTTACTCTCCTTTAATGGCTGATTTACTTATTCAAAAATATTTAGAGCATCTATTGGGTAGTAAACCCTGAAATATGGTCTAATTGGAGATTTGGGCAACCAAGCACAAATAACAGTGGTGTTTTCAGTGTTTTGGATAAAGGACTGCCAACTGAGTGACTTAAAAACCAGTATGTATGGTCTCATAGTTCTGGAGGCTGGAGGTCTGAGATCAATACATGAGCAGAATTGCTTCCTTCAAGGGCTGCTTCCTGCCTCTCCCCTAGCTTCTGGTGGTTGCTTGGCAATCTTTGGTGTTCACTGGCTTGAAGTAGCATCACTCCCATCTCTATCTTCATTTCCATATGACATTCTGTGTGTATGTCTCAGTGTCCCATTTTGCCTTTTTTTTTTTTTTTTTTTTTATTAAGACACCAGACATATTGGATTAGGGACCCAAACTACTCCAGTTGACCTCATCTTAACCGATTACATCTGCAATGACCCTATTTCCAAATATGGTTACATTCTTGGGTACTGTTAGGACCTCAACTTATGAATTTGGGGGAATACACTTCAATCTATAACACTTGTTTTCTAGAAATTCTACAGTTTTTGTTTGTTTTTATCCTCTTCTTTAACTCAACAGGTTTGTTTTTAAATCTTTCTCAGTGGAGTTTTCTTTTGTTGTTTTGTGGTCAAGCAATGTTTTCTGTATTGATTCTTTAGATTTCAATAAATTTTTCTTTGTGACCTAATAAATGATCGGTTTTAGTAAAGGTTCCATAAGTACTTTTTTAAAGCCATATTTTCCACTTCAGTACAAAAGTTCAATAAATGTGCATATCATTCACTTTATTGAAAATGTTATTTAAATTTTCTAAATCCTTTTTTATGCTTTTCATCTTGTTACGTCTTGGGCTGGGAGGAGAAATAAACTCGATTACTATTTCTGCTGATTTATCTTTGAACCTACTGCATTTTCTTCTGTATGAAATCACCTGTCACTGGGTGCACAGAAATGCATAACACTTATATCTTCTCTGTGAATTGTCCCCATTTGTACCTTTAATCTACCTTTCTATGTCTTTTCTAATGCTTTTTGCTCTGAATCCTACCTGTGAGACATTATCATGACTCTTTTTTCTTTTTTGCATATGCTGTGCATATCATTGCTCATTCTTTTATTTTAATCTTCCTGAATAACTTTGTACTTACTGTGTTTCTTACACAGCATAAAACGAGATGTCTTTTGTGAGTGATCTGAAAAACGCCTTCTTTTGGTAGGGAAGTTAAGCCCACATGTTTTTCGATATAATAGATATTTGAGGCTTACCTCTGTCATATTAATATTTATTCTAAATGCTCAATATTATCAGCTTTGGTCCAAGTACTTCATCCTTACACAACTCCCTATTTTTTTAACAGATGATGAAACTGAAGTACAAAGAGGACAGTAACATGCCTAAGCTCACAGAGCCAGTTAGTGGTCGAGCTGGAATTCAAAGTTAGTCTGGTTCCTGAATCTTTTATCTATTATATCATGCAGCCTCTTTATTTTGTGCCCTCTATGTTTGCTAATTCTGAGTATTATCCCGAGATCTCTTCTCCAGTTCATGAATTATCTCTTTCATTTCTATCTGATATGCTATTTCCCATTCAATGAGTTTTTAATATCAAAGATTACATTGTTTTACTTTTAAATATTTCCTGGTAATTTTTAATAGTCTTTTCTTGATTTTAAAATAATCTATTTTTAGATTTTTTTAATCATTTCATGTATGTTTACTTAATGTGTTTCTGATAATTTCAGCATATGAATTTCCTTAGAAATTAAATCTATATTTTGTTTCTGATAACTCTTGGTCACAATGGCCTGATTTGTATTTACAAGATCATATGTTCTTAAATTTAATCTGTAGGAATCCTAGGGGCCCATACTGGGATGTTCCCTTAGAAAGGGTATGTACGATTACATCTGCCACTATCAGAATTTCCCAATATCTGGGATCACTTTAGCTCCAGGGAGAGTCCAGAATAATATAGGAGACTCACATTTGCTCTCCAACCCTGAGACAAACCTAATGGGTAGGACCTCAGGATTTAAGATTTCTATCAGTATTTTTTCCAGGGCAATTTTCTTTTACCTTCTGCTTACTTGTGGCTCTGCACAAATTTTAGTTCATTTCCTCCCCCCACCTCATACTTTGAGATTTCCTTTTCTTCTTATGAGCTTAACCATGCCTAAAAAATATCTTAATTTATCCAAGTTCTAGTTGTCTTAGTGGGAAGGCCCTTTGGCATAACTTCATGCTACAAAAGCAGAACTGCGTATGCATATTTTAAAGAATTCTGAGCTATAGAGCCAAATTCCTCTGTATAAAGGTTGTAATATTCTACTCTCCTTTGGAAATACATTAAAGTATCCGTTTATCCTTAAATTTTCAACACAGTATATTATTTAGAAAAAAAATACCCATGAATGATATGGTAAAGGAGAGTAATATTTTTATAATAACTTGAATTTCTTTGATTACTAATGAAGCTTAAAACTTGATTATATTTTTGGACATTTATGCAATTAGTTTTTTAATCACCTGGAAATATGGATTTGGATATCAGGATAGGTCTGACCTAGAGATGTGGGACATTTTTGGACATGAATTACATAATCCAAAAAGAGCATGTACAACATGAATAAATGAAGACAAAGTGTATATTGGGAAACATCAAAATTTAGGAGTCATACTGAGGAAGAAATCAGAGTGCACAAACATGAATTATTGGGAGATGAAAGGAATGTCAGAAGTGAAGTGACAAGAAAGTTCCACGAAGGAAAGCTTGGGATGAATGTCACATGATGCTGATACATTACACAGGATGAAGACTAAAAATAGAAATTGGAAGTTGGCAAATAAAAGTTCACTGATGACTAAAGCTAGAATACTTTCAGTGCGTAGTACAGAGAGAAGCAAATATGAAGGGATAGTGTGACAGTCCTGAAATGTTACTGATGTCAATCAGTGGATTTTAACATACTGAGAATCAGGATTCTTTTAAGACTATGATGAGAAAAATAGACTTTTGTGTGTGTGTGGAAAATAAACCCTTGAACATGTCATCTAAATTTTGAGCACAATATCCAGACATTCATATTTCCTTTGACAATATTCCTTAAATGCATTCTTCTACAGTAGCCTCTTTGAAAAGATTTCATCATAAAGAGAAGAAGAAAGAAAGACCAATAGCTTCAGGAGAGCTATACCTGTAAAAAATACCTGTCACTTGCTAAGTACACATTCAATAAATGTTTATTGATTTTTTCAGGAGCCAGCAGGAAAGGGGAGTTTGGTGAGTTGGGAGAGAGAAAAGATAATTGTTAGCATAGTGTTCCCAAAGAGCTGGAAGACAATGTCTTATGGGGAGGAGAGAGGTAGACATAAGAAATGTGTGCTTATCCAGAATCAACTCTGTGTCAGGCATTGTGTTAAGATGTTTTGTACAGGGGTGCCTGGGTGGCTCAGTCGTTAAGCGTCTGCCTTCGGCTCAGGTCATGATCCCAGGGTCCTGGGATCGAGCCCTGCATCGGGCTCCCTGCTCCGCGGGAAGCCTGTTTCTCCCTCTCCCTCTCCCCCTGCTTGTGATCCTGCTCTCACTGTGTCTCTGTCAAATAAATAAATAAAATCTTTAAAAAAAAAAAAAGATGTTTTGTACGATATCTCATTTGATCTTCAAACAACTCTGTGAAGTAGGAAATACTAACTTCTACAGATGAGCATTTGAATGCTTTGAGAGATTACATAACTTTTCAAATTCATGTTAGAGAGTAGCAAGAAGAATCTAACCTCTATGTGCCACAGACCAAAGCTGCCACACAGTTGGAAGAATTATACATAAGTTAAGAAATTAATTCTTATAACTGAGATTGGAGTTTGAGGGAAGGTAAATTCGGGAAATTTGAATCTCATTTTCACCGTCAAATAGCAGAAAATGACCAGCTGAGAATGACCATGAGCCTGGCCTTCTCCTTCCTGTTGACTGGTCAGCAATGCCCCCTTAGTTACGTAAAAGGGTGTCCATACATCCTCACAGACCTGAAGCTGCTTGGCCTATGCCTTGTCCCCCATTAGGCCTGACAGCAATAGAAACCAGGGTTGGACCAAACCTCTGGGAAAGAGCCAAGTTGTCTATAAGAGATTTTCAAATATGAGTTAAACGAAAAGAAAACAAACAAACAAAAAAGAATATAATAGGCCCATCAGAGCAATCAGACATTATCTCCTACCAAATCCACTGAGATTTGATTTTTGTGGCTGTTGTTGTTTTCCCTGAGCACAATCCGGACAGAAAAAGGCTACACACCTTCCGTGTTGTAGAAGTCTTGGGGTTAACCTCTTTTTCCTCTACACAATAATACTGTCCATCATGGTTCAGAAGTTCATCAGCTCTTGGAAATTTTGTTTATATTTCTTGTTTTGTTTTATATTTAGAAACACTTTATAAATAATATTACTTACTGTTGTTTATATTTGAGTTTTATTGCAATTTGATCTAATGCTAAGTAACTTCCAATCTAAGTAGATATGTATGCAATGAAATTAACTGGCTCCAAACAGTCATTTCTTTTAGTTATGAATGATAATTACATGTAATCTAATTAGAGAGATGAGTTTTAAGTGATACTGTGTAAAGTCAAAAGAACTCTGATTAGGATCTGATTATTTAAACAGATCCTATAATAATTTAAGAGGGATACCCTGTGATTATGTTATAGCACTGCTCAGAGTAGTATATAATTTAGGTTGAAACCTATCTGTTTTAGATCCACTGTTAAAAGACATTTAATAACTTATGCCAAAAATTGCCTTAAAGATCAGAGGTTTCACTTTAAGAGTAAATTGTTTGGGTGACAAAATTGCCAAGCTCACTGAGATATTTTTGCTTATATTCACTCATACTCCTGCCCCCACTCGCATAGAAATGGTTAACTAACCAATGAACCCACCAAATATGTAGAACAAAGGGAAAGAGTATTTTTATTTCAATGTGTTTCCACATAGATGGATTGACGATATTTGTTACACTGTTGGCTATGGATGGAAGAGCCAACACCTATGTATTCTGAATAAATATTTTCATTTTCAGAATCCCTCAGCAACAAAATTTTATCTATAAACAGATGACAAGCACAAAGGAGTGTTTATATGTGGGCAGCCTTGAAGGACTCAAGACAATGACTGGTATTCTCAGATACACCTCACACAGCCATAGCACCACCCTTACTCAGAGGACCCAAATGTTCAATTTAGAGATTCCCTTATTCAAATGACCTTATTGAAATAAGTGAAAGTGGAGAAATAGGGTGATGACCCAGTTATTGGGAAAATAGAGTACATCACTTGGAATTTTACTGACTGTATGGAATTGGAGCTACCAGACTAAAGCCCCCTCAGCTTTTAATGGCTTGAACCTCTTGGATGCTTAACTAATTGCTACCAGTTACCCATTTTAGTCTTTCCTCTCTTTGCATTTCCAGAGATAAATTCAGTTTGGGGGAGGTAGGTCTGCACTAAAGTGTTTTGGTGAAGTGCATTTCTAACCGATCATTCTGTGAAATGAAACAGAAGACCTTCCTTTTTAAAGGCTATCCTTAAATTCAAAGGGAGGGGTGGATGGTAGCAATTAGACAAATTCTAAAAGATTTGAGCCATTAAAAACTATAAGGACTATAGTCTGTTAGCTCCATATGTGACAACCTGGATGAACCTGGAGGACATTATGCTATGTCACAAATACTGCATGATTTTCCACTTGTATGAGGTATCAAAAATAGTTAAACTCATACAGAGTAGAATGGTTGTTGCCAGGGGCTGAAAGAAGGGGGAAGGAGATTTCCTATTCACCAGGAATAAAATTTCAGTTATGTAAGAGGAATAAGTTCTAGAGATCTCCTGTACAATAGTGTGCTTATAATTAACAATACTGTATTGTGTACCTAGAAATTTAAGAGGGTAGGGTTCACGTTAAGTATTCTTACCACAGTAAAAAATAAAATCAAATAAAAGTGTCATCTGGTAAAAACAAGACAAGCCAAAACAAAACAAAAATCCTAGCAGACCTTTTAAGGTAGTGACTAAGAGGCTGATGTAATTGGAGGCGTGACATTTTCCTTAAGAATACGGGTATCTGGAGGCATTTTGAATCCATTTCAATCTGTCCTTCAAATTTATCCCAAGATTTTGTTTGAAACCCAGGAGAAAACTTCCTAAGGCCAATTTCAAATCAGTACAAACTAATACCCAAAGACCCAGGAGTTGTTGGTAGGCTTACATGGCATTTGTTTGACCTCAGGTATTTGGGGGCATAATACAGCTTGGTGTTGGTGCACCCCATATATCCCCTTGATCAATGGTTTCTTCTCATGCTTTTAGCATTACATTGCTAGTGATGTTTATTTATAAGGATTGCAAAGCATTTAAAAAAATGCAAGACACCAAATGTGTGATGCTCGTGGAAATAATCTGAATTCTCCTGATTTGAGAGGGATTTTTTTCTCCTGAGGTGGGCCCAGGAATATGTGGCAGGTGGACTGAAGGCCACATGTTGAGAAAATGCACTAATAAAACAGGATGACGTGCTTGTTATTCCCAGCACACCCTGAACTTTGTGACCTCCAGATTTGCACTTCTCATGTTACAA
The DNA here is from genome assembly GCF_011800145.1 of Mirounga leonina. Lineage (NCBI taxonomy): Eukaryota > Metazoa > Chordata > Mammalia > Carnivora > Phocidae > Mirounga > Mirounga leonina. The sequence continues at coordinate 13,004,887 of NW_023270504.1, forward strand.
AACACATTTTCCCATGTCATATAGTAGTCTATATGTCTTATCTATTGACTTGTAAGCTGCTTGAAAGTGAGGCTACTAATTGCTAACTTCTTGTGTACTGAATGCCTCTTAGCAGAGTGCCTGGTACACATTTAGGCACTTTGTTATTATAGTATAATGATTAAAATCTAGAGCTTTGGAGGGGCGCCTGGGTGGTTCAGTCAGTTAAGCATCTGACTCAGTTTTGCCTCAGATCATGATCTCAGGGTCATGAGATCCAGCCCTGCCATGGGTTCCATGCACTGAGCCTACCTATCTCTTTCCCTTTCCTACCTCCTTCTCCCTCGCCCTTGATCCCTCCCCACCTCCTTCCTCCTGCGTTCTCTCTCTCTAATAATTAAAATCTTTAAAAAAAAGCTAAGGCTTGGAGGCTGACAAATTTGGATTGGAATCTAGGTTGTGTGGCCTTGAGCATATTAATATCTCTAAATTCTATTTCCTCATTATAATACTGAATAACAAAAGCGATCTACAATTATGTGACAATTAAATGGTAATGCATATGAAGCATTTTGCACAGTGTCTGCAAGATTATAAATTCTCCATATATGGTAACAATTTTATGAGAAAAAAATTTAAATCATCTTGTATGTGCTCATTAAAGAAACATAGAAAAAATAGGTAATTAAAAATATTAAAGTAAAAACCAACTTAGTCTCACCTCTGAAAGATAATAAAACATAACATTTTGGTGAATTTTCTCCCAACATTGATTTTTGAGCTCTATATATCTGCATGTAGACTTAAAGTGACATCGTACTATTCATACCATTTTGAAGATTTCATTTATTTATTTGACAGAGAGAGAGAAGAGAGCACAAGGAGGGGGAGGGGCAGAGGGAGAAGAGGCTCCTCCTGAGCAGGGAGCCCAATGTGGGGCTCGATCCCAGGACCCTGGGATCATGACCTGAGCCAAAGGCAGACGCTTAACCGACTGAGCCACACAGGTGCCCCCATACCATTTTGTAACATTCCTTTTGTTATTTAAGAATATGCTATGAATACTTTTCCATGTCAGTAATAACCTTGTAATATTAAGTAGCCACATTTTATTCTAGTGCATATATATAAAATAAACAATCCCTATTGTTGGGCATTCAGGCTTTTTTTCTGTAATTTAAAAAAAAATTACTGAAACAAATTTGTGGTAAATATCCCTCTGTACATTATTTTGTCTATAATTAATTTTTTCTTAATCTCTTCAGAAGTAAAATTGTCAGGTCAAAGACTACATTTTTAAATATTTGATACCTCCTGCTCAGTTGCCATTGCAACACCATATCATTTATACTTTCATCATCAGTGAGTGAAAGATCTTTGCCAATGTTGAGCATTATAATAAAGAAACCTTTGACAATCTGATAAAAATGGCCACTTGTTTGTATTCTAAAATTCATTCTCAATTCAGCAAATACTAATGAGCACCTCTTCTGTTCTAGGCACTGAATTGGGTGATGGTGATAAATGGGGGAGATGATTCAGAAGTAAGCAAGACAGAGCTGGTTCTTACTTTGATGGAACTTAAAGCTTAGTAGGTTTAGGGGCTCCTGGTTGTTAAACGTCTGCCTTCGACTCAGGTCATGATCCCAGGGTCCTGGGATCGAGCCCCACATTGGGCTCCCTGCTCAGCGGGAAGCCTGCTTCTCCCTCTCCCACTCCCCCTGCTTCTGTTCCCTCTCTCGCTGTCTCTCTCTCTGTCAAATAAATAAAATAAAATCTTAAAAAAAATTTAAAGTTTAGCAGGTTTAGAAGTATGAATGATATGATGTCACTCTAAATCTACATTCAATGGGTAGCAATTAAAGGTGTAATGATGAAGAACATATCTAAAAGAGTTTTGAGTTTTAACTTAGGTCAAGGTGTTAGACTTGGCTCCCTGAAGTACACTCACAGATGGCCAGAAGTTGATCTAGCTGGGCAGGGAAGGAAGTGCTTTCAGACTGACCGATGCTTGAGGAACTAAAGAAAATATAGTATAGTTAGTACGTGGACCATAATAGAAAGATTCAAGATGCGACATGAGAAGTAGTTAGAGGTTAGATCACATAAGGGCCTTGGAAGCCATGTTAAGATTGAGGACTTTATTTTAAGGATAGAATTTTTCATTTTTAAAAGATAATTTTAGGGTGCCTGGGTGGCTCAGTTGGTGAAGTGACGGCCTTCGGCTCAGGTCATGATCCTGGAGTCCCGGGATCGAGTCCCACATCGGGCTCCCTGCTCAGCAGGGAGTCTGCTTCTCCCTCTGACCCTCTGCCCTCTCATGCTTTCTGTCTGTCATTCTCTCTCTCAAATAAATAAAATCTTAAAAAAAATTTAAAAATAAAAGATAATTTTAGTTGCATTTTGGGAATGAATTATTGGAGAACAAGGGTACTTATGGGGAGATTAGGTAGGAGGCAACAGTGTGGACTGGAGTGGCTTGCAGTATGTATTACAATTCTTTGATTACATGTGATAGGAATCTAACTCAAACCAGCTTAAGGCAAAAGGGAGAATTTGAATCACAGACCTGTACCTCTGAAACAAATAATACATCACATAAATAAAAAAAAAAAAAAAGAAGAAGATAGCAGGAAGGGAAGAATGAAGATAGCAGGAAGGGAAGAATGAAGGGAAGAATGAAGGGGGGGAAATTGGAGGGGGAGACGAACCATGAGATACTATGGACTCTGAGAAACAAACTGAGGGTTCTAGAGGGGAGGCAGTGGGGGGATGGGTTAGCCGGGTGATGGGTATTAAAGAGGGCACGTACTGCATGGAGCACTGGGTGTTATATGTTCCATGTATCATGGAACACCACATCAAAAACTAATGATGTAATGTATGGTGATTAACAGAACATAATAAAATTTTTTTAAAAAAAGGGAGAATGTGTTGACTTTTACAATCAAAACATTAAAGTAAAATTTTCATCTGGGCGTTAGGGACAAATCAAACCCAAAACTCCAACAGTCTCTTCCTTGTTCCCTCTCCCTTTCTTTCCCATTCCCTTTGCTGTCATTATCCACTTTTTTCCTATACTTTTCAGACTTATTCTTTCATACTGGTTTCTTCCATATGGCTAAAAACAAGGCCACAGGTGGCCCTTGTAATGAAACTATTACTGCTTCATTATCTAGAAAAGGACAGACTCATGTTTTCGATGAGTTAAAAATAAATCCAACAGTGGTCTTCTGGTAAGAGAAAGAAGTGAAAAGGGTACTAGAAAGTCAAAACAACAGATGTCCGTTATAGAGTAGGGATAAATGGATGGATTCAGCAGATATTTATAAAGCAGAATCAACAGGACTCAGCAATTCATTGCATGTGGAGGTGAGGGAGAGAACAGAATCTAGGAGGACTCCAAAATTTCTGATTTGGACAGTTTGGAACCAATAAGTTTGAAATGTTTGCAAAATATCCAAGTTGAGATGTTCAGCAGGCAACTGTTTAAAAAAGTCTGATGTTTGTGTCTTTATAGATAGTAATGGAGACAAGAGGAGTAGGTAAACTCCACAAGGATAAGATAGAGGGAAGAATAATAACAGCTTTGAAAATTGCCAGCATTTATGGAGTGGGTAGAAGAGGAGCATCCAAAGGAGGTTAAGAAGGAGCAGATACAGAAGGAAACCCATGAAAGAAAGCATCACTATTAATATAAATAGTTGAATCAAATTAATATTAATTCAAGTAATATAAATGTCTTCTGGCTTTGATCTCTAGTGGTTGATAAATGACTCAAAGTACTGTGAGGGTGGGGGTAAGAGGTGATACAGAACGTGGTGTCATGAAGCTAAGGAAAGATAATTCTTTTTTTTTTTTTTTAAAGAGAATGGTCCTCACTGTCCAATTTTGCTAAAAGGTGAAGAAAGAGAAAGACTAAAAGGTGGATGCTGAATTGAGCAACACTGAGTTCACTGGTGAAGGATTTTAGTGCAATGGTTTGGCTGGAAGCCACAGGGGTTGAGAAATGAGGTAAAGAAATAAAGATACTGAATACAGGTGATTTGTTAAAAAGTGGTTAGAATTTTATCATTTTAAATATATGGTAATTGACTTGTTATTTATTTTTCATCTGTTTTTATTTTTTGTCCATGTTTCTGTTGATGGTATATCTTTCTTATTGGTAGGTAAGCATTATTAATCTAAATCTATTAGAATGTATCACATGTATTTCAGTGTTTCCCAGATTCTTATTCTAGTTTTATATTTAGAAAGGTCTTTTCTTCCATCATAGCCTATAAATAACACAAAAATTTTCTTCTAGAACTATTTTTTGAATTTATTTTGGAGTATGGAATGAAGTGGGAATTTAATATTTTTCTTATGGGTAATCATTTATCTCAAAGTAAAAATAATAAATGATTGGGTTGAACTGATAATAAAAGTAAAGAGATAAAAGAGTCATGTGCTTGATCATTTGTGGTTTGATACAAGACTCAATGAGCACTAGGCCTGAGGATGGGGATGTATGTAAATTCCTAGTTATTTTGGCAGTCAAGACAGGTTACAGTAAAGTGAGACCAGCCCTTCATTTAGTCATATTTCATTTAGTTGAGAACTCTTGAGTCCATATTATTGTACTGCTTGGCAGTATGAATTCAGTCAGTACACATTTAAAACTCAGCACTAATTAGGAAACATGGGTGTAAAAATAAGGCAAAACCATAGTTCTGGGCCACAGGGAAACTTCTATATTGTTGAGACATAGGCACATTAAACAATAAACATGCTGATCAGCTATGTACCTGCTAATGGTGAAGTAGAGACAATTAATGAAAATAGAGTTAGAGAAGCTGATGAAATGGCCCGAGGCTACCACTCAGCTCTAATACCCAGTGCGCTGCTTTGTAACCTGTAAATACCCAATAAATTGTCCTTGAGATGTAGATCGACTTGGGCTCATTTATGTACCATTGACAATGAAGTTTTAAGCAAGTTGTCTTTCACGTTGTTTCACTTTCAACAATTGCTTTCCATTTCAAGTTAGCAAAACAATGATAACTCCTCTATCTTAAAACATTTCTCATCTTTCAAAATAATACAGTTTTGACAGACAGGCTATAAACAGTGGCTTTTTTCCTGTAGTTTGAAACAAGTCTGAATTTGAGGTCAGTCATGTTACTAAGAGCTTCGCACAAGGAGTGAAAGAAATGCTCTAGCTTACGTAGGTGGCAGTTACAGAGAAACACAATGAACCTTCTATTAATGGTGTAATGGCATGTGTATGGCTTGCTAGCTCATCTTGTTTCCCGATGAAGTGCCCCGGAAAATGTGGGTGTCTCCTTCAGAGTGAAGTAGAGCACACACGGCCTTGGTTATATCTTTGCAAATTCAGTATATACAGTATCTGATGATATTGGAGGTTGGGTCATACAACAGGCCGAATTTCAGTCAAGGAGAAATTGCTTTGGAATCTAAAACTAGATATTTATCACTGCTGGAAAGATGGCAATGCCCGTGCCTTCTGCTAAAGCAGGGATAAAAGACAGTCATTTTTCCATATCTGTTTTATTTTGGGGATCCTATCTTCCCAGTATAAAATCACGTAGTTGGCAGTTATGGTTTGATTTGGGTGTATATACAAGGCACATTCTTTGAACACAATAATCTATCCTTGATCTGCAGCCTGTACTCGGCAAAAATATATGGGTTCGACAGCTCTTCAATACATACTACCCTCTCACCACAATTTTATGGAAGTAGGCAAATTCTTCAAAGATCAAGGCACTGAAAGCCTTTTGTGGAATAGCCTATTTCTAAATGTACTGGTTTACCAAAAGTGCTGTTTTAAGGATTAATCTGTGTGAGCACATTAAATGGTTTTTGATATGGCTTCCTATAAGCATAATTTATTGTTTATATGTAATAAATACAAATATTTCTTCTTGAATATAGTCAAGAACCTATTGAAGAACATATTTTACATGAACACATTCTTCATAAATGCATTCTTCCTAATTGTATTCTTCATGAATATATTTTTCACAAATATGAATATATTCAATGAATTTATTCATCTTTATTATGCTTATTACAGCACCTTATTGGGTCTTAGTTTTATTAATATATTAATATTTTAGGATATATTAAATTTAAATTTATTTTAATATATTCTATAGATTTATTAGAAAATAATAAAGACCAAATAAACCTATGACTCAACTTTTGGCAAATTGAACATTCCTTAAAATGTACTTAATGAAAATATATGTATATTTGAAAATAATATGCCTTATAACAAGTTTTTGTAAATTTGCAAATTTGGTAAATTTGTCATTTCGTAAATTGACTTTGTAACTGACCTCAGATTCAATTCTATTATTAGGTCATTTACTTAAAAAAACATAATTTGTCATTGTCTTTCATGACTTGAATGGAAAAATGCATTTCAGTTTTACAATTTTCATTCAGTTTTGCCTATTTAGCTTCTATGATGACATAAAAAAAGCTAATTTAAAATCAATTATAGGGATGCCTGGGTGGCTCAGTGGGTTAAGCATCTGCCTTTGGCTCAGGTCATGATTCCAGGGTCCTGGGACAGAGACCTGCATCAGGCTACTTGCTCAGAGGGGAGCCTGCTTCTCCCTCTGACTGCAGCTCCCCCTGCCTGTGCTCGCTCTGACAAATAAATAAAATCTTTAAAAAAATAAAGTAAAATAAAATAAAATCAATTATAATTCTAAACATACTATGAATCCATTTCCACAAAGTGATAGTGATCCTGAATTTTTTAGGATTAACCATTCACCTAAAATTAATGAGCAGAGTTATTATTGTTTGCCCAAAGGAAAAAAAAAGTTTGGCCTTGCTTGCAGATCAATCTGTTATTCTTTCTCTGGTTCTAAAATTTTAGAATAGTTTGGTCTATTCTCAGTCTCTAGACTACTATGCTCATATCATAAGCACTGATCCACAGATTTATAATAATTTACTTTTCCTACTACAAGGAAAAGATATATTCCATATGAATATGCACATACATTTTAGCTTCACATACATTTGGCCTTGATTTTCGGAGATTTAGGTAAAGAATGAACTGAATTTAGACTATGAAAAGTTAAAGTCTTAGAAAACTCTGTGGCTGTGCTTAACGAAATCAAACATAAAATAAAAACAGATCAAAAGCAAAGCAAAGCGACAAATAACTGAAGACTGAATATTAATGTTTCTTTGAATGTATTGTTATGGTTTCATTTTGTGTGAGTATATGATAAGAAGTACCATCTACTTTCTCCTATAGATTAATTGCTTTGTGGTTACAAAATATGGATTACAAAACTTGTTCTGCACATATGAGCTAAGGATTTGAAGAAAGAACCTTTATTCTTGACACTGATTTTACCAAGAAGAGGGAAAAATAGTACTACACTTAGTTATTAAAGAAGGGCTGGGTCTTACTAACATCTGAATTCAGTGTACAGAAAAAGTTACTCTAAATCTAAAACCTCAGACTGCTACCTTTCCTTTAAAAAAGAAAAGTATATTTGTGTATAACTTGATGAGTCAAATGCACTGTTAATATTGTGTAGAGTAGGACTTTAATTAATATGTTCATTTCCTCTTGTCTTTCTCTTATGTATATAATTTGTGGTATAATATGTAGGATAGACCAGTATAATATGATAGGATCTTAAAAGGTCTTCTTTGGCTTCTTGTGTGCTGAAATTCCTAACATGTGAGGCAGTCCTTTTAATGAAAAAACTCTAACAAAAGGCCCACTAAAATATGTACCTGCCTGGGAGGAGCATATTAAATTCAAAACTAAGAGGCAGTAATATATTAGTATGAGTTTATTAACTAGGTTAGTTTCATAGCAACTAGAAAACAGTAGAATAAGGTCATAGAATACTGTAGAAAAGGAGTCGGGTGGACCACTATAATTTATGCTCCTGTGAGGCCAAGCATGGGTACACTGTGGGTTTATGGTATGGTGGATAAGGGGAGGTGGGATGTTCCTTGGATTATGTCTTCTCTCAGGTTTTTTATAATGCTAAAATTTTATGGATCTCCCACTGTAATAGTTCTGATAGATAGCACATACAATTACTTAACCCCTAACATCAATGCTACATGCAAATAGTCACTTAGTAAATGAGACTTATCTGATTTTTGAAGATATATAAATTCAGTTATGAAAGTGCCAGTTTTCACTGTAACAGTAATTTTATCAGATTTAAAGGACATTATCCAGCAAGCAGAAGAAAACAGTTTGACTCATATTATTCCTTGTTTGTTTTTTTTGTTTTTTTTAAGCCAATACTCACACCTTATATATAAGAACTGGTGTATATGTAGATAGAATAATATATATTCACATTACTAATATATAGATTAGCATATATAAATATCCACCTAACAGATGTGATTTGAAAGCTATTGCAGAATTGTGTGCTATTCTGTCCAATGTCCCTGCCAATGGAAATGTCCATTATTGAAATTTCTCCCTTACATGACACAATCAAGGTGAGTGCTTTCTCCTTTATTTTACAAACAGGGACATATTTTGCATTTTTTTTCTAGGAAGGAGGAAGGACATTTATGCATTTTTTTTTTCTGAGAGGGAGGAAGATGATGCTACCCTTTAATGAGAATGGTGTCTTTAGTTAGCTGGTGTCACACTGGAAAGTAGCAAAATGAGACCCCTGAGGGACATGTTTGAAGGGTTAAAGGGAAACGAAGAAGAGCAAAAGGGACTGAAAAATATTTTCTCATAGAAGTTAGTCTTTGACTTCGTCTGTCATCTCTCAGATAGACTAAAGAGGGAAAAACAAATGACAACGACAATTTGACTCTCAACAGGTGTGTATCACGAGGGTGAGTGCGCATGTGTGTGGGTTTCTCACAGCATAAATAGGTGTTTTAGTCTGACTGGAGGCATGTGGTAGATCTTCATAAGTGATCAGCTATATCTATTGACCAAGTACTTCACTGTGCATAAGGCAATCTGATAGCAGCTGATACACTATTAGCCAAGCTACACATATTAACAGAGCCTCTTTTATACATGGAAGTACATTTTTAACAGGAACTCTGTAATACCTTATTAAGAAGAAGGATAGGAAAATTTTAACCTATTGAGAGTGATTTTGGAATTAGTTTACTTAAAATCCCATCTGGCCCAGCCTAAAGGAAAGAGTTAATGGACCACCAAGAGATGCTTAATTAAAATTTCTCATATTGGTAGGGCCAATGATATTTTAAACAAAAGATGTGTTAGTAAATTACATCTATTAGCTATTCTTCTGCTAATGAAGAACCGTTTTTGCCATTGTATGATGAATTTGAACATAGTCACATTTCCACAAACTCAGAATTATGGCCTGGTGAGTAATGAAAGTAAAATGTCATCTAGTTCCATAAGTCAGTGACTGATGAATCATAATTCATGACCTTTTTAAAAAAAAAAAACTTGAGAAAAATGAAGTGTTTGAGCTACAGTCAACTTACATTTCTTTCTTTAGGTTGTATTAATCAAAGCCCTTTGTGTAAGACAGCTAATTTGCAAGCAACTCAGATGATTTAGATGAACTCAGAAGTATTTCAAGTCATGTTTTTAACACATCTATCTAACCTAAATGACATCATTAAGGGAGCTGCTTAAAAAATCGGTTGGCTAACTTGAGATAATACTTTGACTGCTTGGGATATTGTTGTCAATTCCACACAGTTTCAAATAAACAGCAAAGTTTGCAAGAATCTTAAAATGGAGAGAGTTAGTGTGACTCTTTCCTAAGTAATTTTTAAAAAAATCACTTTTATTCAGCTTTCTCTAGTGTTAAGCAACAGTTTTTGTGCCCGCCTTATTCACATCATTTTGGGGGTGGGGAGACAGGCCAGACTTTCATCCACTCCACTTTCTCCTTCATGCCCAATAAGGTTAGCTACAACTGGTTTTTGGGAACTTCTTTGTGGTTCTGCTTACTCTAAAAAAATGCCCATAACAGCAGGCTACAGAGCTACTTTCTTCTTCCCTTTGTTTTGAAACCAGTCACTACTTTGGGTTAACAGAGACAAAACTGGAGTCATTACCTCTAGGTGTTCACATTAGAATGTACATTTGTCTACCTGCAGACAGATGGAAAATAAGATGCATGTGTGTGCATGCCTGGCCATGCATGTACGTGTGCGTGCTTGTGTGTGTGTACGCGTCTGTGTGTGTGCGTGTGTACATAGGTGTTGCGGGCTTAGGAGGACAGAGCTGGGGAGACACCAAAAGCCTGCAGATGAGGGACTGTTGTGAGAGCTGGGCAGGTGAATCCTTGCTCCTGCAAATATCTAGTACATGACGTTCAACCAATCTCATAATGATTTTTGGTTTCCCATTCAGGAAATTAATATAATCATCTAATCCATCCCTGTCTTTCTACACACAGAGAAGACATCACATTAGAAACAACAGGAAAGGGAGGGACCAAGAAGAGAAGCAACCGTGGGGCATTTAGTCTCACTTATTACCAAGTGCCCTCCTTAAGGTGCTGGCCCCGTCTCCCGTATGCCCATGTGTGTGCAGATGCAGAGCTTCTTGAAAGAGCCTGCTTATTTCATGCCAGACCTTAGCTCTCTAACTCTCCTGTCTGAAATGTCTTCTCCCCTCCCTTGATCTGTCTAACCTCTACCTTTCAAGTTCAGTTTGAGTGCTGCCTAATTCATGAAACTTTCTGAAATTTGTGAAAATGCCCTAAGTTAAAAGTGATCTTTTTCTCCTTTAATAATAAGTAATAATAATAATGCTAATAATAGTAACTAGTATTTTTTGAGTGCCTTCTATGTTCCGGGCATGATGCTCAGATCTCTGCACATAGTAACTCATAGTAACTCACAACAAACCTCTGAGGTAGGTACTCTTATTGAGTAGATTTTTATTGATAAGGAAACAAGTTGGATCACTTTCCAAGGCCACGTAGCTGGAAAATTATGAGTGAGGAAATCAGTCTGGCTCCAGAACCTACATTCTTGTTCCTTAGCCTATGCATTGGCATGACATAACTTTGAATTATAGTTACTGCAATAGGTATTTATTAAGCCATAAGCCTATCTATAGATAGAAACCACATCTTCCAAAGCTACCTATCCTCCAAGCATCTAGAAGACTGTTCTGTATGTATTAGGTATATAATATATGTTTACTTACCAAAAATGTACAAGGCAGTATGGGGAGAGTTATGTCATCAAATAAGAGAGAAGGAATTATTTTCCCTTACTAAATAAAAGTGCTAACATTAAGAACACATTAGACAAGATGGCAAATTGGACAGAGGTGCTGGCAAAGGAGATAAGAAAACAAAATTGATTCAAGGACCTTTAGAAGGAGAACAGATGGGATTAAATAAAGCTTTCATTATACAGCTTTTAATAATCTCCTCTGCCATGGTGGCAGATCTCTAAACTAAAGGAAATGCCCGGTTATTTTTATCTACCTCATATGCATTGGTATGAGTGTCAGGAAGATAAAATAAGATGTAAAGACAGCTTCCCTAGTACCAGATATAAGAGATGAGACCTAGCCCACCCTTTAGCTTTCATCGCATTTGCCAATTTCTGGCCTTGTAGGAAGGAAAATCATATCAGCCAAGATTCAGATGTAGACAAAATGGACACATAGAAATTATTTTGAATCATAAGCCACCTTGCCATGCTTTCATTAGCCCCAAGGACATATAATTTTCTCCTGACCAGAAGAAATGTGCTGACAATTTTTCTTAGGCAAACTTCTGTTTATTATTATCTGACTTATTTCTATCAGTTGGACTTCAGTATACTTAAGAAAGAAAAGACTTAGTTAATGGTGTCTTTTTAAATGTTATTCAAGCATGTTTTTATGTAATTTGCACAATCATATTTTTCTATGTATTAACATCATAATTAAGAAATTCTATGACAGCTTATTTGATTTTGTACCCTGAATTCCAAGAAATCTTGTGATTCACACTGACTTATAGTATCTTGAGCTTAGAATATTTGCTTCAAAATGTATGATCTTAAAGTGATATTTAATTAATTTATAGAAAGTATTTATAGTCTGTTAATGTATTCAATGAGTATTTATGAAATATTAACAGATCAATACTTTTCTAGGTGCTTTAGAGGTTTTTCTATGGCACACATGAAAGATAACTATTTGTCTTACATATCAGTGCAAACAAAACTGGCTGCTCCCACCTGGAGGTGACCAGTCTTATGGACTCTGGTTGCCCCAAAGCCAGACTGGCCATCTTTTGGCTAGGCTATTCATATCTCACCACACCTTTGACCTGTTCACTAAATAAGTGGTACACAGTTTGGGAAGCTGTTTTGTAGAAGAAGTTCTTTTTTTATCAGTAAAATATCATATCTTCCCTTAAAGAGATGATAATCTGTTTCAAGATACAGATCCTATATATTTATAATGAAGAAACAGTGATACAATGGAAAATAACAAATTGTATGGAAGGCAGATGAAGATGGGATGGGGGGAGACTTCAAACAGCGTTGCTTTGGGGGTTTGACCTTGAAGAATAAGTGGAATTAGCAGAGAAAGTAAAAACATTTTCTAGTAAAAGGGAAAAGCATAGTGGTACGTTCATTTGAAAAAGTAACTAGCTAGGGACTCTGAGAAACAAACAGGGTTTTAGAGGGGAGGGGGAAGGCAGGATGGGTTAGCCTGGTGATGGGTACTAAAGAGGGCATGTTCTGCATGGAGCACTGGGTGTTATACGAAAACAATGGATTGTGGATCACCACATCAAAAACTAATGATGTATTGTATGGTGACTAACATAACATAAAAAAAAAAAAAATCAGGCAAAGGATCCAGGGCCTGAAGTAAACACACAATAAAAAAAAAAATTATTAAGAGAAAAAAAAAAGAAAAAGTAACTAGCCCATACAAATAGCTGAAGCATAGGGTGAGTATATCAATGAATATGGATCTTACAGTTGGGGCCATGGGACTTCTCAGATTCTCTGGCTCTGGGTGAATATACTCTGACACCCCTCCCCACCCTCGTCATTGGCTTGGCCATTTGTCATGCTCTGGTCAGTAGAATGCAGCCAGAATGATACTGCATAATTTCAGCACGAAGCACTAAGGAGCAATGAAATCACATTTTCTACTTACTTGACTTGTACTCTTGTCATCTGACACCAGAAGAATATGCTTCAGGTCACCTGTGTTTTTAAAGGAAAATATGTGGGGTGCCTGGGTGGCTCAGTCGTTAAGCGTCTGCCTCAGGTCATGATCCCAGTGTCCTGGGATCGAGCCCAGCATTGGGCTCCCTGCTCGGTGGGAGGCCTGCTTCTCTCTCTTCCTCTCCCACTCCCCCTACTTGTGTTCCCTCTCTCGCTGTGTCTCTCTCTGTCAAAGAAATAAATAAAATCTTTTAAAAAATAAAATAAAAAATAAAGGAAAACATATGGCATAGAAATGAACCACAATAGAAGCCTAGCATCCAGCCTGGCTCAGCTAAGTACACCCTATGTCTGACTCACCGCCAAACAACAGAGTTGTAAATATGAAAAAACTTGTTGTTTTAATGTCATTGAGGCTTTTGAGGTTGTTCTGCAGCATGACTGCACAAAACTTTATAAATCCAGAAATTGGTACTAGAAATATGGTTCTTGTGTAACAAAAACATGAAGTTTGCAGCACTGGTGTTAGAATCAGATGGCAAAACATCTCTAATACGATCTAGAAGAATGGTGACTCTTGTTACATAGTGGTAAAACATTTGGTCAAACAGTTTGTCTGCAATAGCCTAGAAAATTAAAAAAGTACATAATGAACTTGAGGCATAGATAAGGAGGTTCTGTGGGAGAAATGCTGATAGCATGAGCTGGTCGTTGCTAACTGCAACAAAAGGCATTACAAAAGAGAGGTGTGCTCAGAAAATGTTGTGCTCTCAAGCAGAATTGAAAGGGATTATAGGGAGCCTAGAGATCTGTTTTTGCAAAATAAAATTGTTTCCTATCATACTGAAGATGTCTTGGTCATTAAGGCATGTCCTCGGGGGCAAAACCTTATCTAATAATTGTTCTTTAGGGACAACTGCCTAACACCCATATATTGAGCTCAGCCATCTGTAAACCAAGCTCATATTTTTTGGTCTGCTGTTAGCTGATATTAAGGGACTTTGCTGATAGTGTAGATAACGATCTGTTGGAGAGATGCAGGTACAACACTAACTGGATGACACAGAGTCTGGTCTATCTGCTCGGCAGCTCACTCAGGCCCTCTGAACTTGCTTGTGCCTCATGCTGAATGCATCATTTTTATCTTACGATTGATTGGTTGGCACCCACCTCACTCTCTGACTTGGTAAGTCCGACAGAACGCAGCTCATCATGGGCAGCTCTGGTCACATGGTCACTTGACGTGGTCTAGGCAGTCAGTCACTCCATCATTTCCGGGGTCTGGTAGCTGCAGAGAGCATGGCCTTGATTTGGAAACTCAAGGGGGTCTCTGTTGTGATTCTCACACCGGGGCTTGCCATAACCTCCACACATTGTCTTTTCCCATTATAGCTCTCTCTGTAGATGTACACCAATTTTTCTCCCACACAAATATGAGCAACTTCTGGTTCTTTTTTCTGATAAAGATAGAAAAGAATATATTTCACAGATCAATGGTTGCATAACATACATGTATAACACGGACCTGAGACCATGTTAATATTCCCTAGAAAAGAAAACTTACCTTGCACAGCAACTACAAATGGGATTACTGCTAGTTTGTGATAACCTATTGTCATCCTCCAGCATTTTCTATTTATTGCAGGGAGCAGAGGGGTATGTTAAATGGGGGATGAGAAAGGTATCCTGCATTTTTGATCTTTTAGGGTAGCATTAATTTCTGCTGTTCTCCATAGATCACTGTGAGAGATCTTACCTCATAAGTCATGGAACAAATGTGGGGGCTCTACCATTTACCAAGAATATCCATTCTAATTATTACTGATCAAAACAACAAATGACCTTGAGTGTGTCTGTGGACCCACTGCAAGCTAGACCTGGACTAGGACTCCATTTATTGTCTGCCCACATATGGCCCCAGACTAACAGGATGTCTGTAATGACTATTATTGTCTCGAGGTATCAGTGTCAGCTCAGACCCTACATACTAGTCCCTGAAATGTTTGAGTATATCCCTTTCCCCAGCATAAGAATACCCTACTAAATGGTTATATAGCTCACTGAGGACAGACTGGAGGAAACCATATATACTTATTGAGATGTCATGGTCCTTTCTTCCTGGGGACCTGAGCTCCCCTTCAGTCAATAGGTTCTAACCTAAAAATGGCTCATATCAGGAAACTGAATAAGATACTGCACATTTTATTAGGGATGGCTGCTCTCAGCCTCCTGATAATCCACCCTTGATTTCTTTTGATTGTGTAGGTTGAGTAATATTCTTGTTGGCTACTCATCTATCTTGCACCTCTGGTTGTCATGTTCTATTAATGATCCCCATAACTTTCTGAAGTTCAGATCCCACTAGTTACTACCCTAATCTTAATACTACTTAAAATAGTTATACCCATTTTGCTTCTGATATTTAAATGCTACCACCTGGCCTCTATTGTTTTGTGATTTTATCATCCTCTTTGCTCTTAGAGAGCTCTATTCTATAATAGCATCTTCATGTTATCCCTGGCCCTCAGAGGGTAGTCATCCCTGACTATCTCAAAAAATGCTTACCAATGAATTCATATTGCTTGGGCAAATGGAGTATCCTTTGGAGTCTTTCCTGTGTAATACAGATGACTGCTGTCATCTTTGTCCAAGACAAACACATTCTCTCTCCATTCAGCAGACACAGGGAGTCTGTTATAATCTCCCTACCACTATTTGACAGCATCTCTATAGAAGTTACTTATGAGTTACAAAGGGAAAATAATAACTGTACAGAAAGAAAACTGGCAGATATACTTTCACCACATGATCAAAGTTAACATTTGCAAAACTAAACAAACTGATATGTGTCTAAAGCCCTGAGGAGAACATATCACTTCAGTGGTATTCCTATCCAAAATGTGTAGCTAAAACTTAATCATGAAGAAACATCAGACAAACACATATTGAGAGATATTTTGCAAAACAATTAACTTACACTCAAAAAAATTTCAAGGTCAAGAAACACCAAAAAGAAAAAGAAAAAAAAAAAAAGAAAGAAAAAGAAAAAAAGGCTGAGTAACTGTTCTTGATCAAAATAAACTAAGATATGACAACAAAATACAGTGTATGGTGCTGGACTGAATCCTGGGTCATTAAAACATAAAAGCTAGGGGTGCCTGGGTGGCTTAGTCAGTTAAGCGTCTGACTTCAGCTCAGGTCATGATGCCAGGACCCCTGGGATCCAGCCCTGTATGGGGCTCCCCACTCAGCAGGAAGTCTGCTTGTCCCTCTCCTTCTCCCTTTGCCCTCCCCCTCTCCCTGGTCCTCCACACCACTTATTCTCTCTCTCTCAAATAAATAAATAAAATCTTTAAAAACAAACAAACAAACAAAAACCATAGGAAAGCTGTAAGACATTATTAGGACAATTGACACAATTTGAATACAAACCATGGATTAGGTAAGAATTTTTAACTAATGTTAAATTCTCAGGCTTCGATAATTGTGTTTTGATTATATAAAAGAGTATCCTTGTTTTTAGGAAATACACATAGAAATATTTAGTTAGAAAGGACCACAGTATCTCCAAAGTATTCAAGTGGTTTTGGAGTGGGGAGGGAAGCACATATATGCAAAGAGGGTGAGAGAGAAGGGGGGAGGAGAGGAAAACGGAGGGAATGAGGAAGCAAATGATGCAAAATGTAATTGGTGAACCTGAGTAAAGTAAAATAAATACAGAAATTGTGCAAATATTACATGATATGTTTACTAACTAGAATTTAAATAAAAACTTGACACAAAAAAATAGAGTATATGGAAATCCTGTAAATTCTTGCAACTTGTCTCTATGTTTGAAGTTACACTGAAATAAACATTGCTGAAACAATACTGGTGCTTAAAGGAGCAGATCCAATAAATGAAACTCTTCATATAAAGCTCTACTTTATTTATTTTTATTTATTTTTTAATTTTTTAAAAGATTTTATTTATTTATTTGACAGAGAGAGAGACAGCGAGAGCAGGAGCACAAGCAGGGGGAGTGGGAGAGGGAGAAGCAGGCTTCCCGTGGAGCAGGGAGCCCGATGTGGGACTCGATCCCAGGACCCTGGGATCATGACCTGAGCCGAAGGCAGACACTTAACGACTGAGCCACCCAGGCGCCCTAAAGCTCTACTTTAATGACATTCATTTCTGGTGGGGACTGTTACATCATAGGAATAAGTAGAAAGATAGGCTAGCAGGCCGACTATTAAGACATGTTCTGGCTAAGAATCATGGACTTCAGTGCTATTTTAGATTTTAGTCAAAATGATGAGTGTGTAAGAGTGCTTTACTAAGTGTTTTGTGTGCATATGTGTATATGATGGCTTTTTCCATATTTACCAATGAGAACTTGACTGGACCAGTGTTTACCAGTCTCTTTGGGCTTATACGAGAGTCTTATTCTCCTTCATGGTAATGTATAATCTTTTGGAAATTCTTATAAATTAAAAAAAAAAAGCTTATTTAAAAGTAGATGATTCTACCTAAGTGTTTGTAGGCAATTATTAACTTAATTATGGTATTTGGTAATATTAAGTATGAAAGCAAATTTCTTGTCATGTAAATCATATTATTTAACACAGGTATACACTTCCTTATATTAAATTAGTGTTGTGAGAAAATGCACGACCTGTTACAAAACAAATTCAAAAATTTGTTGTATTTGGCTGTAGGAAGTCATATATGAAAATGTCGGTTGGTGTTTAACTATTGTACATGTTAAGGTGTATCAACAAAAGCTGATATTATGATGTTAGAAATTTTTACACTTAGAATGTTTAAAAAAGTTTTTAAAAATCAGTAAGCTTAGTTTTATAATGTTTGAATTTTCTTTCAAATTAAGGAGATAAGAGAATGGCTTTTATGTTATTATGTGCAGATATTTCTCTGAGCATGAAAAGATCCATCTAGATTCAATTCTTCATCTATTATTCCTCTTCAAAAATTGGTTTAGGAACAATAGGACTATAAAATAAGGTACTAGGCAAAAATTTTGATTAGATGAATGAAACTGATCCAATGAAGATAATCTTGAGGGAAATCTATAACATTATTTTTAAATGCTCCTCATTAAGTTATATTTTAACAGCAGTGCTCTCAAGCTTCCTGTCTTTATTCAGTGGCCCATTAGAGGTATAAATAAAACAGCATATGACCACAAATAAAGATAGTTTAAAATTGTCTAATGATCCAAGCTTCCATGCTGACAAATTCAGCTAAGGGGTAACCTGAAGGAGAGGCCAGTCATGCGCCTAATCATATGATTAATGCTAGTCCTGAACCTCTTGCTTGATACGTATTTAGGGCTCAAAACTTAAACAATTGTTTTATTTACTAATCCCAAAGTAGAGATTTGAATGGATACCTTTATGGCCTGTAACCACATCCAGTAGGAAGTTCTGCATAGCCACCCCGGGTGCCTTCCAGGTCTTTCAGTGGCTCCAGTAAGGGAAATTATGGATGCCTTGGGTTGTTTAGCTAAATTAAAGCCCAAATAATCAAAGAGAAGGGAGAGAAAAAGGAGACACACAAAAGTTCTTAGTGAAAGCAAAATAATTAGAGAAGCAAGAAAAAAATAGTAGTTAAGGATAGAACATTACCATGGATTAGAAATGTGCTGTGTTCATATGACATTAAAAAAAAAAATCAGTTCCAATGATGGGCATTCTTTTCCTCTGTGGTTTTTTTTGTTTTGTTTTGTTTTTTAATAAAAAAGGTATAACCATTCTTGTGGAAAACAGCACAGAAATTTCCAAAGGAAAAACAAAACAAAATCAACCATAATCCCATCCAGAATTAACCACTTTTAAGATTCTGGTTTTGGTCTTTCAGTATTTTATCTAAAAAATACAACAGTGAACACATGAACACACACACACACACACACACACCCCACACAAACACCATGGTGGAAAGGCAGATTAGGGTAATGGTTAATAGGCTCTAAAGTCAGGATGTCTGAATGGCTCAGTCAATTAAGCATCTGCCTTTAGTTCAGGTCATGATCCCAGAGTCCTGGGATCTAATCCAGCACCAGGCTCCCTGCTCAGTGGGGAGTCTACTTCTCCCTCTACCCCTCCCCCTTGCTCATACTCTCTCTCTCTCTCACTCTCTCTCTCTCCCACTCTCTCTCTCTCAAATAAATGAATAAAATCTTTAAAAAGAAAAGTAGTCTCTAAAGCCAGAGTACATGGTTCTCAATCTTGTCTCTGACACTTATAAGCTGTGTGTCCTTGCACACATTTACTTGACCTCTCTGTGCTTTAATTCCACATCTTTAAAGTTGGGATAACATTGACGTCATAGAGTTTTATGAGAATCAAACGGATTGACATCTATAAAGCTTCTAGAATAGTGCCTACAATACAGAAAGTAGTATATAATGTTTATATTTTTGTCTCTAATTATATGTAGCTTTACAAAAAAGTGGTACCACATTGTATATATTATAATAGATCTTATGTTTTTCCAATCTGGTTATAGCCCTTTAGGAAAATCTGCTTTTCCATGCTTTTCTTGCATGTCGGGGTCTTTAAGAGTGTCCAATAAATAAATATCAATTAATACCAGCTTCCCCCTCATCCTAATTGTGAGTCAGTTGAAAAATAAGACAGAGAAGTGTAACAGAGAGAGTCCAAAATATCGCTTCCAGTACTGAACAAGCTGGTACGAGGGATGTGGCTTACTTCTGTTGGCAAGCACGCCTCCTTACAGTTGGCCACCAGATACATAAGCTTCCCCAAGTAAGTCCTTGGATCATCACAGCCCTCTCACACGGAATAAGTGAGGTTACGGAGAGGACAGGCATGTCATGCCAGTGGAATTCTATCTGCCTTGGAAAGGTTTTACTTCTGACTTTAATGCCCCTTAAAAGCTTGCTTGTTGAAGCAGTCTGACAAAGCACATAGTGGTAACTCAGACTGTGTATCTCAGATCTCTTTGGACATTTCCCCCACATATAACTTGAATAAGCAAGCTGGATATGCCTTGCCAAGTGGAGATTTGGTGACCACAACTGTGCTTACATGATGTAAAAGTAGTTGATTAATGTAGGAGTCCATTGAAAATCGGTTCGTTTGGTGCAAAGCCTCATGTCTTCCTGGGTATCACAAAGAGACTGCAATGTTTGTGTATGTAATGTCGAGAGCTGGCCAATTATGTGACTAGTTAAATCTCCTGCGTCTATTACTAAGAATTTAGAGCATTAATGATTGAAGGTATATTATCCAGTAATACAAATAGCTACCCTTCACTGAATGCTGATTGTGTGCTCACATCATGTTATACATTTATTACATTTTATCTTAATTCTACTGCAGCTGATTGTGGTTGAATTGGTTATTTGTTTTTCTGCCTCCTATTCTCTGATCCTCTCTGTATCCTGACACTGACTTCTGAAAACTAAATTTCCCAGGCTCTCTTGCATCTGATTTCCTGTTAGTTTGTCAACGACAGGTATTGATGTGAGACTGGAGTTGTTAAAATCAAAAGAAACAAGATCAGTCTTGGAAATTCCTGGAGCAGACAAAACCAGCTTACTTGTTACAAATAAAGCTTAGCTTATTTTTGCAAGACTAACTGGATGTGGGTAATTTCTTGCTTATGCTTCTGGAAATTGTAAGGAAAACTTAAACTCTTTCCATAAAGTTGATATGAAGTAACCACTGACCAGTTCACTATCACTTAAGAAAATTCTAATATTCTGACCAACTACTGAAAAAATGAAACAGTAACTGTTTTCTAACTATATAAGATGCTTTATAATAATATACTCCCGAGCCTCATTCCACGTTTTGGTTTGAGTGCTCCTGGTTTTGCAAACTTTCTTTTTTTGGTGTGTGCACAGTAAACTTTTACTAATTACTACTTCAGTGATTCATTGGTTTGACTTCTGTTATTTCTGAACTTTTGACAGAGTTGTAAAGAGAAGAAAAGCCAAGGCATATCTACCTTCTGTAGGTGGTGCCTCTGGTAGGGGCTATATATCCTTGAGGACTCTTGGTCCTACAGCTCAGGCCTTTTCCCTTTTTGATTCAGCCTTAAGCGTGGGAGTAACTTTTTACTGGTATAAATCTCTGGATTGCACACCATATGCCCAGTTTGGCTTTTAAACTCTTCTGATACTTTTATAAGTGGTTTTCCATATTAAATTCTTTTACTGAACTACCTGTCATGAGTTCTATTTTCCTGTCTGGACCTTGGCTGATAGGAAAGATAGAGACTGTCTTCATTGTGTGGATAGGTTAAGGTGACTTGTACAAAATCACACAGCTAGTTTAACAACAAGCTTTCAGACCAGCTGGGCTTCATTTCAAAGCCCAAGTACTTAAACTATTGTGCTGTACTTAAATGGTATTCCAAATGAATACACAAACAAAAAGTTTTCATTAACTGCCTCTTCCCAGTACTTAGGTCAAATTGTCTGCATTATGGCACTAGCCAGCTATGATTATCATTTAATTATCTATCTCTCCCAATAGCTTATGAGCAGGCACATATGTTATTCATCTTTGTATTCCTAGCACAACCACTGTGCTTGGAATGCAGTAGAGTCTTCATAAATACTTGGGGGATGAATGAATAATAATCATTGCCATCTATGGAGTAACTATTTCATTCCAACAACCCCACAAAGAGCATTATGTAAATTTTATAACTCAATCTTCATTAACAATCTTGCTAGGTAGGCATAAACACATAACTATCCCACATCTTAGGTAAGGAAAAATAGGCTCCAAGAGTTTAAACAACTCACAACTGAACTAGAATTTGCTAACTGAGCTTCAAGTTCTGACATTTTTACTATATCTAGCTGCCTCCATTAAAGTGAATGAACAAATACATAAATCAATGGGTTGGGGAAAAATAGAAACATTTTATTGGATTTTCAGTTATTTGGGGAGCTTTATAAACATAAAATCTTATCTCTATGAGGAAAAGGAGCAACTCAGTATCTACATGCCAGACTTTAATGAAGGAACATGTTTTTGTATCCAAAATTAGGTCTATACAGGCAAAAGGAAGAAAAGAATTGGGATAATAATCTGAAGAAATGAAAGAGTTTAAACTGCAAGTGTGGAAGGGGTGCCCAAGTGGCTCAGCTGGTTGAGCCTCCTACTCTTGGTTTCGGCTTAGGACATGATCTCAGGGTCATGATCTTAGGGTTGTGAGATCAAGCTGGGGCCAGGCCTTGAACTCAGTTAGGTCAGCAGGGAGTCCACTTGCGATTCTCTCCCTCTGCCTCCACCTCCGCCCCTGCTCATGCTCTTTTGTTCTCTCTCTAAAATAAAAAAAATCTTTAAAAAAAATTGCAAGTGTGGAAAACAATGGCTATTCTCATAATTATCTAATCATTCTCTAGAATGCCTTGGCATGGGATAAAACACTGACGATATTTACAATCAGTTCTCCGAAAGATTTAGAAGTCAGGTTTCAGATTTACTTTTCCACATCTTGGTCTGTTATCCAGAGTTAGACAGTATGTTATCCAAAGTAACAGGGTAGGTATTTTTATTCCTGGATTGCTGATGGAGATTTTTGTGCTTGTGTTTTTGTGTGTTCCATTCTTTGCTTTGAATGGTGTAATCAATGTATTAGTCTATGACTCAGTTAAGTTTCTCCTCTACTTTTGCCTGAAGTTATGCATTCCTAGTTCCTCCTCTGAATGTAGGAAGTAAAATAATGCCTATATTTGTAAGGCTGATTTGCAGAATCCATTATCTTATTTTTTGATTTCAGATGAAAATGAACTAATAGAAGAAAAATAATTTGGAAGGCATCACACAAAGAGTTATTGTTGCTTCTTCTTCTTTTTTTTTTTGGTCTTATTGGCACTTACTTGATTTGGTATTGGCTGAAATTATTTCAGCTGGATACCACCAAGAGGCTGTTCTTTTTTTGCAGTTAGGAGTGATTTGAAGATTCTGGAAATAAACAACTTTCATAAGATTTTTGCTGGTGCAGCCCTCTCTTTTTTTTTTTTTTCCCCAGGGGAAGGATGTTCTCTTAGGTCTTCTTCATGTATGTACGACTAGTTTTGTCATGATAAAGGAAAGCCTTTATTTTTATTAATTCAATAGTATAGAAAAATGTAAAATTAAACATATGTATTTCCCCCTGGTGATTTATAGTAATAAAAAACTATGTCTAGATACTTAACACTGGGGGAAAGGCACAAACAAGACCATTTATTTGTTTTGTAAAACATTGTATTCTTCTGTGATTGAGACATATCACTAAGGGCTGACAACCCAGGGCTGCCAAAAACCAGGAGCATTGCTATTCAATGGTTATAGAGTTTCAGTCATGCAAGATGAAAAAACTCTAGAGGTCCAATGACCCCAGATATACATTTAGTTAACAATTCTATAATGTGCTTTCACCACAGCTACAAAACAAAACAAAAACAAAGAACCCCAGTAGGGTTGTGATGAGTAAGTATGGAAGAAACTCAACCACATTTGTGCAAGAATGCATACTAAAGAATTACCTGCCCCCATTTGAATGCTGAGAAGGAGTTAAAGAAGGAAAATGCTTCTACACTTAATAAAACTTGAGCAAGTTGTTTTCATTAACAGTAATGATTGATGGGGATTTGTTGGTGACACTGTGGTCCCAGGAGCAGAAGTCACCGTATAAACAAAACTGTGCTAACAAAAGGGGACTGTTCACATGACTGGCACTGGCAGGGCCACGAGGATATGAAGAAACAACGGGTACATTTCCTGATTTGGAGCCAAAGTACTCAACAGTGATTGTGACATTAACTATTGGATTTAATGAATTTTTTTAAATAAATAGATTTCATTGGTTCATTTATTTATTTTCCTCCATTAAAATTTTTAAAATGGGGTCACCTGGGTGGCTCAGTCGTTAAGCGTCTACCCTCAGCTCAGGTCATGATCCCAGTGTCCTGGGATCGAGCCCCACATCCGGCTCCCTGCTCCGCGGGAAGCCTGCTTCTCCCTCTCCCACTCCCCCTGCTTGTGTTTCCTCTCTCACTGTCTCTCCCTGTCAAAAAAATAAATTTTAAAAAAATCTTGAAAATTTTTAAAATGTGTCTGAAAAGCTAAAATGTTTTAGGGAACGTTTAGTGTTAACTCAATCACATTTAATTCCTTCCAGGTGCTTAGCTTCAAACAGCTACCTCTTACCCCAGTCAAGACAACTGTTTATAAAACTTTTCTCAAGACAATAAACACATTTTGAACAAATCTTTGAGGCATGGTGATAAAAACTGCTCAAGATGGGTACATAGTATCACAATGCAGAGATGGAACTAGAGAATTCCTGTTTGTGGGGATTTTCTGTGTCACTAACTCCACATTCTGTGTCCTGTGGTTGCCGCATAGGAAAAATAGGCATTGAGAATAGTCATGACTTTAGCCACTAAAAAGATACAAAAGTAGGGATCCGAAAGGGTACATGCACCCCGATGTTTATAGCAGCAATGTCCACAATAGCCAAACTGTGGAAAGAGCCAAGATGTCCATCGACAGATGAATAGATAAAGAAGAAGTGGAATATATGCAATGGAATATTATGCAGCCATCAAAAGGAATGAGATCTTGTCATTTGCAACGACGTGGATGGAACTGGAGGGTATTATGTTGAGTGAAATAAGTCAAACAGAGAAAGACATGTATCATATGATCTCACTGATATGAGGAATTCTTAATTGCAGGAAACAAACTGAGGGTTGCTGGAGTGGGGGGTGGGGTGGGAAGGATGGGGTGACTGGGTGATAGACACTGGGGAGGGTATGTGCTCTGGTAAGCGCTGTGAATTGTGCAAGACTGTTGAATCTCAGATCTGTACCTCTGAAACAAATAATGCAATATATGTTAAGAAAAAAAAAGAAGAAGAAGAAGAAGGTAGCGGGAGGGGAAGAATGAAGTGGGGGAAATCGGAGGGGTAGACGAACCATGAGAGACAATGGACTCTGAAAAACAAACTGAGGGTTCTAGAGGGGAGGGGGTGGGAGGATGGGTTAGCCTGGTGGTGGGTATTGAGGAGGGCACATTCTGCATGGAGCACTGGGCGTTATGCACAAACAATGAATCATGGAACACTTCATCTAAAACTAATGATGTAATGTATGGGGGTTAACATAAGAATAAAAAAAAAAAGAGTGAAGCTAACTTAGACATGGGAGAGGAATAGGTTTTCTCCCTCTCTTATTGTTTAATTGCATGACCATAATTGGGCTCAGATATTGGCAAGGAGAATAGAAGGGGAAAAAAGAGAGGAGGAAGACTGGATTCTAAATCGTGAGCAGGAAGAAATGAGGACAGTTGAGAGGTTTGTGATAAAAGCAGATATATTACAAACGAGGACCAAAGACTAGCATTACCCATTCTTTTGAAAAATTAACCCTATCTATTGGTTTTTCCAAAACTAGTGCCATGTACTTGCTCTGTAATTAAGGTGACTTGGCGTTTTATGGGGGGGATTTCAGCATGAGTTCATTTGTATGCTATTCAGATTTGCCAAGACTGTCTCTAATAATTTTCACGTATGATCTACCAAGTTTTCACCACTTACATACCAAACAATTTGTATTTGGTCATATGCTGTTCAGTTGTATTCTAATGTGTTTTATTTAAAAGTTTTACCTTTTTCAATAAAAACATAAGTTCCTTGCGATCTGGGTCCAAGTACTTTCCACAGAGGCTTACACCTTTCTAACTGGTTTATATTGTCTATAGGACAGCTTACTGTCTTGTTCACAGCTAAAATCCTGTGCTTAGCCCTACGGTTGGTACATAGCAGACTTTCAAGAAATGTTTGTTATGTCTGCGAGAAGATGAGTAAAGAGAACTAAGCTCATACATAATTGTTCAGTGGCTGTTGCCTTAATGTGTGTAGGGAAGTGGGATTCAGCAAATGTATAGAGGCAAAGCAATTAGGTTTTATAAATTAGTGCGCTGAGGATCACTTGTTAAATGGATATTGTTCAGAAGATTTTAATATATTAATGCTGGGGATACTACTAAGGTATCATTCTGGCAACTTGAAGTAGATTTACTAGAATAAATATTGTCCGAGTGAAACACTTTGGTTTTGATGCAAAATAAGGCCCTAGTTCAAGACACAAGCAGACAAAATCTTTGACAAAAGGTTAGTAGAATTTAATAGTTTAATTCATCTTTTTGTTTTACATATAAAAATGTGTGCCTATGTAATATATATGTGTGTAAATACACATATATCTATATTTATTATATGTGTAGGCATATAGATCTCCACTTACATGTTTGGTCTTCTTCTAAACCTCACATTATAACTTGGAACCGTAGGATTCTTTTCCAGATCATAGAATTATTTGTTATTTTTACTTAGGCTATTTCCATGATTAAAATTCCATATCTCCCCAGGTTTCCGTGAATCAGCAGTGCCCCAGAAAACGTTTCCCTTCCTGAGACTCCAGGGAAGTCTTGGAACGCAAAGAACTTGAAGAGGGAGCCTGGCCAAATAGAGATTTTTGAGCCTTGGTAGGCTTGCTGAAGCAGATTTTTAGCACAAACACAAATCAAAGTCTTTGTGTACTTAAAAGCAGCATTTTCATGTAAGTCCAAAAAGCTCATTTTGGTTCTATTTGTTTGGCTAAAGAAATGAAAAGCTTTGTTTTAACCATGTGGTCATTATTTTGCAATGGGGACCTAGCAAATTATTCCAATATCTTTAATCTCACTAAAGAGTAACTAAAATTATTTGATGTAACTTTCTCAGTGGAAAATTAGCAACTAAATCTTCTCTAACGTCATTATTTTCTTCTAGATCTGAATCAAAGCTTCTCAGGTATTTTTGTAATACAATGGAATCTGATTGTTACTCAGATTCCGTGTTTTCTTCAAAAGAATGACGATTTATGATTTTGTCAGTTAATAGATTTTTGTCTCCTTTAAAAGGATAGAACTAAGAAATATCAAGATTTAAAACCTAAATACCTTGGGACACTCAGAAGAACAACATGGCAGAAATTGAGAAAAGAATTGAAACCCATAGAATAAGATGTCTTTCCAAGCTGAAGGTATGGACTCGTGTGTGTGTGTGGATATATGTATATGTACCTTTTTTTTTTTTAACCTAGAGCTTGTAAAGTTGCTCACATGAAGTGATTTAATGTTAATGTCACATTACCTGATATACTGATAATTTCTTGCTTTGCTGAGGTTTGTTTTAAACTGAGGGTTGAATAGGGCTATTGATTCAGGCAATTTAATCAGAAATGGTTTTGAGGAACTTAAATGGAAAATAAGGTCTTAAAGTTTTCAGGCACATAATATATTACACCAGGATTTAATTTGTTGGATCAAAGGGCCATTTTAATGCTCACCCTTGTAGGGTTTCTAGTCCAGAGGAGTATGGGGGTCTCTCCTAGAAAATGGTTCAATGGACAGAAATGCTTTGTCTATCTGCATGGAATGATTACTTCACAACAAGCCAGTAAAACAAATGTTTACTTCAAGCTTTGGCAACATATCAATCATTCTCTGTAAGAATAATGCCCATTTTGTTAATTGTTTCTGGTATTCTTGCCTATTTCAGAGCAAATTCTTTTCATATAACTTCAAAGCCATTTGCCTTCAAAGAAAATTTGAATTTGTTTTAAACCAAGGGATCTGGAAATTTGTCTGGATTCTACAGCTAGTGCCCGCAAGTGATTTCCAGACTTAAACTGCCACCAATATTCTCCCTATCAAAGTTTGTTTTCTCTTCACACACATGTAGGGAAAATCTACACATGTGCATAGAAGTGGAGAATTATGATCTAGATCTAGAAAACTACTTTTGCCTAAAATGCCATATTAATTATTTAAAAAATTCCTCTTAAATTGTCCCCCAATTCTCATGTCCTTCTTCTAAAATTGAGTGTTAAAAATAAGGATTTAGGCTCAGGATCCCCGTGTTCATACCTAGGTTCAACTGCATACTTGCCAGGTGACCTTGGACAAGTTCCTTAACCTCTTTGTGCTTCTGCTTTCTTATTTGAAAAAGCTAACAACAATACTCTTATTTCATAGGATTTTTTTCCTTTTTACAAACTTGGAAAAATTACTAGAATATTGTAAACATGAAATAAATATTAGCTATTATTATTGATAGCATTATATGTTAACTAACTGGAATTTAAATAAAAACTTGGAAGAAAAAATTAATAGCATTTGTGTGTAAAAGTCAAGTCAATCAGAGAAAGACAATTATCATATGGTTTCACTCATGTGTGGAATGTAAGAAATAGTGCAGAGGATCATAAGAAAAGGGAGGGAAAACTGAACGGAAAGAAATCAGAGAGGAGACAAACCATGAGAGACTCTTAACTCTGGGAAACAAACTGAGGGTTGCTGAAGGGGAGGTGGGTGGGGGGATGGGGTAACTGGGTGATGAGCATTAAGGAGGGTACGTGATAGGATGAGCACTGACTGTTACATACAACTGATGAATTATTGAACACTACATCTGAAACTAATGATGTTGGCTAATTGAATTTAAATAAAAAAATAAAAGTCAAGTCAGGTGTTATTTATAAATAATTGCTCTTAATTTAATATTTGCTTACTTTGGAGTTTGGCAAGATTAGATACTGATGTTCATGTTATGGCAAAATATTAAGAGGACAAGTCTATCAGGTAAAACTGGGCACCAACTGCTTAATAGTCAGATTTTTTTTTTTGCTTCTCTGAACTTAGAAATATGCATAGTAAACAAAATTCTTTAGAAAGCATCAGAGGACTGTCCTCAATAAGTTTGCCTAAAACTCTGGGTATTACTGTTAAATGCTAGTAGGATAGCTTCATAAACATAGAGGTTATTTTGCACCAGACATGAGTCATAATAGCCACTGGTTGCTTTCACTTTGTGACTAGAACCAAACTGTTTAGGCAACCCATCTAGGTGTTTTGGGAAAGAACATTGGGGTCATGATTCATCTAGTTTCCTTTCTTAAAGTGTAAAATAAAATAAATTATTCTCCCAAATATGATTCATATGTTATTTTATAGACCTTACTTTTAAATATAAAACCTGAATTATAAAACCATATGAAAATTTTATATTCTCAATCATGTGCTCTGCAAAGATTTATAGTGTGGAGTCAGTTTCTACAAATGACATTTACTATAAAAGACTAAACAACTGGAGTTATAGCCATATTATCTTCTCAGCCATGTAATGGTTTTGACTCATTTTGAGCTTTATACTTAAATTTCCCAGTTCTTTTTCCATAAATTTCTATTCAGATTTCTCCAAATGAATTGGTACAGCCAACTCAGCTTAGGAGTATTTATTTAATCCTATTATATTTCATCTTATATTCAGCCCACTTTCAGCTCTGACCACTTCTTCAGGATGTTTTTGAATATTTCATCTGTCATTCATTCAGCAAACTTGTATTGAGTGCCTACTATTCTTTAGGCATTTACTAGACACCAAAGATGCAAAGGTAAATAATATATGGATCCTATATTTGAATTGTTCACAGTATAGTGAGGGAGGCGGTTATAGGCATCCAAGCTTATATATAAAATGCATTGTGATAAGAGCTATAATAGAGACAGTACACAGCAGGTAGGTAATGAGTGAGTAGTCAAGGCTGCCTGGGGAGCAGAGAGACAGGAAGGCTCCACATTAGAAACGATGATAGAGTTGATAATAGAGATAGAGTATGCATTTATCAGATGCGTAAGGGGAAGAAAAACTTTACAAGTGGAATGCCATCCTGTAAAAGGCACTGAGATGTGAAATGGCATGGTGAATTAAGAAACTGTAAGTAGAACATTATGTCCAGGGACAAGCAGCAGGATATGATACTGAGATATAGATGAGACACCGTTTGCCATCTAAAAAAATAGAGATTTTTGCTTGTGAGAAATCACTGAAACATTTTAAGAAGTGAAATCACATGCTAGTTATGCATTTTATTTATTCATTTGGCAGATATTTACTAAACTCCAAATTAGTGGTGGTGTCAAGGGGAGGGAGTGTAGGTGTGGACAAGACTAGAGGCAACTAAGTAATGCCGGCAATTGTCTTAGCTAAGCTGTGTGTTCATTTGAGAGATTTCAGCATATGGATGATAGGGAAAGCTATGGGAATAAGTGAGATTTCTTAGGGAGAGCACATAGAGCACAAAGAGTAGAAGGTACAAGACAAATCCTGAAGGGATTGACCAAAGAGAAGACTGAATAGAAAGAGTCTAGCAGGCAGGTGGACATATATGTATGCATGGGGGGAGGGAATTTCAGGAAGAAAAGAGATTAGCGGGGTCAAATGAATCAGAGACATCAGGTTAGTTGAGGACTAAGAAGTATCTACTGAACTTGGAAACTAAGAAGTTGCTTTTGACCTTTTGTGGAATAGTTCAGGAGAGGCTAGACATTAGGAAACTAAAGGGTGAATGGAAGGTTAGGGTCTAGGCAATAAACCTGTTCTTCCAAACAGCCTGATGGTAGCTGAAGTAGCAACTATCAGGGGTTAGGGAAAAAATAAATTTTTTTAAAGACAAATATCTTGAATATATTTATAAATTAGTAGGGAGAGAGGCAGTAAAGGGCGTGAGGTTGAACATAGAGGATAGAGTATTTACTGATAAATCATGATCTCAAATGGGTAGAATGGGTTCAAAAGCATGGGTGGAGGAATTTTATTGTACTGGAAAAGGGACACCTATCCTTTAAAGGCAGGAGGGGAATTAGAGGGGCAGAGATGGAGGTGAGTTTGATGATGACATTGTGGAGATCATTTGCTAGTCATGAAAAGCACCTGACTGGTTTGAAGACTGAGAAATGGAAAAGATTGTGAATAATTTTGAAGGGAATGTGCAGGTGCAATATAAATTGTGGGGTTGGTTCAAGATTGGGAATGTGAAAGGTGGAGGGGTGAAGATTTTAGGGATTTGAGTATGCTGGCTAGAGAGCAGACTGAATTGTCTCCAAGGATGGAATTGTCATCAGGAAACATCTTTAAGTGGGACCAAGGAAAAAGTCCTATGGCATAGGGTTGGAAACCACCATTCAGGACAACCTAAATCTATTCATCACTAATTTGTTGGTCTTGAAGCAGTGCTTAATCTACCTAATCATACTATTACCCAGTATATAACACTCATTTGCCAAGCCCTCTATTGAAATCTAAGTCTGTTTCTTTCTAATTTAATAAAACTATCAAAATTTTGGCTTTTCCACCTTTTTAGTAAGATCATACTAGCTTTTGGTGATCACAATAGTTCTATTTGTTAAGTTGTCCTTGATTTTTGTTATGGATCACATCAACCTGACTGTCCTCTGAAACTCTACCAGTATACAGGAAATGTGATTCAATACATGGAAATTTATTGTATTCATATTCATTCCTTAAAGCAAATGCCTGGTCAGTTTAGAAACATTTTTATAATGGTTTATAATTACTTTAATATAACATATATATATAAATACGTATATATAACATATAACATTGCTTTAAATAAATAAACTGGGAGTGAGCAGCAATCTAATGTTGCATGATTTACCTATTACTTTGGAGAGACCCTGAGCAAATTTGCTATAGAAATAATGTCTTTGTGTAATGCCACGTTCCTTTTTTTATTATTGTATATGTCTTCTTTGTACTACAGATAGCATTATAGTGCTGAAGATCTATTCAAACTATTAGCTATATCTTATTTAGAGTGGCTGTTTCTGTGTATGTCCAAGATATGCCTATAAAATAATGAGGCTACAACTACTGACAAAATTCAATATTACTGGGGCACCTGGGTGGCTCAGTTGGTTAAGCGACTGCCTTCGGCTCAGGTCATGATCCTGGAGTCCCGGGATCGAGTCCCGCATCGGGCTCCCTGCTCGGCAGGGAGCCTGCTTCTCCCTCTGACCCTCCCCCCTCTCATGTGCTCTCTGTCTCTCTCATTCTCTCTGTCTCAAATAAATAAATAAAATCTTTAAAAAAATTCAATATTACTAATCAGTCCTACTTTGAGTTTTCAAAGAGATAACATGGCATGAAAGACCAGAAGAACAGACCACATTAAAAGTTTCTTGCATATTCAAGGGTTACTTATGTTGGAGACAACCATTCTTATGGTAGAAGATATTTTGTTAATAGGTGACAAATACAAAAATATATGATCAAAAATAAATTTTTCCTGTGTTTTTTAATATTCTTTTCTCCCTAGATGTTTCTTCTGGCAATAACATGTGCATTCGTATCCAAAACACTATCTGGATCTTACATGAATTCCATGCTCACGCAAATAGAGAGACAATTCAACATCCCTACATTTCTAGTCGGATTTATTAACGGGAGTTTTGAGATTGGTAATGAATTATTTTTGCATTACTTCTTTTTATATTTTATCTATAAAACTAGTCTGAATTTTATTCTACTTATTTGCAATTTTAGGACTAATCTGACTAGTCTAATCTGACTGAATAACATGTTTTCCAAAATGAATGGATAGCCCTGCTAACTTTGCAATATTCTTAGAAACAATTCATTTAAATATTATCCCCCAAATAACACCTGAATATTGCCACATATCCAACCATTGGACTTTTTATTCTAATAGTTTTTTGGTCAGCTAGAATGAGTAGCAGAGTATTTAGAATTTTTATATTTAATCTATCATTTGATAATTCTTAAAACTCTATCTTCCTATGTAGAAGATATATATCATGGTAAACAAAGCTGTTTTCTAAAGGAAAACACGAGTATTTTTCTTCTCCTGCTGTTTCTGGGAGGTTAACAATTCTTCTTTCTAAGTCCAGAGGGAAAAAGAAACTGTTTTCACATCTCCCTGAATTTATTTCAGAAACAGACTCTAGGAAAGAATAAAATCTATTCTTACTGTCTGATTTTTGTGGAGGACTGGGAAGATGTGAAGACACGGGAAGAATGAGGAAGAGAGAGATTTCTCCTGTAAACAAAGCTGCATAGAAATATGAATACTATTCTTTCACAGTTTTAGAGTAGCTTCTACTTCCTCCAAGGTGAAAGTTACCTTTAATATACTTAATCAATATCTGGAAGAAAAATCGGGATTGAGGAGAGGCAAAGCTAAAACAGGTGATGCTTGATCTTGTCTCTTAGTGTTTAACCTATCCCCCCAACCCAACTCAGTACCACTTGTGGGCTGGATCCTGGTGAAGGAGTTAGAAATAACTCTTTATACAGTCCTGCCTGGACTCAGCTCACAATCTAATGGAGGGCATCAATGTACAATAATAATTTTAATTGAATGCAGTAAGTTCGGTGGCATAGATAGATGCAAAGTCCTATGGGAACATACATCAAGACACAGCCTTACTTAGGGAAGATGTTGGAGGATGAGTAAAAAGTTTTCTAGGTGAAGAAAGAGGGATGAGTGTGAAGGGAATTCCAATAGAAGAAGCATAAGGGCAAGGTAGTGTAGTAATTTGTATGGGGAGCAACATTCAGCCCAATATTATTGACTCACAAAGTTTATGTGGGAATTACTAAGATATGAGACTGGAGAAATGGGCAGCAGTGAGAAATCGACTATGGTTAGCCTTGTGTGTTTGCTATGGAACTTGCATAAAATAAAAATTATAAAAGTAAAAAGAAACCCCATTTTATTTGAATAAAATCATCAAAATATTAAAACAACTGGTCATATAGTAGTATTTGTGCTTACCAATACATTAAATATAATATCTACACTAAATTACAATACATTATACTACACTACAATACATTAAAAATAATATCTATACTTACCAATACATTAAATATAATATCTACACTAAACCCCAGGTTTACAGCTTGGGCAGTGGAGTGGATAGTGGTGCTGAGACAGAGAATAGGAAAAGGGGGACAAGACTGTGGTGGTGGCTATGGGGATGATGATGAGTTCTGTTTAGGCAAATTATTTGTGGTATTAGCAGTGAGGCCTTTGAGTAATGATGTCTTCATGGAAGTTATATGAGCTAGAAGCCTTGGAGGAGCTGTTTGGGCTGGAGCTACTGATTATTGAGTAAACGGGTGGTTTTTAAAACTAAAGAACAGATGAGGCTATTTAGGGAGAGGGTACAGGGAGATAAGTACCATGGACAAAGGGTGGATCCCTGAGGTGCACCAATACTTAAGGAATAGGTGGAAGAAAGGAGCCCACAAAAGTGTTAAGAGAAGGAATAGTCAGAGAATTAAGAGGGGAAGCAGGAGAGAATGTTATGATAGATACCAAGGGAGTAGAAGTTTCCAAAAGAAGAATTTGTCAGCAGTCTCAAAAGCATTAGACACATCCAGTTAGACAAGGATAGAAAACTATCCCCTGGGTTTTATGATATGATAATTGATGATTTTGGCCTGGGCACTTTTAGCTGAAGAGTAGATAGAGAAGCTAGAAGGCAGAAAGAGAGCAGTGACTTTGGGAAAGAATGAGAGGGGAAGAAGTGGAATCTGTGACTACAGGTGACGGTTTGGAGAGAAACTAGAAAATATCTGTAATTAAAATGCAGCAGAGAGGGAGACACTTAAAATGTATAAGAAAGATTTTAATTCTTGGACTAAGTTGCTGGAGAAATGGAGTAGGGTGTTAGACCTTGGATGGTCAGATGGGCACCACAACCTCTCAAACTGAAGGAAGGTGGAAAAGCCATTGAGGTGAGAAACCTGACTGCCCCAATTTTTTTGACAAAGTAAAAAGTATTAACTATGGAATGTGAGTGGCGATAGGTGGCTTGAGAAAAATGGTGAAGATCTGAAATAATTGCTGAAGGGAAGAGGAGAGGTAATTTACAGATGCCAATAAATGCATTAGTTTGCTTACCTTTCCTCGGTAATTTTTATAGACAGTGTTCTCCATACCTTTGATAAAAATATTATCTATCCATTTCTATTCCCTCTCAATGGTGATTATTTTACCAACAGAGAAAGGCAGCTTGAAATGCTCACCCTTACATGGAGAGAAGTCTCTTCCTTTCTTCTCATTTCAAAAGTGGATATGGCTTTTGAACGGTGGCTTTCTAGAGATAATACTTTCAACGTGGTTGGCTTTGATGATGGGGATTTTAGAAACCTAGGGAGGCCAGTGTGGTGGCAATTGGTGAGGCACCGTCCATATGAAACAAAATATAGGCACTGACATCTCTTCTTAACAAGGCAGACTAGAGCAAAACAGATATGGAAAGAAAAGTCTTCAAAATATACACTACTACTTGGAAAATTATTAACAACTTGAGGGAGAGTTTTTTAAATTTTTATCATTCTCAAGCTCATCATAGAGATTTTCCTTATGTAGAGTAGATCAGGGAAAATATTGATCACTGAATTTAAAATGTATCATATGAGAACTTCCTCATGTGTTTGGTTCTTTCAACCCTTTACGCCATTCTCATCAAGTCTTGTCCATTGGAATGGGGCCTCCCCAATTAGTTTCTTTATCCTTAAATTTCATCCTAAGATGTGGATAAATTTTTCATTGAATTTACTTCTCAAAGCAAGACTTACTTCTAAGACCCAGTTGGAGAAGTGAAGACCTACTGTTTTTTACTTCTAAGGAGATAAGTAAAAACAAACATAGATCCCTGGCTTGGATATATTGACCAATATTTAGTTACATTTAAATCATGAGTTAAAACATAAATCTATCTGAATTTGACTTTGGCTTCTCTTTTCAAGCATGGAGCAGACATGGAGGGAAAGGCCAGAGGTGACATACAGTCTAACACCTACTTTGGCATCCCATTTTTCTAAGCTACATAATCACACACAGAGTCTTTAACATCTCTCAGAACCATTGCCCAGTCCCACTGGCTTCTCTTCTTCTGCCCTCTTTAAATGTTGGTGTTCCACAGAGATCTGTTTACATATTTGCCGAATTGTGAAACAGAGTCCTTCTTCAAGGCACGAGTTGTGTCTTATTCATTTATTGCTTCATGCATCCCCCTAGCACCAGTCCTGGTATTTGAGAGAGTTTTTATACAATAAATGCCAGATAGTAAATGATTGGATGAAGCTAAGCTATTGTTCATTCTTATTGAAATATTCATTTTTTTATCTCAATTTTTTTCCTAGGAAATCTTTTGTTGATTATATTTGTGAGTTATTTTGGAACCAAATTGCATAGACCTATACTGATTGGTGTCGGATGTGTGGTTATGGGCATAGGGTGTTTCTTACAATCTCTACCTCATTTCCTCATGGACCTGTAAGTATTCCAGTTTCTGATGACTTTTTAAGCTCAACTTTTGATTGTATGGAATGAAACTTGAAATTTCCTTTCTAGGAGCAATACTTCCTAAAAGCACAGAGCACCGCAATGGGAGCTGAAAGATGGAGATTCCGTTCCACCAGTCTGTTGTGCTCTGGGCTGCCTTGCTTCACTTACATAGTCACATTTTTCCACCTATGAAACAGAGATTTGGGATTTTATGGAGTGGAGTCTGATGAAAAAATTTTAGGACCTGGCAAAATGTGGGCTTATTCTTTTCCGGGGACTATTTAGACACTTCTAATTACAATGAGGTTCTGTTTACTTGTATGTAGGTCATTAAGAGACAGGCCAGTCTGAAGGTTGATTTTTATTTTAATTTTACCAAAGTAATACGTGCACCAACTTGTAAAATTAAAATTATATTGAAAAAATTTATCCCCTGTCCCTTCAACATTGTCCATATTACTGCTTTCCAGGAGTAGCTACTTGCAACTCTTTTAGTTCTTTCTTCTGCTATTTGCCTCCATGGTTCTAAGTAAATGTTTATCCTTTTAGTTGTTAATACTTTTGTGTTATGTAATATATATTGATTTTCTGCTATAAAATTATATTCACTATTTCCATGTGTATGACTATGTAAGTATCTTTCACTGCTGAACCATGCTGTCATTCCTTTCTTATATCATCTTTATTTTCCTTGGATTTAATAATTGTTCCCTTTTTATTTGAGTCATTTTCTTTTTATCTCTCACTAATCACCAAACTCTCCACTGATAGGGCAACATCTCAAAATGCTCATACATATCACAGGGTTTCATTTTTGTCTTAGAGATACCTCTATGTCACCATCAATCCTCTGTCTGCAATCTGAACTGGAATCTCCCTAGGCTTGGTGCATGGCTCCTTCCTTGAAATTTTCTCTCACCATTATTCTTGGGAATTTTCCAATGACTCTTTTGTTCTTTGAATGTATCTTTTTAAGGAACATTTTGTTCTTCTTTCAAGAATGCAATGTCTTTTTCCATCTAAATTTTCTTCATCTCTCTTCATTCTCTCTGTTTTCTCTGAATGTACAGTTTTTATTTGTTTTGTCTCTATCTTTACTATTACAGGCTTTCCCCATATATCTGGTGGTTCTTGGTTATCTATTCATATTTAAGAGAGAGGAATAACAACAACAAGCTAACTGGAAGTTCTGTGTGTGTGTATAAGTCTTAATCAACGGGGGACTTCTTTGTCGGGTGATTTGTACAGGGACTGGTTATTTTTTAGGTGGCTCAGAACTGCCCATAAACTATCAGCACATGGGAGTGGGAATCTCATTTTTCGGTATGTCGATTTTTTTTAACCTAATATCTGCAGTTTTTAGTATGGCTTCCCTATCCTCGGTGTCTATTTAGTCTCTAGAGCAAAGGCCACATTCAGTTGCAATGGCAGAGGATGTCTATAAGGGCTTAACTGCTCTTTATACACACTTTAAAGCAATCTTCTTTTGGGACTATGCATATTCTCATTTTAGAAGTATCTTGTTTCTTGCCTGAAGTTTTCCAGGTTTGTGTGGCATGTGTTTAGTTGCTCTCCTACAGGCACTTACTCAGGGCTGTGTTTCTCATATCTACAAATCTAGTGATCACTCAACTGCTTTTCCATTTTCAAAATCCTATTAAACTCTCTCTTTTTGTCAAATCTTCCCTTCTCTTTATCCATATGACATTATACCTTTCCTTTCCTATTTTAAAATCCATTTACTACCATTTTGCTGATGTTTGGGGAATGAATGGACATGGAATGAGTTATTGGGTTTTAAGTAGGTAATTTAAATGAAAAAGATATTTTAACTTTCAGGTATTTCTGAAGGGATCAGTGGTTTCAAGGCAAAGAATTTCTACTGTTCTTTTATTTCCTTTCCTACCCTATCCCATCCTATCCAAGACAATATCAAGTAATATTCAGCTATTATTTTCATTTCTTTCTACACTCTGCCAAAGGTATTATTCTTTTCCTCCTCCTCCTCCTCCTCCTCCTCCTTCTCCTTCTCCTTCTCCTTCTCCTTCTTTCTCCTTCTCCTTCTCCTTCTTTCTCCTTCTCCTTCTCCTTCTTCTTCTTTTTTTGTCTGAAGCTTCCATGTCTCATGGGATCATGGATGTGGAGACAGAAGCCTTTGTCCACGATTCATAGCCAAATTCTATGGGTATGACTGGGCAGTTATTCTAAGGGGAAGGTATTTTAACCCTTTTTATTATGTTCTATAACATAGTAATTAGGACTATTGGTGACATCCAAGCATAACACTCTTTAGCTCATTTGAAACTCAGAAAGGCAAGTTTTCTTTGGCTTTCTCTTATCTAATAGAAATATAGAAACCAACCCAGTGCAAGTTCTAACAAAGAGAGCTGGACATATTTTCCTCCATTGTTGCAGCAAGTAATTTTCTTTCTGAGAAAGGGCATGTGGATCTTGTGGTAATTTGCCTAAGATAAATGGTCAGAGTTTATTAACACTTTTGTTCTCATGAGAAGAGAAAAAGACATTACATTGTGCCGCCACAGTGTTTGAGATTCTCCTAAGTTTTCTCATTATAATGGGTACATGTTTTGTTTCTCTGAGGGCATTAATGAACACATGAAGGAATTATTGTTTGGATTCTCAGAAAGTGGGAGACTTTTTTTGTTGTGTTGTTTTTCTCCCCAGAGCCTTTAATTACACTTTGTTGAATCTATTATTTTTCTTGGTTTTTGTTCCTTATCCCACAGTAATTATTTCCAGGAAATGATCACCTAAAAACCACTGAAGGTTGATGCCAGATAATTTAAAAGGTATATCATCCCCCTACAGATAATTGAAAGCTAGCTGTCAGGGCGCCTGGGTGGCTCAGTTGGTTAAGCGACTGCCTTTGGCTCAGGTCATGATCCTGGAGTCCCAGGATCAAGTCCCACATTGGGTTCCCTGCTCAGCGGGGGGTCTGCTTCTCCCTCTGACCCTCTTCCCTCTCGTGCTCTCTGTCTCTCAATCTCTCTCTAAAAAAAAAAAAAAAAAGAAAGCTAGCTGTCAAGTGATTGTACGTTGACAGTGAGTGGCAAGTTCTTTTCAGTGATATTAATTTATGATGATTAAGTGGCAAAATGAAATCTTTCCTGGATTTGGATGTTGTGTCTTATGTGAAGCAGGAGTTGTTAATCTGCACAATGCTCACATTGTCTTCATTGGCTCCCTAACATCACCATGTTTTCCCTGTGTTCATACAGATATGAATATGAATCTACAGTTTCAGTTTTAGGCAATTTGTCCTCAAACAGTTTCTTGTGTATGGAAAATGGAACCCAGATTTTCAGACCAACAGAAGATCCATCAGGTTGTGTACTTCATTGTATTGCTTTCTGTTCAGTGAATTTGTAACTGAACACTTTCTGCTGAGGGGCTTTGAATGTTATTAAGTTTGGTTAAGTGAGTAAGGTAAATGAACAAAAGACACTTTTTTTCAGAGATTTTGGAGGAGATCATGGAGGGAAATAGAAATGGCTCATAATTTAAATGTTATTCCTCTTATATTTGAATATACTTAATAAGAATGTCTTATCTGTTCTTTGTAATGGTTATTTATTTATTTATTTATTTTTGCAATGGTTATTTAAAAATAAGTCAGAGACATCCATCCAAGGACGACTTAGAGTTAATTCTATAGAGGAAAACATCTTAGAAAGATGGATTTAGGCTGATGATTTGTAAATGAGTAATGGAAATAAAAACAAAAAGATGTGTGTTATAGCACTGATCTATAGCAGAGAAAGCAGGCAAGTATGCTATAACCTTGATTTACTCTATTCTCTTTCTGCTGAAGTAGGAACTTGTCTTTCTGCCCTACTTCTTCCTCTTTACCAGAGGTACTAATTTATAGTCTGACACAATAGTGGTGCTTCTTCTGGCTTTCTGCAGGCCCAGGCACCAACATGCCAGCTTCTACTCCTTCATATGTTAAGGGACCTCCTATATAATCTTCTGGTGATGCTTAGTCTGGAAGTAACCCATTGATTGACCACAGACCAGAACTTCTCTTCCTCTGATGAGGACATTTTTATGCTGGATTCATATCAGTGGGGGTTACATTGGTCCCCAAGGCTGGGAATTTCACTGCTGGCATGGAATCAGAGGAAACTAAACAGCTTCAAGGAGTGTAAGAATAGCTGTCTCAGAAACTCTAAGCCAAAGCAACTCCCTGGGGACAGAAAGAAAGAAACAAACAAACAAAAAAGCCAGTGACGTCAATGGTGGCCTATATTCTCTTCTTAAACTGACTTTTGCCAAAGACTGACCTAGGTCTTATTTTCTATTTTTTTTTTTAAATATGCATTGTAATATTTATTTATTTATTTTTATTTTTAAAAGATTTTATTTATTTATTTGAGAGAGAGAATGAGAGACAGGGAGCACAAGAAGGAAGAGGGCAGAGGGAGAAGCAGACTCCCTGTTGAGCAGGGAGCCCGATGTGGGACTCGATCCCGGGACTCCAGGATCATGACCTGAGCCGAAGGCAGTTGCTTAACCAACTGAGCCACCCAGGCGCCCGCATTGTAATATTTAAATCAAAACCTTTCCAGTCTAGTGAATCTCCAGAAACGTACATTAATTCTTTGATCACCTGAAACATGTTAAATTTTGTCCTGGAGTAGGCCTAGAATTTGCCTGTGATCTCTAGACACAAATCACTGCGCTCACCATAAAAAAAAAACCACATGAATACCCAGAAATGGACGTTATGATTTTCTGGACTGGGAAAGACTGAGAGATAAACCTCACAAGATATTTCCAGGCCCAGCTGTGCTCAGGAGCCTCACATCTGTGAGTACCTGGGCAGATTATAGGAGATAAAAATAAGTTGTCATTCACTTTCCTGAAAACATGACCCTACAGAGTATCCTCCTGGCTTGATAGCTGTATGGCTTAGAACAGAATTGGCTGTTTTCAGACAACTGCCTCTCTTCCTCCCTTTCATTCTCTTTGGCCTACTCTTTGTTATTCCACTAAGCAGTACTGCTCCAAGGATTGGGCTGGGTTTCTCTGTTAAAAATTATTTGGTGGTTACAGCATACAGTAGGTCCTACAGAGAAAATGCGATTACTACCCAGTTAAATATTTTTAGTTTCTATAAAGTAATTAGAGCTATAGAGAACTCAGACTTCAGTGAGATTCTTATTTAAATCTTACAGTATCAGTTCTAGGGAGAGATAATTGTGTTTCTTTTCTCTTCCCTGAGTTAGTATAGAAGTGGGGTAGCTCTCACAGCAGCTAGCTGGGTTCAGTAGTTGCTGATAAACTATCTCTCTGCAGGGAAAAAGTTCTGGCTTTTAGTGCTTGTCAATTTCTGTGCATAAATACTGTCATCAAACTACCAACGTGTTGCCATTAAATACTAAATTGAAAAGAGATGTGTATACTCTTCATCTATCCCAACCCAGTAGGAATTGGCTCCCGGATACCACTTACATTTGACCACACCTAAGTATCCTGTCAGAAAATGCAAGTGGGATGGTCCAATGATACATTGCTGACATAGTAGTATAAATCACTGACAAGATGCCATGTCACATAAGAACTGTGAAATGTTTACCAAAAATGTAGAATTAAGTATTACTGATATTTTACTACCAAATCACTAATACCATATCTTTTTTTTCTTTAAATACAGACTGTGTGAAAGAAGTTAAATCATTGATGTGGGTATACGTACTAGTAGGAAATATCATACGTGGAATTGGTGAAACTCCCATCATGCCTTTGGGTATTTCCTACATAGAAGATTTTGCCAAATCTGAAAACTCTCCTTTTTATATTGGTGAGTCTGAAAATCTGCCTTAGCCTCTTCTCAGGAAAGGAAGTTCCTTACAGGTAGATGTCAGTTACTCGGACTCAGTGATTTCCAGAATGACGACCAGAGTACCTTGGTACAGCTGGCAATCAATAAAAGTTTACTGAATTAAGCTAACTCCAAAAAAGCTACTTTTCTAACTCTGCTTTTTGCTATTAAAAATACCACTCATGGGCACCTGGGTGGCTCAGTTGGTTAAGCGACTGCCTTCGGCTCAGGTCATGATCCTGGAGTCCCTGGATTGAGTCCCGCATCGGGCTCCCTGCTCGGCGGGGAGTCTGCTTCTCCCTCTGACCCTCCCCCTCTTGCGCTCTCTCTCTCACTCTCTCTCTCTCTAATAAATAAATTAAAAAAAAAATACCACTCATCTAGTTGCCCCCAGAGTCCTCTTTGACTCATCCATTTCTTTGGCACCACTCTATATCAAGTCTGTTAAGTGATTTACCAATGTTTTCTTTAAAATGTCTCATATTCAAAATCTTTCTATTTTCATTACCTCTATTTTTGTTTGGGTCTACTTCATCTGTAGATTATTATAACATCTTCATTAGTTACTAGCATTTTCTTTCAATTTCTTATAAACATTTTTACAGTATATTTTTTCTCAAATATTGTTTTAATCATGTCTTCTCTACCATGTCTATAAAACATACTGGCTCTTTCTTTACTAAATCTGACCTCTCCACTTATTACTCAGTCTAGTTTCTTCACAATCTCTCCATGCTAGTCAGGCTTTTTCAGATTCTTCACAAATATCTGGTTCATACTTTTGGGAATGTTTCTTGAAATTTCCTTTTCTAAAATCCATCAATGTCACCTCCCACAATAACCAAAATAAGATCTACCTTCTTATGTTGTCTTCCAGTCTCCTAAATGTTCTTAATTTATTATGAATAACTTATTTGTATTCTTTAGTTATTCCATCTGTTGTTATTTACAAAAGTGTAACTTTTAGTCTGGAGACATTTTGCTATTAATGTAGACATATATTTTAAGAACCAGAAATGTCAAAGAGGGTGAAAGAGGATCAGAACAGAGCTACACATAACGAAGATAGGTCAAAATATTTAGAGATCCTTACCCCGAGTAATCTTTGGCAATTTTTGATCACTCATTG
Organism: Mirounga leonina; assembly: GCF_011800145.1. Taxonomy (NCBI): domain Eukaryota; kingdom Metazoa; phylum Chordata; class Mammalia; order Carnivora; family Phocidae; genus Mirounga; species Mirounga leonina. The sequence continues at coordinate 13,048,186 of NW_023270504.1, forward strand.
ATTTTGCAATAAGATTTTGCGATGTTTTTCTTTTCTGTCCTTTCAAATCCCTTCACGTACTTATCTTGAAAGAATACAAATACTTGCCTGCAATAAATTAACAAACACTGTGTTATAATCTGTATTTCTTTATTCAATAAATACTAGGGCGTATAATATATGGAAATAATAGTAATAATCTCTATATGTACTAAGATGAATAAGACATAGTCCATATAAGGTTTAGTATATAAATAACTACATAATTATAAATCAACCAAATCTGATAAATACCTGTGTGTAATTAAATCTGAAAAAATTAGACTTAAGAAAATGAAATAAATGTGCACATGCATATAATTAAATAACTATAAGTCAATAAGCTATACCATGGAAGAAAATAATTCCATGTATGGCTTTGAAGTTTAGGAGAGAATATAAAAGCTAGAAATGAATTTTGAGAATCACTTATATAGAGAAAATAAATGAAATTGAGGGAGAAAAACAAGTTTTGTCCTGGGAAGCCATATATAGTGAGAAATCCTAGGTTAAAACACTAGGGAACACTTTTAGTTATTGAGCAGAATAGGAAGAAGAAAATCAAAGGAGTAGTCACAAGGGAAAGAGTAAACAATAAGTGCATAGTTTTGTGAAAGTATTAGGAGGAAAATTCAAAAGAGGAGCTAGCCTGCAAAGTCAAATAACATAAAGAGTTAGGAGAATGGAGACCAGAAAAGGACACCAAATAAGTGGCAAAAAGAACACTGGTGCTACCTGCAAGTATTTTGAGAAGAATGTGGAAGCATTTGAGTAGATTCAGGAAGTGGTGAGGATGTAAATGCAGAGTCTAGTGAAAGGAAAGAAAGCAGGGTGGATGTGAGATACTGTAATCAGTGAATCAGGGAGACTGAACCAACACAAGAAAGGGCATGTTTAGTTGAGCAAGACCTCAGAGAAGATAGAAGGGGTTGCGGTCAAGAAGTCAGGTCTGTGTCCAGGAGAGGGTTAGCCTACGGAACGGTGGAGAAGGCAGAAGACATATTTTGAAGTAAGGAGGAACAAGTAGAAGAAGCTGGAGAAGCTGTCTGGGTTTCCAGCAGCCAGGAAGGCTCAGCCTCGATTCTGAATTGTAGATAAGCCATGAGCTCACTGATGATGAAATTCTAGATGAGTAAGAAGTCTTGAGGGCAGAGGGGACTGATAAGAATGGAAGACAAGAATTGAAGGATAAGAAAGGAGATCATGATGAAAGAAGAGAAGTAGCAGTAATGGTGAGGACATAGCCAGAAGAGGTTTCAAATCAGAAATGTGGGAGTGAAAGCTTTCTGAGAAACATGCCATGAGAAATTTATTGTAATGTGGTGCTGGTCTAGAATTCCTCCGAAAATGTGCGTACGGAAAGCAGCAAAAGAATCTCACTCTGTGTTGTGGTTTTGTCAACAGTGTGATCCCAGCCTATGCTCCTACAGCAGATTTACTTGCGATTTATCACGCAAGAGAATTTGGAGGCCTAGAGAAAGTGGTTTTAAATCTTGAGGTTCTTTTTCTCCACATTAACAGAAATAAACTGGTTACTTATATGTACATAAAGCTTAATTTTCTCACAAATTGAAAGTTTAAGGCAAACATATCTGAGGCAAAAACAATGCAGTCTTCAGACTCTTTATGGAATTAGGACTCTTTATGTGGGTATATAACTATACTATAACTTTGTATTTTCATTTATTTTTAGGGTTTGTAGAAACAGGAGCTATCATTGGTCCTTTGATTGGACTTTTGTTAGCATCATTCTGTGCAAATGTTTATGTTGACACTGGATCTGTGAACACAGGTAATTCAATAAAATTTATTTATAGGTCTAGAATATACAAATCACCTTCAGTTATGTTATCACAGGTAGTTCTTGCTTTAGTGGGTCAACTCGGTGAGTTGACTAATTCTACTTTTCAGGTGTGCAAACTGGAGTAAAGGAGTTTAAATAATTTTTCGAATATTTCAAACCAGTGAACAAGAAAACAAGTTAAAATGCTGACCTTCTGACACAAAAGCCAGTGCTCTTTCTATTGTGTCACAACCATGTTTCCTTTTCTCAAGAGATATAAAGACAACGTAGGTCTGAATTTCTTTTAATCAAATAATCATTTATATGTAGTTAAATAGAGCTTGGAATTAGTTCATAAATATCTGTTTATAAATTCCCTACAGGAGAGGACAGAGAACCAAAATAATTTATTGCTAGGCAGTATTGTAATACCACATGTTGTCAGACAAATTTTATGAATGTCTAAATTGTTTACAAGGTCTGTACTTGGATAAAACCTGAGAACTGGTTTTATTAATAATATAATAGTAATATTAATAACTTTCTATAGTTCATGCAGGAAATCGTGACCAGCTAATAAAATGTGTATATTTCTTTACAGATGATCTGACCATAACTCCCACTGATACTCGTTGGGTTGGTGCATGGTGGTTTGGCTTTTTGATTTGTGCAGGAGTGAATGTGCTCACTGCCATTCCTTTTTTCTTTTTGCCCAAAACGCTTCCAAAGGAAGGACTAAAGAATAATGCAGACGTCATTAAAAATGACAAAAAAGAGAAACAAAGAGAAGAGGTCAAGAAGGAAAAGGATGGAATCACTAAAGGCAAATATAAGAATTCTAAATACTATATAATTTACTTTTTGTTTTTTAGAGATGTGTCTCTATTTCATTCTAACACTATATCACGCTAGGGTGCATTAAGACAATTTGTCATTAACAGTCAGTAGTCAATAATGTCTAACAAGTCTGAGTCTTCCTGTGCTACTACTTGGGAATAAGTAATATAATTTGGAAGCCAAACTATCTGTAATCAGTATGTATATAAAATTTTATTTCAATTCAGACACTAAATAAATTCCCATTTGCTTTTAAAAAATCTTTTTTTATAGAGAACATAGGTCTAATTAAAAAAAAAGAAATTCGAACTGAGAACAAAAGGAGGAAAAAATATACACTATTGCAAATAAATATATAGTTCTGAAATAAAAAAATGTTAGCTTGACTGTGAGCTTCCTGCAAGTTAAGGCAGGGAAAGAAAACATGATAAGTCCCATAACTCTCTATATTTGATAGAGAGAAGAAGAAGAATTCTTAAAGAGAAAGTGTTCTCCAAGTAACACTTTGTAAAAAAAAGAAAAACTCATCATATGATGTATAATGCAGGCAATATTGAACCACGTAGTAGTTTTCCAGCAAGTACAAATGCATATTTTATAGAACAGGAATTTTTTTTTTTCCTTTTTGGATACATCTTCAATAAAAGTTCAAAGAATAATTTACAGAAAGTGTTTCTATGGGAAACAAAGCTAAAGTAGTCTAAGTGTTTAATGTTCAAGAACACTGATTCTCAAACTTGTCCATATGTTGGAATTACCTGGGAAATTTTAAAAAATTACTGATGCCCAGAAATACTGTAGTATTCCCAGGAGGTCTGATTTAATTAGTACGAGGTATGGCCTGGGCCTTGGAATTCTTAGAGATTGTTCATTTACAAGGTAAAGAGGGACTCAGTCTCCTTATCTGTAAAATGGGGTAATAACAGTACTTATTATTACAGAGTTGTTGTGTGAGGGTAAAAGGAGATCTGGCACATATTACTATTATTACTGCTATTAGTATTAGTGTTATTATTGTTGCTGTTGCTACTTCTACCAACACCCATAAATTATAAGACCTGTTTGCACAGAATTTTTATTAACAATTACACATTCACTTAAACTACTATTAAACATAATACTTCTCAGATCATTAGAAGCCAATTCAGAACCTTTCAAATTCCAGGGTGGTCATGATTATATTAACAATTCCTTTGGAAAGGCTGATATGGACTGATAGAAGATTTTAACACAGAATATTGTTTGTGATCTGCAAAGATCAGTTGGGGAAAGAACTGAGCTTAGTATGAGACATATAGAAAACACGTGGAGCGGGGAGCCTGGGTGGCTCAGTCGTTAAGCATCTGCCTTCAGCTCAGGTCATGATCCCAGGGTCCTGGGATCGAGCCCCGCATCGGGCTCCCTGCTCAGCGGGAAGCCTGCTTCTCCCTCTCCCACTCCCCCTGCTTGTGTTCCCTCTCTCGCTGTGTCTCTCTCTGTCAAATAAATAAATAAAATCTTTAAAAAAAAAAAAAAGAAAAGAAAACAAGTGGAGCTTAGTATGAGACATACAGAAAAGAGATTTGAACTACTGAGACTCATCTATTAGGACAGAGATGTCAACAAATATGGACAACTTAAAAAGCTCCAAAGTGCTCTGAACACAACTTTCTCACCTGCCATGTACTTTATTCATAAATATGAATTCTACAGCCAAAATAGATTTCTTTGCATTAAGCTATGCTACCTTCTCTCTCTCTCAGTTTGTTTATTTATTGATTCTTTGGATTTCAGGCAGCTTATTGAGCAAAAAATACACAATAAGTAAGGAAATCAAGACAAAGAATGTGAAGATAGGAAAAGTGAAAACTAATTATAAGTGAGACTTTGACTCCAAAATGGTGGCAGGGTGACCTTGGAACATTTCCAAGAGATGGGCCACAAATTTGGCCCTAAGCTGTGTCAGTCCACACCAACAGGGGAAAGTTTGGGTTATATCATTTACATAACCCTTAGTATGTACCAAATGAATCAAGATCTCAGAGAGTGGAACCTGGTGTTTTGTATTTTAAAAGATCTCCAGGTGGTTTCATTGTGTATCCAGTGTGAACCTCTGACAGGACCAAACTGTTGTTCTGGGGAAGTAGAAAAATACCCAGTACTTGAGAAAATTATATCCCATGAATTTCCACATATTTTAAATGCTCAGGAACAATAATATCAATATTTGAGTGTGAACTTTATCAAGTTGATCTCCTTCTAAATTTTAAAAACAGAACAAGCATCTTTCAGTCTAGATGATCTCTAGAAAAGAGAGGCTATTAATAGAAGGGAAAAAAAGGAACTGGTGTGAATGCAGACAATATTTTGGTCATGTTATAGTTTTTCCTTAAGACACAATAACAACTTAGTGATGGTAAAACTGTTATGTTTGGCTCCCTGCCCAGTCAGCTGCATTACTGACTTGCAGAGGGTACCAAAATGATATAACTTTGGCTTTCAAGAAGTAACAAAACAAAATAAAGCAAAACAAAACCCAGTATGTGCACTATAAGCAAAAATCTTAATTTGGGAGGGGAGGTTCATGTTTTAGAAAAAGTCAATCTTAAAATGCAAAGCCAAGCTAGTTTAACACTATTGTCATTCTTTCATTTCAGATTTTTTACCGTTCATGAAAAGTCTTTTATGCAACCCAGTTTACATGCTTTTCATACTAATAAGCATTGTACAGTTCAATGCATTTGTTAATATGTTCACCTTCATGCCTAAATATCTGGAACAGCAATATGGAAAATCAGCTTCAGATGCAATCTTTCTAATCGGTATGTTTATTCTTCTCTATGTTAGTAGCTCACTTTTTTTTTTTTTTTTAACCATGAAAGGGTAAACAGTGTGATGATGGGTCTAGGAAACTCCTAAATTGAAATATGTGGAGATGTTTCTGTCCCTGGTACATTTCCCCCTTCCGTTCTCCAGGGAAATCCACAAACGGGAGGGAAGGACAGAAGCCAGGAAATCCTGGCTTTCTTCTCTGCTCTCTTGCCGGTCAGAATACAAATTCAAAATATTTTTGGAAATCTTGGGGAATGTACAGATTAGAGATAATTTTCAGAGAGGCAAACCATTAATGTAAAAAGGAAAACAATGTTAATTCATTAGGAGTCTGAGTTTTACTCTTGTAACTCCAGGATATGAATTCCATGTCTCTCCTTAGTTCCCTGGGCCCCCTGGTGGTTTGAGATGTCTTTGCAGCCCACGCATTCTGATTTTTCCGTGACCCCATTAACTTCAGTGGCTCTCTTCCACTTTGGGTTTCTCCTGAGAGCTTTTTACTGTTTTGAAAAGTGAATTTCCCAGACTACCTGCATCCACATCACCTAGAATGCTTGTTAAAATTTCAGATACCTGGTGCCCACCGAAGACATACTAAATTAGACAATCTGGTGTGGGATTCTGGAATGGACTTTTAACCACTCTCCCAAGAAAATGTGATGGGATTCACTTACCCTGGCATTGTAAGAATGCAACCAAGGGCTGTCTTGTCCTTATCCTTGATTTTTTTCCCTTTTTTTTAGGGAGAGGGACACGAAGCATAAATATACTTGACAATCACAGGTTCAGCAAAGTAAGCCTCCAAAGTACCTTGAGCTAAGTCAAATTCTTATCGACTAGAGAGGGTTTAAACAACTGTAAAATCATATTACTCACAAACTACTGGTCAACTTTGACTTGTCAGTCCTACCTGAACCATTAGAAAGAAATGTACATCATGAGCCCTGCATACAAGAAATTTACAACCTACTATAATTAATTAAATGAAGGATAGTGATAACAGTCTTCAAAATATACTTTGACATTGTGGGTCATTTAAAAATCTCTCTGTACATAATATGTAACTAAATGGAGATAAAATTCAATCAGCTTTCTTCACTTTGAGTTGGACCTAAATGGTTTCTTATGCAAGACATATTAGATAAAAAGTGGTATCTTATTTGTTCTTTTGCTAAGTCACTTTGTAAACAACATTTCACTTACATTTATAGGCATTTATAACTTACCTCCAATATGCCTTGGATATATAGCTGGTGGTTTAATTATGAAGAAGTTCAAGATTACTGTCAAACAAGCTGCCCACATAGGATGTTGGTTATCTTTATTTGAATATCTTCTCCATTTTTTGTGTTTTCTCATGATCTGTGATAATTCTTCAGTTGCTGGCATAACTACCACTTATAAAGGGTATGTTGTTTTCTAATGAATGTCATATTTTTAAAACAGTTAATAATATATTTTATTCAATGATTACCCATGACCAGCTAATCGGAATTAATAACAATAATCCATGGTCTTTATCTTTCCTCCATCTGTCAATTGTAAGCCTATCCCTCCAGGCTCTAGGTTTATTAAAGAGCCTGGGAACATATTATAGGGTTAGTGAGTTATGACTGCACGTGTGTGTGTGTGTGTGTGTGTCTTTTTGATATCCTAGTAGATATTAAAGTTGATATCAAAGAAACTACCAATAGTTTTAGGTTGTATTAGGATATGTGATCCATATATTTTATACTCTCATAAATGGGTAAAATTAAGAATTAACTATATAGTCTCAATCACCTTCATATGTTTCCACAATGGGCTTACATCCAGCATAACTGAATCCTAATACATGATATATTAATTCATATGTGAATTCATACATTTCATTTGTCTAATTAAGTCTCTATCATTGAATAGTTTTGGGTTTGTATTTGAGGGTTATCTGAATTTATAGGAAAGTTATGCATAGTAATGTTTTCTCTTGACTTTTGATAATACACATCCTAACAGATGTGAGATGGTATCTTGTGGCTTTGATTTTTATTTCTCTGATGATTGGTGATATTGAACTTTCATTTACTTATTGGCCATTTGTATATCTTCTTGGGAAAATTTTCTATTTAGTTCCTCCGCCCATTTTAACACTTGGTCTTAGCAAAAAGGCTAAGAAGCGATCCTCTGTCCATTTTAAAATCAGATTGTTTGCTTTTTTGCTATTGAGTTTTATTAGTTTTTTAAATGTATTCTGGATATTAATCCTTTATCAGATGTATGACTTGCAAATATTTACTCCCATTCCATAGGGTGTCTTTTCATTTTGTTCCTGATTTCCCTTGCTGTCTGGAAGCTTTTTAGTTGATGTAGTTCCACTTGTTTATTTTTGCTTTTGTTACCTGTGCTTTTTGGTGTCCAATCCAAAAAATCATTGCCAAGACTGATGTCAAGGAGTTTACCCACTATATTTTCTTCTAGGTCTTAAATTTAAGGCTTTAATCCGTTTGAGTTTATTTTTTGTGTATTGTATAAGATAGGGGTCTAGTTTCACTCTTTTGCATGTGGCTGTCCAGTTTCCCAACATCATTTATGAAGAGAGTATCCTTTCTCCACAGTAAATTCTTGGTTTGCTTGTGATAATTAACTACATATGCATGGTTTATTTCTGGGTTCTCTATTCTGTTCCATAATCTTTGTGACTCTTTTATATGCTAATACCATGCTGTTTTGATTACTATAGCTTTGTAAAATAGTTTGAAATCAGGAAGTGTGATACCTCCAGTTTTGTTCTTCTTTCTCAAGATTGCTTTGGCTACCTTTTTGTGGATCCATAAAAATTTTAGAATTGTTTTTCTATGTTTATGAAAAATGCCACTGGAATCTGTTTAGGGATTGCACTAAATCTGCGGATTGTTTTGGGTAGTCTGGACGTTTTAGCAATATTAATTCTTCCAATCCATGAGCATGGAATATCTTTCTATTTATTGGTGTCTTCCTCAGTTGCTTTCATCAATGTCTTAAAGTTTTCAGTGTACAGATTCTCACATCCTTGGTTAAATTTATTCCTTAAGTATTTATTCTTTTGATGCAATTATTGGATTGTTTTCTTAATTTCTCTGCTAATGTTTTGTTAAGGCTGAGCTTCACAAGGTGCTGACCGTGCTCTACTCTTGGGCAAGGTTGCTGGCCAGGCTCTCTGGAGGAGAGAGGCCTCTAGTTGTATCCCAGAGCTGGGTGGTGCTAGAAACCATCCTCTGGTTGGGCAGAATCGCTGTCCACATTCTCTCATCAGGTGAGGCTGCAAGCTCTGCTCCATGATTGGGCAGAGTCACTGACTAGGTTCCCTGCCTGAGCAAGGCTTCAGGCTATGTTCAGCAATTGGGTAGGGCCAAAGGCTGGGCTCGGCTGCTGGGTGGTGCTGTAGTCTGGGCTCTGAGGCTACCCAGGGTTGCTGTTCAGGCTCCTTGTTTATGTGGGGCCAGAGGTTATGCTTAACAGTAGGGCAGAGCTATTAGCTTGGTTCCCAGACTGAGCAGGGCTATAGGATGGACTCTGTGGCTTAGGTTCTCAGGCCAGGCTTTCTGGATGGGTGGGACTGGAGGCTATGCTCAGTAGTTAGGCAGGATTGTGAATTTGCTTCCCTGCCCAGATGGGGCAGTTGAACTGTCTCCACAGCCAGTATGGCCTGTTGACTAGGTACCAAATCAAGCAGAAGTGCCAACTGAGCTCCTTGGCAAAAAGAAGTCACCATTCAGCTCTGTAGATGAGTAGAACCACAGGCTGGGATCTGTACTTGGACAATGCTGCAAGTAAGAACACAGTCCACCAAGATCTGAGTGCCGGTTGCTGTAATCCCTGCCCCCCTTCTCCTTCTCTATCTAATTCTTAATGAGTGAGGCCTGCAGATTCTCCCAGTGATCCTCACGAGGTGAGACCTGAATGGACCTCCTTGGAAGCAACCCACAATGCTGAGGGAGCTTGATGTCAACCTTGGGCTCTCTTTTCCCACTGGCAAAATTGTAGGCCCAGGAGGGCCCTCTCAGTGTGGTGTTATGCTGACCTGGGGGTGGGGCAATTTGATTAGAGTGTAACTACTCCTTGTACCCTTCCATTGTGGTCTTTCTAGGTCTTCATGTTCCAAGGGGGTGCTTTAGCCTCACCCTCAGGTACTGGGATTTTCACAATGGTATCGTATCTATGGATAGCTGCTAATTGGTCTTCTTGGGAGGGAGACTGGTCAAGAACACCTATGTTGCCATTTTGATGACCACTGGACATTCTTTATACTAGGAGAACGTATTTGTTTACTCAAGCAGTTAGATTTCTAAAGTTAAATGTACTATCTGCATTACAAATTGAACTTACAGATTTTGATCTTCAAGGTTTCTTTGAAACAAGATCTCTTGTTACTTACTACCATATGGATTAACCATAGGGATTAGGTCATCTTCATTTTTGAGTTCTAATAATACCTGAAAAAAACACCCTCTATATGGAAGGCACTCAGTTAATGTCTGTTAATTAGCTATTTGTTTACCTGAAGTAAATCATTGAAAAGTGGCTATGTGTCACCAAAACAGGTATTTTTTTTTATGCCAGAGCTTAGTACTGAGGTCACACATCGATGTTGGGAAGATTTCTGTTTCTACTTTGGGGAGGAGAGGAAATATAATTTTGGATTAAGATGAAAAGAAGAAAAAGAAAATGCTCTAATAGTCTTTCAATATCCATGCATTATTTTAAATCATTTCAGAATGCAACAAGATTTATATGTGGGAAATACCATCCTTGCTGATTGTAACAGGGATTGCAACTGTCCAACTAAAACATGGGACCCTGTGTGTGGAAACAATGGTGTGTCATATATGTCAGCTTGTCTTGCTGGCTGTGAGACATCTGTTGGAACAGGAATAAATATGGTAATACATTCTATTGGTCTTTTTACAGAACTTTGGTTTTATGCATTCCATTGGAGCTTTCCAACATGAACTGGCTCCACATTTGATAAAAGTAAAATTAAAGTCTTTCTGTATGTTCATTTGATTTACCTTTTATTTCATAAATCTTATTTTAAACCTCCACAGTGTCTGACCACTAATCATTTTCTTTAATTTTTTTATTTGAGTATAGTGGACACTGATCACTGATCTTTAATTTCATAGCAGTGACGTCATTACTCAGATAATTCTTTTTTTTTGCATTTTAAAAATTTTATTATGTTATGTTAATCACCATACATTGCATCATTAGTTTTTGATGTAGTGTTCCATGATTCATTGTTTGCGTATAACACCCAGTACTCCATTCAGTACACGCCCTCTTTAATACCCATCACCAGGCTAACCCATCCCCCCACCCCCTCACCTCTAGAACCCTCAGTTTGTTTCTCAGAGTCCACAGTCTCTCATGGTTCATCTGCCCTCCAATTTCCCCCCCTTCATTGTTCCCTTCCTACTATCTTCTTCTTCTTTTTTTTTTTTTAACATATAATGTATTATTTGTTTCAGAGGTACAGGTCTGTGATTCATCAGTCCCACACAATTCACAGTGCTCACCATAGCACATACCCTCCCCAATGTCTATCACCCAGCCACCCCATGCCTCCCACCCCCCACCACTCCAGCAACCCTCAGTTTGTTTGCCGAGATTAAGAATTCCTCATATCAGTGAGATCATACGATACTTGTCTTTCTCTGATTGACTTATAACCCTCCTACACTGTTGGTGGGAATGCAAGCTGGTGCAGCCACTCTGGAAAACAGTATGGAGGTTCCTCAAAAAGTTGAAAATAGAGCTACCATACAACCCAGCAATTGCACTACTGGGTATTTACCCCAAAGTTACAAATGTAGTGATCTGAAGGGGTATGTGCACCCCGATGTTTATAGCAGCAATGTCCACAATAGCCAAACTATGGAAAGAGCCAGGTGTCCATTGACAGATGAATGGATAAAGAAGATGTGGCATATATATACAATGGAATATTATGCAGACACCAAAAGGAATGAAATCTTGCCATTTGCAGATAATTCATTTTAAAAATACTCTGGACTGAAATATTTTTATCATTGAGATGAAGTTGGTGGTTTTGATCTCAATTATCTAGCTAATTGCTTTGCCATTTTTTTTCCTTTTCTGTATTTTTCACATTCTGACAGCTTTTTAAGAAAATGGAATTAGGCTTTTTGTGTGTGTGTGTGCCTAAAAAAATGTTATAATATTTAAAATGTTGGTTGGTAATAAAGTAAAATATAAATTTTGATTCTTATGAAAACCTGTATGAAATTCTTGTATGAAAACATACAAGAATTTTTAAAGGATTGACTTTACTCTGTTTTTGAAATGAACTATATTTTTTGAAACAAAGCTTTATTCATAAGTATCTAAATATTTCCACTGGGTATTCTGAAACAAATTTTGTCATACTTCCTGTTGTAACAAAACAGTATATGTTTTTAAAAGACATGACTTTAGAATAGCTGAGCTATTGCAAATTTACCCCACATATTTAGAAAGAAATGCCTTTTTACTAAAATCATCCTTCCATGTTTTGTTTTATGCTATAATCCTGAGAGGCATCATAACAGAGATGAGAGTAAAGGGAATAAATAGTCTCCATCTTGATCCAGTTGGCAATGTAGAAAATATTTGTGATTTGTGTTCAAAATTTTACTTTCTTAAATAGGATAATATATTATTTTCACACAGGTGTTCCAAAATTGTACCTGCATTCAAACATCAGGAAATTCATCTGCAGTTCTTGGGCTGTGTGACAAAGGATATGACTGTTCCATGATGCTCCAGTACTTTTTAATCTTGTCAGCAATTGGCAGTTTCATTTATTCTTTATCTGCCATACCTGGATATATGGTTCTCCTAAGGTACAAGAATCATTTTCTTTATTTGGGTTCCTTTCTGATTCTTAATTAAGGTACCCTTTTCTCAGAAAGCCACTTGGAGCCTACATTATCTAAGAATTCAGTGTTTTCATATATCATTTAATAAGAGTTTTACATTAGGCATTGTTGAATTTTACAAAATTTTATTGTTCAGGAATATGAATATTCATCTTTTGACATTTCTCTCCCTATATTTCCCTTCCTTATTTTTTGCAGTTAAATTATGTGAACCTCTCATTGTTTAACACAAGAGACATTTATATTTTAGTGTAAACTGTATGAAATGGTCATTTCGATAGGTAGAGTGCTTGCCTAGCAGTCATTTTATATGGCTCAAGCTATAAGACAGCAGAGTGTAAAGCTATCAGAAGCCTCACCAATTAATATCTACAGGGCATTAAACAGGTCACTTGATCTGAGCTTCATTTCCTTAAATCAAAAATAGGCATAATAATAAATGTTCAACTCCTTTTACAAGGCTATCATGAGAGACAAATGATGAAGGGCTTTCTCAAACTAGGCAACTGCAGAGCTCCAATTCAAACTTAGGTGTCCTACAAATGTGTTCACTGAATTCCAGTATTCTTCATGTCTAGTAAACAATCATAAACATTCCTAGTGAACAAAATTTGCATCTTTTTCTCTTTTCTTCATATATTATTGGAACTTAGAAGAAGAGTTAAGATAACTATGATTCTCAGTTCGTAGCACATTATCCTCATAATAAGTTTTCATTCTTGTTTTATTTTGCTATTTTTTCATTCCATTATTCACTTCCTCTTACCATAGGTACCCACATGAATATGATAGCTGTATGATCTGAATGGATTGTCCTTTGTAAAATGCTAATATTTTTGTGGATATGCTGGAGGTGTTGTGCTATAAATCTTGTTTTGGTTCATAAGGCACAGGCATACATAAATTCACCAAGTACTGCTAGTACTTATGAGTTATTCTCACACCTTCACTGCATGGGAGTTCCTACCTCCTTCAGCTTCACTAACACTTGGAATTATCTAACTTTCGGACTTTGACTACTCCAATGGGTATAGAATGGTAGCTCACTGATGTTTTAATATGTGATTTCCTAATTCAGTGTGTTTAAGCATCTCTTCAAATTTTTTTTAGGTATTTAGGCTTCTGCTTCAAGATGCTTATTGATTTTCTTTGTCCATTTTCTATTACATTTCCTATATTTTTCTTGGTGGTTTTGTTGATTACTGTCTAAATTATAAATATTAATGTAATATTGTTTACATGATACAATTATCTCCTAGTCTCTCATCTTTCTTTAATTTCTCCACAGCATCTTTTATGAAATTAAATCCTAAATTTTATTGTCCTGAAATCTAACTATTTTCTTGCCTTGGGGAGAGTCATATTTTATAAGTGTTTTTACATTCCTAATTTATAAAAATATTCACCTAAATTTTATGCTAATATTTATAGCTTCACCTTTTACATACGTTTCTTTAAACCATCACAAGTCTATTTTTATATGTGGTGCAAGGGAGACAGTTGTTCAATGTTATTTTTTTCCATATAATAGTTTTCCTAATATCAATATAAATAAGAGGTCCCTTCTCTGTTGATTTGTGGTAGCACCTTTATCGTATCTCATGTTTTGATATTACATGAGTCTATTTTTTACTTTTTTTCTTATTCCACAGTTTTGTCTGTTCTCATACTGGTACCATATTGATTTTATTACTTTGATATTGTGTATGTTAATATTTTGTATGGTAACTTTTCCTCACCCACCCACCACTCTGACCTTTACTCTTTCTTTATTCTTTTCTTCACAAATTGATTTAGCTACTGATGTATGGATCTTTATACTCACATAGGAATTTTGATGGAGTTTGTGTGGATTCCATAGATTAATTGGAGAAAATCTGGCATCAAATCTGGCATCAAAAAATGGAATATCTTTCGATTTATTTAAATTTTCTTCTATAGATACTATACACACATATATCCAAATATATACATACATACAAGATTATATCATTTATAATTACAAACATATACATATCCACATATGTCTATCCACACATGGATATGGATATGTTTGTATGGATACATATGGGTATGTATTTATTTGTGATTGTAAGGGGCACTATTTTCTCTTATATTTTCTAGTTGGTTATTGTTGATTTAGAGGAATGCTGTTAATTTTTTAAAGTTTAGTTTTTAATCCAACAACTTCTCTTATTCTAATAATTTGTTGATTTTGTTAGGCTTTCTACATAGAAATACGTGTAAATATGGAGAGTTATAGCTCTTCACTTCTAAACCTTACACATCTTAGGCTTTTTAAATTTTCTTATCATCAACTTGGATCTCCAAAACTGTGTTAAACGATGGTGGTGATAGTGAGTATTCTTGTACTTTTCTAATCTTTTCTAATCTAAAAATAGACTTGTGATGGTTTCCATATAAATTTTTCCATTATACTTGCTGTAGATTTTCAGTATATAGTTTTCATCTAGTTTCTAAGTCTTTAATATTAAACTTTATTAAATGTATTTTTCTGCATCTATGATTCTGTAATTTTTCTACTCAGTATTTTTAGTGTAGTAAAATAAAATGGTAGTTTTTTTAATGTTAAACTGATGGCATGGATGAGAAAAACCATAGTTAGTTATGGTATATTTTATATATGATTTGGTTTGTTTAAATAATACTTTATTTAAAATTGTTATATCTATGTTGATAAGTAAAATAGACCTACTATTTTTTATTCTTTTTTTGCTTTGGAATCATTTGAGACCCCACAAAATGAATTGATAAATTTTCTATTTTTTAATTTCTGGAACTCCTTATATTAAATATCTGTCTGTTGAAAATTATATATATCCACCTGTAAAAGTATTTATACTCTGGGCTCATTTGGACAGTGATATTTGATTATTATTTCCATTTATTCAGTGTTAGGGCCTATTCACATTTTCCATTTCTACTTATACCTGTTGTATACTTACTTGTTAGTGAATAGGAGTTTATAATATTCTTTTATCATTCTGATATTCTCTGATGTATCTGAAAGGTTTACCCTTTTTTTCTTACGTATTTTGTTTATTTGTCCCTTCTTCATTTTTTCTTGATCACTGTTGCCAGAGGCATATGTTTTATTTTTCTTCTTTTAAAGAATCAGTTTTGGTTTTGTTAATCCTTATTTCATGTATTTCTGCACTTCTTATTTTTTTTTTCTTTTAGGCTTGCTCTGTTTTTCTTTAACTATTTGAGTTTAATACTTAGATCACTTGTTCATTTTGACTACTGTATATAAAACTATACATTTCCTCCCAACTACTGCTTTAGCTATGCCTCAACTAGTATTTTCTTTGAAGATTTTTAACTATTTTGCAGTTTCTTTTATGATTTGCCCCACCAGACCAAGCTTATTTATTAATGTGTTATATAATGTTCATGTCTATTAGAACTTTCTACAGGTATCATTTTCTTATTGTTATTCCATTTTTATGTTCAGAGAACATATTCTGAAAGATTACAGATTGGGGAGGTGGGATATCAAGGCTTTCTTTGGGGCCTAGTGCATTTTTTGAGTATTTCATGTTTTTCTGAAAAGAATGGGTAACTTCTGCATTTTGAGTATACAGTTCTCATATCTCTTGGATTGAAGTACTTTGTTACCGAACTTTTGTAAATGTAATTCATCAGTTTTTCAGAGATGTGTGCTCAAGTCTGTAAATATTGTTGATGCATTTCTCCCTATAATTCTGCCAGTTCTTTTTATTATGTTCAGTTAGCTAACATATAGTACATCATTAGTTTTTGATGTAGTGATCAGCAATTCGTTAGTTGCATATAACACTCCGTGTTCATCACAACATGTGCCCTCCTTAATACCCATCACCCGTTTTTTTAATTTATATATTTGGAGGCTATATTATAGGATGCATATATGCTTTTGGTCATTATACTTCTATTATTAGCATCACTTAATTCTCTTCTTTACCTTTTAGCTATTTCTTTCAAGGAATTATATTTTGTTTCTTATTAAAATTGCCATTCTAGCTTTCTTTTGGTTCACTGTTCCTGTTATATCTTTTCCTTTCCCTTTATTTTCAGTCTTCAATCTTTCATTATGCTTCATAGTTAATTTGCTAGGTATGATTTTATCATCTAAAATTGGGACCTTTAACCCACTTATGTTTCTTATAATTATTGTGGTAAGGCTCTTTTTGCTATTTTATTTAATATATTCTATTTATTTAACTTTCTTTTTACTTCTTTTTTGCTTTCCATTGTACAGTGGTACCCCCTTATCTGCAAGGAATGTATTTTAAGATCTCCAGTGGATGCCTGAAACTGTGGATAGAACCAAACCCTACACATATTATGTTTTTTTCCTATATATACATAACTGTGATAAAGTCTAACTTATAAATTAGACACAGCAAGAGATTAACAACAACTAATAATGAAATAGAACAATTGTAACAATATACCGTAATGAAGTTAAGTGCATGTGGTCTCTCTCACTATCAAAATATCTCATTGTGCTTTTTTTTTTTTTTTTTTAGATTTTATTTGTTTGACAGAGAGAGAGAGAGCACAAGCAGGGGGAGTGGCAGGCAGAGGGAGAGGGAGAAGCAGGCTTCCCGCTGAGTAGAGAGCCCTGCTTGAAGAGCTCCATCCCAGGACCCTGGGATCACAACCTAAGCTGAAGGCAGACGCTTAACCCACTGAGCCACCCAGGCGCCCCTGTACTCACCCTTTTCCCTTTCGTGATGATGTTAGATGATAAAATGCCTACATGATGAGATGAAAGGAGGTGAATGACGTAGGCACTGTGATACAGGGATCGTAGCGTTTGGCTGCTTTTGATCTTCCAATGATGTGTCAGCCCGTGGACCATCTGCTTCCAGACTGTGGTTGACTTGTGGGTAACTCAAACCACAGAAAGTGAAACCACAGATAAGGGGGAAACTATGGTATATATTGGATGTTCTTCTGCTGCTTTGAAAGCTGTATATCTTTCAAATGGTTAACCTGACTATTGAAATTCTTAACTACGTTAATGTTTTACTATCAATTTCAAAACTTTTCAGTATTAGTATCTATCCCCTAATAAAACAAGTACCTAATCAGGCTCTCTTCATGACTCTACTTTCTTCCCCCACCTCTTGCCAGGACCATATTGTAGAATTTAACCCCGAGGTTTTTATTAATATACTTGTGTTTGTCTCTATTTTTGTGGAATCTTCCTGGATCTCCTACCATGATGGTAGACGGGTGCAACATCAAAGCCACTTTGCCAGTTTAAAGAACAATTTCAATTTCTCTCAGCATTTTCCCATGACTTGCATGCTAATTCTTCTGAATCTTGGATTCTAGAAATTGATGTTACTATCTATGCCAATCAATGATAGAGTTCATAGAACAGTTTAAACTGTTTAAACTGTTTAAATAATTTCGCTATTAGTATTTCATGCTTCTGTGAGATCATTAAGTGGTATATTAGAGATAGAGGGGAAAGAAAAATTTTTCAGTAAAATTTAAATGCCCTATTTTCTGTATTAAATGGAAACCGTGGGACTAAGAGGGTCATGCTAGGTCTCCTGGCTTTGTTAACTTTCTTCTGAGTAAAATCATTGATGTTGTCTAACTAACCTATGTGTCAGGAAGATAATGTCTAGATCAAACTATGAGGTTTTCAAATTTAGTAAAACACTTACATTGAGAAAATGCCAATAAGATGACATTTTTGCTAAAAATGTATGCTTTTGTGAAGAAAGCTGCTTTTATTTTCTCAGCTTTGAGTTAATCAGGGAAGGAAATACAGTGGAACTCTCAAAGTGAATTCTTTGGGGAGTTAGCCATGCTGATGCCGGAGTGAGTGGGACACAAAAAGGGCCACTGGGGGATAATAGTCTTCATTTCTACAAATAGGAATTTCAGGCAACAGTGCAAAAGTGGGGGAGTTTTTGGAGAGAATGGAGAGATCTGTGAGACTCGAAATGATACCAAATCACGTAAAATATCTTTGCTTTGGATTTCTTTGTCATATTCCTTCGAAAATTTTTATTTTTGCTTTCTTTCTGCCTTACATTTACTTATACAAATTCTTGGCTTTTCTGTATTTTGTCAATACAAATAATTTAAATACAGCAAGGGTTGCATACTTTTGTTTTAGGCTGAAGGTTAATGAAGAACTGCCACTTCAATAAGTGGATATTGGGGTAGAAATTGATATGAAATATTTTCTTCTTTGATAACTCTCTGATAGAAATGAATGAGCAAAAAATGATGGGTAAAATGCCAAGGATCAGAAGTAGAGGTCCTGTGTAGGCTATATACTGGATAATTAGGCCTTGAATAATCAAGACCTGAGCATGCAAAACAATTTTCTAGTGCCCAGTGTGTTACCAGCATACAAAAAGTTTAAAAAAAAAAATCTATGACAGTATTTAAATCTCTACTTTTATTTTATTTGTGAATTTACTTATTTTTTTTAGGTGTATCAAGCCTGAAGAGAAGTCTCTTGGTGTGGGGTTACATACATTTTGCACAAGAGTATTTGGTAAAAATAGTTATTTTTTCCAACATCAGATCATTATTAAATACTAAGTAAATGAAATCATTCTCTCAGAGTAATAGTCTAGCAAATATCCCTTCTGTTTGCAACACTTTGAAATTTATATGAGAATAAGGTACAATAAGACATGGAGAACTTCCTCCTTTTACTTGAAAAAGATTTATCTGAACTTAATTCTACTTTTCATCTATTAGAAGATTTTAAAAGCAAATGAACAAAAAAATGTCTTGTTAAAGTAAAATGTACACATGATTGGTCCAAAGCACTGCAGAAAAAAATATAAAGAATCATTAATTCAATGTTCTTCTATATCAATAATTTTATGTTGCATTTATCCATCACATTACTTGTCCTTTATAATTTAGAAACTTTATAGTAAAAGTAACTTCTAATTTCTAAAAATAAAACCTAAAGCATTCTATTTATATTTTGTTAAACTTTATTTGTTCTACAGATAGAGAAAATGTTTCCAAACAAAATAATGTACCTTAATTCTTACCTTGTTGATGGATTATTCTTTCCCCCCTCTTTAATTGTAGCTGGAATTCCTGCACCTATATATTTTGGAGCTTTAGCAGATTCCACATGTTTACACTGGGGAATTTTGAAATGTGGTGAGTCAGGGGCATGCAGGATATATGATTCTACCTACTTCAGGTAAAGATAATAAATTTTTTGAAGAATTGTTTTCTAAGCACAGGCTGTACATGAAATGGCACCATTCACGTATAACATTTTCTTTGTCAGGTTCTAGACTACTTTTGGTTTTGTTTCCAGAATATATGCTAATACTATATCTTTATTCCTTATTTATATCCTAGAATCTTATTTCCTTACTATATTCAAAGTACTTGTTAAATATAAGCATGGATGGCTTCCTTAACCTAGCCTTTCAAAATGATCTTTGTTAAACTGGTTGCAATCAATACATTATTGAAAGTCATAGATGTACATAAACTTCCTATCTAAATTACATTACTCTCTAAAGTGTTCCCATTTTATCCTACATCATTTTAACATCATATTAGCCTGAATCTTTACTTCCTTTCACATCCACCTCTACTTTTCAAAATGATATGTTTCCTCCTTCATTAAATTTTGCTGACACAATATTCTTCATGTCTCATAAAGGCTTATTCTTTCGTTAATATAAATCTGATTTTAAACAAAGCTCAAGATCATATTAATGTGTTTTTTGACAAAACACTTCCATTTTGTTCTATTTTCATGTTTCTTTTCATTTGGAGACCTGAACTGTTAAATTTGTATTAATTTCTCTTGACAGGGCAGTACAAAAACTCTTTCATTTACTAAAAAACAATTTAGCATTCTTTAAAACATTTTAAGGTCCTATGTTGATTAACAAAAGGATATATGTGAAGAACTGTGAGGAGGGCAGACAGCATGAGATTCCTGTTTTCATCAGTTCTCTGTTCCCCTAAAGCTCTACAGGGGTAATGTGGAGGTGGGCCCAGGCATGCACTGTACATGCAATGGGTTTGCTTCACAGCTGAGAAACCGTGAGGATCGCTAGTGTAGATCGGCCTCAACCTGCTGCCAGGATTCCTGTTGATAGTAGCCTTAATTGAATGCTATTTCAGACAAAATAATTATATTTGGTACCAAACTCTATTAGTCAGATTAATTAGAGTGGCTGATAAAGTGTACTCATGAGAAAATTCACCAGATGTTAATATTGTGTAGAAACAGGCGGTGGATATTGTTAGTAGTTCTCCATGGGTCTCTTACATTTCTGCATATCTTGTTAGCAGAGGCTTTTGCTGTAGACTATCTTTTCAAGAATGTTTGAATAGTAAATGACCTTGGAAGATATAGGTGATGTTTTCCTATGGAGCAGAGTTTGCTGTCTAGGATGATAAAAGTAGTAACTCTCTCCAGGGCAAATGTTGGCAATTGGCTTGCAGCCCATTTAAAAGAATGGGATTTCCTAAACTCAGGATTTCTTAGCTGTGACCCAAACCCATTGTGTGCACAAAATCCACATAGGTCTCTCACTGTGTGATTCCTTTGGGACTTGAAAGTTAAGGAAATCAACCTGAATTTGCAGCTTTTGCTGACTGCTGTACTGTGAGTAAAAAAGCCCTGTGTCTCTGACCTAGAAATCTTTATCTTGAGCCAGCATCCATGCAACTGTGGCAGGCTAACCTGTTAGCTTAAAATCCAGGTAGGGGCGCCTGGGTGGCTCAGTCATTAAGCCCAGGGTCCTGGGATTGAGCCCTGCATCGGGCTCCCTGCTCCGCGGGAAGCCTGCTTCTCCCTCTCCCACTCCCCCTGCTTGTGTTCCCTCTCTCACTGTGTCTCTCTCTCTGTCAAATAAATAAATAAAATCTTTAAAAAAAATAAAATCCAGGTAAAGTCTAGGACTCTTTTGCACTTCTTAAGAACAGAAATATTGATTAACTTTAAATTTTGCCAAAAATGTAAGGATATAAGGATGGCCACTTACATTTATTCCAAGCTACTAGAAAGGAAGAAAGGGATTAAGGAAAATTCAATGGAAGTAGGAAATAGGAAAATAAAAGCATACAAATTAAGTTGAAAAATAAACCTAAATATATCAGGTTTATCAATAAATGCAAAGCAAATAAACTTGCTTCTTAAAAGATAGTGACTTTCATGTGAGTTTCAGTGTCTTCAAAATTCTAGCTATATGTTATTTACAAGACACAGCCTAAAAAATAAAGTGTGAGGAAAGGCTGAAGATAAAAGTCAGAAAAGATATACCAGGCAGATATTAAATCAACTTCTGTGGTTATATTAATGATTATGAGACAAAATAGAATTTAAAGTGAAAAGGATTGGGGCACCTGGGTGGCTCAGACGATTAGGCATCCAACTCTTGATTTCAGCTCAGGTCTTGATCTCAGGGTCATGAATTCAAGCCCTGCATTGGGCTCTATGCTGGGCATCGAGCCTACTTTAAAAATAAAATAAAATAAAGTGAAAAGGATCAATAGAGTTAAATAAGGATATTACTTAATAATAAAAGAAATGCTTTATCAATAATATATAGCAGTAATCAACCTATATATATCTATCAACCTAATTTCAAACATATAAAACAAAAAATTCACAAAATTACAGGAAGAAATCTAAATCAGAGTGGAAAATTTCAACAAACTTTCCCAATGAGTGAATAGAAAATGTAGGCAAAAAATTATTGAGGATAGAGAAAATTGTGAACCACCATATTGTACAATCTATCTACCTAATAGATCTATCTATCTGATAGATATGTAACAATTTAAAAAAAGCCCAACCAATAGAATATACATCTTTCTCAAGCCTATAATAAACATTTATTACAACTAAGTCCAATGCCACAAAGTTGAAAAAAAAGAAGTATTGATACCATGTAACCACTATTTTCTGTCCATAATGCAATGCAATTAGAAATCTATGATAAAATGTTGCCAAAACCTCACATTTGAAATTACTTATAGGTCAAAGAATAAATTATAATAAAAATAATGAAGTAACTAGAACTCTATGTTAGTGAAAGCACTGAATGGGAAAACCTGTGGGACAAGGCTAACCCAGTACTCAAAGGTATATTTAGAAATTTAAATATATATATGTTTTTAAAAAGACTGGATTAGTGACTCAGAATTTAGAAAAAGGACAATGTAACTTCAAATAAAGTAGAAAAACCTGATAAATAATTCATTAAGTTATGTATTGATATATTTCCTATTTCAAATAAGAACAATAGATACAATATATTTTTTAAATTCCAAAGGGATATAACTGGGTTCAAAGATAATATACACAGAATAAAATGTATAGTATTATGCCAATTATTTAAAATGTAAAAACATATAAAGTAATTCTATACATTATGAATATATACATATACACTTTGTAAAACTATAAAAATAAACTAGAAACACAATCCCTACCATTCAACATAGTTTTACATCTAGGAAGGGCTAAAAGATAATATCATAGGGGCACATGGGGATTTCGATGTATTAGTTTTTTCTTCTGAATTGGTCTGAAACAAAAATGGTAAAATTTAATCATTTTGAAAACCTGGGTAGTAAGTACAAACATATTAGTTAACTTATTTTTTCTGTCTTCTTGAAGTGTTTCATTATAACATTTTAGAAGTAAAAAGATGAAATAAAAAGATGATGAAATTAATAGACAACACACCATAGAGATAACCAAAAAAGTAAAACTCTGTTTTTTGAAAAGATTAAAATATAATAATAATAATACTCTGGAAAGGCAAATAGAGAGGAGGCACAAATAAATGCTATGAAGAATAAAAAAGGAAATATAAGTACAAATATTTAGGGATTTTAGATACAGCAATTTGGAAATATTAAATAGTTTTCTAGATGAGTATATATTACCAAATTTTATTATAAATACATAGAAAACATGAACTTTTCCATAGCAATTTAAAAACATGAATCAGTCAAAAATTCCCATCCTCCAAGGACACCAAGTCCAGATTCTTTTAAGACAAGTTTTACAGGGCGCCTGGGTGGCTCAGATGGTTAAGTGTCTGCCTTCAGCTCAGGTCATGATCCCAGCGTCCTGGGATCGAGTCCCACATCGGGCTCCCTGCTCCTTGGGAGGCTGCTTCTCCCTCTGCCTCTCTCTGTCTCTCATGAATTAAAAAAAAAAAAAAAAAGACAAGTTTTACAAACCTTCAATGAACTGATGATTTCTGCATAATACACGTCATTCTGAGAAACAGAAAAAAAGAGAAAATTTCCCAATTCATTTACAAAACTAGTACAATCTTGATATTCACATTAGACAAGTTCAGTAGAAGGAAAAAAGTGCAGGCTGATTTTACTTACAAATATGCATGCAAAAATTCTAATAAAAATGAATAAATCAAATCTAATGTATAAAACACTCACTAATGGAGTTTATATTAGGCATGCATGGATGGTTCAATATGAGAAAACTCAATCTAATATACCCTATTAACTCAGTAAAGGGGGTAAGATCTTGGATATTCTGCTAACTATATGCAGGAAAATAATTTGGTGATACTTTACTTACTCATAATTAAAACTTTGAGCAAACTCAGAATAGAAGAGGAAGT
Source organism: Mirounga leonina (assembly GCF_011800145.1). NCBI lineage: Eukaryota > Metazoa > Chordata > Mammalia > Carnivora > Phocidae > Mirounga > Mirounga leonina. The sequence goes on from NW_023270504.1 coordinate 13,072,164, forward strand.
TCCTTAACTTGATTAAGGTCATCAACCCCCCCCGACCGCCCCCGAGTAGAAATCACAATTGACGGTGATTTCTTTGGAAGCATTCTTAATTAGATACTAGAATAAAACTGCTATTGCTGTCAGTATTACATTTAAATTAGAGGCTCAATTTTATGTAAAAGGATTTTAAAAACCCCAAAGATTAGAAAAGAAGAAAAGAAGTGTGAATTTTCTGGATGAAAAATTCCAAAAAACATTTAACCAACATTAGAATTAATAAGTGAGTTCAGAAAAGTTGCTTATATAACATTGACATGCAAAACAATTAGCTGCTGTTGTACTCATGGGAATGAAATGTTAATGATTAAGGGTATGCAATACTAGCTTATACTCCCCACAATATGCAACATTTAATATGTTTTAACATTTTTTTTGATAGATACATCTACCTTGGCTTGCCAGCAGCTCTAAGAGGAACAAGCTATATTCCAGCCTTTTTAATCCTAATTATTTTAAAGAAGCGTCTTCTACCTGGTGAAAATGCCTCTTCAGGAACTATGCTTATAGAGGCAAAGTTTACAGGGAAGGAAAATGAATGCAAAGATATGAACCAAAATTCCAAAGTTTTGAATGATGATGAATTGAAAACTAAACTGTAATGCCTTATTATATCATGCTTCCCAGAGTTGGAGAATACACTACAGCTTAATTGTTTTTAAAATCAATAGGGATACAGAGTGTAACTTTTTCTAATCTTTATGAACCTCAAATTTTGGTGTTTGTTGTTGTTGTTGTTTTTATGCTATCTTGCGTAAAAAAAAAAAGTTCAATGATGGTATCTCTGAGGCATCCATGGCACTTGAGATATTTCTCAGAGAGACAATTATAATAACCTTCAAACAGGATATTAGAGCCAGCTTTATTTTTTTATGTGAAAATAGCAATTTCTCTTTTAAGTCATGTGAAATGAAGGTATATTTCCCACATCTCCTTTTCCAAATGATTCTAAAAATTTCCTATTATAAAAATCTACTTAATTCTGTTGAATTTCTGCTTTGATATTGGGGTTACTTAGAGACTGAAAGTCTTATCCTGCTTACGTGAATATTTATTCAAATGTATCACTTTTATGTAAAAAAGCCCACACCTTCTAATTCTAGGAATTGTTCTTTAACTTCTCCTATTTCTTCCAGACATGATTGCTTTAAAATAGATTACTCATTAATATGATGTTACTTTCTCTCAATTTATTCCCAGCTTGATTACTCAAGTCATATATATGGTCATTTTGTCCAGAATACTGAGAAACTGAGTCAGGTTATTAAAAATCATGTAGCAAAGATTGTTGGAATTTTTTTCTTTTTTTTTTTTTTTAGCAATTCAAACCTGGTGACTAAACTCTGAAAAACAAGTGTCTGAGTCAAAAGATGAAAGGATGATATTAGAAAAACACTGTACTGTCAGATATTGTCAAAGAAACACTTACCCAAATTTAGGAGATCTTCTAAGATCAATGTTTATCCTACCCATGGTGTCCAAAGTTAGAACACAAATACTAATTTTCCATAATTCATCTTAGAGACTGATGCTTTATTTTTTTTTAAGATTTTATTTATTTATTTGACAGAGAAAGACAGAGAGAGAGGGAACACAAGCAGGGGGAGTGGGAGAGGGAGAAGCAGGTTTCCCGCTGAGCAGAGAGCCCGATGCGGGGCTCGATCCTAGGACCCTGGGATCATGACCTGAGCAGAAGGCAGACGCTTAATGACTGAGCCACCCAGGTGCCCCGAGGATGAGGCTTTAAAAAAGTAGATTCTGTTATATTAATAAAATTCAAGATACACATTTAAAACTAAATGTACTCATATTATTGGGGCGCCTGGGTGGCTCAGATGGTTAAGTGTCTGCCTTAGGCTCAGGTCATGATCCTAGGGTCCTGGGATCAAGCCCCACATCGGGCTCTCTGCTCAGCGGGAAGCCTGTTTCTCCCTGGGCTTCTCTTTCTCTCTCTGTCTCTCATGAATAAATAAATAAAATCTTAAAAAAAATAAAAAAATAAATGTACTCCTATTATTATTTTGTCATTTATGGATACAGTAAAAGGATGAAAGAATTTTAAAAGACAAGAGGCCCTATTGATGATATGGGGTTTCTGGTTCAAGGGAGTAGAATAAGGAACCATATTTATCTAATTCTTATTTTCTCTCCATACTCTCCAGCCCACTTAAATAATAGTCAATACGTAAATCATTATATAAATCCATAATGGTGAGGAGATTACAGGAATGGAGGGTGGGTGAAGTGGGTATTAATATACTATGGTTATATATGTGTAATATAAAGGGAATGTGAATTCCTCCAGGGATAGAAGAGTGGAAGAAGGTATAATCTAGAATGCAGTCACAAGGACCCTGGGATGTAGGTAGGAGCCTCTGAGTTGCAAGTTCAAACACCACCAAAAAAATTGGTAGCTGCACGGAAAATAGACCAGTTAATTGAAAGACTGCTTAAAGATATTTTGAAGACTAATACGATTTCCTGAGTGATTAGATGTGTCATATGAGAAGAAGGCAACTGAGAGGAGAAAGACTGGGTAGGTCAAGTCTATAAGAGTTAAGTTTTGGAATTGTGGAGCTTGAGATTTCATTTCTGGTTATATTAAAAATAACCATGACTCAACAGAGAAAGACATGTATCATATGATCTCACTGATATGAGGAATTCTTAATCGCAGGAAACAAACTGAGGGTTGCTGGAGTGGGGAGTGGGGTGGAAGGGATGGGGTGACTGGGTGATAGACACTGGGGAGGGTATGTGCTCTGGTAAGCGCTGTGAATTGTGCAAGACTGTTGAATCTCAGATCTGTACCTCTGAAACAAATAATGCAATATATGTTAAGAAAAAAAAAAAAAGAAGAAGAAGAAGAAGAAGGTAGCAGGAGGGGAAGAATGAAGGGGGGGAAATTGGAGGGGTAGACGAACCATGAGAGACGATGGACTCTGAAAAACAAACTGAGGGTTCTAGAGGGGTGGGAGGATGGGTTAGCCTGGTGATGGGTATTAAAGAGGGCACGTTCTGCATGGAGCACTGGGTGTTATGCACAAACAATGAATCATGGAACACTACATCTAAAACTAATGATGTAATGTATGGGGATTAACATAAGAATAAAAAATTAAAAAAAAAATAACCATGACTCAAGACAGGAGTATTGTTGAAACATGAGAGAAGAGCTAATCATTGGAAATGAGGAATGTAACTCAGGGTAGGTGTGATTGCAGCAGTGAGGTACAGTTGAGTGTTAGAGTCTGACGACAGGAAATTTGGAGTTCGTGGGGAGGAAATGGGAAGAATCACCTGGAAGGTAAAAGGAGGAACAAGGACTTACCCTATTTCCAGAGACTTGTGAGAAAAAGGAAACAGCACCACATAAGCAGCTTTTGGGGTGAGGAGAGGAAGATGGTGGCAGAGGAGGAAACCTTTGGCTCATCTTATCCCATGAACACAGCTAGATAACTAGCAAATCATCCTAAATACTCCAGAAATTGGCCTGAAGACAAATAGAACAAACTCCACAACTAAAGGTAGAGAAGAGGCCACATCAAAGAAGGTAGGAAGTGCAGAGATGGAATTTAGCGGAGAAACAGATCCCAGGTGCGGCAGAGGGATAAGGAGCCATGTTCTCAGAGAAGGGCGAGATTGAGAGGATTGAACAGGGGGATGGATGCACAAGGAAAATGTTTTCCCAAAGCCACTGGCTTGGAAAATGAGGCTAAATTCTGTGAGTTTTTGCAACCAGCAGGGCTTGAAGACTGGAGTTTTAAAGGTCAGCGGGTTTGGCTGGGATAGAGCCCTGAGGGGCACTGTACTGCTCCTGGAGAGAAGGTAGGTAAACAATACTCAGGCAGACAGTGTGGAAACAGTGATCTAAAGAGCACCTGAGGCACACAGTGGGAAAATGATTTGCTCTTCTCAGAGGTTGTCCCTGAGAGGCAACATTCATGGAGTTGCCTCTCTGGGAGCAAAGGTGTTGGCTGGCACCATTTCCCTCCCCCACCCCTCAGCATAAACACAGAACCACTGCAGGAGGCCAGTTCAGGGGGACCACTGGCTGCCTCGTGTGCTAACACCAAGTCCCACCCCCCTGCTCTCTGGCAGGACTACTTTTCTCAAACTTGCCTCAGTCCCAGGGCAGCAGGCCCCTCCCCCCAGAAGACAAGCACAAACCCCTGCCCACAACACATCCCCTGACCAGAGAGTTCTGCAGGGCCCCAGTTATTGTGGAGTTTGTGTCAGGTCTCATTTCACAAGCAGACCAGAGCACACCTAGTTAAAACTTGCCATATTCTGGCCAGGGACCAAAAACTGCCCACAATAGGCAAGGAGAACCTCTACAAACAATTGGCCTGAAGGATAGAGCAGCCAAAACACAAGAGCAGAGTATATGCAGCACATACCTGAGACACTCCCCAAAGCACAAGGCTCTGGGCACCTCATGACCTCTTCATTAGGCCATTACTTTCAGAATGAGGAGACCATAACTGGCTTTTCAAATGCAGAGAAGGTGGCAGAAACTTAGACAAAATGCAAAGACGGAGGATTTTATCCCAAATGAAAGAACAATATAAGGCCATGGTCAGAGATCTAAGTGAAACAGATATAAGTAACATGCCTGATGGAGAAATCAAAGCAATAATCATAAGGATAATCACTTGGCTTGAGAAAAGAAGAGAAGACATCAGTAAGACCCTTACAACAGAGATAAAAGAGTTAAAATAGAATCAGAGATGAAGAATGCCATAAACAAGATTGGAAACAGGCTTGAGGCAATGAACAGCAGGCTGGAAGAAACAGAGGAATAAATTAGTGACCTAGAAGACAAATTAATGGACAATATGAAGCTGAACAAAAGAGAAAAAGAAGAGTTATGGAACACGAGAATACACTTAGGGAACTCAGGGACTCCATCAAACATAATAACATTCATATTATAGGAGTCCCAGAAGAAGAAAGAGAAAAGGGTGCAGAAAATTTATTTGAGGAAATAATAGCTGAAAACTTCCCTAATCTGGGGAAGGAAACAGACATCCAGATCCAGGAAACAGAGAATTCCCATCAAAATCAACAAAAGCAGGCCAACACCAAGATGTATTGTAATTAAATTTGCAAATTATAGTAATAAAGAAATAATCTTAGGGGCGCCTGGGTGGCTCAATTGGTTAAGCGTCTGCCTTCAGCTCAGGTCATGATCCCAGGGTCCTGGCATTGAGTCCTGAATTGGGCTCCTTGCTCAGCGGGGAGCCTGCTTCTCCCTCTCCCACTGCCTGCCATTCCCCCTGCTTGTGCTCTCTCTCACTATCTCTTTCTGTGTGTGTGTCAAATAAATAAATAAAATATTTTAAAAAAGAGAGAGAGAGAAAGAAAAAAAATCCAGTCCTAATTGAGGGAAGAATAAAAGCAAACAAATGTAAGAATATGTCCTTCACTGTGAACTACAGATATATTGGCAGAAGCTTGCTAATTGGTAATCTTTTTCCAACAACAACAACAACAAAAAAAAAAGAAAGAAAGAAAGAAAGAAAGAGTTTTCTGAGAATGTATGTTCTGCTCTTTTTTCTTTCCTTCCTGAACTATGGATATTAGACCTTGAGAAGCAGCAGCCTTCTTGCAACCAAGAGGCAACAGGCATAGGAATGAAGACAACATTTGAGGAAGGTGGAGCAGAAAGATAGCTAGAGCCTGGTGACCTGATGTGGTGCTGAACACCTGCACAAGCAGGGTCAGGGCTAAGTTTTGTGGAGTATTAAGCTTCCAAAACTTGAGAGGAGAGCTTATATAAGAAAAAAAAATTCAAAATTATGAATACAAAATGAGGTTAAAAGGGGATATTTAGAATGAGAAAAAAACCACAACAAATTTGATGTCATATGCTTCAGGACACAATCATGAAAAAAAAAAACTACTGCAAACATTATAGTTAAATAAGAAATATTAAAGCTTTCCTGCTGAGGTTGGGAGTGAGAAGATAATGCTTGTTATCATCATTTCTATTTAACATTATACCCAATGTCCTTGTCAGGGAAATAGGAGGGGAAAAAAAGAATCAAAATTTGTAAGGATAAGAAAAGAAAAAATAAATCATCAGTGACAAGTTGTGTAAGCAGAAAATCCAAAAGTTACTACAGATAAACTGTCCAAACTAATAAGTGAATTTTAACAAATCTCTGGACACACAAAATCAAATGCAGCTTTTCATATATCAATTGCAGTTAGTAAATGATATTGGTAAAGCATACTATGTAGTATAGCATCCAAAAAAAACACACAGTTGAATCCTAGGAATAAATCTCACAGCAAGTATCCAAGACCTCTACCCTCAAAACTACACAAGAGTATCCAGAGAAATTAAGACTTATATCATGTTTTTGGTTAAAAGATTTAATATTATAAGGATGTCAGTTCTTCTGAAATTTATCTACAGATTCAGTGAAATCTCAAACAAAGTCCCAGCACTTTTTGAAATGAGGATATTGCCAAGATTTTTTGACCTTTACATAGAAATATAAAGGGCCAATGCAATCTTGAAGAAGAAGGGAGATGGAGAAGCTCACCACCAGATACTAAAATCTATAAAACTAAAGTAATTAAGGCAATGTGGCATTGGCCACCAATCTCCCATCCCGGGTGCCACCCACTCTTCCTGGCACTTGCTGGTGCCACTCTCTCTCTCTCCCTTGTGGATGCTTTCTTCATTCAGAATCCAATACTATGTACTGGATTGCTCTCCTACTTGGAAACACTTCTGAAGTTCCAACACCTCACATCAGACCTCTGTCCTGCTTCCTCCCACAGAGATGTCTTCCTCTCCCTGTTCAGGTTCTGACACCCATGCCAGAATGCCCCATGTGTTATTGCCCTCTTTATCCCTGTGATGGTTAATGTTATATGTCAATGTGGCTAGGCCACAGTATCCACATATTTGGCCAAACATTATTCTAGATGTTTCTGTGAAGGTATTTTTTAGATGAGATTACTATATAAACCAGTAGACTTTGAGTAAAGTAGATTTTCTTCCATAGTGTGGGTGAGCTTCATCCTACCAGTTGAAGGCTTTAATAACAAAAGACTAAACTCTTTTTAGTTTAGACTAAACTCTTAACCAGTTTTTAGAAGAGGAAATTCTGCCAGCAAACTGTCTCTGGACTCAAACTGCAGAATAAATTCTTCTTGGGTCTCAAAATTGCTTGCCTAATATCTATGCATATTCTATTGATTTTGTTCCTCTGGAGAATCCTGACCAATAATCCTTCCTTGGATTCTGGCACCCATGCTGATCTATCCCTTTTACACACATTATCTTAACACTGCTTGTGCTCTTGGGCTTTCACATGCTACTCAGTTCCCTGTATGTAGTTCCCCTCAATAGCTAACCGTTTCCCCCATCTACCTACATATCTACTTGCTTGGCCCCATCTAATGGCTCAGGATTGAATTATTCAGTTAGAAAAAAGACAAGACTAAAGAAAGAAAAGAGAAGGGAAGGGAACGGGTGGGATGGGAAGAGAAAAGGGGAAAAACACAATTGAAAATTTGATAAATTTTGAAAAGTGAATATTATATTGGAATAACATATATTTAGAGAGTAGATGCATATTGCCAATTATATTTTCACACTAAGTTTACATATGTCTAGGGTTATATTAATAAATGCTATTACAGAATATTGTGGCCTTGAAACTTATTTCATATTATCTCCTGCTCTAGATAGACACAAAGAGTTTATTTTATTGACTAAATATTTAAAATGTTTTTCATCTTGTTCAACCGTATAGCAAACACAGGAGATCCTGGAAGTGATTTTAAAATTTATGATTTGTGTATCTAATTTTTAAATTTATTACTCAAGAGATTTGTGGATCCAACAAACAACTGTCTGAATAGATTGTTTTTATGTTTTTAACCAATGCATTTACTTTACTTCTACTTTTTCTCAATGTTACAGCCCGCTAATATATGTATATACACAACGCATATAAGACACAAATTATAGAAATGGCCCAAGTAGTTAGAAAGATCTGTTAGAAACAGTGCTATTGAAGTAAAGCCTGGTGGGTGATAAAGGCTAAGTATAAAATCTTTTTGCAATTGGCCCTAAGAAAAATTTAAACAAATGTTACTTAAAAACAAAATAAAAGAAAATCACAAGACTCTTGTAGCACTGAGATGTGTATAATTCCTGTTGAAGTCAACTTCCAAATAAAATTATAATTTAACTGATCCCAATGACATGTCAAGCTTGGTACATTAAAAATTCTTTCACCAATATCATTTTTGATAAGTAAATGACAGTGACATAATTTACTTGACAGGGAGGAAAGGATGGCAGCGGGCGGGGGGTGGGGAGGAGAGAAAGAGATACATTCTTCCTATCAGTAAAGATATACCTATTGTTCTAAGTTTCTTAGAATAGGCTAATGTGTGGAAAAGATACTTAGGTGGCTTTCACATAAGTGGAAAACCTCATTGTTTTCTTAATTCTGTATGTTTCTTTTAGACATGGAAGAAAAATCACTTGCAGGCCTAGTGTAGTACACACCTAATAACTTCTAACAAGTTGACCACATTGGATATATTTGTGCACTCATTCAAAATATCAGATGTATTTGCAAGATTACACCTTTTCTTCCACCTTCATCCTTAATGGCACTTTTATTTTCCTTATCAATTGTTTAGAGACCTCCTATTAATGAAAAGATCATATTAAGAATATGGGAGATACGGCTAGGACAACATCACTAGAACTCTTTATGCATAGGTGCTAGGGGTAAATATTTGAGTTAATAAAATCAGGCCCTATTTTTTTTTTAATTCCAGTCTTTAAAAGAAAAAAAAATTAACTGAGAAGATAGAAGGAGCTCAACAGAAACAAAATAAATGCCTTATTGCCTGATGACTTGGGCTGGAATGAGTTACTTTAGAAAAGATATATCTCAGGATGGTAGATGTGCTGAGAATTGTTTACCAAGTAGATAAGTTACTAGTTATTGGAGAATCTATTGACTAGAATCACATGAAGAAAAGGAAGAGAAATACTCTCAAATAATCCAAGAGGTCTTGAAAATTCATAGTTAATTGAAACACATTTTCTTTTATGTCAAAGGAATAAAAGTGAGACTTCCAGTTTCATTTCAGGCATGCACAGAGCAGGAAAGGTGTTGTACCCACAACCGTAAAATTAGAAAATGCAAATCATAACTTTTCTCAAACCCATCAATGAACCAATATTATTGGACAAGCAGCTAACTGGAAACCTGGAGGAGAGGCTCCTTCGGGAAGAAACAGAATTTGAATATTTACTCACTTGAGGCAGAAGCCACTCAATGCCATATAAGTTAGTAAAATGATACAGCTAGAAATGTTTAATGAGTAGCTAAAGATCAAGTGTGGGTTGGCATGTGAAGGTGGCTGACAGAAGGGGGTTTACACCTCTTTCAGGTGATTCCTCCACGAGCCCCACCAGGCAGTGTCAGAAAAGATTAGAGAGAATCTTGAAAAAGCACCAATGGTGCTGGCTAGGGGAGAACAGTAGCCACTGTTCAAATTCTACCTGAGTATCCCCTTCTTCCTCTAAGTAACAACAGCCTTTCTCTCCAGTGGGGAAGGGCAACGAAAACTGTAGCTTAGGGGTACTGATGAAAACTCCTGTGTTGGGAAGGGAAGCAAGAAAGACAAGTTTCACTCCTGTGGGAGGGGCAAGTCACCCCCAAGACCCAGGTTCACAGAACCTGCCTCAGTCTCTCTCCTCACCCTCGCCCTGGTAAAAAGCATCTGGTAAAAGTAAGAGTGGAATATAGCTGGGAGACCTGCAAGAGACTGATTGTTTCGGGGTAACAGGGCAAAGGAAGAACCAGATCTATATAGGGAGTAGAACTCTAAACACAAGATTTCCCTAGAGGAATTTGAAGTCCTTTGTACATTGAGGGTAACTATAGCAACAACAAACTTCAAACCCAGCTCTTTTTTTTTTTTTTTTTAAGATTTTATTTATTTATTCATGAGAGATAGAGAGAGAGAGGCAGAGGGAGAAGCAGGCTCCCCGCGGAACAAGGAGCCCGATGCGGGACTCGATCCAGGACCCTGGGATCGTGACCTGAGCTGAAGGCAGACGCTTAACCGACTGAGCCACCCAGGCGTCCCAAACCCAGCTCCCTTTATACAAACCCCACCCTACAGTCCTACCAGAAGGAAAGATGCACTCATTTACAGATGTAGAAAATATTTACCTCAGTATTGACTGTCCTATATTACATTTATGGTCTTCAACAAAAAATTATGAGACACAACAAAACCAAACAAAACATAGTCTGAATAGACAAATCAATCTCAGAATCAAGCTCAGATATTGAACAGATTAATTAGACAAATGATTAGACAGGATTATTAAACAAATGAAGACAATTTTTAGGGGCATGTGGGTGGCTCAGTCAGTTAAGCATCCTACTCTTTATTTTGGCTCAGGTCATGATCTCAGAGTCATGAGATCAAGCCCCGCTTCTGGCTCCGTACTCAGTGTGGAGTCTGGTTGGAATTCTCTTTCCCCTTTCCCTCTGCTCCTCCCCCTGCTCACTCCCTCTCTCTTTAAAAAAAAAAAAAAAAAAAAAGATATTTTTAAATGAATGTGACTAAAAGTAAAATTTTTGCATAAAGTTTAAATGTATAGAACCATTATTAATATCAATCCTACACAGAGACAAAAGATATTTTGGTGTTTATAATCTTGCTTTCCTGTGACCTTTTCTCTTATTCTCTGAATATTCATGTTCTTCATTTCCACTATCAAAAACCTGATTCTTAAAAAAGATTGGAATTTCACTCACACTGTAAAATGACTGATAATATGTAATCTCTTCCAATTCAAAGGAGACAAAGTTTTAATTCAAAAGAATAGACTTCTAATGACAGAATTTGGGGCAACCTCGAGTTTAACATTGGAGATTGGTTTAAAGTAAAAGATCTATCTATGGGTTAGTGGTCAGGAATGCTCCACAGTGTTGCTAAAAGTACACCGCTTGCATAATGATCTTCAAATTGGATTTCTTTTATAATTAATTCTCATTAATTTTGTTTTGGTAAAATCTCCAGAAATACAGATGTTGAGATTGAAACAAGGAAATGGGGATGGTCCCTGTGGAGAGACATGGACATTTTTATTCTATAATAGTATTTATTATAGTGTATATGTTTAAATGCCTATTTTTCCACCACTTTTGTGAGATCCCAAAGAACAAAGACTCTGTTTCATAAATGCTTTTATTTCCTGTGCTTAGCACATAGATGGCAGTCAAAAGACACTTTTTAACATTTTAAAATGTGTTTTTTCATTTTAAAATAGTGAAGACAATCTTCAAAACATCTGAAGCCCTCACTGTCTATCCAATTACCTTAACGCAGCCTTAAAATGTTTGCATGCATGTTGTTTTCAGTTCTTATTTATAACATTCATAATTTTATGACTGGAATTTTTGGAGTTCACTTATTCATTCTTTCATTCATTCATTCAAAATAATTGATAAAGCATCTGCTCTGTGTCAGCCACCAAGCTGAATTCAGGGAATAAAATAGGTAAAATGTGTTGTTTCTACCTTCCTAGAGCTTATGACTGGTGGGCAAGACCAATAGTTAACAAATAATCACAAATAAATATAGAATTACTATTTTGCTAAGTGCTATGTTGCTTCAAATATAACTGGAGGATTTTTAAGCAGTGAAGAAGTCAGAGACATTGAAGGAATGGTGATTGAGCCTATATCTGAATGCTGAGAAGCAGTTAATTCAGTGGAAAAAAGAGCATTTCAGGAGGAAGAAACATCATAGTCAAAGGCCCACTGCATGAAAATGGATGGGAATATGAAGACATGGTGCAAATAGTCTTCAGGCTGTATACTCAAGTCTTTCTTCATAGCAGGAAGGCATTCTGCAACTAAATCTTTACTGCTTCTTTTCTAAATCTGATTTCCTCTTCAAAAATATCAGATTTCCTAGTTTGGTGCTTGAGCTTGTCCTCTAAATTGTCTACCTTTTTCATAATTTGTTTCTTTATCTTCTTCCTCCACATTTTCAGATTTCCAAATGTAACTTCTTTATCATTGATTTGTTTTTTTGGCCATTGTCTTCTTTTAACCTTACCCAATGTGTGTTTTAATTACACTCTTGTATTGTTTTGCATCCTTGAAAACTTTCTTTATCTTACTCATATGTCTGTTGAATCCCCACCCCCCTTTTGTTTCCCCCTAGGATTTGTATACCTGTTTAATAAATGCCATTGAATTAAGGATTAATATTTGTTCTGGATTCTTGGATTCTGAAGTAGATCAAATAATCTGAGGCATATGTTTTAATGTTCTTTTCCTTCACCATACATATCACATTTAAAAATATAAATTTATTCTTTTAATTTGTATCATTTTATAACATTTAATTATTTAATTTAATGTTCTTTCCTTTAAAGTGTAAGCTCCATGAGATAACATCCTTTGTTTTCTTTACTATATTTCATTTTGCCTGAAAGATATTTGATACTCAATAATTGTTGAATAGATAAATATTCAAGATGTTGCCTTTTTTTTTTGCAATGTTTTAAAAAACAGCTTCAAATTTTTCTCTATTTTCTGAGATAAGAGCTCATCAGACTTGTAACATAGTAACCTAGCATGTTGGTGGTTTTTCCAAATCTCTGCTTGTGGAGTAATGAATCCTTTCTCAGGGCTACAGCTTGAGAATAGTTTAATATATATAACATCTAAGCTAATTCTCAGATTCTAGCAAGCATTCATATTTTGTGACTTTGCTATACTCAATAATATCTTCTCCTATCTTGTGGCTTTCTTTTCTGTATCTCTTTATCAGGGGCACTATACAGATTTTTTTTTTTTTTAAGGAGATGTCCAGGCTGCATGACAAATGTTTTGAATCAGAATCTCTGGGTTGGGTGCACAACTGGTTTCTTTTAAAACAAAAAGTTTCACAGGTTGTTCTAATGCCAGAAAGTGTCTTTTAACCTAATGAGTATAAAAACTACAAGTTTTAGCATTCAGTATAAAGCTGTTGTTATCTAACAAATACAATATTCAAATATTTGTTCTCATCCACTCTCCTCTTGTCCTATTTGTGGGGATGTGAAAGCTGTCTCTTGGTGCACCAAAAACAACACACACACACACACACAAATATGCAATTGAGAAACAGCTGGTAAATTATCTTGTACAGACACCATGTCTTCCAGGGAGCAGACAGATGGAATGAAGACACATCTTTCAAATGGGCTTTGCTTTCTCAAGTTAATGTCAGTTTTCTTAATCCACTTCCATGGTCCTGAAAGAAACTTAACACATTCCGTAATATGTTGTTTGACAATCATAGCTTGCAAATTCTGAATTATCTCTATTTCTCCAGCAGTATTTTAACGGAAGGTTGGAAGAAGATGCATCATGGGCCTCTAGTTGAATGCAATTTCAAATTATAAATTAATAAGGTCTGTGAAAGACATGACTTAATACATGAATGACAAATGTCATCATAGTATTAAGGTTCTATCATACTAACTTCATGTTTGAGTAACATGGGCCAAACTGGCTTAAAAAAAGGTATTAGGCTTCTCTCCTTATTTAGTTTATTAATTTCTCTCCTCCCATTCCCCCTCTATTTTCTAGTCAGTGGTTTTATTGAGTTATAATTACTTGAGCAAATATTTTTTCTTTTATTATATACTGACCATAGTTCTCACTTTATTTTTTTTTATTTTTTTTATTTTATTTTATTTTTTTTTAATGGCGAATGCCCTCCTATCCTGGCTAACAGGAGGGACTGCGGTCTCTCTTTTATTTTTTTATTTATTTTTTAAAATTTATTTATTTTTTTAAAGATTTTATTTATTTATTTATTTAAGACAGAGAGAATGAGAGAGAGAGAGCACATGAGGGGGGGAGGGTCAGAGGGAGAGGCAGGCTCCCCGCCGAGCAGGGAGCCCGATGCGGGACTCGATCCAGGGACTCCAGGATCATGACCTGAGCCGAAGGCAGTCGCCCAACCAACTGAGCCACCCAGGCGCCCCATAGTTCTCACTTTAAATGTGTATGGATCATGTGTCTTAATCTTTACCTCAAATGCATAGCCATACCCTAAGCAATGTATACTGTCATTTCTTTTCATTTATAGTCTATTTCATTATTATAAATTCATAGGAGATTTACTGTACCACCATAAGTGTGGGAGAACTGTTAGTGAAAGACCAAGAACTGCTCAAAATACCATCTTACTAAATTAATACAATGTTGGTTTACAACACAACAACCTAATTTTTTTTTCTCCCCTTACATATGTGTTTCATTGTCTGTTTTGGCAGAAGGTACAAAATATCCATCATTATTTAGGGATTCTAAGTTTGCTTCATTTGTATCTTTTCTTCCATTTTCTGATGCCTTGGTATCTTTTCCTTGATATATTTTCTTCATAGTGGAAATTAATACAACAAATAAAATAAGTGCTGAAAATCTTAAGCTCTCAGTCAAGCCCGTGAAGGTATTTCTGTGAAAAGAGAAAAAACTCAATTTTCATGTTAAAGTATTTGGAACAATTTATAGTGTTGCTCTCCAGTATGCAGAAAATCTTAAAAAAAATGATGTTTGAAATTATACATAATAATATTAAGGTAGCAATTCTAATAATTTATTTTATTGACACAGAGGGGGATTTTAAATTATTTTAAAAGGAATATTAAGCCACAGAAACTAAGGGTGATTAATGATCTACCCAATGTTTTCCATAAAAGTAAGGTATATTTGGGATGTTTAGCTTTCTCAAAGGCAGATTAGTTCACGTGTAATGGAAACAGATTATAAAGGAAATGAATTGACTGTGAGATCACCAAACTGAATCCATACAGATAGGAGCCAAAGTTTAGTTTACAGGCTAAATACAGTCCACAACTTCTGTCATGTGGCCTACTGGAAGTTTTAATGAAACTATATTAAATTACCTAGCACACATGGTCAATTCTTGTGGTTCTTAGCTTTGGTTGCACATTAAAATCATCCAAGGAGATTTTAAAAATCCCATGCCCAGGCCACACAGCCCCTGAGCAATTAAATAAAAATTTCTGAAGATGGGACACAGAAATTTGTATTTTTTGCTCTTCGGGTGATTATAAAGAGCAAAAAAGATTGATAACCACTGACCCAGTAGCTTAGGAAGCACCCAATGGCCTAATGACATTGTTAACTAAATGTAAAAAAGCTTTATGCAAAACAAAACAAAACAAAACAAAAAACCTTGAACAATTATTAGATTTAATTGAAGGTGAATGGAATTATATAATTTTGAGCTGTTTAGGTTTAATTTATTAAAATTACAACATAAGGTTGTGGTGTACCAAAAATAACAAAAGAAATATTTTAAAACATCAAGTATATTTGTCTCATCCTTGGGTTATGTCAAGTAGTTCTACCCCAATGTTAAATTTTCAGAATTTCCATTGAAAATAGAAAAATTACTATGCACTTCTGGTTATGTGACTGTTGCTGAGAAAACTTGAATAAACTGGGTTTAGATTTAGGATTGATATCATAATGTAGATTTCCACTCCTTGGAGTAGGAATTGATTATATTATTTGTCTTTGTTAGATAAAATTAATGAACAACTATCTGGTTACCACAAAATATTAAATCCAAAAAAATCATAAGATGACTATTTAACTTTTTGCTGTTTCTTCATTGGGGAACACACCGCTCTTTTTAAAAATTCCACTTCAGACAATCTTGAGGCAATTACTTGCAAAGTACTTTAGACGATGAATAGAACTAACCAAAAGGAAAGTGATAAGGGCCATGAGTGAGCTTCAAAGTGTTAAGAGTTCTAAGAATGTTAGTTACTTGTAGCTGGTTGGAATGGTGCAAACTTCATGACAGAAGGTCATCTAGTTGGAATCATACAGTATATAGCTTTTTCAGACTGCTTTCCTTCATGTAGCAATGTGCATTTGAGATTCTGCCTTGTCTTTCTGTAGCTTGATAGCTCATTTCTTTTTATTGTTGAAAAACATTCTGTTGTATGAATGTATCACAGTTTGTTTTTCCATTTACCATGAAAGACCATTTTAGTTGCTTCATTTTTTTTTTGACATTTATAAATAAAGTTGCTATAAACATTCATGTGCAGATTTTTGTGTGGGCATAAGTTTTCAACTTATTTGGGTCAACACCTAGGAGCACAATTACTTGACCATATAGCAAGCCTATGTTTAGTTTTTTCAGAAACTGTCAGACTCTTCCAAAGTGACTGAATCATTTTGCATTCCCACCAGCACTGAAAATGATTTCTTGTTGTTCCACATCCTTGCCAGCATTGGTATTGTTTATTTTTTTAAGAGCTCTTTATATATTCAGGACATTCGCCTTGTGTCTCGTTATAAGTTACAAGTTCTTTTTCCAGTTTATCTTTTGTCTTTGAACTTTGCTTAAGTTTTGTGACACAGAGTTTTAAAAATATTTAATCATTTTTTTTATACCATGGTTTTAGGGGTTTGGGTCATACTGAGAAACACATTCCTACTTCCTAGATAATTAAATGTATTTCTGCCACAATTTTTTCTAATACTTGAAGTTTCATATTGTAAATTTGTGTGTTTGATTAATCTCCAATTAATTTTTTTAACATTAAGGTACCTTTGCAAGTATTTCTTTTCTAGATAACCATCCAGTTATTTCCCTATGAACAGAAAAATATAGAAACTTTTTTTTCTTTTTTTCCCATTGACCTACAACCAAAGCCCCAGCATCATTTTGTGTCTTCTTAGAGAAGCCAGAGGTCATTGAATAGTTTTTTTAGTATTAGGAGAGATTTTAGAAACAACAAAACAAATTTTGGTACAAATCCCAGATCTTTTTGTTATTAGCTATATGATTTTAAACAAGTTACTCATTCTCTTTGAGTCTTTGTTTCTTCATATTTAAGGAAAAAGGAGAAAAATATCCATCTCCTGCAGTTTCTAAGAGTATTAAAATGAGATACCATGTTGCCTGATACAATACTGAATGCAAAATTCATTAAAGGGTGACTATAATTATTATTATACTGAAAACAGCATTTCATCTTTTAAGAATATAGTCAAAGGAAAAATCAATTAATAAAATATATTTATGACAACTTACCCATATAATGGGGAATCATATATCCTGCAAGACCCTTGTTTTCCACAGCTGCTGGTTGACCATTTCATACAAGCTCTATCAATCAGAGCCCCAAAATATATAGGAGCTGGAATTCCTCCTGCAATATGAGATGAGAAAAGGTCAATCCAAGGAGTAGGTTTCAAACATAACTGGATGATATTCCACTTTGATACATTTTAGATTAAGTAAAAGTTGAAATTCCATTGTTTTGACCTAAATTTACTCAAGAATTGAGACTATTAGGAATCTTAAAGGCTCACATCACATGTAGTAGCATAGATATCTGCTATCTCCCTCACCCCGCCAACACACATAGGAAAGAGAAGAGGGGACATTAAATGCCCATATGCTCTGTTCTTCTTATAATTACCAACTTAAGCCTAAGTGGCAAAAAAGAGAACGTTGTCAGTAAAACACAGAAGTCATGTTGGTTCATATATACTTTTCCTAGGCAAGGAGAGCTGGAAGTGTGGGGATAGAATTACAACTTCACAGAGAAAGGAAAAACCTCTCAGCTCAACTAATGCAAAGTCAGGAGAGTTTTCAACCCCATTTTTAAGAAAGCTAGCACTTCCTTCCCCAGAGAAATACAGGCCCAGCTTCACAGAATACTAGGGTCTTGGCAGGTTGTCCTTCTTCCTTCGCTAAGAGCTCCACTTCCACCTTGGTGTCATGAGAGCCCACAATCTTGCATTTTCTTTCCATTGATTGTGTGCATTTTTAATACTTCCTCGAAGCAGCGTGGTTTGTCCAAGCTAGGGCCTGTGGCTGAATTTTGTTTCTGTTAATGTTCTAATCACAATGATACCTGGGCATCTAGTGGTCTGTGCCTAACCAAATTTTTATCTGTAGCATATGATTTTTCAGAATGCAAGTCTTTTTAGAAACACATATGTTGCCTTATAGCGGAAGTACCCATCTGGTTACTGCTATTTTAATAAACTCTGAGATACACTCCTAGTTCTAAGCATTGGTAATTTGACCAAAACTTTAGAGACATGCTGGTAGAGATCTATATTCCATAGGGTAGATCTGAAGTGGTCATGATTTTACTTCGTTCTTTTTGTATTTCAGTGAATGACTTTCAATTTTTATTTTGTTATGTAAAAAATGGTAGTGATTCATATTTCAAAATTGTACTGATTCCATTTATTTCTAAGTCTCAATTTTTCTGAGAGTTAGAAATCTGAGATGACAAAAGACCGGTGTATGGGGCCAAAGATATCTGAGAAAAACTGGTACCAAGAAAATGGGTGAGAGATTTACAGCTTTGCACAAATCACAGTCACCCTTTGAAAAAATGAAAAATACAATACCACTGGTTTGACCAAACTTAATTCATTAAATGTTTTAGGTAGCCAACTTAAGTCATTACTAGAATTTTAAAACTTCAAATAATTTTCCAAATATCCTTTTCAGTTTAATATGCTCTATAGACCTCCCACAACTTATGCATGTGTTGTATTTGAGACAATTTTTTGGGGAATTGAAAGTCTACTAGTCAGTATGTATTATTTCCAAAAAGTAGTTAGGTTTTACTGTGCCATATATTGGACATATCAAAATAGTAAGCTCACATTTAGGATGGCAAAATTCCTTTCTTTCTCTTTTATGTCACTAGAAGAATTTCCTCTAGTCTCAGTCTTATTTCAGCATCTAAGGGGGAGTCCTAGATCCCCACATTCTATTTTCATCTGCTAGCTTCTGTGGCCTAGCTTCTAGGAGAGAGGCATCTCCATTGTATCTGGAGGCAAGGAACTGCCAGACAGACAGAGCTGCAAGATTAGAGAAGGACAGAAGAGAAGGCTGGAATGACAACTAGAGTGGAATCCTGCAGCACCTCCATCTTCTTCTCTCCAAGCCCTTCATATTTCCTCCTTTACCTTTGAGGATCTGTGGCCTTCTCCCCAAATATACTTCTTGGACAACTTCTCCAATGCACTTAGCCAAAGAGTTATGCTTCTTTCTTTTGCTTGCAAGGATCCCAGGGATTGACCCCTCCCACTTCCTTTCCCTTCTGCCATCAGTGGTTGCCTCCAAGCCATTGTCAGTCTTATACCCCAATCCCTAGGTGAGTGATGCTCTTTTCCTACTTCCCAGGAATAAGTATATTATTGTTAATAAGTCTTACAAAGGGGCATGCACAGGAGTTAGGTTAAAAGTTATTGTGCTAACAACAGAAATTTCTGTAGAATAAACAGCAAATGACAAGGGAAAAACGATGATGTCCTAAATCTTGTACTAATCACCTCATTTGAATATTTAGAAATAGAACTCTTACCTCTGAAGTCTACGGCCCTACTGTTTAACAACAAAAAGCACAGTATCCTGAGCTTTCTTTCATTCAGAACACTCCCTTAGTCCAAGATGCTCAGTTCTACAGTTTAGTTCCCATTTCCTCTTGCATTTTTAACTTCTGATAAAGATTAGCTTCCCCAGCCTTAGAGAAGTGGGCAGTGGGAAGTGGGGCAGCAAAAAGTCTGCTTGTTTCACGCAATCTCAACCTGACCGGATTCCCAGGTCTTCCAAGCTGTTTTGGGCATTACACTCTTTACGTAGAAGGCTCTCCACTCTGCCTATGGGAAGTAATATTCCTAAGTCTGAAAGTAGAAAAACTTTGGACATCACCTATCTTTGTGTTAGAAAGAGCATAAAACAAATATTATGACTTCTTGTTCTACTTAAAGATTGACTTTAACTAGAATTAATGATCAAAGTCTCTTTTAAGTTACTTAGTTTTCCTCATTATTTTTTTATTTACCACAAAAAATAGCAATTATTTTTAATTATACATTGAAAAATTTCTTATGACTGGAAATTAATTACACCCAGTCTGTGAGCTTTGGTATGAAAATTCATATCTTAAATTTTTAATCTGTATATTTAGCATACCTAATGCTCGTATAGTTAGTGAATGGAAACCCACCGCAAGGGATTTCAGTTCAGGTTGAACAGTTCTGAAATAAGATAAAGGCAAAGGCACATTAAACATCTCCAAAATACCAAACCACGTTCAATATTAAAACATTTCTCAGTGGTATTGTTCTTCATGATCAGATGAAAACCCTCAAGTGAATGCCTGACATTATTTCAAGCTTTATTTTCAGTTGTTTTAAAAGGTGAACAGCTGAGTGATAATTATTATTCTCTTATTTACTCAACATTTTGAGATTTCAAGATGGTTTAACATTTTCACATTTGATCCTTTGAAATCCTATGAGTGTGTGGTCGGAACAGACTTTATTATGACTACAAAGAAACAGATCCCATGTGACCCATTCAGTTGACACAGGCCATACACTAAGGCAGATACCTTTATTGAGGTCTTGGTATGAGGACTTTTACCATCTCATTTCTGCCATTGCTACTAACAACAAAGTTCACTAATATGATCCATGAACTATGTAATATAACCCGGAGTGTCAAAAAAGATACTTGTATTCTAGTGTCTAGTGTATTTAAATGTCATTTTAAAGGGAGCAAGCATATTTGTATCCTCTCTTAGAAATTAACTCACTCTTGCACTTAGAAATTGTTTCCATAATTCCATTTTTCTGTGTTCAATAAGATGATGACATGACCATGTCATTCTGTGATATCCCTGGGATAGCCTAATACGTATCACGTGAAATGAATTATTCAGCAGCGGTGGCAGGATGGGGAGGAGGTGACTGAGTCTCAAAACCCCTGTTTTTTTGGAAATATTTGATTAAGTGATACAAAAGTGGTGGTGGTGGTTGTTTTTTCTTGAGCTGTTTGGATGACTGTATTTGTTCATAGAAATAAGTAGATTTAGTCATTCAACAAACATTTGCTAAGTGACCCCTGGGATATTCCATGCTAGTTCTTCTTCTTGAATAAAGAGATAAATGGTGTTTCATATTGACTGCATGACTTGGAGAAGTCATACAACCTCTCAGCACCGTTTTCATATTCCTGGGTCCCTGAGCTCTCACCCCCACATGATTTAGATAATTCTTTAATCACACCCAGTCTCCTGCTCCTTTTATATCCACTCAAACTCTTCCATTTTGTCCCATTACCAAAAATCCTTAGATCTTATGTTCTTAGGAACCCCTTCACTTTCTTGTTCTAACAAAGCCTGGCTGCCCCCTGATGGTTCTCTTCCCATGCAACTCTTTCAAATAAGGGCTGTTTTTCTCTGTAGTCTTACTGGGTCTCAGTGTAGATGTCCTTCTTGCTCTTTTTTTTTTTTTTTTAAAACACCTCCAGACCCTAGTGCCTCCTCTGAAAGATTTCTAACTCCCCTCAAGTGGTGTGTCATTGTGATATACCATTCCCTAACCTCCTGGCTATAGTATCTGTAGATACTATAACTACAGATACTGGTATCTTGATCACCACTCCCATCATTCCTTGGGGATTTTAGTACTAGGCTGTCTGTCATTTTTTTCCAAAACTATATCTGCCACTTTTCCTAGTTATTATAATAATCCATGTAGACCATCCTCCAATGCTCTGGCCTCCAGGTTTCCTGACCTCTTCCCTCCTTTGGTCCTACCTCACCTACCCTTGGTCATGCTACAAAGTACACACTTCCCTAATTCTCAGTTTTGAGCACTCCCTCACCAGAAGCACCTCTCAACTTTTAAATTCACTCTCTCCAATAAACCAACTCCAACAAGCCTCAGCCGCACAGGGCTCTTCAGGCCCTTGACACTCCCCACTTTGTCCGAGGTAATCTCCATTTTCATGTCCTCACTTTTCTCACCATGCTCTCTCCTTATAATCATTCCTTTCATATTCCCTGGACTTTTCTGTTCTTCCCATCCTTTACTGTCCCAGGCAAGCAAAAATGCTTTCATCCAACCCCTGCCTTTTCTGCACCTATACCTAAAGAACTGCTGGCTGGAGGAAACCATTCAAATATTCTGACTAAGCTCATTTTAAGCACAAACCCTCAGAGCCTCCAGTACAATCCGACTGTATTTTACTAGTCTGTTTTCACAGTTTATTCTCCCAGCCTTTAAGAGGACTAGTTTCCATTTCCTGATCTCATCTCAAACCTTTTCTTTTTTTCCTCCTCCCTCTTAGCTGATTACCTTGCTTTTTATCTAACAGAAAAAGTAGAAGCAATCAGAACAGAATTTCAATACCCTTGCATGACTAAGGCTACATGTGTATCATTTTATTTTTACCCACATAGATGACATTCCCTTCCATTACAGAGTAAACTCTGTGTACTTGTTCATATCCCTTTTAATCTTCCCCTTTAATTGTTCCCCCCTCTTAACTTCACTATCAGTTTCCTTCATTGCTACTGGATAATTCTCATCAGCCCACAAGCATGCTACAATATCTAGTATAAACAGAAATCTTAAGGCCACACCCCTACTAACTTACCATACCTTTTCTCTGCTTCTTTTTATAACACTACTAATATAAAGAATTTTTCCTACTGGGTATCTGCACTTCCCTTTCTTGCATTTTCTCTTGCATCCTTTGCAAAATAGCCTTTCTTTCCCCCCATCTTTACACATTATTTTTGTTAAGGCTAGCGGTGACCAGCACATAATGAAATCCGGTGATGTCTTCCTAACTCTTAACTTCTATGACCTACCCTCTTGGTTTTTCTCCAACCTCATGGGACCTCCTTCTCAGTTTTCTTCAACGGATTCTCATCCTCCTCTTGATTTCTGGAGTTGGAATGCCTGGATCTTGGTTCTAGAATCTTGTTTCTATCTGTACTCAGTCCTTAGAAGATCTCAAAAGTGCCATGGATCCAAAATTTATGTCTCCAGCTCTAATATTTCTCCAATAGGCATCTCAGATTTACAGGGATAGAACAAAGTCTTCTCCACTTTCTCCAAACTACCCTTCCTTAGTCTTCACTAATTTGTTCAGCAGTACCACCATCTTCTCAAAGCTGGGCTAGAACCTTGGGATCATCCTTAAACTTTTTTTCTTACATGCCACATTCAATCTATCAGCAAATCCTATTGACGTTGCCTTAAAAAGAGAACAAAGACTGAGACTCATAACACTTTCTATTTCCTTTACCATCACCATCCTCAAACTCCCATCCTGTGAAGAACTATCATAGCCTTCTGTTCTCCCTGTTTCCATTCTTGCAGCCCAAAAACTTGTTCTCCACCCAAAAGCCAGAGTGATCTTCTAATTGGATAAGTCAGTTGTATAATTCCAATGTTCAAATGTCTCTGCTGGCTTCTCTATACAATTAGAATAAACTCCAAAGTTGTTACCGTGCCCCACAGGGTGTACATTTTCTGGACCATGCTCTTCACCTGTCCCCATATCAGCGTAGCTTGTACATTCACTTTTTTTCAGGTCTCTGATCAAATGACTTCCAATGCACAACATCTGAATTAGTACCATTTGCTTGCCCCCCTCTTATATTCTTAAGCTGATTTATTTTTCTTCCTAATGCTTAACACTTCTACTTTATACATTTACTTGCTTATTTATTTATTGTTCCTGCTCTTATGCCCATCCAGTCCCCCATCCCTCACTGCCCCGGTAGCTAGTGGAAGCAGGACCTTTATCACTTTGTTCACAGTTCTGTCCTTAGCACCTATAATTGTGCCTGACACACAAAATGAATAGACTGAATGAGTGAATATCATCACTCCTGCTTAGTCTAATTTTAATAACAGCCTTATGATATAAGCATTGGAAAATCACTAATAGACTGAGGTTTATATTTTTATTCTACAGTCCGTTTCACGAAAGTTTTCTTTCAATAAAATCAAAGGCTGGTGAGAGATCAGTAAATGTTTTTGCCAAATGGTAATGTTTACCTTAACCATATAAATGACATTAACGATGAAACAATGATCTCTAAAACCCTCTTTCACCCTGCAAAAGATTTTAAATTAAAAAGTTAAGACTTTTTGAGATAAAGCTAATACTTTTTTGAGGGAGGATTTTTCTGATAGTTAATGAAGCTGTACTTTGGCAATTATGTAAGACCTCTTTTTGAGTAGACAACATTTTATATTAAGGTGGAAATATAGCCGTAGAATAAATTAGGAAAAATAATTTAACAAGATTTTGGGTCAGAGTAGAATTAAACAACTGTAGACTCAGTTTACTCATGTATACTCATTTTAACAGGGCTTAACCCATTTGTTTTCTTTCCCATCCATGTCAATCTGTTGGCTGACGGTGAACTTATAGTCAACAACCTAGGTCTTAAAAATATAATTTAGATGTTAACCTAGGCCAGCATATTTACACATGCATGTCTTTAAGACCTGCCTGCAAATTTTTGTATGTTTTCGGTTTTAGGTAACTGAATAATTAACTTCACCAACAAGGCTTGTGTTATCTGCTCCCTTCCTAACTCTCCAGTCTTATCTTATGTCATAGCCCTCTCAACTCAGTATGTTCCAACCAGCCAGTTTCTTTTCACTTCTCAAACACTCCAGCTCTTTCTGGCCTTGATGCATCAGTACCTAGACCCTTTTTCTGTACAGTTCTTCATTTTGCTAATGGTAACTTCTTCTCTAGACTTTTAGATTAAATGTGGATTTTTTTTTTTTTGAGAAGTCTCTGAGTCCTCTTCCTCACAGCTCCTCACCTCAATCCTAAATTAGGTTTTCCTCTTTATTCTCTTTAATATCACTCTTTTTCCTTTCTAGTACTAATGACAATTTGTAATTATGTGTTTATTTTAGTTCTGTTTTTCTTACATCAGTCTTTCCTGTCATACTCTAAGCTGTATGAGAACAGGTACTGTATCTGTTTTATTCACCAGAGTATTCTTCAAGCATGGTTTAAGTATTTGTCTAATCAGTGAAGAAAGGAATAAATTCTGCTCATGTTATTTTTTTCTTGTCTATGAGGATATTTGAGAGACCAGGTCAAAGCTATTTTGAGGGTATATTAAAAGCTTTAGAATTTTATAGACTGGTTATATTATACAGTCTGGTTCCTAAATGTTTTCTTTCAATGAAATCAATAGTTGATTCACTCTGACAGGCCCATCCTCGTATAAGGCATCTCAAAATTAGAAGTTCTTATAGAATCACAACAGAGATTTTTTTTTTTTTCACAATTGAAGCAATTATCAATCAGTCTATGTCACAAAATTCTTAGTAAGAGGAGAAAGTATGAAATTTTATCATTAATTATGACATTGTGGTATCACAATAATCCTAAGTAAATGCATTCCTAGAAAATTAAAATGTAACAAAATACAAATTTGTGTTCCAAATATGTTATGGAAAATATGTACATTATTAGGTGTGTTTATAGTCTAATATACATAAAAACGCTTTTTAAAAAGTCATACTTACTTAAAAACCAGCAAGACAGTTGGGGTGCTTCCCAATGAAGAGAAAAAATAATTCAAGACTTGCACCACTGAATAAATATAAAATTTTTTTGTACATTGACTATCTCTTGGGCATTCACCCAAAGTCACCGAATTATTTTTGTTCTGGACACCAGTTACTTCCACACAACTACAGTTATAAAACACCTAAAAAATAGTTTTTGAAATATTGCAGAATATATTTAGAAGATATGACTGGACTATGAATACATTACATTTCATTATATTTAAAGAAGTCTCATCCATTCAAGCTAAAATATTTACAATGTTTGAAGAAAGCATTCTGAAAATACAGTTGTTTAATAGTTGAAAGGCAAAATAGTTTCCTGGATTCCTCTCTAGACAAAAAAATGCAATTCACTATTAACATTTAACTTATTCCTAAATTAAAAATTAGGAAAGGATAGAAAAAATTAATGTTTGAAACTCTGTATATAATTTCTCATTAATATAAATTCTTTTTAATAATTTTCTCCCACTCATTTTTACTTTCTATAAAAAAATCTAGTTACTCTTTTTAACAGTCTTACCAAGTGTCAGGAACAGGAAGGGAAGGGAAGGATTACTCAGAGAATCCAGAAAATATAGTTTTGTGGGGGGCAAAACTGGCACTAGAGCTACTCATTAGAATGGGGCAGAGTCTAGGGGAATAGGACCTAGGCAGGGGTACTAGAATCCTACTTTGACCCACAAACACAACATCCAAGAGCATAATGACAGATTATAAGATATATGATGTTATTACCAGAGAGGTTCAACACAACAGAATACCCTAATGGGTAGACCACAGAAGGGGAAAACTTAGGAACAAATGATTTTAGAGATTTAATTTGGCAAGCAGTTTACTTAGATAGGTGGTTTTAATAAAATCTGTTTTGAGTCTAGGCTAAACTAAGGTTTAAGGGAAGCTTAAACCTGTTAGTACTTTATTTACCGAAGGAAGTAATTTGAATCCATACTTATCTGATAATCAAACTTTACTTTTTAACTAGGAACAATATGGATGAATCCTTTATATATCAAGCCTATTGACCAATAAACCCAAGAACATTATTTTGAGCAATTAAGAAGGGATGATTTATTGCTAAGGATTTGGTAAAAGAACTCCATAGTGGTCCTCAAATGGTATAGTCATTTCCAGTATTCAGAAAAATGTACACAGAGCTCTCTTAGGATTCTAATATCATGTCTCCTCCAGGCCTTCACTAATGGGCCAAGTGGGACCATGGATTAAATGGGGCACTATCAGTGAAAGGCACTAGACCCATGAATATGAGATATGGGTTTTTAAGTACGGTCCTTGGGTCACATTTCTGCAAATTTATGGCCTGGCTTCAAAGAATCCAGGTGCTTTATTCTTCAAAGTTCTCAGTGCCCTTCAACAATACAATTAGTAGGATTATGGACCAGAAAAAGATGTTAAAGTTTGAAAATCAAAGACAGAACTGTGTGGTAGAGAGCAATGATCATAGCTGATTATACTGCTAATGTTGGTGATAGGAAAAATGGCCCAGGATATGGCTCCCCAACTTTGTGAGATATTCAGTAGATTGGAAGTGAAATAGGGAACATGATACCTGATCCCCAGTTCATGATACCTGAAATAAACTCAGGGAATTAGGAAGAACCCATAGTTTGCATGGAAGGGAATATTTTGAGTGAAGAAAGAAATGGCATTTCTATGGAAAATGTTAGGAACAGATAGGCAAAAGATGAAGTTATCCTGGATAGAAGTTCTATCCTTGGGGAAATCAAAGTTGGAAGCCAAGAACTGGGACAGTCAAGTGAGCATGAAGCCTTGATTAATTTTCTGGAAAGTTAAAAATGTAGTGAGCCTAAAGATAAACTTGTCAGAATCTATATGCAAAATTGCATATAGATTATTGTCCTGGAAATGAAGGGAGTGCTGACAAGTGGTTGGATCAGGACTTTCCCCTAATTTCTAAAGGAGTAAGTTATCTCTTACTTTTTATTTATTTATTTATTTATTTATTTATTTATTTATTTATTTATTTAAGATTTTATTTATTTATCTGAGACAGAGAGAATGAGAGACAGAGAGCATGAGAGGGAGGAGGGTCAGAGGGAGAAGCAGACTCCCTGCCGAGCAGGGAGCCCGATGCGGGACTCGATCCCGGGACTCCAGGATCATGACCTGAGCCGAAGGCAGTCGCTTAACCAACTGAGCCACCCAGGTGCCCCAAGTTATCTCTAATTTAACCTAATTAGTAAAATGCAGCGCTTCCTAAGGATTCTAAATGCATTTAAATTCCAGAAGGTCATGTTCTCATAAACTCAAGGAGGAAAAGTGGGAGTAATCTCAAATGAGATTTAAGCAACAGAAAAACCTATTTGTGTTTCAAGCAGGATTTTATGTGAGGCTTTCATTTACACAACTTCACAGCCATCACAATGACAGAGAATATTAGGAGTCTTTTTCTATTCTCTTTTTACTAGAGACCTTACTTATAGAAAGATTTGATAAGTAATTGTTAAATCAAATCTGCAATGTTGATCAAGGAGAGAAGAGAAAGTAAAAACGAATACTCACCATAGACTTTTTATTGCCATTTGAAGATTTGCATCCTGCTAGACAAGGTGACATGTAAGTTATTCCATTGTCTCCACAGACTGGTTCCCAGTGATTTTGATCACAATTGCAGTCTGAGTTGCAATAAGAAAGTGGTACATTTATATGAGATGCCACTGGATTATTTCTGGAAATATAAGGTAGACACATATCAAAAAGAGAGAGAGAGAGAAGGAGGGAAGAGAGGAGAAAAGAAAAAGAGAGGGAGGATAGGAAAGGGAAGCCAAGAGAAAGGAGGAAAAGTGGGAGGGCATTAGGAAAGGGGAGAGAAGAAGAAAGAGGGATGAGGGGAGGAGAGAAATAAGGAAAACAGTTGGGCTTTAATAAGACAGCAAAATTTGATGAGTGATGTTGTCAAAATGGCATTTTTTAATATAGTGTTTATTAACTTAACACCTCCCATCTTTACCCAAACATAAAGAAAGAGGATCCATAAGACTTATATAAGAGGTCCTTGTGATCTACCAAGAAATTACTCATTAAACAAGTCACTTCATTTTTCTGAGACTCAGTTTCTCTTCAATAAGGTGATAGACTAAAGTTCTTTCCAGCTTACTGTAAAGTCCCATGAATCTGTGTTATTTAGTTTGACTCTTTAAATCTATATTTCAACTACATAAGAATTTCAGAACTCCTAAGGATCAATTTTTTTAAAAATCAAGAATAATAAAATCAGTTGAGAAAGATTAGAAAAACTCCATACACTTTTTAAATGAAATGACAACATACTTTATAATGATTGACTGCAAAACATGGATATATTTGTAAAATATAACCTTATAATATGGTTAAAATTAAAAAATGGATTATTTGTATAATTTTCTGCTTATAGATTATTAAAATTATTCTTTTGTTTTTTGTAAAAATCTTGATAATAATTGAGAATTGATAAATTATATTTGAATAAGGAAGTAATTTACATGAAGAAGTAGATTCAGAAATTCAGAAATTCTATTACCAATAATTTTACTAAAATGCATCTAATACCTAATTCTGCTTGGGAACATACAACTGGGAGAGGTTAAACATAATGATTAATGACCAAGTCCAGACATTGCCATCAGATACTCCTGTGCTCACATTAGTTCTGCCACTTCAGAGTGTTGTGACTACTCTTCCTAAAATCAGCTCTGCCATTTGTAAGTCATAGATAATAACATCAACCGCATAGGGCTATTGGGGGAAAAAATTCATATGGCAGTTCTCAAAATTTTGTTCTCAGTAGCCCTTCATACTCTTAAAAGTATTGGGGATCTCAAACATTTTTTGTCCAAGTGGGTTATATATATTGACATTGATAGCTATATAATCAGAAATTAATACTAAGAAATTTTAATACATGGGGTGCCTGGGTGGTGCAATCATTTAAGTGTCCGACTCTTGATTTCAGTTCAGGTCATGATCTCAGGGTTGTGAGATTGAGCCCCATGTTGGGCTCCGAGCTCAGGGGGAGTCTGCTTGGGATTATCTCTCTCCCTCTGCTCCCCCCACCTCACTCATGCTGTCTCAAAAAAAATTTTTTTAATACATGAGAAGACACAAACACACATCATTAGCCATCAGACTGATGTTATCATCACATTATTGTAGCCTTAGAAAATATCGCTATACACTCATGAGAAAATAAGAATGAAAAGGCAAATACTATCCTGGTACTATTATAAAAATAGCTTAGAATGTGCTGAGCCTTCAATAAGGTCTCAGGGACCCCTATAGACCCTCAGATCACATTCTGAGAACCTCTGTACTAATTTATACTTTAAAAACTTACTCCTGTTACTAACACTTCATAAATGCTAAATACAACGATTCTGTAATTTGCTATCATTAAACTATGAGTTTCATGAAGGCAGTGATCTATCTCATAAATCTTTTTGACCTTTAAGTAGCACTCAGTAAAATTTTACTGAATGGAGAGAATCCTATACAACTCCAGCTGCTTTCTTTTGAATAGATGGCACAGTTATTATACTTGTTTTATGGAACTGGCTCTAAAGCCACTCTAAAGCATGTCTGACAACTTGGGAGCCCTTGGAACTACTGATGTGATCTTTGGAGTCATTGTGTGACTTCAGATAAGTCACAGTTCCCCTGGTTCTCAACTAATAAATGAAGAGGAAAAAAGGGGTTTGGGCTTCATGATCTTTAAGGTGCTTTTACCCCAAAAGTTCAATGTTCTAAGTATTCTGTATTTACTGGAGTGGATAATGGTGGATAGGAGTAATTACCAACAGTCAGTATTAGGAGAAAGCTGAGAGATAATTCAAGACTAGGTTGACAGGTCTCCAAAATAGGATGGTGTTTAGGTAAAGAAATGTGGGGAAAATTGACGAGTTCAAACTGACATCTCAAAGGATCCAGAGTATAAATGCTCAGAGCCAACAATAAAGAGCACTAGGTATCATAGTTATTCAACTGTAATCCAAGGATCTTTCCTTGTTGTCTGAATGTGAACCTTCCTAAGCTTAAATTATTGGCTATATTCAAGAGATGATAAGAAATCTGTACCAGAATCCTGCCCCTAATTTGGGGTAGAACTACAGTACTAGGAATACTTCACAATACTTGATAATAATACAGAGTAAAGGTTTTCTATGGTCTAACATACAATTATATATAGGATATTTATTAACTCTACTGCTAATAACAATATTAACAGAATAAATAGCATTAGCTTGCAGAAAAGGAGAATTCAGTACAATATAAGAAGTGTTTTCTTATAAAGGTACTTGTTAACCATTAAAATTAATGGCAGATAAAAATTGCTCAGTCACTTTTGGGAAATGTTATATTCCTCTTATGAAGCATCCAAAATTGTAGCAATCAAAAAAAAAAAATACTAAAAGTTTTGGAGTCTAAACCCCCCAATTTTTTTTTTTAAGATTTTATTTAGTTATTTGACAGAGAGAGAGACAGCTAGAGAGGGAACACAAGCAGGGGGAGTGGGAGAGGGAGAAGCAGGCTTCCCGCCGAGCAGGGAGCCCGATGCGGGGCTCGATCCCAGGACCCTTGGATCATGACCTGAGCCGAAGGCAGACGCTTAACGACTGAGCCACCCAGGTGCCCCTAAACCCCCCAATTAAAGTCAGAATCTTAACATTGCTAGTCAGGTAATCTGTGTATCTCTGTAAGCCCTACTTTCCCTATCTATAAAATGGGGGTAAAAGTACCTGTCTGTCATTGTAGGCACCCCATAAAGGATAACTATTATTATTACAACTTATATAGGTTTTCTTTTAGGAATAAAAGGAGAATTTTTTGAGATCTTAGGAAGTAGATGTTTTAAGATTTTGTAAATTGAAATTTCAATTAAAAGAAAGTTTAGCTAAGATTGCTATATGCCCTGTTTTCCTTATATTCTTTTACATTTGATAGTTCATACATTTTGTAACTAATATATTGATATATACAAACCCATCATAGGTCAAAGTTAGGCCAGCAACTGATCTGTTTTCACAAATTAATGCAAAATTTAATAGTTGAAATATGAAGGCCAATACATTGGTATAAAATGATAATTTGGCCATTCCAAGCAAGGTAAGTTTGAATTTTTTAACGATATATCCTCCTATAAATATTCCAGTTGCAACAGTTGGTAAGGTTAAGCTTCCTAGAAATAAGGAAGAGAAAAAAATTGTGATTATACAAATATGGTTATTCTGAAATATCTTTATAAAGGAAACACAGAATGCATCAACTAAATTCATCCCATCTTATTCCTTAAGTAGCAAGCTAACAGCTCTGGATGGAGGTAGGAAACCAGTGTACCACATGGGAGAAATGGAAATAATTTCTTGATGCCAGTGCTGAGGATTTGGGTTCCCCAATAGCAGAAGTCAGTGACTGAGGATATTTGAATGTTTTAATTGATGGTTTTTATGAGGGACTTTCTTTTTCTGGAAAACAATAAAATATCATCTTCCTGCCTATAAGGCTTGCATCCTACCATCTAAAATCCTTTACACACTGAACACTACATCAAAAACGAATGATGTACTATATGTTGGCTAACTGAACATAGTAAAAAAAAAAGAATAAAAAAAATAAAATCCTTTACATTTCCTCAAAATGAAGAGTTCTAATCCTTAAAAACTCATTCCAAATTTGCCCATCACTTTAAAATTAACTACTAGATTTAATATCTCTTCTTTATCCAAACATACCTATGCCCTGTGATGATAAACAGGCTTAAATATGGTATTAAAAATGATTGACCCCTAGTAAAATTTTCACTGTCCTACAAGAGTTATTAAAGGTAAAGATCCCTCTAACAACAACAACAAATTCAGGCTGGGAACCTGATTGGAAGTCAAACTTGACTCTCATAGTTTAAATTTTTATCTTGAGCTCAATAAAAGTATCTAACAGAATTATTATTTTCTTAACTTATGACCTACTCACATACCACTTGATAAATTCAGTTTAATTTATCAAATATTTACTGAGTTTCTACAATGTGTTGAGCACTGTACAGGGTAATGTACTGCCCTTAAGAATCTCATATTATACTGGGGGTGAGAGAAGAATGATATAAGAAAACCATTTCTTCATAAGCAAGATTTAATATGTCATTGGAAATACATAATATAACAAAGTAACTCCTAAAATATGATACTTGTGGGGGACGCCTGGGTGGCTCAGTTGTTAAGTGTCTGCCTTTGGCTCAGGTCACGATCCCAGGGTCCTGTGATCAAACCCCACATCCGGCTCTCTGCTCAGCAGGAAGCCTGCTTCCCCCTCTCCCACGACCCCTGCTTGTGTTCCTGCCCTCGCTATCTCTCTCTGTGTCAAATAAATAAATAAAATCTTTAAAAATAAATAAATAAAATAAAATATGACACTTGTCTGAATTACATAGACATCAATGATGTGTTTAAGTCAATTTTTCTTTTGTCCTATTTTTTTGTAAGTAGCTGAGTCCTGATTCAAAGTGCATGAATTAGGAAATCATAATGATTAAATTACAAAAGGATTTGTCTCAGGATCTCAACATTATAAAATCCAGTTATGCAGATACTATATCTAAATGTTCCATTCGCACACAACTTTCTTTTAGAAATTCATCTTCTCAAAAATAACATGAGATGCAACCTCAAATGCAGAGCAATGATGATATTATGAGATCAACAAATTTGATAAAACTTGCAAGAGAACAATTGGAAATTATATTTACTAAAATATAAAATTGCCTTCACAACAAAATGTCACTTGAAACTCAATTACTTGGTAGTATATGGCTTATCAAATAAATATAAATAATGTGTCTTACCAAGCAAAATGTTAGCCTCAGATGTTGAGTAACCATACTGTTGCTCTATGTATTTGGAGACATAAGTAATAACACCAATATGGCTACTGGCTAGCACTAATGACAAACACTGTAAGATAACATATAGGGGATTGGTAAGGATGCATTTCAAGGACTGGAAAAAACCTATAAAAATATAAAAATAAGATATTATAATACAGCTTAAATATATGTTAATATCTTTATTTTATAAATGTAATAAAAGTTATAGAAGACTGAAAATTACCTAAACATATAACACAGAAAGTCAGAGTACCTACAATCCTACTGTCAACAGTTTTTTATATTTTTTCCTTCATTTTTCCATATGTACATTAGTATCTACTCAGTTTATTTTACTGCAAAATGAAATCATACATACATGCTGTTTTGCAACTTGCTCAGTTCACTTCGTATTTGGTTATTCTTATCACTCTACCATACAACTACATATATCATTAATTCATTAATTCATTCATTCAACAAATATTTGGTTTTCAACTAGGTCCCAGGCAATATGCTAGGTGCTCAAGAAACCAAAGTGAATAGACATGCAATGTCTCTTATTTGTTAGCACTTAATATTGTTATGCTAATAATACAATTATTAAGTAAAAATTTACCTTGAAGACAGTATAATCCAACACAGAAATGAGAAGACTAAAGTTAAAAAAATTATAAAGTTTAATTTAGTACCAGGACTCAGATCTGTTTCCTGGTAGACTTTCTACTATAAAATACTGTATCAGCAAATCTGGCAGTATTATAAATCACTTTTCTTATGGTGCAAGGAAAGGAGGAGAATAATAATGTGTCTCAGGTGACATTATGACAATAATAGTACAACAACTTGTGCCTACAAACAGGTGTGTAAAAAATTCATAACTTCTGTTTGTGGCAAGAATTTTGTGATCTGGGTCTATAATGAGAAGGTTAACTAACTGTAATGGAAGTTAAAAGTGGAAGGAATTTCTTAGAAAAAATAGGAGTAAGTATCTGAGTCTAGCAAGACGGAACCAGATGTGGTTATTTAGAGAGGGATGACATAGACTTTGAAATATCTCTCTCTATAGATCTCTAAAGGTTTCCATCAGATATGGTCAGAACTAATCTTTCTATCCAATGGCAACTAAGAAAGAGTTTCATCTACTTTCACTAAAATTAATAATTCCAAATTGATATAAATGTGAATACTTACCACTAATATTTTCACTAACATTTTGCCCATGGTTGGTCACGTCAGCCATGTGAGTCCTTTCCTCATTTGTTTTGAGCAAATCCAAAGATGTTTCTTTCTGTGATTTATCCAGATTTTTGGGCAGGAAAAAGAATGGTATGGAAGACATAATAGATAATATTCCAGCCACAAGGAAACCAAGCCACCAAGCACCAACCCAGCGAGAGTCCTTAGGAGTTATTCTGATATTGCCTAGAATGAAGAATTAGAAGCAGTCAAAAAATCATTTTGAAATGCAATAAATTTTGAGCAATAATAATAATGATTGCTATCCTTCATAGATGAAGAAAGTAAACTATATTACATCAATTCTGAGATGCTATTTTTTTATTTTAATCACACTTCATCACACAAATAGCAAAGACTATTGAAAAAGTGAATTCTTTTTTTAATTAATTTTTATTATGTTATGTTAATCACCATACATTACATCATTAGTTTTTGATGTGGTGTTCCATGATTCAGTATTTGCATATAACACCCAGTGCTCCATGCAGAATGTGCCCTCTTTAATACCCATCACCAGGCTAACCCACCCTCCCACCTCCCTCCCCTCTAGAACCCTCAGTTTGTTTTTCAGAGTCCATCGTCTCTCATGGTTCATCTCCCCCTCCGGTTTCCCCCTCTTCATTCTTCCCCTCCTGCTATCTTCTTCTTCCTTTTTTTTTTTTTTTACATATAATGTATTATTTGTTTCAGAGGTACAGATCTGTGATTCAACAGTCCTGCACAATTCACAGTGCTCACCATAGCACATACCCTCCCCAGTGTCTATCACCCAGCCACCCCATCCCTCCCACCCCCCACCACTCCAGCAACCCTCAGTTTGCTTCCTGAGATTAAGAATGCCTCATATCAGTGAGGTCATATGATACATGTCTTTCTTTGATTGACTTATTTCGCTCAACATAACACTCTCCAGTTCTATCCACGTCATTGGAAATGGTAAGATTTCATTCCTTTTGATGGCTGCATACTATTCCATTGTGTGTGTGTGTGTGTGTGTATGTGTATATATATATATATATATATATACCACTTCTTCTTTATCCATTCATCTGTCAATGGACATCTTGGCTCTTTCCACAGTTTGGCTATTGTGGACATTGCTGCTATAAACATCGGGGTGCACGTACCCCTTTGGATCCCTATATTTGTATCTTTGGGGTAAATACCAAGTAGTGCAATTGCTGTATCATATGGTAGCTCTATTTTCAACTTTTTGAGGAACCTCCATACAGTTTTCCAGAGTGGCTGCACCAGCTTGCATTCCCACCAACAGTGTAGGAGGGTTCCCCCTTCTCCGCATCCCCGCCAACATCTGTCATTTCCTGACTTGTTAATTTTAGCCATTCTGACTGGTATGAGGTGATATCTCATTGAGGTTTGATTTGGATTTCCCTGATACTGAGTGATGAATTCAATATTTGGAAAAATGGTGTCCTATACTTGAAAAACATTATTATGTTACCTTGTTCTGATTATACTTACTGAGATCTTCATATCCAATATCCACGTATATTTTAGCAAACAGAGATGCCTGTATAAAGCCAATGATTGGACCAACCATTGATAGTGCATGCAAAGTACCTGAAAATATTATAAAACAATTTTATCAAATGCCAAGAATACATGGTTCTTTTGCAATACATTTTTAAAAGTAACATTATACATGTCTAAAAATACTTTTTAATAAATAAAAGAATGAATGTAGGAACACTATTATTTCAAGAGTGGACCCAGGAAAGTAGTCATAAAACTAATTTTCTGTTCATTACCTAAATAAAAAGAAGAATGTCCTTCTTCAGCAAAATCATCAATGTAAGAAATCCCCAAGGGTACTATGGGGGTTTCCCCAATTCCACGGAGCATATTACCCAGGAGTACATATATCCATATATATGACCCAGATTCCTTTTCACAACCTATGTAGACAAGACAGTGTTTTATTTTAAATATTAATTTTAGCATTCCTATTAGAAACTCAACTACTTCAACTCCTTAATTATTTAAGATTTTTTGCTTTTTCCTAATTATAAGAATGATTCATATTCATGTTACAAAATTTGAAAATATACAAAAGCAAAAAGTAAACAAGTAAAAATTAAATTATCTATAATCCCACCAAACACAGAGAGTTGCTCCTTGTGTTTGTTATATCTTCCACATTTTTAGTTCACATAAAAATATGCATATTTACGTACATTATATACTTAAATGTCCAGCTCATATTATAACGTACTTTTACACTTAACACCATATTATGTCAATTTCCCCATGTTTTTAAGATTTTTTTTATACCAGAATTTTAATAGTGGTGTTCTGAATAAAAGTTTTGTACTTTATTTAATCAATCCTTACTTTTTACTCATGAAATATTTTTTTTAAGACCTTATTTATTTGAGAGAAAGAGAGCAAGCATGAGTGGGATGAGAGACAGAGGGAGAAGCAGACTCCCTGCTGAGCAAGAAGCCTGCCACGCTGCTAGATTCTGGGGACTCCAGGATCATGACCTGAGCTGAAGGCAGAAGCTTAACCAAGTGAACCACCCAGGCATCCCTCATGAAATATTTCTAACTTTCCGTTCTATTAAACAGGAATGCCACAGCTATAATTGTAAATAAATCCTTGTGCACATTCCTGATTATTTTCCTAAGTCAGTAAAAGTAGAATCGCTGATTTAAGCATATATGCATATTTTTGTTCTTTACTATATTGAAAATGTACTTTCAAAGAGTTAGAAACTTATATACTCCCAGCAATGCATAAAATGTCTTTCCCTCTACGTCATTTCTTTTTATTTTTGATAAAAATAGGTAGAAAATATGTTTATTTTTAATGTTTTTCTAATAGGTAGAAACATCTAAAGGTAAAAAATATTATAATCATAATTTGTGTCTCAATAGGTAAAAAATCTTTATTTAGTGTAGTGTTTTTCATAAAATTACATTTTTTACATATTTATACCACTTCCCTAATTTAAATGCATATATTCTTAGCCAATTCCCTACTGAAATATTCTTCTTTTCTTATTGTTCTTTATATATAATATATATTAACATTATTTTTTCTTACGTACATAAGATGCAAATGATTTTCCTGTTTGTTTTTTAGTCACTTTTGCTAATAAATATCATAATCATTTTTACAGATATAATTGAGTTGACCGGTTTTAGAATATTTTTAGTGACACTATCAGTTCTTACCTTTTTCTACTACTTCAGGTGATGTTCTATTGAGTAACAAATTCTGATCAAGTGAACAGGTTGATAAGCTTGATGTTAAATTTTCTGATGGGTCAGTAAGAGTTTCTTTAGAGTACCTGTAACTGTAAGAATATCACCAGATTTAAAATTTTGCTTACCTACTGAATAGTTATGCTTTCCCAGAGATACAGAGGAATTTTCCCACTTTAATTGCATGATTTTCTTCTCTAAATGATCAGAATCCTTTTTGTCAATTTCCCAGCCTGAATTTTAGGGGACGTGATGGGTAAAAATGAAATGGGAGTGCCCACTAAGAAATATTATTCAATACTTCCCAGGAAAGGTGGATTATCATTCTAGGAGTGCTTATATTCGTTCAAGATATGAAATACCTTGGTTTCATGTTTTGTTTAAAAAATAAATAAATAAAACAACCCTGCTAACTGTGTCTATCCATCCATTTGAATTATCTTCAAAGGTGGTCACAATCTAAACTTCCTGGTTAACTTTCTGATAATACTTAATGAATTTTAGAACAGCATTTTACAAGTCAATCTACAAAGCATACCAATTCATCTACATTTTTAAAAAGATTTTATTTATTTGATAGAGAGAGCATGCATGCGGGCCCACAAGAGAGCACAAGCCAGGGGAGGGGGTGGTGAGAGGCAGAGGGAGAGGGAGAAGCAGACTCCCCGCTGAGCAAGGAACCTGATGCGGGGCTGATCCCCAAACCCTGGGATCATGACCTGAGCCAAAGGCACACAATTAACCAACTGAGTCACCCAGGTGCCCCTCATCTACATTTTTTATCAATAACCTGTCTGGTTTTCTTTCTTAGATACTCATACCCTTCTCCCTCCCACATACACTCAAATGTCTGACTCTACAAAACTTAGTTTTAAAAAATTCTAGTCCCCCAGTTCGATGAGGAAGAACTTAATAACAACAGAGATGGAGCTAGAATAGGGATAAATGCTGATCCCAAGATACTGAGGTACCCTGTGAGCTTCAAGGGCAGCCTACTGCAGACCAGGCATTATGTTCAGCTCTAGAGAACTAGAAATAAAACACACAGCTTTTGTACTTAGGGTATTATGTACTCTATAAAATAAACATATATCATAAAACATGTGATAAATTTAATATAACAGGTCCTGAGTTGTCACAAAGGAAAAGGGGATGATTAGCTTTCCTTGGAGGTGGGAAAGGGGGTGGATTACAGAATTCACAATGAGGATGACATGTGAAATAAAAATTAAAAATGGATAGGAGCAAAAACAATGGATAGGAGCTTAACAGGTAGACAAAGAAGGAAAATTATTCAAGGTTGTAGAAACACCATGTGCAAAAATAGAACGTATTATGGCACATTTGGAAAACCACAAGCCTAGAATGTGGTTCTCCACCCTGAAGAGCAGTGTTAGATGAAGCTAGAAAGACAGTGAAGATATATGTAAACGAGTTTAGATATTAATCCATAGACAAGAGGCATTCAATATTTTCAACTATGACCAACAGTAAGAAATACATTTTGCATCACACCCACAACATATACATATGCACACACATTCACAAATACATGTACAATCAAAATAAAAGTTTCACAGAACAATATTTGTTCTCACATTGTATATTCTTCTATTTTATTCTATCCTATACTCTAAAAAATTGTTGATTTCAATAATCTGAATTGATTTATTGGTCCACTCATGGTTCAGAATCTGATGCTTGAAAAAACACTATAGAAAATAGGGAGTTTTCAGCAGGAGTAAAATAATTAGATTTGTGTTTTAAAATGAATATTCTAGTATAGAATATGAATTAGAATGGAGTTGAGACTGAAGGCAAAAAGTCCAGGCCAGAGATGTGGGAAGCTTCAATGAGGTTAGGGACAATAGGATGAAAGAAGGAAACAACTTTGACAGATAGGAGGTAGAATAAGCAATATTTGGTGACCATTTGTCATGTGTGTCAAAATAATGAAAGAATCGAGAATGAGCCCCCTTGACTTTGGTTTGAGTTCCTTTGGCTAAATGAATCATTATTGAAAGAGTGAATGTGACAAATCTGAGCTGGTTTTGGCACAGTGATGAATTTAGTTTTGAACATATGGATGGGAAATTCTTATCGGATGTTATGCTGGCGATACCCATGAGGTGATTGATTATATAGATCCCGAGTGTAAGAAAAAGTCAATGTATGTGATTGCTACATTTAATGCACATACTTCATACAAATACTCTAGAATGAAGTGAAGAAGATTGGAGAGAGAGCTTAGGGGATAGTGACATTATGGTGTCAGCAGCAGAATAAAAGGGTGGGCATGACGAAGAAGCCACAAATATAGGAAATAAATCAAGGAACATAATATAATGAAAATAAGAAGCAACAGTACCAGGAAGAAGAAAGTATTTATGAGGGTCAAATAAAGGGGGGATAGGGAATTGCTATGGTAACCAAAAGGCATGACTGTTGGCTTTGGCAATGAATAAGTAATTAATATCTTTA
This sequence comes from Mirounga leonina, assembly GCF_011800145.1. Lineage (NCBI taxonomy): Eukaryota > Metazoa > Chordata > Mammalia > Carnivora > Phocidae > Mirounga > Mirounga leonina. The sequence continues at coordinate 13,112,516 of NW_023270504.1, forward strand.
GCAGAAACTGTTCATTGTCTCTCAATATCCATTCTTCTCTCCTTCCAATGTAATAGAAGATGGGATTCTTAGCTAGGAGCATGGCAATCTGGAATAAAGTCTAATTATTCCAATGTCTTTATATCTGAATGTGAGATGTAACAAAGTTCTGGCCAGTGTGAAGTTAGAAGTGTTATACTTCTGAAAATACTTCTTAAGCTCCAGCCAACGTGCACTGTTTCTTCTTGTTCTTCTTCCCTTCTTTTATCTTGTTGCGTGGAACAACATTGCCACAATTTGGAACGTGAGGTTGAGGCCATGCAAGGCAGAACAATACAGTAAAAAGAAGCAAGAACCTATCATGCTTGGTCTGGCTACATTAATTTTTTTATGTGGAAAATAAGCTTCTATCTTATTTAAGCCATCACTATTTCAAGTTTTCTGTCATTAGTATCCTACTCTAATTATATTATACCATGACCTTAAGAAGAATACTCTCAATGGAAATGATAGAGGGTTAGGTGATGAACTTTTATTGAATATAAATAAAATCTTGTAGGCAAAGACATGAAGTAAATGTTATACCAAAAAGTCATAAAAAGTTCATTTATTTCCCGTGAAATTGTATACTGTACTTTGTGCTAGTCATATCTCAAAGTCAATGAAAGCCATGGCTGATAAAGCAATAAGTTACTTATAACATAGAAAATATACTTCATTTCTACACATGATTAGTGGGTATTCTTCTCAAAAGATGACTGCTTATTTAAAAGAAAAAAATGAAGTTTTACCATTAATTTACAATTAAATGATAATTAATGACATAGAACTGTTTAACACTTACTATCCCATAAAGAAATGTGGTAAAGCAGTCAAAATACTTCCAGTTCCCATAATGAAGCAACCAATTCCAATTATCTTTGGTCTGTGTAGTTTGGATCCAAAGTAACTCACAAATACAATCACAAACAAATTTCCTAGAAAGAGAATAAAATTATTTTGATATGATTCACTATCAGAAACATTGCCAGTACAATTTTGTGTCCAATAGGATGGAAAGCCCCAGATGAATACAAATAAAGCATAAGATATGGTGCCTTTCCCCAAAGGTCATATAATTTAATTGAGAAGATGAAACCCACTTACATTAAACTACTCACTGTAAAGTTGTATGATGTTAAGAAGAAGAAGAACGAAATTTAGATAGGAAATAAAGCACTTGAATAAGTTGGCAATATTAGTGAAGCAAAATTTTATTGAAGAATTTGGAGTTGACTGAATTTTTATTTTATCTTATTATGTTATATTAACCACCATACATTACATCATTAGTTTTTGATGTAGTGTTCCACGATTCATTGTTTGCATATAACACCCAGTGCTCCATTCAATGCATGCCCTCTTTAGTAGCCATCACCAGCTAACCCATCTCCCTAACCCCTCCCCTCTAGAACCCTCAGTTTGTTTCTCAGAGTCCATAGTCTTTCATGGTTTGTCTCCCCCTCCGATTTCCCCCCCTTCATTTTTCCCTTCCTACTATCTTCTTCTTCTTCTTTTTTTTTTTTTTTAACATATAATGTATTATTTGTTTCAGAGGTACAGGTCTGTGATTCATCAGTCTTACACAATTCACAGCGCTCACCATAGCACATACCCTCCCCAATGTATATCACCCAGTCACCCCATCCCTCCCACCCCCCACAACTCCAGCGACCCTGTTTCTTTCCTGAGATTAAGAATTCCTCATACCAGTGAGATCATATGATACCTGTCTTTCTCTGATTGACTTATTTTGCTTAGCATAAAACCCTCTAGTTCCATCCATGTCATTGCAAATGGCAAGATTTCAGTTTTGGGGTTTTTTTTGATGGCTGCATAATATTCCATTGTGTGTGTGTGTGTGTATATATATATATATATATATATATATATATATATATATATATATATATATACCGCATCTTCTTTATCCATTCATCTGTCAATGGACATCTAGGCTCTTTCCATAGTTTAGCTATTGTGGATATTGCTGCTATAAACATTGGGGTGCATGTGCCCCTTCAGATCACGACATTTGTATCTTTGGGGTAAATACCCAGTAGTGCAATTGCTGGATCGTATAGTAGCTCTATTTTCAACCTTTTGAGGAACCTCCACACTGTTTTCCAGAGTGGCTGCACCAGCTTGCATTCCCACCAACAGTGTAGGAGGGTACCCCTTTCTCCGCACCCTCGCCAACATCTGTCATTTCCTGACTTGTTAATTTTAGCCATTCTGACTGGTGTGAGGTGGTATCTCATTGAGCTTTTGATTTGGATTTCCCTGATGCTGAGTGATGTTGAGCACTTTTTCATGTGTCTGTTAGCCATTTGGATGTCTTCTTTGGAAAAATGTCAGTTCATGTCTTCTGCCCATTTCTTGATTGGATTCTTTGTTCTTTGGGTGTTGAGTTTGATAAGTTCTTTATAGATTTTGGATACTAGCCCTTTATCTGATATGTCACTTGCAAATATCTTCTCCCATTCTGTCGGTTGTCTTTTGGTTTTGTTGACTGTTTCTTTTGCTGTGAAAAAGCTTTTTATCTTGATGAAGTCCCAATAGTTCATTTTTGCACTTGCTTCCCTTGCCTTTGGCGATGTTTCTAGGAAGAAGTTGCTGTGGCTGAGGTCGAAGAGGTTGCTGCCTGTGTTCTCCTTTAGGATCTTGATGGACTCCTGTCTCACATTTAGGTCTTTCAACCATTTGGAGTCTATTTCTGTGTGTGGTGTAAGGAAGTGGTCCAGTTTCATTCTTCTGCATGTGGCTGTCCAGTTTTCCCAACACCATTTGTTGAGGAGACTGTCTTTTTTCCATTGGACATTCTTTCCTGCTTTGTTGAAGATTAGTTGACCACAGAGTTGAGGGTCCATTTCTGGGCTCTCTATTCTGTTCCATTGATCTATGTGTCTGTTTTTGTGCCAGTACCATACTGTCTTGATGATGACAGCTTTGTAATAGAGCTTGAAGTCCAGAATTGTGATGCCACCAGCTTTGCTTTGCTTTTCCAACATTCCACTGGCTATTTGGGGTCTTTTCTGGTTCCATACAAATTTTAGGATTATTTGTTCCATTTCTTTGGAAAAATGTTGATGGTATTTTGATAGGGATTGTATTAAATGTGTAGATTGCTCTAGGTAGCATTCACATTTTCACAATATTTGTTCTTCCAATCCATGAGCATGGAACATTTTTCCATTTCTTTGTGTCTTCCTCAATTTCTTTAAGAGTATTTTATAGTTTTCTGAGTACAGATTCTTTGCCTCTTTGTTTAGATTTATTCCTATGTATCTTATGGTTTTGGGTGCAATTGTAAATGGGATCGACTCCTTAATTTCTCTTTCTTCTGTCTTGTTGTTGGTGTATATAAAAGCAACTGATTTCTGTGCACTGATTTTATATCCTGCCACCTGACTGAATTCCTGTATGAGTTCTAGCAGTTTTGGGGTGGAGTCTTTTGGGTTTTCCACATAAAGTATCATATCATCTGCAAAGAGTGAGAGTTTGACTTCTTCTTTGCTGATTCAGATGCCTTTTATTTCTTTTTGTTGTCTGATTGCTGTGGCTAGGACTTCTAGTACTATGTTGAATAGCCATGGTGATAGTGGACATCCCTGCCCTGTTCCTGACCTTAGGGGGAAAGCTCTTGACTGAATTGTTTTTGACTGGGAAAAAATGCAGAAAATCTTCCTGACCTGAGAGAAAGGTGTTCATTCAAGCACTTATTAATTCACTCCTACCATTCTTTAAATTCCTATTAAGTACCTGCCATAGTGCTAGGAGCTAGAAATATAAAAAAGAAAATAAACTAGTATTTGTCCTCCAGAAGTTTATATACCAGTGATAAAAATTAGTAGATGAACAGAGGTGCTACTAGACAACAGAAAGGAAAAGCTTAAATTAAGTAGGGGCTACAGTAAAGTTTCCTGGGGGGAAGGTCACTTGAGATGTAATGTAGAGTATAAGTTATTTAGATTAACAAGGAGCAGAAGAGCATTCCAAGTGGAAGAAGTCATGACCAATCTGACTCATCTGGAGCTACATATTTAATAACAAATAGACAACAACCAAGAATTACTGAACTTTTGATGGGGGGAAAAAAGCATGTAATAAAAGCACCAAAATGAACTGGCAGATAAAGTAACCCATGGAGAAAACATTAAATAAAGAAACTAAAAAGAGGAGAAACAAAAAAAACTAGTTAGTCTCTCTAGAGGTGAAAGGGTAGGTTGCATCCATAACATAAGAACTGGCAGACAAAAAATAATAAGAGAACAATAAAGAATTTTTGTAAATTAAAAATACTATTAAAACATGTACATCCTGAGACCTGATAAGATGGAAGGTGGTATCAGAGAAGACTGATGGAACATAAAGCAAAAAAGTAGAATTTTAGACAGAAAAAGTTAAAGGAACAAAATTGTGAGGAAATTTAATAATCATCTTATATATGTTTCAGAAGAAAACAAATAAGAAAATAGAGGGAAAGAAACAAATTTAATAATAGAAAATAAATTCCCTGAGTTAAAGAAAGACCTAAGCTTTCAGATACAAACTTCTATATTTCTCCAGCATTAAGTAATGTAAAATAAATAGTTCTGATATATGTTGGTAAAATTTCTGAAATTCAGGGATAAAGAGGAGGTGCATGACAATGACATTGACAATGATTTCTTATGTGTAACACTGAATATTGTAAATCAGGTAAATATTTTAAATGTTCTGAGGAAAAATTATTTTGAAAATTTAATGCTATAATCAGACATTATTACTTGAATATAATGATAAAGTAAATACACTTTCCAACAAGCAAGGGCTTAGAAAATATGTTATTTCAATTATTTCCATGCAAAAAATAACTACTTTGAAGATATACTCCACAAAAACTAAAGATGAGATTTGAAGTCATAAGATTCAATTAACAGTGGTAAGCAAAGAAACTAGTAAAACCTAAAACCATGTCTATGTAATTGCTGTTAAATAGCTACAAAGTTTAACAAAAATATTAAGAATCCATTCCTCAATAAAAAGAGACACATACTGAATTAGAATTTGGACTAATTAATAGTCCAAAACTAAAACTTTAGGTAGTTTCATTAAATCTTGGAGGTGGAAGAGTAAAGGATATGCAGGGCATAATAACCTCTTAATCATAAAAAGACAGAATTCATAATAAAAAAATAAATGGGTCTTCCTTTATGCAATTATTTCTTAAAATATTCAATAGCTAATATATTTTTAAATAAGTTAACAACAAACTTATTTGTAATTAATACAACAGAAATAATTTTGAGTCCCTTCAAATCATTAAAAAGTCTAAAAAGGGCCTAAGATGGCAGGTACCATGAAGAAGGGGGCTGAGAAGATGTCAATGTTATTTTTGAAGATCAACAAAAGAAAAAAAATTTGCACTGAATACAAGTAGAGCTGAAGGAAGAAAGAAGTGAAAAAGAAACAACTCTAAAATTTAGAAGATGCTTGTGAAGACATCATGCTTGCAGATAATGAGTGCTTAATGATACCTGACCAAATTGGTGATGTTTTCATTAGCCATTCTCAAGAAGAAACATAGGAAATGTTAAAAGTAACAAGAAAAATTTGTAAGAAGAAATTGATGCCTGAGAATCCAGAGTGGAATTAATCCAGGGGGTGTTAGCAGATTCAGTTATATGCAAAATTTGGGAGCAACATAAACCTTGAAGCTGATGAAAGTTAAACATTTTATAATACTTTTAAAAATTTGTTTAATAAACTTGAATATTATTTAAAAATTTAAAAAAGTCTATAAGGGGGGAGGGCAAAGGTAATGAGCTACCATTTCATGAAATAAGAGAAAATATTATCTAATAATTACATAAAACCTCACTGTTATTAGAGAAATCCAAATTAAAGACAACAAAGCAATATATTCAATGTTAAAAAAAAAAAAAGTTTCACCCCAAATTTTATACCCAGTTAAACAGTACAAACCTAACAGAGATTGCTTCAAAGCTGTTCCTCCTTCTCAAATCATTAGAATCATAATCTTCTCCCCAACCTTTAATTTTTAATTAATTAATTTATTTTTTGTACTAGGACATCTTGAGAGAGGGAAGGTACAGCCCTGCAAAGCATTAGTTTGCAAGCAGTGAGTTGGTATAGATCAAGGTCTCTCAACCTCTGCATTATTGACATTATGGGCTAGATAATTCTTTGTCGTGGGTGTTATCCTGTGCATTGTAGGATGTTTAGTGGCACCCCTAGCCTCTACTACTAGATGCCTATAACAATCTCCCTCCCCTCAGTTATGACAATCAAAAATAACATCAGATATCATTGAATTGTCCCTGGGGGGCAAATTTACTCCTGACTGAAAATCAGTGGTGTAGAGCTTGTATGAACAGTTTTTACCTCTGCAAATCTTGTTACTAATAATAAAAATAGAAATAAAAATTACCAATTTCAAAGCCTCCATCAATTAAGCCAGAAATCGAAGATGATATGTCAAATCTCCTTTCTATTTGAGTGATGGAACTTTTCATGATGACTCCACCTAGTCCCTTACACATAAAGCTCAATGACAGGGCTACTAAGAACATCTAAGAAAAAGCAGAAAGAAAGGATAAAATAATTAATAAAAAGACTATAATGCTTATATATGCAATGAATTAAAAATAACTTATCTTCTTTACTTAAAAACATTATTTTTATCATTAAAATCATACTCAACTTTCCTCTATACCAACTGGTACTTCCTAGTCCTTTTAACGTTATCATCACTACACTGATAAAGCATCATTTTCTAACTTGTTTACAACATCAGATAATTAGAGTACAACAGTCAAGGCTGTTTTTTTCATTTTATATTTTTAACTGATTTTTAAGAAGCTAGATAATGACCTGAGATGGTGATGATGATAAGCTATTCTTTATTCCCCCCATGAATCATATAGACTAACTGTGAGGGGAGTGGCTAGACATTCTCAAAGATGGCATTTCCAGGAAGTCAGCTGGAAAATGGAACTTTTTTTTAAATTTATAAAACCTCACTATTATTGGAGAAATCCAAATAAAAATGAAAAAAAAAACCAGTATATTCAACATTCTAAAAAAATACTTTAGTGGTTATAGATATTTTATTTTCAAATTCATTTTAACAAAATGTGTTGGTTCATCCTTCTTACAGCCCACATTTATACCCATAAGTGAATTCCTTTTACATCTAACATTAAAATATTATTCTGCTATGGACTATATGTTTGTGTCCCCACCAAATTCATATGTTGAAACCCTAATCCCTAATGTGATGATATTTGGAGAGAAGTCCTTTGGGAATTAGGTCATAAAGATAGAGCCCTCATGCTAGGATTAGTGTCCTTAGAAGGGCTTACTTCTCTCTCTCTCTCTGCTTTGTGAGGACACAAGAAGATAGCCATCTGAAAATGAGGAAGTGTTCTCACCAGAACCCAACTATGCTGGTACCGAGATCTCAAGACTTCCAGCCCCCAGAACCATGAGAAATAAATTTCTGTTGTTTAAGCCACCTAGTCTGTGCTATTTTCTTATAGCAACCCAAGCTGATTCAGACAGGTCTTTCTCATTACCTCCAATACCACCAGTGGTAGCCACCATCATGCATAGCCTGGAGCATCACATTAGCCTCTTATTAGATCTTTCTGCTTCTGCTCTCATTCCCCTTACAGTCTCTTCTCAACACAATAACTACAAAAACTCTTTCAAAGTAAAAATTAGATTATGCCACCACTCCCTGTTTTCCCATCTCCCTCTTAGTAATATCTAGTCTTTCCAATAGCCTACAAGGCTCTAAATGATCTGTCCTCCCCTGATTATCCCTTCCCTAAAAATATTCCATTTTACCCTTCTGATCTCATGTTCTGTTACTCTAGTTCTTGCTCATTCCTCTCCATCCACAAGAGCCTTCTTGTTTTACCTTGAGCATTCCAGGTTTATTATTTTGACACAGGTTCTTTGTTCTTGCTTTTCTTCCTTCGGGGAAAGCTCTTCCCCATAGTTATATCCTTATCACTCACTCCCTCACATCCTTGAGGCTTTTGCTCAATGTAACTTTCAGAGTGAGGCTTTCCTTACCCATCCTATTTAAAATTACCACTTTCCCCTCACAATATATTTTATGTCTGTCTGTCTGTCTGTCTGTCTGTCTGTATGTAATATATGTTGCCCTCACTATAACTTTCATTAGGGTAGGATTTTTTTTTTCATCTGTTTTGTTCACTGGTATATCTCTGGGGCGTAGAACAGTGCCTGCCACAAAGATGTTTAAAAATGTGTTGAGCTTTTGTCTAACTAGAACTTACTATGTGTCTTACATAAGGTTATGCTTGGAGAAGGAGATAAAAGGCCCAATACAGCCCTTCCATGGCTGGAAAAATGTGTGTACTTTCCTTCCCATATATGGAACTTTTAATGAAGTTGAAAGGGCTTGAGAAAAGTTGTAAATGTTACAACTTATTATAAATAACTAAGAATTCTTATATAAGATATAGGAAGTCATCTAAGAATGAAACACCAAAGGTAGAAGGGTATCAAAGCCAGTTTTGCTAAGTTGGTAAAGGGAACAACAAGACTCATAGGAAAAAGATATTAAATTTGTCCAGAGAGATTAGACAAAAATTATGAAAATTTTCTTCAAGGACAGCCCATTCTGACATATATAGTATCATTACTATCTTTACATTATAGAACAGAAAGGAAAAATTTCCAGTTCTAATCATTTTTAAAAAATCATGTATTGACACCAGAAATTAAGAAATGGAGATGGGATGGGGCACCTGGGTGGCTCAGTCGGTTAAGCATCCGACTCTTGATTTTGGCTCAGGTCATGATCTCAGGATTGTGAGATCGAGCCCCATGTCAGGCTCCATGCTGGGCGTGGAGTCTGCTTAAGATTCTCTCTCTCTCTCTCTCCCTCTGCCCCTCCCTGCACTGTCCCTCTCTCAGCAAGATGACAAAATAGGAACCCTCAATCCTCCTTCCCCCATGGATCCATAGACTTAACAACAAACTGAATATCTCTGTGAGAAATCCAGAAACCATTTAAAATATTTGTGCATCCTACACAGTGGGAAGCCAACCTCACAAGTTCAGTAGGAAAATCTGTGACACTCCAATTTTCTTGCCAAAGCCTTCCCCCAGCCAAGCATCATTGGTGCAATTGGGACAAAATCCCCAACTCCCATATTCTGTCTGGGGAGAGAAAGGAATAGAACTTATATCCAATGTTCTGACTTGTATGGAGGCAGCATGAGGGACCAGTTTGTATTCAAGTACTGACAAGAGTGGATGGCCACATTTGAGGGTCTCAGAATAAAGACAAACCATGAACCAGAATATGTAGTACCATGGATAGACACTAGATGGAGCACCAGGATTGTAATTTACTAAACCAGGGAGGGTGCAGTTATTTTAGGCACCAGGCAGAAGCCCTTAGTAGACACCAGCAAACTTCTCCAATTGCGCAAGGAGGACACACATCCAGAAGAAACTTGAGAGATCTAGACAATCTCTAGCTTGGCTACATAGTTAAACTCATCCCTGTACAAAACCACAAAGTCTGAGAGAGTTGGCTGATTTTCAAATGTCAAAGTTCCAACAACAAAAAATAATAAGACATATAAAGAAACAGGAAACCACAACACATTTAAAGGAGGAAATTAAATCTCCAGAAATTGACTCTAAAGAAATGGAGATACATGAACTGCCAGAAAAAGAATTCAAAATTACCATAAGGATATTCAATGAATTAAAACACAAAATAGATATACCTCTAAATGAAATCAGAAAAACAATACATAAACAAAGTGAGATTATTAATGAAGAAACAGAAACTTGGAAGAAGAACCAAACAGAAATTCCAGAACTGAAGAAAACATTACCTGACTTGAAAACTTCACTAGAGGAGCTCAAAATTAAACTTGACCAGACAGAAAAAGAATTAACAAACTCAAAGACTGGGCCAAGAGGGAAAAAAAAAAATGAATGAATAAATATGAAGAATGTAAAGAACCTATGGGACACCACCATCAAGCAGAACAGTATTTGCATTATAAGAATACCAGAAGAAGAAGAGAAAGGGGCAGAAAAATTATTTAAAGACTACAGCTCCAAATTTTCCAAATCTAAGTAAAGAAATGTACATGCAAATTTGATAAATTCAAAGAAGCACATCTAGGGTAAATGTAATGAGACCGACACAAAGATACATCATAATCAAACTGTCAAAAGTCACAGACAAAAAGAAAGTCTTGAAAGCAGTAGGAGAAAAGTGACTCAACACATACAAGGGAATTCCCATTAGATTATCATCAGATTTTTCAGCAAAAAAAACCTTGCAGACTAGAAAGGAATAGAATAAAATATTCAAAGTACTAAAAGAAAAAAGCTGCCAACAAAGAATATTATATCTGTCAAAACTGTCCTTTAAGAATAAGGAGAAATCAAAGACTTTCCCAGATAAGTCAAAGCTGAGGGAATTCATAACCACTAGATCTGTCATACAAGAAACAATGAAGGTTCTACAAGTTGAAGTGAAAGGATGGTGAATAGCAACACAAAACCATACCAAAATATAATATTCCCTAGTAATGGAAATATAAAATACAATACAATAATACATTTGTATTGTCTATAGAGTATACATAAAGGGAAATGAAAAGAGAATCAAAATACATCACTACAAAAAAAATTAAACACAGAGAAACATCAAGAGAGGAAAAGAGAACAAAAAATTTTAAGACAGAAAGAAAACAAATGACAAAATGGCAATAGTTCTTTCCTATCCATAATTACTTTAAATGTAACTTGATTGAGTACATTAATTAAAAGACATAGACTGCCTGAATTGATTAAAAAAACAGGATTCAACTACATCCTGTCTACAAGAGATTCATTTTAGATCTAGGCACCAAAAAGCTAAAAATGAAAGGGTATGTAATAAGCTGAATATTTCTGTCCCTTCAAAATTCATGTTGAAAACCTAATCATCAAAGAGATGGTATTAAGAAGTGGGGCTTTTGGAAGGTTATTTTGGAAGGTCTCTGTCAAGCGGACAGAGACCCCCTGAATAGGATTAGCATCCTTATAAAAGAGACCCCAGAGGGCTCTCCTGCCCTTTTTCCATCATATGAAGACACAATGAGAAAACAGCCATCTATGAATCAGGAAACAAGACATCACCAGGAACCTAATCTGCCAGCACCTTGATCTTGAATTTCCCAACCTCCAAAACTATGAGAGAGAAATATTTGTTATTTAAGCCACCCAGTCTATGGTATTTTTGTTATACCAGCTCAAATAGGTGACAAATATTTTATGCAAACAAGAACCTAAAAAGAACAGGGATGGCCATACTTTCATAGATAAAATAGTCTTTAAGACAAAAACTATCACAAGAGACCAAGAAGGACAGTACATAAAGAAAGAAGGGTCAGTTAATCAGGAAGATATAACAATTATAAACATATATATGTAACTAAAATTAGAAAACTCAAATATTTGAAGCAAACATTGACAGAACTATTAGTAGAAATAGAAACATATTAAAAATAAGAGAATCAATACCCCACTTTTAATAATGGCTAGAACAACAAGATAGGAAATCAAAAGGGAAACAGAAGACTTGAACAACACTGTAAGCCAGTTAGACCCAATTGGACATAGACATTTATAGAACACTCCATCTATCAGAATATACATTGTTCTCAAGTGCACATGAAACATTTTCCAAAACAGACCATATGTTTTTTTTTTTTTTTAAAGATTTATTTATTTATTTATTTGAGACAGAGAGAATGAGAGACAGAGAGCGCATGAGAGGGGGGAGGGTCAGAGGCAGAAGCAGGCTCCCTGCTGATCAGGGAGCCCGATGTGGGACTCGATCCCGGGACTCCAGGATCATGACCTGAGCCGAAGGCAGTCGCTTAACCAACTGAGCCACCCAGGCGCCCAAAACAGACCATATGTTATGTCACAAAACAGTCCTAACAAATCTAATAAAATTGAAATCATACAATGTATTCTCTTTGACCACAGAAAAATCCACAAATGTGTGGAAATTAACCAATACAACCAATAGATCAAAGAAGAAATCAAAAGAGAATTTAGAAACTATCTGGAGACGAATGAAAATGAAAGCACAATGTACCAAAACATATGGGATGTCATAAAAGCACTAGTAAAAGTGTATAGTGATAGATGATAACATTGAAAAAATAGATCTCAAAACAACAACCTATCCTTATACCTCAAGGTCTAGACAAAGAAGAAAAAACTCAACCCAAAGTTACCAGAATTAAGTAAATAATAAGGATTTTAGAGTAGAGATAAATGAAAAAGGGAGTAGAAAAACAATAGGAAAAAATCAATGAAACTAAGAGTTAGATTTTGAAAGAATCAACAAAATTGACAAAAACTTAGATTAAGAAAAAGAGGAGACTCATAGCTAAAATTAGAAATGAAAGAGGAAACATTATAAATAATGTCATGGAAATTAAAATAAGTTATGAACAATTATATGCCAAAATATTGGGTAACCTAGAAGAAATGGATAAATTACTAGAAACATACAACTTACCAGGAATGAATAATGAAGAAATAAAAAATCTGAACAGACCTGTATCTAGTGAGGAGATTGAAACTGTAATTAGAAACTTCCCAACAAAGAAAGTCTAGGACAGGATGGTTTCACTGGAGAATTCTACCAAATATTTAAAGAATTAATGCTAATGCTTCACAAACAGTTCCAAAGAATTGAAGAGGAGGGGATACTCCCAAATTCATTAAATGAGGCCACATGACCTGATATCAAAGCCAGACAAAGACATCACAAGGAAAGAAACTACAGACTAGTATCCTTGATGAATACTGTTGTAAAGATTCTCAACAAAATACTAGCAAACAGTAATTAACAGTGCATTAAAAGGATTATACATCATAACCAAGTGGAATTTATAACTGGAATGCAAGTCAGATTGTTGAAAATCCTACTTATGAAAATCAATCAATGTAACATATCACATTAACAAAATGAAGAATAAAACCACATAATCATCTCAATAGATGCAGAAAAAGCATTTCACAAAATTCAGCTGTCTTATGATAGAAGCACTCAACAAACTAGGAATAGAAGGAAACACTGAAAACTTTTCCTCTGAGATCAGGAACAAGGCAAGGATGCCCACTGTAGCCACTACTACTCAACAGAGTACTAGAAGTTCTAGCCAGAGTAATTAGACAAAAAAATAAAAAATAAAAAAATAAAGGCATACAAACTGGAAAAGAAGTAAAATTATATTTTACCATATTATTTATTTATAATTTATATTATTATTTGTTCACAGATGACATGAACTTATTTGTAGAAATCTGTAAGGATTCCACACAAAAAAAGCTACTAAAACTACTAAACAAGTACAGCAAAGATACAGGATAAAAAACTAACACTCAAAAATCAGTTGTGTTTCTATACACTGAAAATAAGCAATCTGAAACAGAAATTAAGAAAAGAATCCTGGAGGGGGCAGAGGAAGATGGCGGAGGAGTAGGAGACCTGGATTTCGTCTCCTCTCAGGAATTCAGCTGGATAGGGATCAAACCATTCTGAACACCTACAAACTCAACAGGAGATCAAAGAAAAGAATAGCAACAACTCTCTCATCAGAAAAGCGACCACTTTCTGGAAGGTAGGACGTGCGGAGAAGTGAACCCGAGGCGATTTTCAGGAGGATAGATGGCGGGGGAGGGGCCTCCGTCGGCCGCTTCTGGCAAGTGATAGAACCATGGAGCACAAAATCGGAACTTTTAAAAGTCTGCTCCGCTGAGGGATGTCACTCCAGTGGCTAAGTGGGGGGTGGAACCCTCGCGGGACAGTGTAGTCTCAGGACCCTCGGGGTCACAGAAAGACCATGGGTGCCTGAGTGCAGCAGAGCTCCCAGGTATAGGAGCGGGGAAGCTGGCTGCAGAGACAGAGCCGAGGAGCGGGCTCTAAGCTCGGGGTTGCCATAAACCGTGATCCGGAGCACAGTCGGGCCACTGCTCCTCCAGCAGGGACCCAACAAGCGGCAGATCCGGGGAGACTCCCCTTCCTCCCCCGGGAGGAGCCACGCGGGAGTGCACCGCAGGGATCTGCTGGGGTTGGAGACTCCACATGGGGTCGAGCACCAGAGATAGAAATGCTCAGTCACAGGCCGGGTGAGCACGGAGTGCGGCCGGAGACCAGGGAGACGTGAGTGACTCACTGCTTCTCTCTGGGGGCGCACTGAGGAGTGGGACCCCGAGTTCTCAGCTCCTCCGGGGTGGAGATTGGGAGGCCGCCATTTTCACTCTCGTCCTCCAAAGCTGTACGGAAAGCTCGCAGGGAACAAAAGCTTCCGAGAGCAAACCTGAGCAGATTACTTAGCCGGGAGAGGGCAAGGGCGGGGCAATTCCGCCTCCAGCAAAGACATTTGGGAACCACGGCAACAGGCCCCTCCCCAGAAGATCAGCGAGAACAGCCAGCCAAGACCAAGTTTACTGATCAGTGAGAACAGCAGAACTCCAGCACTAGGGGAATAATGTCATATTCTATCCCTTCATAGTAGTTACCCTTGTTATTGGCATAAATATATAAGTTGTTCTCTCTTTAAAATTTTGAGATAGTTTCTTCTAACAGATCAAAATATACCCTAAATCTCTAGTGTATGGTTTTGTTCTACTCTCCTGCCTGATCACATTCTCTCCCTTTTTTTTTTAAATCCTCTTCTTTCTTTTTTCAAACAACTTATCAATTCCTTTTATAAAATTTTTTATAATTTTCATCTTTACAGTCATATTCCATCCCTTCATCATATCAACCCTTATTTTTGTACATATATAAGTTTTTCTTTCTTTAAAATTTTGGGAGGCACTTTCTTCTAACAGACCAAAATACACCCAAAATCTAGTGTGTGGCACTGATCTATGCACCAGCCTGATCATATTTGACCATATTCTGTTTTTTCCTTTTTGTACTGTTTGTGTTTGTTTTTATCTTTTTCTCTTTTCTTTTTCTTTTTCCTTTCTTTCCCTTTCTTTTCCCCCGGCTTCAGGTCTTTTCTGATTCGTTTAAAGTATATTTTCTGGGGACATTGTTACCCTGTTAGCATTTTGTTCTCTCATTCACCTATTCTCCTCTGGACAAAATGACAAGATGGAAAAAATCACCTCAACAAAAAGAACAAGAGGTAGTACCGACTGCCAGGGACCTACTCAATATGGACATTAGTACAATGTTGGATCTAGAGTTCAGAATCATGACTTTAAAGATACTAGCTGGGCTTGAAAAAAGCATGGAAGTTATTAGAGAAACTCTGGAGAAATAAAAGAGCTAAAATCTAACCAAGTCAAAATCAAAAAGGCTATTAATGAGGTGCAATAAAAAATGGGGGCGCTAACTGCTAGGATAAATGAGGCAGAAGAATCAGTGATATAGAAGACCAACTGATGGAAAATAAAGAAGCTGAGAAAAAGAGAGATAAACAACTACTGGATCATGAGGGCAGAATTTGAGAGATAAGCGATACCATAAGATGAAACAACATTAGAATAATTGGGAGCCCAGAAGAAGAAGAAAGAGAGAGAGGGGCAGAAGGTATATTGGAGGAAATTATAGCAGAGAACTTGCCTAATTTGGGGAAGGAAACAGGCATCAAAATCCAGGAGGCACAGAGAACCCCTCTCAAAATCAATAAAAATAGGTCAACACCCTGACATCTAATAGTAAACTTACGAGTCTCAGAGACAAAGAGAAAATCCTGAAAGCAGCTCGGGAGAAGAGATCTGTAACCTACAATGGTAGAAACATTAGATTGGCAACAGACCTATCCACAGAGACCTGGCAGGTCAGAAAGGACTGCATGATATATTCAGAGCACTAAACGAGAAAAATATGCAGCCAAGAATACTATATCCAGCCAGGCTGTCATTGAAAATAGAAAGAGAGATAAATAGCTTCCAGGACAAACAAAAACTAAAGGAATTTGCAAACACGAAACCAGCCCTACAAGAAATCTTGAAAGGGGTCCTCTAAGCAAAGAGAGAGCCTAAAAGCAACATAGACCAGAAAGGAACACAGACAATATACAGTAACAGTCACTTTACAGGCAATACAATGGCACTAAATTCCTATCTTTCAATAGTTACCCTGAATGTAAATGGGCTAAATGCCCCCCATCAAAAGACACAGGCTATCAGATTGGATTAAAAAACAAGACCCATCAATATGCTGTCTGCAAGAGACTCATTTTAGACCCAAAGGCACACCCAGATTGAAAGTGAGGGGGTGGAAAACCATTTACCATGCTAATGGACACCAAAAGAAAGCTGGGGTGGCAATCCTTATATCAGACAAATTAGATTTTAAACCAAAGACTATAAAAAGAGATGAGGAATGACACTATACCCTACTTAAAGGGTCTATCCAACAAGAAGATCTAACAATTGTAAATATCTATGCCCCTAACATGGGAGCAGCCAATTATATAAAAACAGTAGAACAGATCAACGAAACTAGGAGCTGGTTCTTTGAAAGAATTAACAAGAGTGATAAACCCCTGGCCAGACTTATCAAAAAGAAAAGAGAAATGACCCTAATCAACAAAATAATGAATGAAAGAGGAGAGATCACAACCAACACCAAAGAAATACAAACAATTATAAGAATATATTATGAGCAACTCTATGCCAGCAAATTAGATAACCTGCATTCCTAGATATGTATCAACTACCAAAACTGAACCACGAAGAAATAGAAAATCTGAACAGACATATAACAACTAAGGAAATGGAAGCAGACATCAAAAATCTCCCAACAAACAAAAGCCCAGGGCCAGATGGCTTCCAAGGGGAATTCTACTAAACATTTAAAGAAATTAACACCTATTCTTCTGAAACTGTTCCAAAAAATAGAAATGGAAGGAAAACTCCCAAACTCGTTTTATGAGGCCACCATTACCTTGATCCCAAAACCAGACAAAGACCCCATCAAAAAGGAGAATTACAGACCAAATATCCTTGATGAACATGGATGCAAAAATTCTCACCAAAATACTAGCCAATAGGATCCAACAGTACATTAAAAGGATTATTCACCACAACCAAGGGGGATTTATCCCTGGGCTGCAAGGTTGGTTCAACATCCACAAATCAATCAATGTGATACAATACATTAACAAAGAAAGAACAAGAACCACATGATCCTCTCAATAGATGCAGAAAAAGCATTTGACAAAGTACAGCATCCTTTCTTGATCAAAACTCTTCAGAGTATAGGGATAGAGGGTACATACCTCAATGTCATAAAAGCCATCTATGAAAAACCTACAGTGAATATCATTCTCAATGGGGAGAGCTTTCCCCCTAAGGTCAGGAATGCAGCAGGGATGTCCACTATCACTATTCAACATAGTATTAGAAGTCTTAGCCACAGCAATCAGACAACAAAAAGAAATAAAAGGCATCCAAATCGGCAAAGAAGAAGTCAATTCTCACTCTTTGCAGATGATATGATACTTTATGTGGAAAACCCAAAAGACTCTACCCCAAAACTGCTAGAACTCATACAGGAATTCAGTAAAGTGGCAGGATATAAAATCAATGCACAGAAATCAGTGGCATTCCTATACACCAACAACAAGACAGAAGAAAGAGAAATTTACAATTGCACCCAAAACCATAAGAAACCTAGGAATAAATCTAACCAAAGAGGCAAAGGATCTGTACTCAGAAAACTATAAAATACTCATGAAACAAATTGAGGAAGACACAAAGAAACGGAAAAACGTTCCATGCTCATGGATTGGAAGAACAAATATTGTGAAGATGTCAATGCTACCTAGAGCAATCTACACATTTAATGCAATCCCCATCAAAATACCATCCACTTTTTTCAAAGAAATGGAACAAAGAATCCTAAAATTTGTATGGAACCAGAGAAGACCCCAAATAGCCAGAGGAATGTTGAAAAAGAAAAGCAAAGCTGGTGACATCACAATTCCAGACTTCCAGCTCTATTACAAAGCTGTCATCATCAAGACAGTATGGTACTGGCACAAAAACAGACACATAGATCAATGGAACAGAATAGAGAGCCCAGAAATGGACCCTCAATTCTATGGTCAACTAATCTTTAACAAAGCAAGAAAGAATGTCCAAAGCAAAAAGACAGTCTCTTCAACAAATGGTGTTGAGAAAATTGGACAGCCACATGCAGGAGAATGAAACTGGACCATTTCCTTACACCACACACAAAAGTAGACTCCAAATGGTTGAAAGACCTAAATGTGAGACAGGAGTCCATCAAAATCCTAAAGGAGAAAACAGGCAGCAACCTCTTCGACCTCAGCCACAGCAACTTCTTCCTAGAAACATCACCAAAGGCAAGGGAAGCAAGTGCAAAAATGAACTATTGGGACTTCATCAAGATAAAAAGCTTTTGGGGGTGCCTGGGTGGCTCAGTCATTAAGCATCTGTCTTCGGCTCAGGTCATGATCCCAGGGTCCTGGGATTGAGCCCCACATGGGGCTCCCTGCTCAGCGGGGAGCCTGCTTCTCCCTCTCCCACTCCCCCTGCTTGTGTTCCCTTTCTCGCTGTGTCTCTCTGTCAAATAAATAAATAAAAATCTTTAAAAAATAAATTAAAAAAAAGCTTTTGCACAGCAAAAGAAACAGTCAACAAAACTAAAAGACAACCGACAGAATGGGAGAAGATATTTGCAAGTGACATATCAGATAAAGGGCTAGTATCCAAAATCAATAAAGAACTTATCAAACTCAACACCCAAAGAACAAAGAATCCAATCAAGAAATGGGCAGAAGACATGAACAGACATTTTTCCAAAGAAGACATCCAAATGGCCAACAGACACATGAAAAAGTGCTCAACATCACTCAGCATCAGGGAATTCCAAGTCAAAAGCTCAATGAGATACCACTTCACACCAGTCAGAATGGCTAAAATTAACAAGTCAGGAAATGACAGATGTTGGCGGGGATGCGGAGAAAGGGGAACCCTCCTACACTGTTGGTGGGAATGCAAGCTGGTGCAAACACTCTGGAAAATAGTATGGAGGTTCCTCAAAAAGTTGAAAATAGAGCTACCATACAATCCAGCAATTGCACTACTGGGTATTTACCCCAAAGACACAAATGTAGGGATCCGAAGGGGTATGTGTACCCTGATGTTTATAGCAGCAATGTCCACAATAGCCAAACTGTGGAAAGAGCCAAGATGTCCATCGACAGACAAATGGATAAAGAAGAAGTGGTATATATATACAATGGAATATTATGCAGCCATTAAAAGGAATGAGATCTTGCCATTTGCAATGACGTGGATGGAACTGGAGGGTGTTATGCTGAGCGAAATAAGTCAGTCAGAGAAAGATATGTATCATATGACCTCGCTGATATGAGGAATTCTTAATCTTAGGAAGCAAACTGAGGGTTGCTGGAGTGGGGGTGGGGTGGGAGGGATGGGGTGGCTGGGGGGTAGACACTGGGGAGGGTATGTGCTATGGTGAGTGCTGTGAATTGTGCAAGACTGTTGAATCACAGATCTGTACTCTGAAACAAATAATGCAATATATGTTAAGAAAAAAAAAAAAGAAGAAGAAGAAGGTAGCAGGAGGGGAAGAATGAAGGGGGGGGAAATCGGAGGGGGAGACGAACCATGAGAGATGATGGATGCTGAAAAACAGAGTGGTCTAGAGGGGAGGAGGGTGGGAGGATGTGTTAGCCTGGTAATGGGTACTGAGGAGGGCACATTCTGCATGGAGCACTGGGTGTTATGCACAAACAATGAATCATGGAACACTACATCAAAAACTAATGATGTAATGTATGGTGATTAACATAACAATAAAAAAATTAAAAAAAAGAATCCCATTTACTATAGCATTGAAGGAATAAAATATTTAAGAATAAACTAAGGAGGTGAAAGACTTATATGCTAAAAACTACAAAACATTGCTAAAGAAATCAAAGAAGATCAAATAAATGGAAAGACATTTGTGCTAGTAGATTGGAAGATGTAATATTGTTAAAATGTCCATGTTACTCAAAGTTAAAATGTTCATACTACTAAGTGGGGGTATGCTGATGATCAAGGGAGGCATGTTAAACAAGGGAAGATGCATGTTTTCACTTATTGAGTGAGTGGGATACCCAATTAACCTCCTGTCAGTTTTCCCTGGGACCTCTCTTCATCCCCTTATCAGTGTCTTTGCCTTTGATGGACCCTTGATGGACCCTGCTTTTCAGTTTTCTTCTCTTGCACTTGTCTTGGACTAGGATTTCTTTCTAATTCCTTTTACTATTTACCTTTCAGAAAGCCCTCATGATTTTGGATTTACAGAATATATCACTTCTTGTTTTCTAGCAGAGAAATGAGTTACTTTTAATACCTTTTAGATTATTCATTAGAATTGGAGGGAGGAAGAGGTGGCTTCTGCCTTATGCTCAGTCTGCTGTGAAGAACTAGAAGGCTTCAAGTTTTGGCTCTCTTCTAATGAATAAATAGAAAAAAAATGTTATCAGGCTCTCCATCAAACTCAGATGCCTAACACGTAATGAGCAAAGACTCAATAAGTGTTTTGGGGTTGTTGGATAAATTATTATTCCCCCAATTCAGATTATAAATCTGGTACAGAGTCAACATGTAGTGAAACCTCTCATTTCTTAGTTTCCTCAGTTTTTCAATGGAGATAATTATAGTAAAGTTGTTATGAGGATTCATTTAAATAACATATCTAAAATTCTTGACACAGGGCTAGCCACACAGTAAGCACTGATAAATGTATTTTTATCATCATTATGATCTACCATCAACCAGTTTTTAGCTTTAGGTTCATTCAGATCCAAACAGGGCTTATGATCATTTAGCTAAGCACAGTTTTATGCCATATACTATTACAGGTATTGCAGAATCAGTAATGAGCATATTGACAATATGATTTATTGATTATTGAAGAAATAGAGAAGTGAACTCATCTAAATGCTGACCATCAAAGCTCTCATTTGTGAAATCAAAGAGGAGAAAACTTCAGAAAGTAATAGAATATCTCATTAAAGCAGATATAAATATAATCAAATATAAACCCTGTCCTGTATGAGAGGAAATTCCTAGAAGTTCAGAGAAAGCTTTTTCACAGTTCGTATCTTCAATCTTAAAAGGAAAATTAGCTCAATATAAGAGAGACTCAAAAAAGTAAAAATCTCACGGTATAATTCTAAACTGCTTTTTTAAAAAAGGAAAAAGTTCACTGAACTCTACCTCTGAAACTAATAGTACACTATATGTTAATTAATTGCATTTAAATAAAATAAAATTTTAAAAATAAAAATTAAATTAAAATTGAAAAAAGAAAAAGGTAATAGATGTAAACACATAGCCATAATAGAATCTCTCCAATGGACTGGGATTTTAGAAGGATATGAAATGAGTTAATATAGATAGATTTATAAATGTGCTTTCTTCTTCTTTTTTTATTCTGTTAATCCCCATACATTACATCATTAGTTTTAGATGTAGTTGTTCCATGATTCATTATTTGTGCATAATACCCAGTGCTCCATGCAGAATGTGCCCTCCTCAATACCCATTACCAGGCTAACCCATCCTCCCACCCCCCTCCCCTCTAGAACCCTCAGTTTGTTTTTCAGAGTCCATCGTCTCTCATGGTTCATCTACCCCTCCGATTTCCCCTGCTTCATTCTTCCCCTCCTGCTACCTTCTTCTTCTTCTTTTTTTTCCTTAACATATATTGCATTATTTGTTTCAGAGGTACAGATCTGAGATTCAACAGTCTTTAAATGTGCTTTCTTTTAATCAAACTATAACCCTATGAGATGGGCAATTTTAATCCTGTTCCTAATGCAGGACTGAAGTGCAGAGAAAGAATGATACGATGATTTTCTCAGAACTTAAAAAATCAAAAGGAATAAGAAAGCTGAAATCTTTAGTGAAAAACATTAAAAGGCCTATGCCATGAAGTAGAGAACTTAAGACTGAAAGATTTCAAAACAGAGATAAAAATGTTCACAATTATCAAATGGATATTAAAGTATCACAGGTAGAAGGAGATAACCCATTCAGGTAAGAGATAAAGTCTATATTTATCTACAATCATAGCAAGTAAGTCCATCATACTTTTTGGCGAGAGTTCTGGAATTGAAGTCAGAAGACAGTTCCAAGTTTCCATTTTGCCAGAGGTACAGTCATGATTAACTCAGTTAACTCATTTGAACCTCAATTCATTTACTCAGCAAACCATTTATTGAGCAACTCCAATATGGCAAATACTCTGCTACATCTTGGAATTGAGACAAGTGCAGAGTAAGAAGGGCAGTAAAAGCTGGACATAATAAGTGCCCTAAAAGAACTAATAATTTCCTGGGGCAAAAACAATAAATAATGCCAGCATAATATAATGAATACTATAAATGTATAATGTCATGAGTACATAGGAAAGATGATTAATTCTGTTTATACTGGTTAAAGTTTCTATAGGTGTGGTGACATTTGAATTAAGTCTTTAAGAGATAATAGCAACTTAGAATTTGAAGAATAAACATTTAAAACAAAATAGGAAACACATGAAAAGCCCAAGTAGTGAAAGAACACAGATAATTTGAAAAACAAAGATTATCTGTGTGGGTGGAACATAAGGATAGAAATATGCCAAACATTGGGAGATGAAATTGTGTTTTTACTTTTTTTATTTTTTATTTTTTTAAAGATTTTTATTTATTTATTGAGAGAGATAGTGATAGAGAGCATGAGAGGGGGAGAGTCAGAAGGAGAAGCAGACTCCCCGCTGAGCAGGGAGCCCGATGCGGGACTCGATCCCGGGACTCCAGGATCATGACCTGAGCCAAAGGCAGTCGCGTAACCAACTGAGCCACCCAGGCACCCCGAAATTGTGTTTTTAAATGTAACATAAGGAAATTAAATTTTAGAGGGCTGATTCCAGTATCTGTGTAAAAGATGGACTTAATAACAAAGAAATTTGTTCGAAAGCTGATTTCAGAAAAAAAAAAAAGCTAATGGCTGGAAAGAAGGAAACAAAAGATCACAGACACACTTTGGAGACGTTTAAGATGAGAATCAACAAGATGTGGGGATAAGGGAAAATGAGTTTTCTGAGTTTATTTTCTAAGTTTCTAGTTTGGATAACTGTATGTACTAATATTGTTATTTGAGTTGAGAAAAAGAGAAGTCTTGGGGTTAAAAACAATGAAATCATCTTTTCAAAAGTCAAGTTTGAGATTCCTAAAAATAAACATGCATCAAGTAGACACAAATGGCAGGCTTGGTGCTCAAGAGAGAGTTTTGTCTGGAGGCAACTGGGAAGAGTTGTATAATTAATCCATTTTCAAGTTTATTCCATTAAATAATCTCCTGCCCCACTGCACCCTCACTTTTCCATAACTCTTTCCATAACTCACAAACAAGTGAGTTGTTTACATTTGCACAAATCAAATCCTATTTTTTGCATCACTCCTCTCAAGTATCCTGAGCCGGCTTATGTTATTCTCGTTTTTCAATTTTTTTTTTCAGGGTTTTGTTTCAGACTCTCTTTTTTTACTCCACATACCCTTTACACAACCAATTGTCATTGTTTTTATTACCAGCTAGATGCTGATGATTACCAAACCTATATCTTGAGCCATGATTGCTTTTGCTGAGTTTTACATTGCTTTTACAAAGTGCTTATGTTAGAACTCCACTGAGGCTTTTGATTGCTATGTCCAGATCTCTCTCTTCTTCCTCCTTTTTCACCTCTTCTTCCTGTGTCACTACCTTCTACCTGCTGCTCAAGCTAGAAGCTGCACTATTCTGGGTTACATCCAATCAATTCCCCAGAGTTAAAAATTTAACCTTATAAATATCTCTCTTTTGAACATGCCTCACTTTATATTTCTACTTAAATGACCATCATTTCACTCAGATTACCACCTTTTCTAACCGGCATCTCTCTTTCCTCATTGTTACCCTTTTCACACTGCAGCCAGGGTGATCTTTAAATATGTATAACAATTTCCACTTCCAAAAGAGCTCAGTAAGTTCCCACGAAACTGATCCTCCAGCAAATAACAATTATAAAGTCTAAGGGGAAACCAAAAACCACCTGGAGGAAGACATGGGAGGACAAACAAAAGCAGTCAGACTCTGGATAGGCATTGATACTTAGAAGAAGAAAATGTGTAAGATTAGTTTCCCATTCTTATGGCTTTGTGGCTTTGAGGTGAGGCCACAGCACCTTCAAAGCTAAAACTCTTAGGACGACTGGGTGGCTCGTCCATTGAGTGAACTACTCTTGACCTCTACTCCAGTCATGATCTCAGAGTCGTGAGATCGAGCCTGCTTAGGATTCTCTCTCTGTCTCCCTCTCCCTCTCCTCCTACCCCCTGCACTTGTGCATATGTGCTTTCTCTCTCGGGGGTAGGAGGGAAGCAAAAACAAAAACCCCGTGGTTCTTTTAGCCTGAAAAATGAAAAAGAAGAGTTTAGGTTAACCACAGCCACCTAAAAGTTGGGGGGAGAATCTTATAAAGGAGAGATCCAGAGAAGGTAGGTGGGGAGGGGGCAGCTGGGATGATAAGAAGTCAGGCAAAATTAGAAAATAGGATGAGTATACACTAATTAAATATTTGCTGGAATTTAATCCTTCACTGTTTCCATTTTTATTCTTAGAGCTCTTATTTTTTAAAAAACTTTTTTCCATGTTAATATGATGATATGAGGCACTGTTTCAGCTAGTTTTACTGAAATGCAAAATTATCATGAATAAAAATTATTATTATTTTTAAAGATTTTATTTATTTATTTGACAGAGAGACACAGCGAGAGAGGGAACACAAGCAGGGGGAGGGGAAGAGGGAGAAGAAGGCCTCCTGCGGAACAGGAGCCCGATGTGGGGCTCGATCCCAGGACCCCGGGATCATGACCTGAGCCGAAGGCAGATGCTTAACGACCCAGGTGCCCCGAATACTACAAATTATTATTTGATCTTTTTTTGTTTTCAGTTATCTCTTGAAAACTACATCTAATGTTTTTCTTGCCTTTTAGAATCAAGGAGGGTTTTTAAATTAATCTTAATTCAATAATATTCGTAATGTAAAATTATTATGCTACTTGCTTTACTGAAATAAATTTATTTTTTTTTCTCGTCTTCAAATAGTACTGTTGCTTAGAAGAATTTCTAGTTAGGATGCCTTGTGAATGAAGAAAGTAACTGCAGATGTGGTAGAAATAGGAAGAGAACTGGAATTAGAAGTCGAGTCTGAAGATGTGACTGAATTGCTGCAATCTCCTGATAAAATTTTAATGGAAGAGGAGTTGCTTCTTATGGATAAACAAATAAAGTGGTTTCTTGAGAGGCAGTCTACTCCTGGTGAAGATGCTATGAAGATTGTTAAAATAACAATAAAGTATTTAGAATATTATATCAACTTAGCTTAAAGCAGCAACAGGGGTTGAGAGGATTGACTCCAGTTTTGAAAGAAATTTTACTATGGGTGAAATGCTATCAGATAGCTTGTGAAAGGAAGAGTTGATCGTGTGGCAAACTTCACTGCTGTCTTATTTTAAGAAACTGCCACAGCTGCCCCAAACTTCAGCAACTACCACCCTGAACAGTCAGCAGCCGTGAACTTTGAGGTGAGACCCTCCACTAGCAAAAAGATTATGAATTTCTGAAAGCTCATATGATGGTTAGCATTTTTTAGCAATATTTTTTAAAATTAAGGTATGTACATTGTTTTAGGGATAATGCTTTTGCACACTTAATAAACTACATCATAGTGTAAACGTAACTTTTGTATTCACTGAGAAACCAAAAAAAAAAAATCATTTGACTCCCTTTACTGCAATATTTGTTTTTTATGGTGGTCTGAAACTAAACAAAATATCTCTGAGGTATACTTGTACAAGATTGACAGAAAACAACACTGTAGCTATAGTAAATCTTCCCTATCAATAATAACTTGAAATGTAAATAGGTTAAACTCCCCCATCAAAAGACATAAAATGGTTGAATGGATAAAAAAGAAAAATAAGACTCAACTATGCCCTGTCTACAAGAAACTCACTTTAGATTTAAGGACACACAGAGGCTGAAAGTGAAGTGATGGAAAAAGATATTTGATGCAATTGGTAACCAAAGGAGAACAGGAATGGTTGCACTGATATCAGACAAAATAGAACTTAAGTAAAAAAGTCACAAGAAGCAAAAAAGGATATTATATAATGATAAAAGTGTCAATTGACCAGGAAGATAGAACAATTATATATGTGTGTGTATCCAACATCAGAGTGCCTAAATATATAAAGTGAACATTGACAAAACAAAACAGAAAATACATATGGCAATACAGTAGGAGCCTTTAATACCTCATTTTAAATAATGGATAGAACATCCAGATGGAAGATCAATAAAGAAATGGAGAACTCGAACAATACAATAAAGCAAATGAACCTAACAGCATACATAGAACATTCTACCTAACAACAGCAAAATACACATTTCTTTTAAGTCTACACATATCTTTCTCCAAGATATATCAGATGTTAGGTCACAAGATAAATCTTAACAAATTAAGGAGGACTGAAATCATACCAAGTACCTTTTCTCCCCAAGATAGAATGAAACCAGAAATCAACAGCAAAAGGAAAACTGGAAAATTCAAAAATACATGAAAATTAAACAACACATTCTTAAACAACAATGGGTCAAAGAAGAATTCAAAGAAGTAATTAGAAAAATACCTCAAGACAAACAAAAATGAAAACACAACATACAAAACGTTATGGAATGCAGAAAAAATAGTATTGAGAGAACTTCATAGCACCTACATTAAAAAAAAGAGGAAAGATCTCAAATAAACCATCTAACTTTACATGCCAGTGAGATAGAAAAAGAAAAAAATTAAGACCAAAGTTAGTAGAAGGAAGGAAATAACAAAAGTCAGAGCAGAAATAATAAATAAAATAGAAAAACAATAGAAAAAAAACAATAAAACTAAAAGTTGGTTATTTGAAAAATTAAAAAATTGACAAACACTTAGACTAAGAAAAAAGCACACTCAAATAAATTTTACAAAAGACATTATAATTGATGCCACAGAAAGAAAAAGGATTGGGCTCAGTCGGTTAAGGATCTGACTCTTGATTTTGGCTCTGGTCATGATCTCAGGGTTGTGAGATCAAGTCCCAAATTGGGCTCAGCACGGAGTCTGCTTAAGATTCTCTCCTTCTGCTCTTCCCACTCCCTGCCTGGTGCACCCTTTCTTTCTCTCAATCTCTCTCTCACAAAAAAAAAGAAAGAAAGAAAGAAGAGAAAGAAAAGAGAAAACAGATCATTAGAGTCTACTATGAAAAACTACTACTATGAAAGACTGTTTTTTAGAGACTACTATGCCAACAAACTGGATAACTTAATAGAAATGGATAAATTACTAGAAATATACAATGTACCAAGACTAAATATATAAATATATAAAATAATATACAAAGTGTGTATACATACATATATATATATACACACACAGTATATTTTTTCACAAGTTTTAGAGATTAGGACCTGGACATCTTCCTTTGAGGGCAGTTATTCTGCCTATCTATGAAATCATTAGGTAAATGGCAAGGAGGTATTAAGGTTGCAAATAGAGATGCTAATCAGAAGACCTTAAAGAGATTATCCTGAATTATCCTGGTTAACCCAATATGATCACAAGGGTCCTTTAAATGTGAAAGAGGGAAGCATAGAATCAGTGTTCACTTGATGCAGTTTGAGAATTACATGACTGACCACCAGCTTTGCATATGAAAGAGAGACTTGAGGCACAAACTTTGGGCACCTCCAGAAGCTGGAAAAGGCAAGGAAATGGATTGTCACCTAGAGCCTCCTGCAAGGAACATAGCCCTGCCAACACCTTGATTTTAATACACTGTGACCCATTTGGGACTTCTGAACTTCAGGACTATAAGATTATTACAGAACTGTAATAAATTAATTTTTAAGCCATTAAAGGCACACATGTGCACACACACACATATACATATGTGTGTTTGTGTGTCAGTGTCAGCTGATGATAAATGCGATGAAAAAAATAAATTTGATCAAAGAGGTATGAGTAGGAAAGGGTATTTTATATGGGGTGGTCAAGGATGAGGTAATGTTTAAACAGAAATGTGAATGAAATGAAGGAGCAAGGTATCTGGAAGTAAAACATTCAGAAGGGAAATCAGCAAGTACAAACTTCTCCAAGTCAGAAGTTTGCTCAGCATTTTTGATAAATAGCAAAAGTCCAATATGGCGAATGGCTAATATGGAAAGTGAGTAAGAGGAAACCAGCAGGATATGAATACGACTGATGCTTACATAAGGGGTCGTTATTCTGATTGTTTTTGAACGGGGAGTGGCAACGAAGGCAAAAGGGGGGGACTTTTACTTTTGCCTTATTATTTATGTTTTTTGATGATGATGCATTACTATTGCCTTGTTAAGAATTTTTATTACAACATAAAGGTACAAGAAATCTGAAGCACAGAAATGACAAATGTAAACATGAAGAATGTATCAGCAGGGTTTATATGATGTAGTTGGTTTAGTCCAAAAATTGAGGGAAGGGTAAGAAAAAAATCAAACTGTGCTGTTGTTATTTATTTAATTTTTAAAATTTAATTTACATTCAATTAATTAACATATGCTGTTGTTATTTTAAGAGGCCTATTATCTATTTGCACTTTGGTACATTTCTGAGTTTGCAATACATGTCAATAACAACATGTATAAATGTGTGTGCCCACACACATAAACAAATTTAGGAATCCTATGGTTGCTTGATATTGAATTACTTGGTCTGAAGGTGAATTTTTAAAAATACAGAATGAAGAAGATCACTGAATCCCTACCTACCAGAATATTTTGATGGTACTAATATTATAGAAACCCACAGTTACTATAGAGGTGTGGAGTAGAATTGAGAGCATGGGATTTGGAATCAGACTGCCTAAGTTCAGATCTTGGCTCCACCACCAGCTTTGGGATTGAGAAGGATTCATTTGCCCTCCCTGTATCTTAGTTTTTTTCCATCTGTAAAAGAGAGATAATAGCATCTGGCGGTGGAATTGTGGTAAGGAACAAATCCACTAAGAAGTATAATGCTAGGACAGTGTCTGGCATATAATATGTGCTCAATAAATGTTAGCTTCTATTGTTATTCTAGCTCTCCGGTCTTGATCATTAGACTGCAATTAACGTATTTTATGCATACTAACTTGCAAATATGCTACAAGGGAGCATTCTGGCAGTTTTAACTGTTTCAGCCAGATTGCTCTCACTCTACTATGTGATCATTATACTTTGAGATCACTGTAACCCTCAATGTTTAAAAGCAGAAAGAACCAAGCACACCATATTACCTTAGACTTGCATTCACCATTACCTTTTACTTGTGACTGCTATTCTGCTTAAATATTACTCAGATCTTTCATCAGAATAGACTAATCTCTGAAAACAAACATGTTCTCTGGACAAAGTTAAAAGGGACCTTATATAACATTATTGCAACTGAGTCTGATTCCTGTGGTCTTTATTCAGCAATTAAGACTACAACTTTGAGGAAAATACTTAATATATTAGTAAAAGACAGCCATAATTAATTTTTTTTTTTTACTTCTTCAAAAATTCCCTATGGGGTTTTAAAGACTTTGACTTGGGTTTAAGGGTTTTCAATTTCAAGCTGGATGACGTTAGGCAAACTTTTCAATTTTCCTGAGTCTTGGTTTCTTCAACATTGTGCTCAGGGAGTACTTCTTTCTGTCAATGAAAACCCCAATACAAACTATATCTTTTAATGTCTTACAGTTGTAAGACAAAATCAAGACACAAGATTATTACTTTTACTAACCTGCATTTGAAAAAATTAAATGGCTTTCCTAAGTCAGTAATTAGGTGTTTGGTTCATGTTTTTGATTGTTATTATAAATCTCTTTTGTACCAGCCTCTATTATTTAAATTATTAGAATAACAAATGCTGTTCTTCAAAAGAAAAAAAATTAATAGGTCAAGACCACAAAGTGATTCATAAAACTAATGAATCTGCTCTCTCTATAGGTCAATTCCAAGATTTTTTATGTATTGCTCATTATACAGTAACTTATTTTAATGAAATTAATAAATATCTTTTGGTCCATCAAGAACCAAAGAGAAGATATCAAAAGATTTCTAAATTTTTTAACATTAGTAAGCTCTTAGCCATCAGAATTATCACCAAAGAAATTCCTTTTTCAGATTTAAAGACTTTTTTAAATCAAGATATAGATCATTCTGTTAATATTTTAAGATATGCTTTAGTTGGAAACTCTAATTTGAAATACAATGTTCTTTTCCAAAACTGGTTGTTTAAAAAAAAAAAAAACCCTCCACTTATTTTAGTTTGGAAACATGAAACTATTCCTACCTTGAATCTATTGCAGCATCTAGTTTCCCTTTCCTTTGGAGGTATTGCTTCTGCTGTCTTTTTCAAATATTGATTTGAGTCCATCATGGAACTACCGATATCATGTGAGTGTTTCCAACTGTCGTTGTTGTTTGGTTTGAAATGATCACCTATTCAGGAAGAAAAAGGAGAACTTATTTCACTTTAACAATATATGATTCAAAAATTAGAAAAGCTGCAAGGTTGCCCTCAATCAATCAATAAACCCACTAATACTCATTCAGGGTCTTTGATGCCCTGAGCACAAGACTAGGTAAATGCTAGACACAAAAGGAGGGCAAACACACACACACACACACACACACACAGACACACACAGTGCTAGCTTTAGGGGGATTATATTTTAATTGGGAAGATAGATTTATGAAGAAAATTTGAAACAAGTAAATAACATAGAGTCACATACTAGATAAGAATTTTAAATCACAAAAATTTTAAATATGTTTTACGTATCTACATTATAAAATTTAGGAAGGCAAATATATGTTTAATTCATCTTTATACTTTTACAAAGTGCCGAAGAGTGCCTTGCACATAGTAGACAGTCAAAATGGGTAGAAAAACAATGTAATGAATTATAATTATAGTGGCTGAGCCCAGAAGATTTCGTGGAAGACATATCTCGAGAACCAGGTTTGAAATGCAGGTTGAGTTTGGATTTGCTAAAGAGAGCAAAGCATACTCTAAGTACCTCTCAGACTCTAGCCATACTTGACCTTACCACCATCACGATCCTACTTTATTTTAATTTTGTTCATTTATTTTTGAAGAGAAAATGTATGCAGTTGAATATATGTAAAATATATGTAGTTGAAAGTACAAAATATCAAAAAGACATATCTTAAAAATTCTTCCTCTAGCCCTTGCCCACCCAGCATCCAGTTTCTTATTCTGAGGACTAATTTGAGTTTTCGGTGACTATGATCCAGAAATATGATATGTATTTTTAATTAAATACATAATAGTTTCCTTTTTTAACACAAATGGCAGCAGACCATTAATACTGCTCTCTACCTTTTTATGCTACTTTATATACTTTATATTTTAATAAATGACTTCCTCAGTTTTCTTATGGTTGTAGTTTATCCTATTATTCATAATATATCTAGCTAGTTACATGTTGATAAACATTTAGGTTGTATCTAATTATTTCATATTAGAATATTTTCTTAATATGTCATTTTATTTATGTGTGATAATATCTGTAGGACAAATTCTTACAAGTGGAGTTTTGAGGTCAAAATGCAAGACAAATTATAATTTTGTAAGTTATTAAGCCTCTAATTTTTAATTTTTATTTTTTTAGGTTTTTATTCAAATTACAGTTAGTTAACATACAGTGTAATATGAGTGTCAGGTGTACAACATAGTGATTTAACATTTCCATACAACATCTGGTGCTCATCACAAGTGCACTCCTTAATCCCCATCACCTATTTAACCCTTCCCCCCACCCACCTCCCCTCTGGTAACCACCAGTTTGTTCTCTATAGTTAAGAGTCTGTTTCTTGGTTTGCCTCTCTCTCTTTGTTTTTTCCCTTTGCTCATTTGTTTTGTTTCTTAAATTCCACATATGAGTGAAATCATATGGTATTTGTCTTTCTCTGACTGACTTACTTCATTAAGCCTCTATTTTAAAGACTAGTAAAATTAGCAATTTGTTCCTTAGATTTGCTCTTTCATATAGAATAGTGGGTTCTTCACTGAGGTTTAGAAAATGTATTCTTATTCATACATATCTGCATAACACATACTTATGTATCTAAGATATTTATATACAGAAACACACATAAGCATAGATAGATGATAATTAACAGGGCTGTATAATTACAGTTGATTCTTATTATTTGCAGTACTTGTGTTCTATAAAGTTGCTGCAAACAATTAGCGAAACCTGAACATTGTTCTTAGGGGAAATACAGAGTTAGGTTCCGGTATATCTCTGATCACAGTATTTTCATCAACCAATCAATTTATAACCTTGCTTCATGTGTGCTTTTGTTTAAAGACATCTAATTTAAATATATTGTTGATCCATTAATTTTAAATTTGTGACTAACAGCACTGTACAGCTCATCCCTGAAGGAGGTGTCTGGAGCTCATATATTCTTTCCATCGTGCGCATCACAGCCTTCTTGCACTTAGGGACACTGGACAGCACTTTACACTATGCTTGGGAGCTGTTCAAACAGCAAAATCATCCAAAAAAAAGCACAAAAATAAAAAAATATGGCACTAACTAGACTGTAAAAAGGTCACTTGTTTACAATATGAGAGCTAAAACAAGGAGGCAGAGCCACATTTTGTCTGACCTCAACTGGGACCATGTGTGTTGGACAATTCTGATTTTTTGTCACTCTGTACAGGCATATGAATGACCACAAAAGAGCAGCATTGATTTTGGGGTTACAAATAAATTTTAGTGAGAAGGCAAATTCACAAATACTGAATCCATGAATAATGAGGATCAACTATATATTTTATGTGTTAATTTATTCAATAAGGATTGAGTCCTTATATTACATATAAAGACCATGAATATATATAATGCCAATTTAGTGGATGATATAGAATACAGAAATTATAAATATTTAAAGATATTATCACTTGTGTATATAAACATATGCATCAATGCAAAAATCCACATCTATGTACATCTAAGTAAATCCTAGTTATTCCACTTTTTTGCATGTACTCCAAACATGCCCCTACCTATTCAGTTACTGAGTGGAGTGAGGAAAAAATCACTAGCTGGGTGGTCCCAACGTCATAAGCAGTCCTTTCATAAATTTCAAGTTATTTTTTTCATGAGTACCTCTTTCTGTATCTTACCCCAGAATTTAAATGTTAGAAAGTCATTTTTTACCACTTAATTCTATGAATGCAAATCTCTCTGAATGATTGACATGGTGTGTCTATGCCCTTTAGCTTAGTTTTGTTTGTTTGTTTGGTTTTGTTTTTTGGCTACTGAACAAGAACTCTTGAAGGCCATTACCTGACCAGTCTAGTCCTGTTTACTGCAATTGATTAAATGCCAACTATCCTGTCTTTCAGCCTTCTTCCTGTTTTATATCTATCATATCCACCTTCAGAATCTTTCAGAGGTCCCCAGTAGCGAACAGAATAAAATTCTGATTTCCTATTTGAGATGCTTTGCGAACCAAACCCAGCCCTTGTTTTTAATCTTATTTCCCAACACACCCATAAGCTCTTTCAGCTGTGTGGAACCAACTCTCCCTAGAATACTCTGCCCTTTTGTATGTCCTTCTTAACCTATAATGTTCCTCCTCATCTCTTGGTTGTAATTCTGCCCCAAATCACCCTTCTTAGATATTTGTCCAGTTACTCCCAGTTGAAAAAAACCTCTCCACACTGTTGCTCCACTAGAGAATATAACTTGTAATATAGTCATTAATTTTCCCTATTATTTCCACTACTTTCCCAGACAGGTTACTATTCCACACCTCTCTCCTAGATATTGAGAAAAACTATGCTGATAAAAAGTGCGAAATGTAGGCACTTTCCCCCCTCATTTCTGAGAAAGGTTAAATGGTAATAAGTGACTCCAGAGTAATTACAAAGTTGGAGTATCAATTTAGGTTTGGCTCTAAACACCACACTTTCTATTTCATCATGGCATTTTAAGCCTGACTCGGAGATTTTAACTTATTTTTCTCTGGACATATTTTTTTTCTCAGAGTCCCAAAAAACTGACATTTAAATGAATTTTGGGGACACAATATGTTTATAAAATAGGACCACAGGCATTCAGACATAGCACTGCAATTCTTCCTTCAACAGAACAGCCCAGTTCTGCTTAGTTTCATTGGGCTGGAGAGGGAGCCAAAATCTCACCAGCCTCTCTTTACCTGTGTCAAGCTTTTACTGTTTGAGAGACCATAGAAAAGCAGTGCAAGCCAGGTGACCCAGTTTGTACTATGCATCCACGAAACCAGGAGGGAAAAAGAGAAAACAAATTTACTTACTTTTTAGACCTTTTATGGGAGGACTTTCCCCATTTTCTACCTCCCTTTGACAATAACAATTGTCTTATAAGGGTAGCCACCTTCCTGAATTGGAGAAGGGAACTAATATTTATTGAGTTCTTAGTTTGTGCCAGGAACCATGCTGAGCAATTTTTTTTTCTCATTCAATCAAAGACAGAATTATCTAGAAAACTTCTTTCTTTTTACTCACCTTGAGTCAGTCCAATGAGTTGAAACAGGAAAGTAGAGGTGGGTAAGTGACTTTGAGACACATCCCATTTCTTGATGTTTGCTAACTAACTCTCTACCCCATATTATCCAGTTAAGATGGAATAAAAAAAATAGGGAATAAATCTAATTATTCCATGTAGTTAGTGAAAATAGTTGCCTTGTGATATATTTTGAGAAGGTGGCCAGAGATCCTTTTTTTTTTTAAACTTGAAGTTCCAGTTATCTGGAAAGTAATAGGAATGGGGTTTCAAACTTTATTTTTAAATTTCAATGTCTTATTTTCTGTATTTTTAAGAGTATATAAACCTGAGGCTCATCTATCTCCAGAAGGAATACTTAATGAGCTTTAAGGGCTTACACATAAGTGTGTAGAAGACACAAAGCATAAAATGTGTAAAATTTATCATAGCCATCAAAACATTTTTCCCCTTGAAATCTATGGCAGATTCTCACATAGAAGAAACCCTGAAATTAGAGAATGTCAAAGGTTCTTACCTGGACTTAGAATCCCACAGCAGTAGCTATAAGTCCATCCTTTATCTGTTGTTAAAGCCTCTCTTTAAATAGTTAGCTGGCTTTTTTTTTTTTTTTTTTTTTTTTTTTTGCCATCAGTTCAATGATGATTAACCATCTTATTAGGTCATTGTCCTAGTCAGAAGAAAATTAACTAGCTATTCTAACAGTCTGTTCCAGATGCTGGTATTTTAAA
Organism: Mirounga leonina; assembly: GCF_011800145.1. Classification (NCBI taxonomy): domain Eukaryota; kingdom Metazoa; phylum Chordata; class Mammalia; order Carnivora; family Phocidae; genus Mirounga; species Mirounga leonina. The sequence continues at coordinate 13,147,989 of NW_023270504.1, forward strand.
GTTTATATATTTTGTGCTGGTCTGTCTGTTTATAACCAAAACTACAATTGGACCCCTCTGGTTGGTTCTTATTATGATTTCAAGATGCCCATCAGCAATAACCATCAGGGAACTTTGAAAAAATAAAGGTTTATTTCTTATAGGACCTGGAATTTACACAGCATACATGGGGCCACACAGCAAGGTCATGGGTAGAAGGAGAGAGTACAAAGCTTGGGGCTCTACTTTTATTGGGGTTGAGGTTAGGGGCTTAGGGTTTTACTGGGTCACTCTCACTGATGAATTTAAAACATAAGAGTCAAAACATAAAACTCAGGAAAAGAAAAACAAAAATGACCCGAATCGTCAGTTATTGAAGTCAACCAAGATTGCTAAAACAAAGATGCCTCAATGCTGGGGGCAGTGGCCTGGCTCCTTATCTATAGTCAGTGGCTGACAGTGTATTTATTTGAGATAGCCCTCTTTGAAATGAATGCTTTGGCAATCAAAGCTTAAGCCAGACACGTGTATTACAAAAAAGAAAAAAAAAAAGAGTTTACACTACATTATATTAATAATTTCTCAGAATTTATCAATTATTTTTATGTAAAAGTTTAATTATTAAGCTTTGTTGCTGAGAATAACATATTTGCTTGAGTTGGTTGCATAATATTTTTTCCTTCAAAATTAAAACAGATTATCCAAGATATTTAAAACTCCTCCAAATAGAAAAGAATTCAAAACAGTTTTTTAAATGTGTCTACAGGTTCCTTTAGCATTTAAGATAAAATATGTTCTTTTTGGGGGTGCCTGGGTGGCTCAGTTGGTTAAGCATCTGCCTTCGGCTCAGGTCCCTGAGTCCGGGCTCCCTGCTCAACGGGGAGGCTGCTTCTCCCTCTCCCTCTGCTGCTCCCCCTGCTTATGCTCTTTCTTTCTCTCTGTCAAATAAATAAAATCTTAAAAAAAAATGTTCTTTTTGCTTGACAGTTTGGTGCAATTCTAATATGGCATTGATGAGTACTGGCTATTATATAGAGAACACTGTATGTATGTGTGTATATGTATATGTATATACACACACACATGCACATACACATGCATATATAGCAATGTGAGGATGCATATATGAAAACATTACCCCTTAATCACTTCTTTTTTTAAAGGTTTTATTTATTCATTCATTCATTCATTCATTCATTCATTTATTTATTTATTTTGAGAGAGAGAGAGAGAGAGCATGAGTGCATGAGTTGGGGGAGGAGGGGGAGAAGGAGAGAGAATCTTAAGTAGGCTCCATGCTCAGCACAGAACCCAATGCAGGGCTCAACCTCATGACCCTGACATCATGACCTGAGCTGAAATCAAGAATCTGACACTTAACCGAGTGAGCCACCCAGGTGCCCCAACCTTAATCTCTTCTGTAAGACAATTGTTTGTACAGCTGTAGCAATATGTATTTAAGTTCTATATCTCAGTTATCTGATATATTTGTTCTGTCCTTGTTTATTCTTGGAAGTACTGGAATCATGGGAAGAACCAGAGATTGTGGAGAGGTAGAAGGGGTTGGGAATTCCCTAATTTCCCAAGGAAGGGGAACTGGGAAATGTAGACCTGGGGCAAAGAAAATTAAGGCCTGGGCTCCCAGGTAGTCTCTTGCTGAATCAGAATCTATAGAAGGTCAGCATGCATCCCCCACACATCCCACTACCCCATCTCAAATCTCCCCACAAGAGATTCTGATTCAGCCGACTAAAGATTATGTGGGTTTTTTTTTTTTTAAATAAGCACTTTGGCTATTTTTTTATTGAACTCTAGATTCTGAGAACCATTACAGCAGAACTAGAGAACACTGTCAGGACATTATGGCCTTCCCTATTATGCAGAGTGGAAATCTGGCTTAGGTGCTCCCACATTAGTGATTTTCTTTTCAAATTTCCATTCCACCCAAGGTTCCTCCCAAAACTTTGTTTTGGGATAGCTATATAAAAAGAATGAAGGTAAAACAGAACAAATTAACTCAGAACATTTCTAATCCCTAAGCTAAAGCCTTCTGGTGAAATCCTAAAGTGTTTCCAGAGGTCAAAGAGCATTCTCTGTGTTCTTCCTTCCGCATGATGGTTTAAATATTAATTAGACTATTTTTGTTAAACTTGCGGAGAAGTAAGGTGGTCAGAAGAAAAATGCTAAAATAGTTCTTTCAAGATCCATATTATGGTAACATCCATTGGTCAAGAAAATTGTAAAATTTGCTAAAAATAATCTAGTGATACTTATTTTAGAGATAATTGGTACAGTTCTGATGACATATCATGGTCTTGAAATCTGATAAACTTCAATGCCAATTTGTCTCTGCTACTTGCTAACAGTATGAACTTAAAGTTATTTAAACTTTCTAAGCATCAATATCCTCATCTATAAAGTACAAAGATAATACTTGGAGTAAGGATTAAATAATGTATGTAAAGTGCTTTACAGTACCTGACATCATAGTTCAATATCTATTGCCTAATAGTTCAATATCTACTGCCTAATTGTATGACATTTGTGTATTATAAATATTTAAAGCCATTAATTAATATCAAATTAATAAAAATAACATCTTAAGACATGTGCCTGCCAGTTTTTTCTGACAGTTTTTATTGCCAGAGTTCTCAGGTGGGTGCTACAGGCATGCTTCCAGAGGAAGCCTTCAGGCTCAGAGCAAACATGCTGCCACCTGTCTACCCCACTTTCCTTGACAGCAGTCAAGAGGCAGCTCTAGGAGGCTAGGTACTCCTGGAAAGAACCCAACATTTCTCTACTTACTGATGCTAAAGGCCTGGCATCATCATGATTAATCTCATCATAACCATTATCTCTGTAATGTTAGGCACCACCATAAGAAGAAAGGAATTTCCTGATTACTCTCATCACCTCCTGTCTAATCCCCTTTTGGCTCTGCACATCCCTGTTTTTGCCTCTCCCAGTCCTGAACTGAGACCCTTCTCTTGAGCCTCTTGGAACTTAGTGGTTAATCACAAGTAGAATTCCCTTTACTTCAGCCTCTTTGAAATTTTTGTTGTTGTTGTTCATCTCTTGCTCTAAATTAAACCTGGCCCCTTCCCTGAAGCCTGCTTCTCCTGCTGCTGTGATCAATGGGGGCTGCGCTATTCTCCATTTTGCTCCCTACCAGATGGAACTAGTTTTCAAGTTGCCTTACGTTGCTACTTCTTTTCTGTGTTGATACCTGCTTCCCTCAGAATCTATATTTTTGAATCTCATATCAGTGGAATCATCTACCAATCCTTAAATCACTCCCCCTTATTCTATGACCATTTTAGCTCTTGGTTCAAAGCCAATCTCTCAAAATATTAATGTCATTATAATTATTGGTGATTTCCATGATTGTGAAGATAATCCTTTTAGTTCTCTGGCTTCTTGGTTTTTTTAACCTTCTCTTGTCCAGTGATCTTTCTTCTATTTAGTGGATATATCCTAGACCTTGTCACATGAAAAACTTCAACTTCCCCGTGAGATTAGTTTCAAGGATTGGTTTACCACTGTCTATCTTTCCAGCATATTCTCTGTAATACCCCAGATGCAACCATGTTTCACTAATCAGGATCTATATAATCCACTGGTTGATTCTACCACAGATTTCACTGCTCCTTGTTTCCTGTCCTCATTTTCATGCATATCTGGGTTAAATTTAGTGGTCATGGTAATCACTTTTTTTCCATATATCTTCAAGTCATTAGTAACTTTTGCATCATTTTAATTGCTTGACAAAACTACAACCTTGATGAACCCCATCTCTCAGACTACCCTGTCCATTCATCCATGCTACTGACTGGGGTTGAAGAAAAGCCTCAACATGTTAACTTTAAATTTATGATTAAGAAACTCAAATGAGCCTTTCATTTTGCATAGGTATTATGCTGCATTTTCCTAATTCATGTCACCTTGTTTTCTGACTATTTTATAACTTCACATCTCTCCTCAAAACTCTAACATATCCTCTCCTATCTTTACCTTCTGCTGATGACTATTTCACGGACAGAAAATGAAGAACAAAACTTCCAAAAGCTCCTTCTGTCACATTTATCTACCTATAGCATCAGCACCACATATTTTGCTTTGATGAACTGTCCATGCTAAAGCTAAGACCATCCTCCATTTGTGCACACAGATCGTCTCTCTTGTGTTCCCAAGGTTATCAATTTTCCTTCTCTAAAGAAATGTTCCCATCAGTTTATAAACATGTTCTCACTTTCCCACCTTCAAAAATCCCTCTTTTGATACCATTCCAAGTATTGTCCTATTTCTATACTATTTTTATTCAAAAAAAACCCCCAAAAAACAAACCCAAAAACTTCTCAAAAGTCTTATCTAGAATATTGCTGTCTATTCATTTTCTCACATTCTTTCTTGAGTACACTCAATCAAGTTTATACCCCCAACTCCATTCAAACTACTCTTGCCTAAGTCATAAATTACCTAAATGCGGTAAGGTAATGGCCTTTATCTGACTTGAACTGTTAGCCATTTTTCAGAGCTGAATATTCCCTTCTCCTGGAAACAGTTTTCAGGACACTATCCTTTGTGGTTAACTCATTGGTTATTCCATTTCCACCTCATTTATTAAATATTTTATATACCTTTGGTCTCTTAATGGCAATGTTTCAGGATTTAATTCCTACTTATTCCATGACGGTTTTATGAGTCACTCCCAGTTTTTCCATGACAACCTCAGGATTCAACCATTGTATTTTCGTGATCTCATCTATTCTCATATCTTTAATGCTCTCTATATGTTGATAATTCTAAAGTTTTTACCCCTGGTCAAAACTTTACTCTTGAGATTTTTCCTCAGGATTTTACATTTTTCCATTGCCTGTTCACCATCTCCTTTCAGATAGATAATAGACTTGTGATACTTAAAATTTTTAAAGCTCTTCCCCTCATCTTCCCTTCCCAAATCTCACTCCTCCTATGATATTCCTCATTTCAGTCAATTGTAATTCTATCCTTCTAATTGTGCTCGCATGCATTCATGCACGTGCACACACACTCACACACACAATATTGGAATCATTCTTGACTCCTCTCTTACACAAAACATATCAAGCTTTAATTTCAAAATATACCTAGAATCTAACTGTTTCCACCACTACCACTACCTGAATTATTGTGACACTCTCTAATCTGTATCTCAGCTATCTCCTTAAACTCAGCAATTCCACTCCCCCATGTAAACTTCACCACAGAAGTCAGAATCATCATTGTAAAAACAGGTCATATCATGACACTGCTCTGCTCAAATCCTCCAATGGCTTCCTACATCACTCACCGTATAGTCCAAAGAATGGCCTTAAGGCTTATAAGATACAAACCCCATATTCAGAGTATTTGTACTTGCTGTTCTTCCTATTTTTCCCCAGATATCTGCATAGATCACTCCATCACCATCTTTTAGTACCCACAGAAATGATACCTTTGGTCTGACTTCTTTTATTCAACCTAATTATTGTGAAATTCAACCATATTGTTATATATGTCAATAGTTCATTCCTTTTTATGCTAATTAGTATTCCATTATATAAATACATTACTGGGGCACCTGAGTGGCTCAGTTGGTTAAGCATCTGCGTTCAGCTTGGGTCATGATCTCAGGGTCCTAGAATCGAGCCCCGAATCTGGCTCTCTGCTCAGCAGCAAGTCTGTTTTCCCACCCCCTCTCCCTCTGTGATCTCTCTTGCTCTCTCTCAAATGAATAAATAAAATCTTAAAAATATATATATTATAATTTCTTTATCTACTCTACTGTTTATAGGAATTTGAGTTGTTTCCAGTTTTTGGCTATTACAAATAAAAGTGTTATGAACATTTGTTTATAAGTTTTGTGTGGACATATGCCTTCATTTCTCTTGAAAAATGCCTCATAGTGGAATGCCTGGGTCGTATGGGAGGTATGTATTTAAGTTTTTAAGGAATTGCTATACTGTTTTCTAACATAGCTATCATTTTACATTCTCAACAGCAGTACATGAGTTTTGTTCCTCAACCTCTTCACCAACAATTGATATGAATAGTCTTTTTAATTTTATTCCTTCTTGTAGATATGTAGTAGTATCTAATTCTGATTTTAAATTTGCATTTACCTCATGACTAATGATGTTGAGTAACTTGTCATGTGCTTAGTTGCTATCCCCATCTCTCTTTTGGTGATATGTCTGCTCAAACTTTTTGCCAGTATTTACTGGGATGTTTGTCTTATTACTGAGTTGTAAGAGTTATTTAGATGTCTTCAAACAAGATCTGTGTTGGATATACGTTTACAAAGATTTTCAAGTCAGAACTTGAAAACTTTGATGAAGTCTAATTTATTAATTTTTTCTTTACCTTTGTGCTTTTTGTGTTCTATGTGAAAAATCTTCACCAAAATCAAAGTCAATAAGGTTTTCTCATCTTGTTCTAGAGGTTTTATGCTTTTAGATATTACATTTAATTCTTTACTGCATTACTGAATTACTGTTGGTATAAGACGTGAGACAAGGGTCAAGATTTGTTATTTTGCCCATTGTTATCCAATTTATTTAGGATCATTTATTAAAAAGATTATTATTTCTCTACTAACTTGATTGGAATCTTTATAAAATATTGGTTAAACATAAATGTGTGGAGCTATTTCTAGACTTTTTATTCTGTTCAGTTTATCTTTATATTAATACCATACTATCATGTTTGCTATCACTTCATAATAAGTCTTGAAATCAGATAATATAAGTCTTCCTGCTTTGTACTTCTTTTTCAAGAATGTTGTGGCTATTCTAGGTCCTTGACACTTTCATATACATTTTTCAATATGCTTGTCAATTTCTGAAAAAAGCTCTGCTGAAATTTTGGTAGGGATTGCAGCAACGCTATAGATCAGTTTTGGTATAATTTTTATCTTAGCAATAATGAGTCATACAATCCATACACATGATATATCTCCCCTTTGCTTAAGTTTTCTTTAATGTCTCATGACAGTTATGAATTTTCAGTGACAAGTCTTTCACATATTTTGTCAAACTTGTTAAGCATTTACTATTTTTATACTATTATAAATTATACTATTTTCACTTCCATTTCTGATTGTTTAATGTTAGTATATAAAAATAAAACTTCTGTATGTATATTGAAATTATATCCTGCAACCTTACTAAACTCACTTGGTAGTTCTACTGGATTTTAAAATATATATATTTCTTAGAATTTTTTTTTTTGAGAGAGAGAGAGCATGAGCAGGGGCAGAGGGAGAGAGAATCTTAAGCAGGCTCCAAGCCTAATGAAGGGCTTGCTTTCATGACCCTGAGATCATGACCTGAGCCAAAATCAAAAGCCAAACACCTAATCGACTGAGCCACCAGGTCCCCCTATTTCTTAGAACTTTTAATGTAGATTACTATGTTGTATGCAAACAAAGACAGTTGCACTTCTTCCTTTCCACTTTGGATGCTTTTCCCCCTGCCTTATTGTACGTCTAAGACCTGCAGTGTTATTTCTGGACTACCATATCACAAAAAACAAAAAGTGACAGCAGGGCCTTGCCTTTTTCCCAATATTAGGGGGGAGGTTTTCAGTCTTTCACAATTAAGAATAATGCTAGCGGGCACCTGTGTGGCTCAGTTGGTCAAGTGTCCAACTCTTTATTTCAGTGCAGGTCATGACCTCGGGGTGGTGAGATTGAGCCCTGCGTTGGGCTGTGTAGAAAGTGCAGAATCTGCTTGAGATGCTCCCTCTCCCTTTCCCTTTGCCCCTCCTCCTGCTCTCTAAATAAATAAATAAATACATAAACAAATACTTATTTTTTAAAAAAAGAATGATGTTAGCTGTAGCTTTCTGCACATACAGGCTAAAGAAATTCTCTTCTATTTCTAGTTTGCTGAGATTTTAAAATCACTAATAGCTTAACATTCAAAAGTCAATCAAGGTAATTCATTGCATCCGTAGAATAAAGAGGAAAAAAACCCTAAATTTATATTATCATCTTAAAAGATGCAAAAAAAATGCATTTGATAAAATTCTTCATTACTCATGATAAATTCTTGATAAATTCTTGATAAATTCTTGATAAAATTCTTGATAAAAATCAGATAAATTCTTCATTACTCATGATAAAAACTTTGCAAACCATAACTAGAATTTCCTTGAAGTAATGGAGAGTGTTAATCAGAGTACCTATCATCTATATATCTACTATATCTAATCTATATAGTATCATCTATATATCATCTATATATCTAATAAAAATATAATACTTCATTATATTTTTATTAGACATCAATGTACCAGTGGATAAAGAGAAAAGAGGGGGGCCAATAAATTGAAAGTCCAATGAGTTAGGAAGAAGGGTATATGGAGAGTAATTGAGGGAATGAGAGGAGGAGGAAAAGTAGAAATCTACATTTATTATTTTTAAGCAGTTCCAGGTGATGATAAATACCAGCTACAAGATGGGGTGACTGACGTGAAATGGAATAGATTTTTCCCACTGCTCAGCAAGGCATAGAACTTTTACTCACAGTTATTTATCTGTGTTGAGTCTTCAGGGTAGTGCTATGTAAAAGCACTTTCTCTGACGATGAAAATGTCCTATACGTGTGCTCTCAGGTGTAGTAGCAACTAGCTATGTGTGGTTAGTGAGCACTTCAGACGTGGCTCATGTGACCAAGAAACTGAATTTCTTATTTTCTTTAATTTAGATATAAGGAGCCACATGTAGCTAGTGTCTGCCTTACTGGATAGCATAACTTCAGGCTATCAGTCTGTAACATGGCTGAGGCGCAGCAGAGGGAAAAATGATCTTTTCCTACGAGTGTCACGGAATCTTGTTTACACCATTTCTAAGGCTTCTACCTTTAATCTAACTCTTTCCAAGACCTGAAATACCAAATCATTAGGCTATTAGGAAACATAGGGGATAGGCAATGCCCTATTACTTCTGTGTTCTTATATGATTCCTCTCTTCTTCTCTTTTCTCTCCCTTTACTTTCCTGCTGTCTCTCAAGATCAAGGATCAAGCACAATATCAGAAACATTATAATCACTAAATATGTGGTAGCTATATAATAGACCTTTTCTGATTTTAAACAATACTATAAGGAATATATTTTTATGTAAATATTTAAACATTATGATTACTTCTATGGTGCATACCCTAGAATCAAAATGACCAAATCAGAATACAGGCTTTCCAAAGGTCACTTTTCAAACTGCCTTCCAGAATGATTCTATCAGCAACACTGCCTCCAAATATACGGTGTCTCTTAATTCTTATCCACCAATCATATATTCCTTCAATCTTGGACAATTAATTGCAAAATGAAATCTCACTGTTTCATTTTTGCACTTATTTGATTATAGATTACACTCATGCTAATTCTGTAATACTTTATGACAGAGTCCGCTAATATATTTCATATGATACAAATCTTCTTTCCCTCAACTCTTTCTAGGTCTCTTTGGCTCAAACTCAGAATAATATTTTTCACACTCAAATGGCAAAACCAGTATAATATTTGGTTTTCTTTTTTTTTTTTTTAAGATTTTATTTACTTATTTGAGACAGAGAGAATGAGAGACAGAGAACATGAGAGGGAGGAGGGTCAGAGGGAGAAGCAGACTCCCTGCAGAGCAGGGAGCCCGATGCGGGACTTGATCCCGGGACTCCAGGATCATGACCTGAGCCGAAGGCAGTCACTTAACCAACTGAGCCACCCAGGTGCCCTAATATTTGGTTTTCTGTAATAGAAATCCTAATTAACCTTGTTTTCTGAAAGATTCTAACATTTCTGACAGTAAAATAAATATTTTTCTTCCCCTGGAAATTACAACTTTCCTAGAGAATTCTCAAGCTGTTTGCTCTCACATGATGTAACAAAGACTAGTCACAATCCCAAGACTGTCTTTAGAGCAACAGAATTCTCCTGTCCTCAACTACTGCTAACCCTGAGTCCCCTGAAATTCCAGTCATGCCCTTACCTCCTTGGATCATCTTGTTCCTTTTCCTCAGGCCTCTCTAAGTGGGTTCTGTATCCCATGGACTTCCTCCTGGATTCAGATGTCCTCTGAGATACCTTGGTTATCTGTAGCTACCTAACAATTTTCATAAGACAACACACTTATTAGTTTAATCACCCACTCTAGAAGGTAGGACCAGAAAGAGCTGGTTAGTTTCGGAGTAAAGAAGGCCTAGGTAGGCAGGAGCAGACATTATGCATGTAAATCAGAAACAAATACAAAAATCCAAGTAGAAATTACCTGTGTGGTCCTGATTATGAAATTCTCCAGCCAGTAGATAGAAGTAGACTCCTATCGGTAAAGATGAATACTATAAACAGTTCGTTCACACATCCGAGTAGTCAGCACTTTACAGTAAAAGCAGCCCTCATTCTCCAAGGATCAGCTCTTTCTTGAGCAATATTTATACAGTCACTAATCCCTATTCAAAGGAGATTAGGGTCCTTCACAAATTTAACCCATGCCTGGGATATTACATTTCCACATAACTTCAGGTTAGGTGAAGTAAACATAATAACTAAAGAGGAAAACATCATCTGAGGTTTCTAATGCTAATAGGCTAATCATGTTTAAATGAAGTCTGTTCTTGTCCTATCCTCTAAGAAAGGCAGTGCTACCTGGTTTAGTGTCAGGAAGGCAGGACTGGACAAAGAAGGGCAAATTCACAGAAGCAAGAAAAGGAGTAAGGGGAAGGGTGTACATGATTTAGTAGAGGGGATAATGTGACCTGTGAGCTCCATGAGGGCAGGAATATATCTCCGTTGGGCTAACACAGTTCTGGATACCTAGTGGATATTCATCAAATATCTGTTGAATGAAACAGTGAGTGATTAAATAGAAGTTCAAATGGTGTCTCTTCTCGGGATTTGCTATCTCAGCTGTGTCCCTTGTGAAATTCATGTAATGTATAAAAGAAACTTGAAAGGCAGTGGAGAATGATGATGGGGGAGGCTGAATAATGGCCTCCAAAGATATCTGTGTCCTCCTCTCCAGAACCTGTAAATGCTTACTTATGTGGCAAAAGGGACTGTGCAAATGTGATTAAGGATCTTAACACGGGGAGAGTATCCTGGATAATCCAGATTGGCCCTAAATGCAATCAGAAGTGTTCTTTAAGAAGGGAGTAGAGGTAGGTTTGACTGCACTCAGAGGAGAAGGTGATGTGGTGCTAGAAGCAGAGACTGGAGCTATACATTTTGAACATGGAGAAAGAGGCCAGAAGCCAAGGAATATAATAAGTCACTAGAAGCTGCAAAAAGCAAGAAAACACTCTCCTCTCAGAATTCCAAAGGAGCTAGCCTTGCCAACACCTTATCCCAGTGAAACTGATTTCAGACATGTGACTTCAACAGCCAAAAGAGAATAAATTTGTGCTGGGGCAAACCACTAAGTTTGTGATACTTTGTATAGTAGCAATAGGAAAAGAACACAGGTGGTAACTGCCTTCTTCATCCCTCATCTCTCTTTCTCTGCTGTCCTCCACTTATCTACTCCTTCAAGAGACTATCAATAGTGAAATGTTCAATTAAGGGTTCTTGAATGTTGTACACACAAATCTCTCATGAGTGGGGTTTGTGGTAAGTGTTGCTGTACTATCTGCAGGAGTCAAGGCTCGTGGGTGGGGTCCAGGTACCATCCAATGGGCTGGCATTTCTACTGTTAACAAATACTCTAATATCTTTCCACTTTCCACTTGGATTGTGATAGTAAATTACTTTATTTTCTCTTGGTCTTGGTGCCTAAAAGGATGCAGCTCACGTATCTCCAACTACACGAACACAATTGACCAATGGTTTCATGAAATTTAATCTTATTTTGTTATTTCCTTCTTGGAGGACAAATACATGTGATATCCTGAACATATTCTCATTCCTTTTCTTTATCATGCTCCACTTTAGAAATGATCCTAGTTGTCTAGACCATTGACCATAGTTCCAATTAGCCCATTCTTTTCCAAGCAGTTGAATCTGCTTCGTTTACTATCACCACAGATCCTTCGAGATCCTTCTCCATATTTGTCATGCCAGCTTAAACATAGTATCACTCACTCAACCATAGATATTCTATTTTCCCCATGGACTCCAACTGTTATTCTGCCCATCCTTGATCACTCTGGAGATAAAGTTTGATCAAGCTCCTTGAAGGAGAAACTCAAGTTATAGTTGAGCTCACAGACTGAATACAGACTGCCTAGGCTTCAAGTCCAGCTTACCCACTTAGGAACCCTGTGACCCAGTTAAGTTACTAAACCATGTCTCACTTTTCCTTATCTGTTAAATAATAATAATGCCTGCCTTATAGGTTGTTGGGAAGATTAAATAAGAGAAATACTTGAAGTATTTAAAACAGTTTTGGCCACAAAAGGTCACATTTTTTCATATTTCCAGTTATATGAGAGGTCCAGATTAGACAAATTCATAAAGACAGAAAGTAGATTAGTGGTTGACGGGGCAGCAGTAGGGGAGAAAAGAGTGAGGAGTGACTGCTAATGAGTAATGAATATTTTTTTGGGGGGGGCGATAATGTTCTAAAATGAGTCAGTGATGATGTTTGCATGATTCATTCAATATATTTAAAAACCCACCGAATTGTAGACTTTAAAATAAGGAATTTTATGGTATGTAAATTTTATCCCAATTTAAAAAACAATGTGGGCACATTGTGTTGGCTGTTACTTTAAATTATTATTGTGGTCAGTGTGTCTGGTCATTCTCTCTTACATTAAAAAGAGGTGCTGCCCCAAAATGCATAGATTGAAGCCCTAACACTCAGTGTAACTGCTTTGCGAGATTATGCTCTTAGGAAGTAATAAAGGTTAAATGAGATCATAAGGATAGGCTCCTAATCCAATAGGACTGGTGGCTGTATAGGAAAGGAAGATAAGAATGTCATATAATTTTAAGAAAGCAATCAGAAGGCAGATTTGAACCCAGGGTTGGCTCTGTAGACTCTTTGTGACTTTGTGAAAATTAGTTAACCTCTCTAAGCCTCGGTGTCCCCCTCATCTGTCACACAGGGATCATTGTATACATATCTAGATTGTTCAGATCATTAATTGAAGTTATATATTTATGGGAGCACAATGCCTGTACTTAGTGATTGATGAAAAATAACTATTAATAGGGGCACCTGGGTGGCTCAGTCGTTAAGCGTCTGCCTTCGGCTCAGGTCATGATCCCAGGGTCCTGGGATCGAGCCCCACATTTGGCTCCCTGCTCGGCGGGAAGCCTGCTTCTCCCTCTGCCACTCCCCCTGCTTGTGTTCCCTCTCTTGCTGTGTCTCTCTCTGTCAAATAAATAAATAAAATATTTTAAAAACAACTATTAATATTCTACAGAATATTTTTGGGAACTAGGGTATAATAAAAGAAGAGCGATAAAATAGTAACTAGGGGGAGCTCTAAGATCAAGAGGAGTTGTTTCTCTTTGTCCCGTCTTTTTTTTTTTTTTTTTTTTCCTTTAATAGCTGGAGAAAAAGGAACTTACCATCTAGTCGGAAGGCAATATAAGATTAAAAGGCTGGAAACTGAAGCAGCACTTTATTTCAGACCCATCCTGTGTACAGAAGTCAAGTGCTTTAGCTACCTTGTCCCTCCAAGCTGGAGTAATAAGAGGCACAGAAATAACAGGTAGGAGGAAGCATTCAGGAGCAGGGCCACAAGAGCCGCCACTAATACCCGTGGCTATCTGACAAATTCCTAGGGACTGTAGAATGTTTTGATGAAGGCAAAGAATCAGGGCGGCCCTGTTGTGAGAGTGACCGCATTCCCTGAGGTATGGTGGAGTGGACAGGAGAGTAGGTGATGTGATGTCCATGTGTAGATATGGCATTTTGCCAGCTCCCAGGCAATCCAGACCCAGATTTCTAAAGGCAAATACTCCATTTACAAATGTACAATAAACACTCATCACATGCAGAATTGCAGTAAACTACTTTCAAAATGGCCAGGGTTCTGGCAGGTTTGTTGGTTGTTGTTTTTTTTTTTAAATATGCTTTTCTGAATAAGGCAAAACAGATGCACTTGTTAGCCTCCTGAATACTTTTCTGTTTTGGAATTGGAATATTTCACTACTTTGGATTTTGCTTATGAAGCATGGAGTATGTTCCAATCACACTGGCCTTAGGCATGAAATAAATCAATGCCTGAATTTTTAAAATATGGATTTAATCCAAGCCAGACCTGGCCTTAAGCACTATATAACCTAAGATTGGGTTGTACTGATGTGGGAGACTGAATGTTAGAAAATGCAATCTGTTAAAGGGTCTTATGTGTAGGTGCACCTGAATAACCTCAGTAGTAAAGCCCAATTAGTTATAAATAATACCTTAATAAATAAAACCTTTCTATAAAAATTCATCATGTAAAACTTTTGGGTCGAAAGTTTGTTAGCTTTCAGTATGTGGTATCTATTTACACATTTTTTTTTAAGGGACAAACTGTTTTTTTTAATGGAGAAGAAGTCTTCTACACCTCCAGACTTTTACTCAGTTATCCCACTTCTCTCAATTCTGAATGTTTTATTCTTTCAGTCACAGTCTGTGCCAAGATCATTACAGCGGGGGACAACTATTTCTTGACACATTGTGGAACTTGCAGGCAATAAACAAGTTAGCAAGAGGATATATATATGGAGGAATAACTGCTATAAAGAGAAATAAGTAAGATTAATGGAATAGAAAGGAATAGCACATCCTATTTTAGATAGGGTTTTCGGGAAGGTCTCCAAGGGGCTGATGTTTGAACAAAGAGTGAGGGGTCAAGTCATCGGGGGCAAAATGTTCCAGAGAGAGGACTCAGGAAATGCAAAACCCTGGTATACAGAGGCTGCTTGACGTGCTGGAGGAACATGAGGGAGGCCTGAGTGGAGCAGAGTGAGTGGAGAGGAGAGGAGGAAATGAGAGATGAAAGGTGTCTGTGCTTAAGTTATATAGGGCCTGGGAAGGCCATGGTCACATGAAATATATATATAATGCCAAAAATTATATGCTGGATCAGTGTGGGTGCTCTATTTATAAAGTTATCAGGGTTTCTCATGCCAGTTTTTATCCCAGGTTAGTCTCCTTTGAACTTCAGCGGTCTTGAATCTCAACTCAGTTCAGCCAATGACAGGTATTGGTGGTGAGTCAGGGTGCCCAGCTAGCAACCCCACACTGCTAGTAGGTAACGTGACTTTGTGGACCATGAGAACTTTCACTTCTGTGGTCCTCATCCTCCTATCTGTTAACTGATGACTTCCGAAACCACTTGCAGTGCCAACACTCTGATTACTATGCTAGTATGCATTCTGTGTTCCTTGGTCAGCCCTACTACCATTGTGGGGTTCTCTGCAGTACGTGAACTACCAGATATAAATACATATATATTTTCACAAGTCAACCGCTTTAGCCAGCCTAGAAATCTATGCTAGAGAGAAAAAGGAAAAATGAAAACAACAACATAGGCAAACTAATTTTGTGGTTAAGAAAGAGGCAAACACTGAGGACCAGAGTTGAAAACTTGATTTTATCAAAATCAAAACTGAACATCCTGGATATATGGTACCCTGTATCATACCACTATTTCTGCTGCTTTGGGGCTTTGAAGAAATTTCAGCCACATATGGTGAATGTCAAGAGCACTAGATGAAGCATCGGAAGATGTGGGTTTAAGCTCCTGCTCTTTAAAACCTGACACTACAACCTTAGCAAGTCAGGTAAACTCATATAATCCTCTTGTAGGCTCAGATTTTTTTATAATGGAAAGAAACACTAATCTTTATGTGGAATTAAAAAATGCATATACTAAAATGCTTTGTAGACTCAGAAGAAATATGCATTTTATATAAATGCAATATATATAAGGATTATATATAAATGGTCTCTTAGGTCTCAATTGGATATTTTTGGGAGCTGACAAAATAATCTTGAATTTATCTAGAAGAAAAAAATGAAAATATTTAAGAAAACTTGAAAATGAATCATATGAAGGAAGGCATGAATTGTCAGAAATTAAAATGTATTTTATGTATTTTCATACTTTATGTAATTCTTATACAATGTGATCCTGAACAGAAATAGGCATCTAATGAGATTAGAAAATCCTCAGACACTCATAATTTAATAATTTGTAAAGTTGGAGAATATGGACTACCGAACACATAGTATTAGGACAAGTGGCTAAAAGTCTGTCAAAATAATTAGGTTATTTATCTCAAAATACCATATCAAGGGGCACCTGGCTGGCTCAGCCACTACACTGTGGAACTCTTGATCTTGGAGTTGTGAGTTCAAGCCCCACGTTGGGTGTAGAGACTACTTAGAATAAAAAAATAAAATCTTAAAAAAAAATACATCAAAATAAATCCAGATATATTAAATATTTTTAGAAACTAAATCATAAAACATAGATCAATGCAGGTCATCATATCACCATAAGGTAAGAAAATTATTTTAAGCACATATATATGTAGAATCTATAAAGGCGTATATGATTGTAAATTTTTTTAAATATTAAAGTCAAAAATCACATTAAACAAAATTTAAAATTAAGCTCCTGTTACTGATTGGACTATGTTCCCCCAGAATTCACATGTTGAAGCTCTAACCCCAGTATCCCAGAATGTGACTGTATTTGGAGATAGAACCTTCCAAGAGGTGACTAAGTTAAAACGAGGCCAGTAGGGTGGGCCCAAATCTAATCTGATGATGTCCTTATAAAAGCAGGATATTAGGAGAGAGGAAGATACACCAGGGATGCACATGTATGGAAAAAAAGACCACGTGAAGACATTAAGAAGGCAACTCCCTGCAATCCAAAAAGGGAGCCCTCCTGGAGAAAGCAACCTGCCAACACTTTGATCATGGGACTTCTAGTCTCCAGAACTGTTGGAAGATTAATTTCTGTTGTTCAAGCCACCCAGTCTGTGTTATTTTATTGTGGCAGCTTTAGCAAACTAATACAGCCCCCAAATTAGAAAAATTAGTACACATGGAATACATTCATGGTTAGTATCATTAATAAAATAACTACCAAAATCAATAATATGCAAGGCTGTGAACACAACCTGTAAGAGATGTGACCAGTAGACATACAAGTTTTAACACACTAGCAAAAAAAAAAAAAAAATGAAAATGAAAATCAAAACACTGAAATGCCATTTTTAATTTATAAAATTGATAAATTGGTGAAGATTAGGACAGCTAATTTTTCAAATGCTGTTTGTCTTTCCCTTTTGGAATGCCACTGGTTAGTATATTTGAGACATTCTATCTCTAGGAATCTATTTTAAAGAAATAAATAAAGATAGCCAAAAGGGTGCATGCTTGAAATTCTCCCTGTGGATTTGTTTATATAGCAAAGGCAAGACACATAAAAACAATTTATTAATAATTTAGGTCTTAAATCTTTGGTTACATTAGTAAAACAATCTTGGGATTGTGAGTAGGAGATGGAAAGTAAAAACAATTTTGTGTAGTTTTATTTTTAAAGTCAAACTGTAGCTCTATTGAGGTAAAATTGACATATAAAATAGTAAGATATCCAAAGTATACATAATGGTGATTATTAGATATAAATATATACTGTGAAAGAATCCCCCGTTTAGATAATTAACACATCCATAACCTCACTTTTGTGTGTGAGAACATTTAAGTGCTACTGTCTTCGCAATTTCAATTATACAATACAGTGTTACCAATGATAGTCACCATGTTTATAAGCTCCTCAGATCTTATTCATCTTATAGCTTAAAGTCCGTACCCTTTTATCAACCTCTTCCTATCTCATCCACCCTCTAGCCCCTGGCAACCACTCTTCTGTTCTCTGATTCTGTGAATTTTTTGGGGGGGCGGATTTCACATGTAAGTGATACCATGTAGTATTGGTCTTTCTCTATCTGGCTTATTTCACTTAGCATAATGCCCTCAAAGTCCATCCATGGTGTCACAAATGGCAGGATTTCCTTCTTTCTCATGGCAGAATTGTATTCCATCATATAGTAGATATATACATCTTCTTTACCCATTCATCCAATGATGGACATTTGGGTTATTTCTAAATATTGTCTGTATGAATAATGCTGTGACGAACATGAACATGGAAGTGCAGATATCTTTTCAATATCCTGTTTTCGTCTCCTTCGAACATATACCTAGAAGTGGAATTACTGGATCATAGTTGTATTTTTAAATTCTTGAGGAACTTCCATACTGTTTTCTGTCGTGGCTCCATGAATTTATATTCTCACCAATAGTTCACAAGGGTTTCCTTTTCTACACATTCCTGTTATGCCTGTTACCTCTTGTCTTTTGATGATATCCATTCTAACAAGTGTGAAGTGATATCTCATTTGGTTTTGATTTTCATTTCCCTGATGATTAGTGATATTGAACACCTTTTCATTTGCTTGTTGGAAATCTGCATGTCTTCTTTGGAAAAATGTCTACTCAGTTCTTCTGACCATTTTTTAATTGGATTGTTTATTTTGTTGCTGTTGAGTATATGAATTCTTCATATATTTTGACTATTAACCCCTTACTAGGTATATTATTTACAAATATTTTCTCCCATTTTGTAGGTTGCCTTTTCATTTTGTTGTGGGTTTCATTTGCTGTGCAGAAGCTTTCCAGTTTGATGTCATCTCACTTGCTTATTTTTTGCTTTACTTGCCTTTGCTTTTGGTGTCAAATGCAAAAAATCACTGCCCAGATTAGTGTCAAGAAGCTTACCTCCTATGTTTTATGATTTCAGGTCTTAAATTTAAATCTTTTTAAAATAAAATTTAAGTCTTTTAAATTTAACATTTTATTTATTTTATTTTTAAAAGATTTGTTTATATGAGAAAGAGAGAGAGCGAGCATAAGCAGGGGAGACAGAAAAGCAGACTCCCCGCTGAGCTGGGAGCTTGATGTGGGGCTTGATATGGGGCTTGCTGTGGGGATTGCTGTGGGGCTCGATCCCAGGACAAAGGCAGATGCTTAACCATCTGAGCCACCCAGGCGCCCCTAAATTTAACATTTTAAATGCTTAACCTTACACAAGGAGAGTCAATAGAAAGCATTTATTATTTGATTTTTTGCATTTTTAAGAAGACAAAAATAGTATTAATGCATATTTTTATAATTTTTGGATAACTTTTGGATAACCAACTGTAAAATACTTTTCACATTGTTAAAGAAGTGGCTATAACTTCCATATTGTTAGTAGGAATTAAAAGCAAAAATATAGCACAGATAGCATTTGGAAGGATAACAGAAAATACAAGGAAGGAACCATAAAACAAAATGGAATAAATAATATAAAAGAAGGAAAACCAAACATCAAGTGTGACAATTAAATATATTTGCAAATAGACAAAATTTTAGATAAAGTAAAAAGAAAATCCAATTTTATACTGTTAATAAATTTCTAACCTTAAACAGAACACAAAAAATTAAAAAAAAAAATACAGGCAGGGCCAAAAGTACATCAAGTAAACATAATCAATAATGACAGAAGTGGCAATATTATTATTATAATAACATTAAAAAATTATTAACTATGATAACAAATTTTTAAAAATCAAGTCTATACATTATAAAGACATAATAGCTATAAAACACATTAAGTTCTATAAATGAAAACTTTTGGAAAAAATGGAAGCAATTCACAAAACTCATTCAATTATGTTGAAAGATTATGATATACAATTAGTCTCAAGCTTTAAAAAACAGGAAAGAAAATAAGTATCAAAAGATGTGAATGGTATAATTAATTGGTTTGCTTTGGTAAATATCTATTTAATATTGTCTTTTATAATCAATGAACATACTTTATTTTCAAAACCTGAACTTAATATTCATAAATCAATTTCTTTGGTTTATGTCCTCAATAAATTTCCAAAAGGATAAATTGAATAGGCTACATTCCCTAATTATAAATGTGATTAATCTGAAAAATAAAAGACAAATTTAAATTAAAATATCCAAACAGAGAAATTTTAAATCATTTTCTTTTCAGAGCAAATAGGAATTTTGAATCAAATAGAAAATCCAGAATGTATTTGTAAACAATTGAGGAAACATCTTTGGTACGGCAGCATGGCAAACCTTTTAATTATATACAAATTTTTACATTAAGAGATATTAACGTTTTCATTACTAAGCTAGAGCATATTGTTATAAACCTACAAATCAAGAATTTAGGTAAAGATTTTTTTAAACATGCCTAAAGAAAGCAGAAGGAAAGTAAGAAATAAATATTAATTAAAAATAAATAAATGTTAATTAGGTAGCAGAGAAACAGAATCCAAAAGCCATTTCTTTGAGAATTCAATAAAGTAAGACCCTGTCAAGCAAAATTCACACACACACACACAAAAACCCCAAGTATAAAACTAGGAATGAGAAAAGAATATAAGCTTACTTGCTCTAATTTTACAAAATTAAAAAATCTTTAAAGAATCTGGAAGATTTTTCTAGAAAAAAACACAAATTTTCAAAGTTGAATCAGTAAGCAGATATTTTTTAAAAAGCTACAATAACCAAACAAAACTTTTCAAAGTATTATTTCTTTAGAAGGCTAAAAACATTCTTTCAAGTGTAAAAGGAACAGATACTTCCTATGCTATAAAATCTGTTCCAGAACTTTAAAAACAAAATAGCTTTCTAGTTAATTTTATAAAACTGCATAAGCCTGATACCAGAAGCTGACATATAAGATAGCAAGAGATTTATAAAGGAGGAGGATAAAATTGTGTTTTCCTAATATACTGCATTGAAAATTACCTAGGTCCAAGACTTGTTAATAAAAAGTGGATTTAATGCCAAATAAGTCTGCCAAATAAAGATACACATCCTCTTGAAGAGATCAGCAATGCACATCATCACATTAAAGATTCTGCACTTGTGTGAGAGTTATCATTAACTCAGCATATTCCAAAATTATTCAAACATAAACACTTTTTTACATTATACTTAATATTTAAATGTGTTAATGTACCTCTAATGCTTGATTCATAGTAGGTCCTTAATATATGTTTTTATTCCTTTTTCTTTTTTCCTAATTGTGAGATTTTGTGGCTTCACCAGTAGATGGCATCGATCTTAATCATAATCATTCAGGCTTTTCCTGTTGGAATGTTCACAGAGCTGATGAAATATGTTATCATTCTCAACAATGTAAAAGTAAAGGTACAGGGAACAGAAAGGAGATGAGAGTTTGGAGACATCAAGAGAAGGGAGGAAGCTCTAGGGTCTTCATTTTGCAAAAGGTGGGGAAACATGGTTTGTGTTTATTGAATGAGAAATGGAGGTATTGAGGTGACATTTGAGGAACTCAGAATAGTGACCCCACTATGTACTAATTACAGGGGATGAGAGGCATAACTCCTAATCTATCAGAGTAGACAGTCAATAGACCCTGTCCAAAGTTGATGAGTCAAGAAGTGGTATTTGCATATTATTATTTAAAGATGTGGAAGTGACCATCAGAAAAACCAACAACCCAAACTTGCAAGAAGTAATTGCCTTTGAGGAACAGAAGTGAAGTTGGGGTGCAGGACTGTTACTTTTCATTTTAAATCATTCTGCATCATTTGATTTTCTTTAACCATGTGCATATTTTGGTATGTTAAAACTTTTCCAATGTAGATATCCAAAATTATTTTTAGCAAAATTAGTGGGAGATAACAATTTAGGGTATAGATTAATACAGGCATAACGTGGCTGTCCAAATCTGATAAAACTCAATGTAAATCTTGGCTCAACCAATTACTGAGACTTGTTAGCTTCGAATAAGTCACTAAAATTCTCTAAATTTCAGTTTCTTCCTCTAAAAATATCAGTAATTATACCTAACACAAAGTTATTTTGATATTTGAAATTGAGATAATGTGTCTAAAGCACTCAGCACACATATAGAGGGTGCTTAATATTGTCATACTTACTAGTTGTTATAAAATTATTAAAAATGATTATTGTTCTCAAGGATATGTTATAGTCGCTGTATTCTATCAATCACCCTTTATGTATGACTGTATAAATCTGTAGTATGTAAGTGGAGATTTCTTAAATGCTAATGGTCACAAAAGTTCTTCTAGTTGTTTTTCAGAATTTTAGAGTGCTTGTTTTTATTACCTGCTTCAGAGGCATCATGATGTAATGGAAGAAACCAACATCAGTTTGCCCACCTCTACCTTGGCTAAGTCATTTAATCCAATTTCAGTCACTCCATTTGTAAGATGACATTGCTGGAGATTCACCTGTCTGAAACTTAGAGTGAATCAGATGCTCATTTGAGGTGCTGGTCACTCTAGAGGCCATGGCTGTGGAACAAGAGAAGAAAGTGGCCTATTGAATGTGGGGCAATTGCGGGATCCCACATGTCGGTTAAGGTCTTACCTCTAAATGTCTTGCCCTGGGGCTGAGGGAATTTTTTTGACCTTTGAAATGAAGTTTGGTTTGTTAGAAAAAAAAATTATTCATGTGCTTTCTGAGGCATAAAAAGCCTGCTTACTTCTGTCAGATGAATTTACTCATCCAAAATATCAGGGTTCCTCTTAGTAAATTCAATTCCCCACTAAATGATACCCTCATATGCCATATTACTGAGTTTAGAATATATAATTTCACTGTCAAATTAATGGCAATGCATTAAAAAAATGCTTCCTTTTCACTGGCATCCAGTACTTTTATGAAAAAAGATCAATCAACTTTCATGCCAATTTTTCTTTATTTTTCAAGTTACTCAAGAGTAAATTGGATAGGATTCTGTTTAGAAATTTACTTGCAAAAAAGCTATTTTTCAGGACATTGCTACAGAAAGCTTTGAAAAATAAAGAGGATGTGGGAGACAGGATGAGGACCTTGAATTTTAATTTCATCTCTACAAAGAAAATTCTTGACAAGCATAGTCACTCTTGCACTCGGTAAGTATTTGTTGTGGGTAAGACTGATATTGAGATGACAAAAAGAATTCCTGCTCTCAAGTTAACACAGCAGCCGCAGGTCTGATGTAGGCCTGCTGGAAACAAAACACGTTGATTTTCATTTTCAAAAATAGTACAATATGGGATAATCTTGCATCACTAACTCAAATAAAATGACAAAATTAATCTACATTTAAAGGAAATGTCCTCTGCTCTCCATCCCCAAACTTTCCATCTCCAGTTTTTTCCATTCATATTTACAGGATGGGTATATAATGGAAAAATGAAAAGACAGTAAACTATTTTGTTTGTACTATTTGAGCCTTCCACCGATGAAGACTATTATTGCATTTTTGAGCTGGACCTTCTTGTTGGACTTGGGCTCCTAGACACTCCTCAAACAAACTTTTTGTTGGGAGTGTCCTGATTGCGTGCTCTGTTTGTTGTAGAGGCTGCTACGAATTGTGGTACAATTTCGAGACTCCACTGGGGTGGTCTCTACCTTAAGTCGGCTTTTCTTAGGAGGCCCAAGCTCCTGTTACCCAGCTGTTGGAGGAAGAAAAATGTAGTAGATAATAGAGCTAACGATGGAGGACTGCTGAACTTATTAGAGCTCCTCAGAGGAGCTCCAGGAAGCCATCAGAGAGGAAATGCCCAGAAATGAAGAGCTATCTGGCAGGCTGTAGCAGTGTCAGCCCCCTGCCCAGAAGCCCTTCGACCCTGTGATGGGTGCCAGAACCACACCAGAGCACCCAAGAACCACACCATCACTCAACCCGTCACCTCCTCATTCCTGTTACAACACCTAAGCTTACTGCAGACTTTCAGAAATTCAACTTCCAAATGCATTTTAGGATCACGTCATGTGCAATGTCTAGAGCAGCTTACATACATTAAAATACGGGCAGTGTTGGGCGCCTGGGTGGCTCAGTTGGTTAAGTGACTGCCTTCGGCTCAGGTCATGATCGTGGAGTCCCGGGATCGAGTCCCGCATCGGGCTCCCTGCTCAGCGGGGGGTCTGCTTCTCCCTCTGACCCTCCTCCCTCTCATGCTCTCTGTCTTTCATTCTCTCTCTCAAAATAAATAAATAAATAAAATCTTAAAAAAAAATACGGGCAGTGTTGTATAAACAGTATTTTTTAATCCACTGGATTTATAGAAGGACAATGACACATGTTAATAATAATTTTATTACTTTACCACCATGGTCACTTCAAGTGTCACACACGATGTACACGTAATGGATGGCAGAAGAGCTAATAATCCAAAATTTGAATCCTCCAAGATCATTTGCCCCTATACATTTCTGTATCAATTACTGTAGTCCATAAGAAAGGAAGAGTGTGAAATTAAATCTTTCTCCACCTATTCTGGCTCTATCCCAACATCTTCATTAAGGTCATATTTGAAGGAGGACAAGATATAATTTGATTTTTTAACAGGACTCTCTTCCCCTTGACAAGTATTTTAGTTTAGAAATTACTTTATATATAGCCATTAGACTATTAGAACAATTGTTCTAGGAATACAGCTAATATATCAATGGGCACAAGGCAAAATCAGGCAGAATGAGTAAATAATATAAGGGATTTGTATAAATAATATAAGGAAGATTTAAAAGGTTTGGGTTAACTTTATTATCCACATTTTCTGTATTATCCACATTTTCTGTAATATGTTTAATTATATTTGTTATTAGGTACATTATCTAATACCTAGGGTCAAAAACAAAGACATTTTTTTTGAAAGGAGAAAAACAAGACACATTTAAAACCCCTTTGATTGAAATCTATTTGTTTGCACGATTTCCAGAAATTAGAAAACATGACTTCAAGTCATCATTTTTCTAAAGCTGTGTTTCCTTGCCTGGCCAGTTGTTGGGTTGTAGCAAATGATCACTTGTAGTACAGTTTTCCTTCCTGATTCTTGTAGACACCATTGTTCCTTCTGTCTTGGTTCTGAAGCTTCTATGTTTTGAAACACAATTTTTCTTTAAAGTGAAAAGTACTGCAATACTTAGGAAAATGGACACTGTGCCCAGCATCACAGTTAGTCCCAGATATATGTGTCTAAAAGAAGAGAGAAACTCAGTCATAATTAGTGCAACTATCCAACTCTAAAATGGGAAAGGAAGGTAATAGTATCATTCCATAAATAGCAATACCAAGAAAATCAATCTGTCAATGAAACCAGCACGAGGATGTTTTTTCTTAAGAATGCAAATTCAGTGGCCATAAAAGACCTTCTGTGAACATCTGGCAGACTATTGAAGGCAGCATGCTAATATAAAGCGACCTCTTAGTGGTGCCATAATTTTTAGTTACTACTAATTACATAATCAGTTCCATCCTCTCTGTAAATTATTCCCTTAGACCAGATGACCATATGCCTATTTGCCCAGAACAGTCCTAGCTTATGCTGGTGTTGTCCCAGTGTACTTTTTAATAGTGCCCCTTTTCACTCTCAAAAGTGTCCATGTTGAATGATAAATTATGTGGTTACCCTATCCTTGAAACTTGCCCAAATGCATGTCTACAAAAAAACTGCAAGAAGCAATGTTAAGGGAGACCCAGAGCTCTTAGTAGAGCAGAATGACTTAAGAATTAACCAAAGGTTTAAATCACTTTCTTAATGAGAAGCCTTTAGTTCTTAATTCTATCATAAAACAGGAAGGTATGGAAGGACAGGATGAATGATTTATTCTGGTCATCTTGTATACATACTCAGCCTCTGATTGAAATACATTGTCTTTACATTAAAGTAAATGCCGCCTTAGCAAATTGAGCAAAGCATAAATTCTACTCATAGGTCAAGTCCCTTTCAAAGACCAAAATAAATTTCTCACATAACATCAAAGTTTATTAAATCAAACAAACTTATTTGAGATGGTTGGCTCAATTCACATCCAACTTCCAACTTACACAGTTCAGTACCAAGCTTATTTCTCCAGAAAATGCTCAGATTGTAGGAAAAAAAAAAAAATCCTTCCTGCTTTTAAGCCACTGAAGCATTGCTTTAAGCAATAAGGGGACTAAATGTTTGATGAAATGAACTGAATGATGCCATAGTGAAAAAGCCATGCCCCTCAGCCCCATACACACTCATACACACAGAAAAAGCCTTTTACTTTTATGCATCTCAAGTACTGGAATAATTGAACATCAGTTTGGCAATAAAAGCTGGACAGATTTAGAGCCAAATCCAATCCTTGCCCAGGGGGATTATATCTGACGTAAATGGGACAGTTTGGCTCAGTTTGAAAAAGAATAGAATTAAACCCAAAATGTGACCTAAATTTAAATGCTTTGGAGCTTCAGAGAATTACCCACTTGTGTGCATAAACTTGCAAAATTCTACTGTATTCTGGAATCTTTTGTGAATTTTATTTAAAAAATGATTACTCATTTAAAATGGGAGTTAAGATTAGGAATGGGGAAAAACTGAAAGATATAGCCAAATACATAATAATAAAATTATTCTATAAAATAGAACTCATTTCTTGGTTAGATGATCCTTTTGCAGTGAAACTCCATGAGGAATGATTACTGCCCACTTCATTGTGCAAACCTGTAACGTTTTAGCAGGGAGATGCAGGAACCAGTTTGATACAGTACCTGAAAGCATTTGAATCATATAATCGGCAGGAGCCTCTACGTCCACACCTTTTAAATCCCCATTTGAGGCATGAAGTGTCAATTAAAATTCCAAAATACACGGGAGCTGGGATTCCTGCTGTGAGAAAAACAAACAATTGCTGCTAAAAATATATACCCATCTTTTTGATTATCCTATAATGAATGAGTCTCTGGAACCACCTACTTTCAAACTAAAAACAAACTGCTTTGGGGAAAACAGGTACCTGTAGAAGACCAGAATATGCTTCCTCATTGTATTTCTCTGGCATAAACGTTATTTTGAGAAACAGAAGGCACAGAAGAAGCTGTGAAGACAGAGCCTAAGTTTCCTTTTTGTAAGGGAAACTAAGATTTATAACAGAGGTCTCCATTTGTAAGGGTGTCTACCTCTCTGTACCAAGAGAAGGATTCCTAATCCCAAGAGGCTTTTATCAAAGGAGAAGGCACCCACCTAAATCTCCATAACAATTCTAACCCTTGTTTACCTTACTTTTCCTGGTCACCTTCCCATTACTTAAGAATGGGTTTTACTTATTTTATGCTATTATCACTTTTTTATTGTGCTGAAAACACTGACTTCTAATGATATTGACATAATCTCTTATTTGCTTTATTTTAAAATACGTAATAGTTTCAACATAACTATACCAATGTTAGTATTAAAGATACGACTACACAATGCAGTGAAGTTATGTGGCTTTGGTAATGATTCTGCCCTTTTAAATCTGTTTTTCTTTGTGGTTATGCCTCTTATATGATATATAGCTAATTTCAGTTTGTTTTAAGAATGTCTTAGTTTCTTTTCATTGTTTTTTTTTTTTTTAAGATTTTATTTATTTATTTGACACAGAGAGAGGGAATACAAGCAGGGAGAGTGGGAGAGGGAGAAGCAGAACTCCTGCTGAGCAGGGCTCCTGGGATCATGACCCCAGCCGAAGGCAGACACTTAACAACTGAGCCACCCAGGTGCCCCATATTGTTTTTTAATTACATAAAAACTTCATGATTTCAGTTTTTAAAAAATATTTATTTATTTATTTAAAAGAGAGAGAGAGAGAGAGAGCTCCTGAGCGTGGGTGGGTGGGGGGGAAGTGGAGGGGTGGCAGAGAGAGAGGGGAAGAGAATCTTAAGCACCCTCTCCACTGAGTGCAGAGTCTGACACAGGGCTCAATCCCAGGACCCTGAGATCAAGACCTGAAAAAACTTTGCATGATTTCAAATTAAAAAGTAAATCAGAGTTACATTTACAAATTCTACTTTCCATTCTGTCTTCTCTTACTTTTTTCCTTCCTTCCCTTATACGTAACTACCACCACCACCATCAACATCTTTTTAGTTTATACTTCCATTGTTTCTTTTTTTAAATGTTAGCAAATACCTTTGCATACGTGTATAATATTTCTACCTTTCCATACTTCTTACACCAAATGCATCATAGTATGAACATCGTTCTACATTTTACTTCACTTCACTTAAGGGCATAGTCTGGAGATCCCTTGGTAATATAGACTATTGTGTCCCTCCAAAATTCATATGCTGAAGCCCTAGCCCTAATATAACTGCACTTGGAGATAGAGTTATTAAGGAGATAAAGGTTAAGTGAAGTCATAAAGGACTTTAATTTGCTAGGACTGGTGTCCTAATCAGAAGAGGAAAAGATACCAAAACTCCGTCCCTCTCCATATGTACACAGGGGAAATCCTTGTGAGGACACAGTGAGAGGGCAGCTGTCTACAAACCAGGAAAAATGGTCTCAGGGATCTCACCAGACAACAGGGCTGTTGGTACCTTGATCTTGGACTTCCCAGCCTTCAGAAATGTGAGAAAATAAATTTCTGATGTTAAAGTCCTTCAGTCTGTGGTATTTTGTTATGGCAGCCAGAGCTGACTAATAAACTTGTGAACATTAGAGGGAGATTTTTCCCTATTCATCCTTACAGCTGCATAGGAATCCATTATGTGGGTTCACTAGTTTATTCAAATATGTCATATTGATGGACAACTAGACTGTTTACAGTCTTGCTATTATACATAATGCCACAGTAATTAGACATCCATAAAATTTTACTTATTTCATAGTTTTGCTAGCAAGTTTTTGGTATTAATTTTTAGAAGTGAGATTGCTAGGTCAAAAAATAAATCTAATCTTAGTTTTGTTAGTTACTGCCACATAACTCTCCATTGAGGGCTGAGACCATTGAGAAATTTTCTCAACAGCAGTGTGTAAGCATATCTATTTTTCCATACATTGCAAACAACATTTGGTAATTTGCAAATCTGATAAGCAAAAAAAATTCTCTCAGTATAATTTTAATTTGTGCTCTCCTTACTATGAGCGAGTTTGACCATCTTTTCATATATTAAGAGGCATTTACATTTTTTTCCATGAGATGGCTGTTCATACCTGTTACGCATTTTTCCATTTGGGTGTTGGTCTTTTTGTTCTCAATACTTACGGGCTCTCTTTATAATAGGGGTATTATAAATAGTCTTTGCATAAATTGCAAAAAATAATTGTTCCCAGTTTATCATTTGCCTTTTGACTTTGCTTAAGATAATTTTGCCATTTTCAAGTATATTTTTAGTTTTATGGAATCAATTTTATGAATCATTTATTTTTTAACACTTTATTTTCTTATTTTTTAAATAGGCTCCATGCCCAACATGGGGCTTGAACTCACAACCTGGAGGTCAAGAGTCATGTGTTCTACTGACTGAACCAGCCAGGGGCCCCAGTGAAACATTTCTTTTACTTGAAATCTTTTTCTAGTGTAGGTTATATCTTTATCTCCAAAAGGAGGTAGATATAGGAACCAATTCCAGCCAGAGATATACTTCAGGCTCAATAATCTGACATTTTTCTAAGTAATCTCTGTTTTCACATTGTAGAATTAGAGCCAGCCATAATGGGATAAACTTCCATATTTGCTGCTTCCCCAGTTTCATCAGGATTATACTGTATCTTCGTATATACCCATTTTATATCAAGATCTATTTATTTTCAGATTTTTTTTAAAGATCTGAGTTTGTTTTTCTCCCTGGCAGTTCTTTTCTGTTAAACTACAGAGGAACATTTGTGATTGTTTTGCTTTATTCCTTAGAATATAAACTTTGTAGGAACAGAAAACTTACCTGCCCATTAACTCTATTTTCTATGGGTTCTAACTAATGCATATTGAAAAATCTATTAGTCAGAAAGAAACATTCCAATTACATTTAAAAAATTGTCAACTCATAGTCATACTGTTTTGATTGTATGAATGAACTGATCTTTCTACCAAATGATATATCCCAGCATTGAGAGTAGCTCAAAAGAATTCCTTCCATTTTAACAACTGAAGAAATTATATTAAGGCTTCAGCCTTTCTTACTGATTTCATTTCTTGCTTTCCTCTCAGAGGGCTCCTTCATAACAAGAATAAACTTTTTGACAATAGACCAGTGCTGGAAGAGACAAGACTGTCAGACAAAAAATGTCACTATTCTCACAAAATCACTTCATAATATCACAGGCCCAGCATTGGCTCTCAATTTCTAGAACAAAGGAAGGGAGAAGTTGAGAGTGGGAGGGAGGGAATAAAGAAATGAAGGGAGGAAGAAAATAAATAGGGACCTAACCACCTATATTATTTAGTTATGCGTGATAATTCTGTAAAAATACTTAGAAAAGTATTCAAAACACATTTGTCATGGCTACCATAATTAAAACATAGATTATACTTACCAAGAACTCTTATTGCTAAGGTGTAGATACCCAGGGCAAAAGACTTAAATTGTGGCTTAATGCACCTAAAAACAACAAAAGCACTATAAAGAGAATATAGTCCATTAAAGCAAATAGTAATGTTAGTGATAATCTGCTTATCACATATGAAATGTTAGAATTCAAATAGCATTTATGGAAAACCCATAGTGTCCTAGCATAGGGCGGGCAAATTATGTAAATCCATGTGCTATTAGATGCAATGCATCAAAGAGTTTATAGTTAATATTTCCAAAATGTAAATCACCTCTACAGGATATATTCAGATGGTATCGGATAAAGTAAAATTGTAAGTTTAATTGGCAAAACAACAAAGATTCACAGAAAAAAAATTCTAAGAAATTTGAGGCAACAATAAGGGATCAATAAACTATAACTAATTTTTGTAGCTCTTAGTCTAAAAGCACAGGACCATGTTGACCCGAGTTGATACAATTATAATTGCTGTGGCATGCTAAGTGTTTCTGCTAAATAGTGGGGACCTGAATCTAGCAGGCAAGTGCAAGAATACCTAAAATAACAAGGGCATCCTTAATATGACTGTATAGCTTTAACTAAGTGGCCTGTCGATTTTAATGGTAATAATCATGATCATATTATAATAACTATTGAGTGTTAACCAGGGTACTAATTTCTTCATGTGTATAATATCATTTAATCTCTACTTTAAAAGAGGCAAAAATCACAACTTTTCTCCTTCAATCTAAGGACATCTCCTTCTGACATCAAAACACAGCATGGTTCATTTGAAGGGCTGGTGGTGAAGATAATTCTTCATCTAGGACCCTGAATAAGCACTTGGCCCAGGCGACTACTTGACCCAGTATAAGATGTGGAAGAAATAGACACCCATGAAGAACAATCCTGGTTTGAGAACTCTGGTGCAATGCTCTCCATATCATACTCCCATTTGAAAACATAATATCTCATGTTTTCCTTAAGCCCTTTTGTGGATGTTAGGTCCTATTTTCTGTTTATTTTTCCTAATCATTTTCCATAATATACTATGGGAAACCATAGATGTATAGAATACTTTTGATTAGCTTCATTTTAGAATAATGTGATATTCATCCTTCAATATATGAATTAATTTAAAAATCACCTAATCATCTCATAAAATATTAGTTTCCAATAAAATTTGACTTTTTAGGTTTAATAATTTTACTAAAATTTGTAATATTTTTAGATTATTTTATCAATTGTATAATAGTAATATTTGCATGGTTAATACCATTAGGAAGAAAATTTTATCACTGACAATACTAGTTACAAAACTACTATTTTAAAATTTGAATTTATGTGCTTTTTTATAGAGATCTATGATAGGAGAGTCAATAAAAAATGTTCAAACATAAATTATATTACAATAGAAGAGAAGCCTACAGGGAAGTTGAATTAAGATATAAGCACAAGAAGAAAAAAATATGTAACATACTTACTGTAAAAGATTTTTTATGTAATTTTAAATTAGGTGATATTGGTTATCTAATCTGTTTCCTAAATTCTCACTGATTACATTTAAGAGTGATCTACATTTAAAATTATTATATTTCTGGGGCGCCTGGGTGGCTCAGTTGGTTGAGCGACTGCCTTTGGCTCAGGTCATGATCCTGGAGTCCCTGCATCGAGTCCCGCATCGGGCTCCCTGCTCGGCGAGGAGCCTGCTTCTCCCTCTAACCCTCCCCCCCTCATGTACTTTCTCGCTCTCTCAAATAAATAAATCTTTAAAAAAAATAAAATAAAATAATTATATTTTTAAATGTAAATATTTATAATATACCGGAAATCAATGCTTACTTACTATAAAACTTAAGATAAATTTTTAGATGTCCACTTAACAATATGCCAAAGGGGTACACAGTTTTAAAAATTCTTTTAGAGTTTTATAAGCAAAAACACTTGGAATCATTAACATATATTCATGGATTAGAGAACTCAATTGATTCAAAAGTTATGAACAACCCCCCCCACACACTCATATAGATAATTCTAGTCAGAACAAGAAAAATAACCTACATAATAAAATAATAAATGTGAAGCATTGTGATATTAGATGAGTCTTTAAGCTATCTTAAAATTTTATCACTCATAATTCAGTGAAACCATGCTTAATCTAAAACACAATTAGCCTAAGGGCACCTGGCTGGCTCAGTTGGTAGAGCATGTGACTCTTGATCTTGGGGTTGTAAGTTTGAGCCCCACGTTGGGTGTAGAGACTACTTAAAAAAATTTTTTTTAAAGATTTTTATTTATTTATTTGACAGAGAGAGACACAGCGAGAGAGGGAACACAAGCAGGGGGAGCAGGAGAGGGAGAAGCAGGCTTCCTGCGGAGCAGGGAGCCCAACGTGGGGCTCGATCCCAGGACCTGGGATCATGACCTGAGCCAAAGGCAGACACTTAACGACAGGCGCCCCAGAGCTACTTAAAATTAAAATCTTAAAAAATAATAAAAAACACATTTAGTCTTCACTGGATAGTATTATCACCATAATTAGAAATAGCATATTGTATTTTTTGAGGGGCTATAGTGTGATACAGGCTCTCTAGACCAATGATTTACAAAAAGATTTTAACTAGAAAAACTTCTATTCAACCATATTTTTGCATAAAAACCCAAAAATGGGAAGAGTATAAAACTAGAACAAGGACATGGGTCAAGTTCCCTGAGAGAGCTATAAGGAATCACAATTCTCTAGAACAGAATTTGAAATCAATGTTTTAAATGATTATAATATGTCTTGCATTAAAACTGGGGCAGGGAGGATCAGTGCTCACCTCAGAAGCAGTATGTATCCAGGTATGCCGCCTAGAGATAAAGTATAGGATGTGATGACTGAAATGACAAGGAAATACAGAAACATTTTGGGACATCCATTATCTTTCTGACACCTGCCCACCATGCCTGAGGAATTTCCTGACTTTGAGGCTGCAATCCCCACACAGGTACAGTTATAAAATATCTGTAACACAATAGAAAAAATTCCAATTATTGAGGTAACCTCTAAATACAACTGAAAATACGTATTTGTTTAAATAGACTTTACAATATAGTATACGTGCAACATATAAACAATAAGGTAAATATTCTTTTATTTCTCTGTGTTAAGGTATAGTGAGCAAAGTGAAATCTATACAGATAACATTTTTTTTTAATCCAAACAGCAGATGGTCAAACTACCGACCCTACCAAACAATCTCCCAGTAAATCCTAGTAAATCCAAACATACCTTATCTCCTTCTCTGCCATTTCCAAGCTTAAGCCACCATTATTTCTTGCCTTGGTTATTGCTGTCATCTCTTTATGCTCAACTTATTTCCACTCTTATCCAGCTATCATTTGTTACCCACACAGTAACCAAAGTGAGCCTTTAAAAATGGCAGTCACTATTCTCAGCCTTCCAATAGCTGCTTATTATGCTTATACAAAATCCAAAATCCTTATAGAGGCTTACACACTATGATGGAACTCCTGGATCCCCCTCTGATCTCACGGCTCAATCATCTTCCCCTCTCCCTCTGCTTCAGTGGCACACGTGGGTTTCCACTGTGCCCTTGCCAACCCTCAAACATGGTAAGTTTACCCATGCCTTATAGCCTAGCTGTTTTCTCTGCTGGGTAGCTCTTCTAGATAGCTGTAAGGCTGGTGCACACACCTCAGGTCTCTGCTCAGTTCGTTAAAGAGGACTTCCATGATGATCCATTCAAAAAAATACCCCCATCTCTCCATCCTTTATTCTAACTTACCTTTTCCTTACAGTGCTTATCATTACCCATTAGAGTATTATATAATCATTTGTTTTTAAACTATATATCCCCACTAGAATGAAACCTCTGGCAGAAACTGTCTGCTTTCTCATCATTGTACATGTAGAGCCTAAAGTGGGTCCTCTTTTTAGGCACTCAATAAAAATTTGTTAAATAAATGCACATAATTTGAGGATATGACTTTTTAATGGTAACTAGGAAAAAAACCCTGAATAATAAACCTCAACTAAATCTTGGACAGAGAGGCAAATTTTATAATCCCTCATTAGTTTATTTTTGTAAATATCACAAAAGAGTTTGTGAATTTTTAGTTAAACAGTGAAATGAAGCTGGCATTTCCTTTCCAAGGAGCAATGTTGATCTTTTTTTTTTTTTTAATGAATGTCAGATAAAAAGCTTTTGAACCTTGACCTTGCCTCTTATTAGATACATGAGTTTAGGCACATCAGTGCCTCATTTCTCACATGAGGAAAATAAAGTAATAACCAGTCACTTGAAGACCATGATATTTAAATCCCCCCCTTTTTTTAAGCACCTCTCTTAGTTCCTGGCATGAATGCCTTCGGTAAGTGAAGTTCCAGGTAAGGAAAACTTTCAAGCAGTTTAGACAAAAGAGTAGAGGCTGAAAGAAAAGGAAGGAGGAGGAGGAGCAGGGGAAAAGGGAGGGGAAAGGGATGGGAAAGGGAGGGAAGGAGAGGGGAGGAGAGAGGAGGGGAGGGGAGGGAAAGGGAGGGGAGGGAAGGGAAGGGGGAAAGAGAGAGAAAGAAAAGAGAGAAAGAGAAAGAAAGAAAGAAAGAAAGAAAGAAAGAAAGAAAGAAAGAAAGAAAGAAAGAAAGAAAGAAAGAGAGAGAGAGAAAGAAAGAAAGAAAGAAAGAGAAAGAAAGAAAGAAAGAAAGAAAGAAAGAAGGAAAGAAAGAGAAAGAAAGAAAGAAAGAAAGAAAGAAAAAGAAAGAAAGAAAAGAAAGAAAGAAAGAAAGAAAGAAAGAAAGAAAGAAAAAGGAAGGAAGGAGAAGAGAAAAGAAAGAAAAGAAAAAAAAAGAAAAAAGAGGGAGGGAGAGGGGAGGGAAAGGGGAATGAAGGTCAAAAACTCAGTTTCAGTTGGGTGGGTAGTCCTCTTCACTGTTGCTGGAAGCCAGTCCTTTCTACTCTGAATAAAATGTCAAAGTAACAATAAACAGAGAGAAAATCAACTTGTTACTCTACATCTACAGAAGTCTTTGCCTAAGCATTCTTATCTAGTTGATAAGCATATGTAAATAGATGTGTGGGTTAATTTTCAGCCCTCTAGGACTGTCAAATACAGACAGATTTCATCAGCACAAGTAGACAGCAGTCTGACCACTAGCCATGAAAACAGAGTCCAAGAGGTATGTTTGGTGCAGAAATGTAAAGGTGTGACTGGAGAAATGAGTCTAATGATTTAAGTACATAATATCTTCCACAACTGATTTCTTACCTTTATTTCCAACCTCATCTCTGTCATCCACCCTATAGAACTCCTTCATTCCAGCCACCTACTCTTTTCATTACTGCACACACAAGCTTGATTTCTCAGGCAGA
The DNA here is from genome assembly GCF_011800145.1 of Mirounga leonina. NCBI lineage: Eukaryota > Metazoa > Chordata > Mammalia > Carnivora > Phocidae > Mirounga > Mirounga leonina. Next base: position 13,183,621 of record NW_023270504.1, read on the forward strand.
GTATCTGGAACTATCAATCTCCTCAAAATCGAGCTCATGATCCCTGGGTCTAAACCTCTTGGGCTAGACTTTCTAACACTGGCCTCTATTTGTCCTGTCCCTAAAACCTCCCAGTACCACTGGCCTTGGGGTCAGAAGAAATGGATCCCAATGCAGATCTTATCATATGATCTTATGACTGAGACTGTCTCATCTGAGGCTAATATTCCTCACAAGCAAAATGAGAGAACTTCACTACATCATTGCAAGTCTCTTCCAGCATGTTTCATGATCCTAATTCTTAGCCTAATTGTTTAAACAATTCTAGTCCACTAGCGACGGAGATGTTTCCTATATCCATATAAAAGAACAAGGGTAGAGTAAGAGCCAGAGCTGCTACCAGTGTGGTCTGCTTCTGGGTTGGTCCCTGAGCTCCCAGAGAGCTGTGCAGTTAGTTACGTGGTAGAGAAGACACCACAGGCACACACATTAGGGATTCCTTACAAGAGTTTTTCCACTCCTGGTGGAGGTTTGACAACCAGCAAGACATGCCGATGCGTATGTGATTCCATTTTCACCACACACAGGTTCCCATTTTGTCTCTGAACATTTGCATCTTGAGTTGCAATCTGAAAAGAGAGCTCGTTCATGATAAGAGACAGGTTTGGTTCTGAAAAGAAATGTAACAGTATAAAATATTACCTCTTAGCAAGCAGCACCCTAATATCTTCAAAAATCAGTGTTCTTGAGTAATATAAATGGCAGTGCCAACGGAGTTTGCCTTTTGGAAACACAAGTGTCATCAGAAATGCCAGTTTCTGATTATCAAATGTGAGTCTACTATTAAGAAGCTTTCTCTTGAAAGTTATCTTTAGAGGTTTACACCTTCACATAATATCCAGTTCTTGGTTTATGGTTTTTACTAAAATCGACGATCTCTAGGATCTTCTAATACATTTCTATGCAAAGATGTAGGAAAGTGGCTAACAAAGCGGAAAAGTAAACTTCTAGAGCAACTAATGACATTACTTAAATGCATTGCAGGCAGTGTGTGCATGAGCATGCGTGCTTGCGTGTAAATTTCCTTCACAATTGTCTCGGCATCAGTAGAATGGGCATTGCTGATGGTGCAGTAAAAGAAAGAAAACAGTCAAGTAGTCAACATTATGTCAACAGACTTCAGTTTGGAAGAGCTACACATCCTATTTGTGTCTTACTAATAAATGCATTGCCAGTTCATCTAACTTTTCTCTGTCTCAAAATCTCCCACTCTATGCAGCTCTTCCATATCTCAGGTAATTCTTTCTGATTCTCTTGCACATGCTTTTTCAATGACTTACCCATTCATTTGTTCATGTGTTCAAAAATTTTGTGGAAGCCTTCTAAGTGCTAGCTTTGGGAGGAGAGAAGATAGTTACAAATATGAATGAGACAATATTTGCCCTTAAGGAGCTGGCTTTCTGCTCTAACAGTTAACTTTACATAATTTTGATGGTCTTCTCTCTTTTCTCTCCCTGTCATTCTGTCTTACCTTCCCCCTTTATCTCTCCCAGAATTCCTTCTCTTTCACTTCTATTTCTTCCCCTCACTTGAATGACCTCATCCTTCTACTTTTATTCTCCTTGTTCCTTTCATATTCCTTTATTCTCTTCAGGGCATACTCATGCAATGGTATTTCTCTTCTACCTGTACTTTATTTTTCATCCCTTGGCACTCCATCATTCTTTTTTTTTTTCTCTATTATTTCAAATTTATTTACTTGATTATTCTCCTCCTCTCTCTCTCTTTTTTTTTTACAAAAGCATTTGAGGGACTTAAAACTGAAACAACAGCAACAAACCCCACGTGCATTGTCATGTACACTCAGTGAGGGCAGGAAGTATTTGTTTTATTCACTCCTGGGTCTCCAGCACCAAGAACAATTTGGGACATACTAGGTTAAGAAACAAGATTTCTGGTAAGTCAATCAAAGTAAAACACTATTTTATTCTGGAGGAAAATAAATGTCATTTTGGCTCCTCCTTCTAAGAGGTATGTCCTATAATGATTGCAATTATAATTTCTTAATTGATGGAATATTCCATCTAGTAGAACTGCTATGCATTTGGTTACCTCAAACATAAAAGCCACTGAGATGTCTCCAGACAGAATAAAAGGATATAACTAGGCCTCCTGAGAAGTCATATAGGAGTATTTCATTCTGTTCTCTTCTATAAGGCATTAATTGTTAAATTAATTGAGACTGTTTGGTAGTATCTGAAAGTATAAGTAAGTGCCTTTGAAAGCCTAGAATCAGGCCACTATGGATAGTGTAGGACTGGGATCTCAGAAGGTTACTGTTGAAAGAATTTCGGGGGAGATCTAGGCCAACTTCTCATTCGGCAGATCAGGAAAGTCAGGTCCAAAGTGGGCAAATTACTGGCTCAAATTCACAAGGTTTATTAGCAACAAACTTCAAAATGAGAATTCTTCCAGGCCCCTGGATTCTAAATTTCTTGTCTCACATCAAACTTACTCTCATTATCCAGAAGAAAGGTTTCTTCCATTACCATATCTAAAGCTGTCTACAGGGTTCCTGTTGAATGTCCAGAATCAAAACAGCCTTGTGGAACAAAGCAACTCAGGATAATCCCCGGGGAGCATATTGTATTCTATAAAGCCAATTATTTTATATTACTAAAAGTATGTTAAATTTATCATCTAGGACTATCTTGAAGCAGAAATTAATTGCATATATGTTTTACAAAGGATGTGTTGGCAGAGTTATTTAAAATTTTAAGATAATTTTTATCAAATATGTCAGAATATTTATACTCAAATGGGATTTTGCTTTCAAAAGAGTCATGTAGGGATGCAAGAGCTTTTTCCAGGGATGTTGCCATTTCTTTGGCTGCTTCCAATAGCAAAGCTACCCTTAAAGGTTAAATCTTTGCCATTGTTGGGAATATTCTGAAAAACATGGAAAGCAATTTCAAAAGAGGAGTTTTAGAATGTTTCAGATGATGAAAGCATTATTGCAATGCAGTTGTAGTCTTTTAAGGCAACTGCTTTCAAAGGCTAGTACTCATGCAATGAATATATTATCTTTTATTTGTTTAAAAATATTTAATCATTTATTGTGTGGGTAAACTTTTAATGAACCTCAAAACTTTGCCATTGTTGTCCGTCTATGTGTTTGCTTTTGGCTTAGAAACACGATGATGTTGTAGAAAGAATATTATACTTTGAAGAGGTAATTGACCTTTCTAAACTCAGTTTCCTTTAAATGAGGATAATAAAACTTACCTCATAAAGATGCTTTGAGGATACAAGTGAGATAATGAAAGTTATGGTGTTTTGTAAATTGCAAAATACAAAGAATTTTACCACTGTCCACCTACCATTAGGATCATAGGGACAATTAAAGACAGCAGAGGGCTTCTACTCTCTCCAGAATCTTCTTGCAATTCCTGCTTACAACTAACGTCCTTAATCTACATTGCTGACGGTTAGCAAGGCAACATTACTACACTCAGTTAACTGGTAACTGGTAACTGCTTCTGGTAACTCCCAGAAGCAACAGTATATAAACTTCTCAGTCACTAGTTTTCTTGGACTTTTTAGATGGTAAAAAGTATAACTAATACTCACTTAAGAGCAGGAGAAACCAGGTTAATGAGGGTGATGGAGATTGGACTATGGGGACAAGACAATGGAAGGAAGCACAGGAAGAAAGCTGGAGAGCAAGCAGTAAATAAGCAGCAGCTAAACTAAGAGACACAGATCATTAGATCAGGAGCATTGGCCTTTGAGCCATAGGCAGAGTTTGGACAGTCACGAAGTGCAGTTAGTGTGGTAGGCCTGGCACGCAGTAGTGGCTCAATAAGTAATTTAAACAGATAATATATAGCTGGGTGGAAGAACGAAGACAGCTGTGTCTGGGAACTCATGTTCAGAGGTAGAGAGATGGCAAGGACTCTTGAAAGGAAAAGACAGGGTAGTTCCTTCAAGATCCAGCTTTGTATTAAGATGGACAGACCCTGGAACCTAAGAAAACTAGTCATCCACCCCATACGAGATGGCATAGGTCTGAAAACATCAATAAATATTCTCTTGACCAACTGCAAAGAGCTAAAGAGAGCTGTTGTGTGGTTCACCAGGCTGAGGAATAGCATTCTCTCCTGAAACTTCACATGATTTGAGTACAACAAAGACTACAAAAAGTAGCACAGAGACCTTTCCAGTTATCCAAGTGTTCAAAGAAAAAAAAAAAATACAATTGTTTACAAATGGCACATTTCTTTTGTGCCAGGAAAGTACTAATCACTTCCATGTATATTATCTTGGTTAAATCTTACAAAATTCTATAAGGTAGTTATTATTCTTATTTTTAAAGTGGAAAAATTTGAGGTTTGATTAGAGTAAATGACCTATACAATGTCACTTCATTAATGATGGACAGAGGCAAGATTCAAGGTCTGTGTTTTCCATTGTCAGGTTGCCCTATATAACGAAGATAGAGATGCAATATTCTTAATAATTTCTCTTAGGCAACCAAAATCAAAGGAGATGACAGATTCTGGTGACAGTAACAGCTCCCATGTCAAAGTACTGTCAGCTATTCCACAATAAAACTTTAATTCCTTTCTCATATTTACGATGTTCACAATCAAATTATCTTATTTTGAAACTCTATCAATAATTAATTTGATTAAACAAGCCAATCACCTCAGATTACTTAATGAGTGAACCTACCCTTGGTAGGAGACAGTTAGTCCTGCCACATCAGAATTTTCACAGCCCAGTGCAAACAGGGAAAGGAACAGGAGGTACCCAAGAACAGATGATCCCAAGTAGAGTTTTGCAGCTCCATACACACTGATTCTGAATTTTTTCATAACTATCCCCCCAGAGAATATTCCAAAGGCCACTGCAGGTATGTTGATGAGCCCTGAGGAACAACAACAACAACAACAACAAAATATATATATATATATATATATATATATATATATAATTTTGTGCATCTCTAAAAGAAATCTGAGTGTACTGACATAAACTTTCTAAGAGATTATACAAAACTATATAATAGTTCCTGACAAGTTATTAGACTGGTTGGTCATTTTAAGTTATAGAAATATTAATTCACTATTATCTACTGACATATCAAGAGATTTTGATAAGTGTCCAGGTTATAGATAATGATAGCACAACTGAGAGTCTCAGAAGTCTGCCTAACTTGTCTAGCACAGAGTTTAAAATCAATAAACACTGAATTAATCAATGAGTCAACGTCTTTCTGGTCTAATCCCAGGATTAACAGGTACAAGCAAGGGGCAACTAGGTGATAGTTAATGTTCTTTAAGTTTATGCATGAGAGAATAATAGATACATGGAATTCAGGGAACAAAAACACAGTTTTGGTTCTTTTTTTCTAGCCCAAACAAAATTTATTTTTATAGATTCTTAGTTGCTTAGTTTGGTATCTTTCCTAACAACCACAACAACAAAACAACAATAACAAAACAATGTATTATTTGACTCTTTTTGTATTTACTAATTGCTTATAATGTACTAACCACTCAGGTAAGCATTTGATATATCTCTCACATTTATCCTTCACCACAACCCTAGTAGATAGCCATATTGTTATTTTCACTTCAGACAGCAATTTATTCATGGTCATGGTTAGTAAGTGTTAAAGCCAGATTTGACAATATAGAGTTGATGTCAAATCTCATGCTTTTCTTTCTTTTTTTTTTTTTTTTAAGATTTTATTTATTTGACAGAGAGAGACACAGTGAGAGAGGAAACACAAGCAGGGGCAGAGGGCAAGGGAGGAGCAGACTCCCTGCTGAGCAAGGAGCCTGATGCGGGGCTCCATCCCAGGACCCTGGGATCATGACCTGAGCTGAAGGCAAGTGCTTAACAACTGAGCCACCCAGGTGCCCCAAATCTCATGCTTTCAATCACTACATTATACTGTCTCTCCTCCAAAGAGTTTGGAACACAGGATTCTTGATAAATAGATGTACCATCTCACTAGTAATCAAATAAATGTGATTTTAAAACAACACTAGGAAGAGATCCAACAAAGTGGTTGAGAGCTTGGACTCCGGAGACCTAAATACCTGGTTTGGACCTCAGTCCCACACGTTAATAGCTGTGCAATGGCAGGTGATTCTCTGAACTTCTATAAACCTGTTTCCTTACCTATAATATGGAGCAAAAATAGTGCTGAGGTGACTAGCATGAAAAGTTCCTAGCACAATACACGGCACAAAAATATCATTCAATTAAGTTGTTACCAGCATTTCAATCTGTCAGATTCACAAAGGTGAAAATATTGGGATGGGTCGGTAGAGTGGAACATGTCTGTGTTAGAAAAGGTGGGAAAAGTGGCTCTTTGGTGACTTCTTGGTTAGATTCTAAATTGGTAAATGTTAAAATTAAAATGATCACATTAGAAATCAGACGAACCATGAGAGACTGTGGACTCTGAGAAACAAACTGAGGGTTCTAGAGGGGAGGGGGGTGGGGGGATGGGTTAGTTTGGTGATGGGTAATTAAAGAGGGCACGTATTGAATGGAGCACTGGGTGTTATACTCAAACAATGAATCATGGAACACTACATCAAAAAAATAAATTAATTTAAAAAATATAAAGATTATATTAAAAAGATTATAAAGATTAAAAAATATTATAAAAATTTTTACAAACAGTAAAAAAAAAAAAGAAAAGAAAAGAAAAGAAGAGGAATCAACCCACCTCGAAGGGGGCAAGATCACAAAATTGGTGAAATAAAAAAAAAAGAGGAGGTGCCAGTTTTTTCTTTCCCAGCTAAACTGAGGTTTGTGGCTGTAGCAAGTGGCAGAGATGAATGTATCCTGGGCCCCTAAAGAGCCAAATGTCAAATAAGAGGAAACTGATTATTATTTACTTTTAAAAAGAGAGCATATAATGGAAAATAATATAACAAACCTGGCTTCTCATGACCCGAGTTAATAAATGCTAACATTTTCTCCCAATTTTTCTGATTTTTAAATATGGAGATATATAAGACAGATTCCTTCTCTGTTCCAGATTCCATCTTCCTTCTCAAGAACTAACCATTGCCATGGATTTGATGTGTGTCATTTAAGTCCCTATTTTTACATACACATATTCATAGTACTTGACTTTGAATCTCCCTCTCACAGACCCAAGACTTACACAAAAAGGGCAGACTGAGTCCTATTCTCTCTTTCAATTCTATCTCCCAAAAGCAGTTTGTAAAAAAAACACATCTTCTGAAAACTAGGTTCTAAATTGAAACCTTGAGAGAATGTGCTTAGAATTTCATTTATTTTGTAAAGTACCAATCCAAACTTGGGACATAAGGAGTCATAGCACAAAGGATACCCTTTGATACCCTTTGTAACTTCATGCTGTGTGGGTTTCCACTAACTTTTCCCCATCCTGATCTGGCCTAGAAGAACCTGAGAATCAAAATGGGATGATTCTATGGGTATTGCTCCCTCAGTACAGAATGTTAAAAATCAGGAATATCCTCTCTTGACTGATCTCCTCTTAGAGGCCTGTGTTCTCTTGAAACTTCCAGAAAGTTTCATGTATTCTCTTGCCTCTAGTCCTTTCTACACAAGATATCTGCTTCATCTGACCAACGTCCTTTCAAAACCCCACCCCTGTTTCTACATTTTCATCTTTTAACACCTCCTTATTCTTTTGCTTTTGATTTAGGTATTGACACCTTCTCCTAGAAGATTTTCTTCTAACTCCAAGATAAGGTTTGTTCTTCCAGAGTTCTCTGGACTTCTCATAATTAGAGACTTCTCACAGCTTCCACCAGCTGTATGGTGCCTCCAAGGACATCTCTAGCATCAGGGTGCACAAGTTGGTCATCAGAAGCCCCTTTCCACCTCCCTCTGCCTCTGGCCCTTGTACAGGGTCCCATAGACCGCAGTCTTGGTCCTTGTCACAATTACCTGTTAGCTTATCTGGTTTGCACCCCTCACCTACCAAGCTCACCTTCAAAGCAAAAACTGTGCTCACCATTATATCTTGTGCTCCTTGCAGTTTTCCACAAAAATGTGCTAAACGACTAAACTTTAGTTTATCCATGTATAACATTTCTCCTGGATATTTTACTTTCCTATTTCAAGATAAATGAATTATAACATGATTCCGTAAAACAATAGTAGTACATTTCAAATATACTGTCAGCTTGATTCCCCCTTTCAAATTCCCTAGGATCTGTAAGCTATCTATGCTGGGCCAAGTTGAGTTGATAGCAGATTTCCTAAACATTAAATGATGTTTCCTCCCAAATCTTCTCTTCTTTCACCCGAGGCACTTTTAAGTCAGCTAATGAAGTAGAAATTTCACTCTGATTTCTTCATTACACACTTTTTTTCACTCACACCGTAAAATGTGCTGTTCTTAAAACGTTTACCATCTAAATATTCCAAGTTGTAATTTACACCAGCATCCACAATTTGTTTCAATTTACTTTATGTACTTCTTTTGAATTTAATATATTTACTCAAATAACAGGAAAGCTAGGAGAAATTTAAGAGCAAATATGTTGTTTTACTTACGTATACTCATTCAAGCTGAAGACCTTATTCTTTGTTACTGTTCGAAACAGGAGTTATGAAACTTGTGTAAAATATTTTAAGATGGACAGCACAGTTACAATATAATTTGGGAACTCTGATTCCCATAAAAATGTATGATAGCCTTAGTCATTAAAATGAAATGGTAATAAGTTATAATAATAATAGTACTTTGGGATGTACTTAGAGCTTCTCTCCAGCAAAGAAAAATTCTGTAATAAATAATGGACCTTCACAATATTACACTAATTTTATAAGATATAAATATTAAGATTTGAATTTTACCGAGAGAGAAATGCAGGGAAAGATTTATGGGATTTTCACACTCATGTAGCCAATTGGGTGTAGACAAAGAAGTAAACTTAGCCATCTTTCTTGGGTATAATAAAAGTATTTTTGTCCTCACAAACTAAGATTGTTTTCCATTATCTCACAGATTTTTAATATAACAATATAACTTGACCTAATTCTAGAACACATCGTAACACATAATTTGCTCTGCTAGCTTAGCCACAAAAATTAATGTTTTCTATTAATAAGCAACTTTCCCCAAATAATTATCATAACTTTTCCTTATTTGTAACTTCTGCAAGAATGGAGAATGATAATCATTGTTGTCAATGAGAGACAATGTCAATGTATCATGTCCACTAGGTATTGTCTTAATAAAAAAAAACTCCAAGAAATTAAGAAAAATGACTAAATAATTGTAATCTGTGTATTAAGAGGGAAACAAAACATAAGATCATTTTCACATAACTTAACAGTGATAGAAGAAGCTTTAAAAGAGGAGAAAAATTCAGCTATCTAAACTTCATCCAGTGGAAATTGCAATGGGGAAAAAAAGACCCACACACTCAAAAAAGCAAAATCATTTTGCCATATGCCTCCTAGTCCCTGAATATGAAACATTTTTGTTGCTTATTTTTCTTTAATTTTCTTTGCAAAATTAAAGTAGCTAACATGAGAAAATATTATTTCTAAACTTTAGAAATATGGCCAACATAGCAAAACATGTACAGCAAAAATAAATCATCATTGTAACAACTGGCCCTTGAACACAAGGAAAATTTGTTTATGCTTTCCACCATGTCATGTCAAATGTCTTCTCTGAGAGCAGAGGGGAAATGTGCTTTCATCGTGCTTCTCTCCCTTATTTCATCACAGAAAGGATCATTCTTTGTAGCCTCCCCCACCTCACCCCCAAAAAAATGAAGGAGAAAAAGGGAGAGAAGTATGATAGAAGAAGAGAAAGAAGTGAGAGAAGAGTATTTATTGAATGACAGCTGTATACACTTACAATGCATTTTATAGGTCTTATTTAATCTCTATTTTAACCTAATGATGCATTTGTTTTCACCATTCTAAAGATAATCAAAATAAGTGTTATGGGTATTGACTCATTTTCCCACTTACTCTTACTGTGCTTTTTTTCCATACTTAATGTGAAACCAAGATACATTCAGGAAAGAATCCTAGTTGTAATGATTGAAATCATTAGACACTATTACTTATCTCTCACAAAAGTACTTGAATTATCCATAGACATGACATGATAGAAATTATGAGGAATCAGAATTTTAGGCAAACTTTGATAGAGGAGTCAAAAAATTCTGATGATGAGCTTGGATCTCAGGGACCATCTGAGTGTACAGAGAAGGATTATGGTTAAAAGAAATCAACTGCCCACAACTTAAAAAAGAATTATTAGATTCTTCTTGTCAGTTTTCCAAAAATAATTATGTCCAGAGAGGAAATATAACTCAGGGGAATTAATTTTATTCCTGGCTACATCATAATGTATGTATGCAATTAGGCAGGCCACTGAATCTCTCAGAATTTCAAGTTCTTTCATCTGTGCTAATTTTCCTTAAGAATAATTTTATGGCAAAAGTGTTTCATTTATTATCTACCCAATAAAGGAATGAGATTACATATAATCTCATTTTCTATTATAAATACCTTTCCCCAAACAATGCTCTTAATTTTCCTTTATGAAATAAATGTTTTTAATTTGAAATTAAAAATGTATTTATCATTCTAGTGACACCAAAATCAAATGCCCTCAAACTCTAAGTGTTATGCACATGTTGAATAATAAGAAATAAACATACACTTAAAGATGTGTCACTTCATTGCAATTCATGGGGGAAAAGATGGCTTTTTCATTTTGATAATGAACCTTGACCTTTTCCTTCACATTATACCAAAAAAAAAAAAATTGAAATGTATGATAACCAGAGTCACCTGGGTGGCTCAGTCAGTTAAGCATCTGCCTTCCACTGGGGTCATGATCCCAGGATCCTGGGATCAAAATCTGCATCCAGCTCCCTGCTTAGTGAGGAATCTGCTTCTCCCTCTCCCTCATCCCCCCGCCCCCTGCTTGTGCTTTCTCTCTCTCAAATAAATAAAATCTTTAAAAACAATACACTACCTGAAATGTATTATAACCTAAATGTGAAAGTTAAAACACTTAGGCTACTAGTAGAAATATTAGGAAAACATTTTCATGGCCTTCGGTTTTGACCATTTCTTAAAACAGGCAATAAGATAGCACTAATGAGAAAGAAAAAGACTGGAAAATGGACTTGCTTAAAAATAAGCAGCTTACCATTAGGGGAATGAAAAGAAGAACTGAAGTCTGTGAGAAAATAGTTATAATACATATATTCAATAAAGAACTTGTATCAAGAAAGAAGTACCTACCCCTACAAATCAATAAAAAAAGAGACAGACAGCTCAAGAGAGACAGGCAAACAATTTGAACATAATTGACAATAGAGAATGTTGAAGTAACCAACAAGCCTGCAAAAAAGTGCTCAACATCATTAGTTATCAGTTAAATGCAAATAAACTGTAAGATATCACCACACCCCATAAGAAGGATTACAATGAAAAAGACTGACAATACTAAGTGTGATAGAGATGTGGAGCAACTGGAACATTCTTATACTTCTAGTGTGAGTATAAATTTACACAACCCTATTGTAAATGTTTTGGTTATATTCACTGGTTCTAAATATACATACTTCCTATGGCCCAGCAATTCTGCTCCAAGATACAGCCAAGAAAAACGTTGTGTATACAACCACCAAAATACAAATAGAATGGTCATGCAGTGTTATTTATAATAGTCAAAAGCAGAAAACAACCCAAATGCCCACCAACAATAAAATGAATAAACTGTGGTATATTCATGTGATAGGATATGACACAGCAATGGAAAAGATCAAACTGTTATACACAACATGAATAATCTCATAGGTTTCACTTTGACTGAAATCAGCTAGATACAAAAGAGTACATAGCATACTATTCCATTTGTATAAAGTTCAAAAACCAGCAAGGCTGACCTGTGATGACAAAGTTCAGGATAATTATTAGCATTGGGCAAGTGTATGGAACAGGAGGAGGTTTGAGGGAGCCCTCTGTGGTTCTGAAATGAGTTCCATGTTCTAGCTGATAGTTACTATACAGATTTTTGTCTTAACATTTATCCAGCTGAGCTACACATTTAGGGGCTGTAGAGTTAACTATTGTTTGTAAGTTATAGCTCAATAAACACAAAGGAGATTTTGCAATAAAATAAAAAGAATGTCTCCTAAGCTTTTATTTCTCTTCTATTCTTGTTAAAGTCAGTATAAAGCACTGATTGGCATGGAGGGGGTTTTGGGGGAATGAAACCTAAAATGTTTCTTCAGGTCAACCATTAAATCATACAATTAAATCAATTTGAACCAATTAATGTTGAAAGTAAAAGTTGAGTGGTAGAGCTTTAATATCTATAATTTAGCAGAATAGTCTGAATAGTCAATTAAATTAGCACCTACTAAGTGTCCATTAACCAGGATTCTTACAGGACAGTTATAGATTCTGAAATAAGCTCAGAGGCCTCTTCCAGAGACCGAGACATAGAACAATTTTAAAATATTTTATGAAGAAGAAATGTTTTTAAATCTTTGGATTTTCCTACCATTAAGGAATATGTCCCAAGGAATAAAATATGCCTTTAAACAGAAGCATTAAATGATGTTCTCATGCGATAGACTCTGAAAAACAAACTGAGGGTTCTAGAGGGGAGGGGGGTGGGAGGATGGGTTAGCCTGGTGGTGGGTATTGAGGAGGGCACATTCTGCATGGAGCACTGGGTGTTGTGCACAAACAATGAATCATGGAACACTTCATCTAAAACTAATGATGTAATGTATGGGGATTAACATAAGAATAAAAAAAAAAAAAGATGGTCCTACAACAGTAAAAAAAAAAAAAAATGATGTTCTCATGGACTAAAGGAGCTAATCCAGGTTTTAAAAGTATCCAATTACTTGGAGCATGATGTTCATGTATTTGCACATTCTGGTTCTTCTTCATTCATTTCTTCATGCTTTTCTTTGCCCTTCAATAGCTTTTTCATTGTTGACTGATCTGCTATGCTAGAAACACAGCCCTTTTAAATAACCTGAATACCAGGACTCAGGAAAGTCCTTTAACTCAGCAAAAACAAACTTTGTTTTGCAATGAACACCTTTTAACCTCTCTGAATACTCACTTTTTATGATCCTAGAAACTGTTCAGGTAAAAAGGCCACTGTTAGGAAGTTTTGGTTACACTTGAAAGACACATACCCAGGATCACAATCTCCTAATAAAATGCACGTTCGGTTTACATAATATTCTTAAGGTCACTCACTTACAGTTGTGAATAATTCTTGCTGCAAAATTGTACCACAGACAACCTCAGTATTTTAACTGGATTTTTTTCACTCTGCTAGATTTTTTTCACTCACTTTTTGACTTCATATCTAAAATGTCATAAATCACCTTCAGTCTAAACATGAGAATGCCTAAATGCCTAAGGGTTAACAAGATGCAGCTGATAGTGCCTACTGGCAAGCGTGAAGGACAGGTGAGCATACCGATAACAAAGTTGGCCTTAGAGGATGACTGCCCATACTGCTGCTCAATGTACTTGGGTTTATAGGTCACCATGCCAAACAAAGAATTGAACTGAACGGTGCTGGCACACAAATATAACAAGTACAGTGGATTTCCAAGGAGATTCTTCAGCGATGGAAGAAAATCTGTAAGACAAAAATAACATGGAGTAATTAAAGATAGCACTACCCTTAGCAGAAGACACAGCCTGGGCACCAGGGCAGAGCTGGCCGAGTCCCACTGCCACAGTTAGAGCGTGGTGCCCATATACACTATGGATATGAAGCATTGGCACACGTCAAGGCTGAGATCTGTCAGGTTCATATCTAGACACAGGCACTAGCTTCTACAGGCATATAATTTAGATTACACTTAGAGGTGTGAGTCAGACAGACACATGTTCCTCCCAATGATATGGGTAGAAGGAAAGAGGGACAAGAATACTCTCTCCCTGTGGAGCTGAAAGTCATTGGTAGGACACCTAGAACTTCAGTTTTCTGGTCTCTCCTCTTCAAACTTGCGTCATGGTCACAGAGAAAAAAACATGAACATTATCTCCGTTTAATTTAATGAACTTAATGTAAGAAATGAGCTTTGGCATTCTCCCTTCTTCCTATTATGCAGCTGAAGAGTTTGAAATGTGAAGATTTTTCTGTAAATATTGCTTGCTTGGCCCAACTGAGGGGGACCATTCTTTCTCATGGCCACTCTTTTTCCATGTGAAAGGAATTCATGTTAATATGTCTGGCCTTGTGCCCTGCACCACACTCACTCCTTTGATCAACAGTGGGAAGCATGCACTGACACATTTGTCAAATGACTGAATCTCATCTGTTAAAAGGCCACAAGCTCTGAAGATGCACTCTTTTCTGTCCACCCAGACTGATGCGAAGCAGCAATCCCAGATAGGAGCCATTGCCAGGTCTAACCTGTAGTGTAAGGGTGGGAATGTCAGCAAGGAATGTTACCAAAACTTTGGGTCATGATCTTTAATCCCTCTCCAGTAATAAAGCTGACTTTGTAATCTTCAATTCTGCTTCCTGTATAGTTTCTCAATTTTTCTGAACAAATGATGGGGAGAGAGGGGTATTATTTATAGATCCCTTACAGAATCTCGACAGGAAAACTGAAAGTGCTTCAAAATCAAGGAGAATCTGGCTCACCTCTTGCCATTTCCATTATTTTTGACTTTTCTCCAAGAGGTGTTTGGTATTCTGTATGATCATCCATAATAAACTTGGATTTTTCAGAGGAGGAATTGGAATCCTCTCTACTTCGGGGTCTCGGCAGACTCTTCGGTAAACACCAGAAAGGCAGAGCTGCAAGAAGACTTACAATTCCTGCTATTAGGTAACCCAGCCACCAGGCTCCTACCCACTGCGGATCCTTTGGAGTAATGGTTACATGATCTGAAAGACAGAGAGGATGGCTAAATAGCATATACAGCAAAGCCAGTGAGTTGAAATAAGCTTATTTTTTAAAAAATCCTAGCATCAGCTCTATCACATCATAAAAATACCTAATAATTCATGCATGATAACTTTCTAGTCTGAACATTATCATCATCTTGCTTTTTGAGGGAAACATGGTGCTTTTTTTCTAGAACATGATGCTTTTCTTTCTTTTTTTTTTTAATTATTTATTTATTTATTTGAGAGAGAGAAACAGCATGAGAGGGGATAGGGTCAGAAGGAGAAGCAGGCTCCCCGCTGAGCTGGGAGCCCGATGTGGGACTCGATCCCAGGACTCCGGGATCATGACCTGAGCCAAAGGCAGTCGCTTAAGCAACTGAGCCACCCAGGCGCCCCATGATGTTTTTCTTCATTTGTTCCTTACATTTAAAATATAGAGTCTAAATCCTGGGGGAGGGGGTCTTACTTTGCCCTGGGGGTTCTGCAGAGGGACCCCCTGGCCCATGACAGGAAGCAAGCACCTTATGAGGGAGAATTATGGGGGCTCTAAGCCTTTTGCCAACTCCCCCACATAAGCACCACTTGCATCTGGTCCACATATTGAATGTCTGTCCAAGATTTTTCTCAAAGAAAGAGTTATATCCTACACCCTCTGGTCCCAATCTAGTCTAAAACATTCAGAATGTTAGTCACTAAATGACAGTAATACTTCAGAGCTAATCTAGGTCTGAAGCAAGATTTGTATATATAAATAAAATGTTAATGTCTTATTCATCATCAAAACTTTATCTTTGACACCATTTCTTATTTGATGAAAAGGTAAGTAGTGATGCAGTTTTTTGAACCAAATCAAGTGTTTTTTTCTTCTTTTTTATATAAGAACCCATAAAACATATGATAGATCTACCTCCACGGCACTCTGTGAGAACAATGAAATAAACACATATCCTTTGACAACTAGGCCCAATTGCCACATTATACTTGGTAAAATGTTCACACTGGCTCATCACTGCATCTTCACTGCTTCCCTTAACAATTTCCCTCTGTACCACTCATCACACCTATGCTTTCTTATCTGAATCAATCTCCATGACTGGATTTTAAAACCTCAGGAAGTCAAGATACTCAACTTCCATTTTATTCACCATTTTGTGGTAGAACAGCACCTGGGATAGAATAGATGCAAAATTAATGAGGTTAATGAATAAATGAATGAATAAATAAAATTTTTAGAATGTGTCTTGTAGTTTATTTGATAAAAAAGAAAAATTGGTGCAAGAGTTTTTGCATTTAATTTTAACACATGAGGACTTCAAAATGCAGTTTCAGAATTTTTAAAGCTGAAACTTGTTTTCTTGTTTCTAACTGCTTTCTTGAATTTCTTAAAAAAGGAAGAAAAGTAAATGTCCATATCCAGGAGGTACATCTCACAAGGACAGGAACACATTAATAGCTATGGAAAGATGAGGTCCCCCATTTACTCCCTCCACAAGTACTCTCCCAGAGAATAAGGTAGACACACTCTAATATGCCTCCACCTGAAAAAAGATTTGTACAGTAAAGAACATATTTTGGTTGCCAGAACACTTTCAATTCTTGGTCTTCCTGGCAAGTCTACAAAATAGATTATCAATTGATGTGTCTGTCTTGTTATTACACCTGAACCAACAAGAGCCAACAAGAAGCCACAGTTTTTAGTCTTAACTATGCTGGAATGCATTTGAAGTGGCAAACCAGAAGTGAAAAAGGATACATCTGAATAACAAACCATGGGTCATCCAGTTCTAACCACTGCCTATTTTTCATATTCCATTTATTAAAGCATGCAGTGATTAGATCAATGACAAATTTTCAGTGGATTATTTTCATTTTATGAAAGATTACCATCCTGTAACTTTATGAAAAGGGAATTTGATATTTTCTACACCATCCCCGTTAAAAAAATTGCAGTGACATAAATAAATAAATAAATAAATAAATAAATAAATAAATAAATAAAAATAAACTTTCTTACCTAGGTTTACAAAGCCAGTGTCAACATACAGTTTGGCACATAATGAGCCTAGCAGGAAGCCAAAGATCGGTCCTATAATTGCAACCGTCTGCACACACCCTGCACCCAAAAAAAAAAAAAAAAAAAGCGGCATTTCTCCGCTTTTGTAAATTAATAAATTTTTAAACAAGAAATAGGAGTGAGATCCAGTTAGTAGCTGAAAATATCTCATCAACTCTTCATTTAAGTGTGTTTAATTTGTCAATTTTTCAACCTTATTGAATCAGGAAATAAGTCCTTCTCAGCTTTGGAAGAACAATGAACACTTGGAAGGCATTAATTACCTCTTAGTAAGGAAATAACACCAAGATTCTAAAGAAAGTAATTTCCCCCAAATGGAGCAAACTTTACTCCTTAGGAGTAAAAGGAGTAAAACAAAACAAAACAAAACAAAAACAAAAAAAACAGAATTATACTATTTTGACAGTCTTTCAAAAACTTTTCATGGTTGGTTAAGCATAAGAGTTATTTTGACATTAAAATTGATTTCTTCCACCTTAGACCAAAAGTGCATGCGTTCAGAGAGTCTGTGGGACCATGTGAGAGCAGTAGCTATGCAGATCCCTGAACACAGCCAGCCAAGGAGCTAGACCTGCGAGTACAGAGAGGTGCTCTTGGAAACAATCATGACCAGCCTGGGCAGCATTAACAGGAAACTAGAGCAGATTGCTTAAACAACACCGTTCCTGGGTATCAGAAATGTAGCTGTATGGCCCATCTGCCTTTTCATTTCACCACAGCTTGATGCACACATATCCCTGGCAGATTAATTTAAATTAAGAGGAGGAGTAAATGGCAGTTACCAGATCCTTTCTGGAAAAGAAGAGGTGGTGAAGAGAGAGAGCAGGAAGGGGACACCCTGACACCTGCATGCATCTCTTGGCTTGCAACCTTTCCTCCAGTCCCCAGAATAACTGCCTAGCACATGTGATGGAGCTTCTGTTCCAGGTCCTGATCTACGCTGCAGTTTTCCATCAGAGCAGGTAACCTGTTTTTAATCACAGCCTGCCTGACTGTAATGAGAGCCCTCTGGAGTTCTGTGCACATGGCCAGGGTAGAACTATACTGTGGAGCTAGTCCCAGCCCCTCTCAGTGAATTTAAATCTTGTCCTCTATCCCTTGAAGGCCAGGCCCTCAAAAGATCAGAGCCCCAAGAAATCAAGACTGATGTGTGAAATGGAGAAAAATTTAGTTTCCAAGACTCAAGAGGTACTCCATAAATGCTACTTAGATGCATCTGGCCTTGGAATTTGAGTTTGCTGGAGAGAGAGAGAGAGAGAGAGAGAGAGAGAGAATGATTTTAGCTGCTGCTCTCATCCTTTCTGTGTTTTTATCCATTCATATTTGCTATTGAGAACTCAGAATTCCTTGCCTACCCCTCACAGGAAGAAAATGCTTTAAATAGTCAGGGCTTAAAAGATGGGAAGTAGTTTCTAGGGCTCTGGAAACAAAATAAAAAAATGAATATAAATGACACCTAAATGCTTCAGGAGTACAGTTAACCCAGTAAAAAGAACCTATGAAATCTGAAGTCCAGGAAGATATTTGCACAAAGTCATACATCATGGCAGTTGATCTTCCAGTTATTTCCTTTTAATCTGATGTTCTTTCCCGAATGCAACTGGTCCTTCTAATTCAAGTTTCTTCATCATCCAAATCCTCAGTGTGGACCTCAGAAACGTGTGAACTCAAAAAAGGAACTGGATCTGAAGGATAAAACCTTCCATGCTCTATTTAGTTTGGAATGGAGTTGAGAAAACCAGGTACCCTGCTTCCCAAGAAGATGAATGAGGTAGGCTTTACCAATATAGAAAGCAGAATTGTCTTCACTGGCAAAATCATCAAGGTAGGCAATGCCTAGAGGCTGAATAGGAGTTTCCCCAATTCCACGAAGAAGGTTCCCCAGGAAAACATAAACCCACATGGAAGAGCCGGCATCCATTTCACATTCTTGAAAGGAAAGTGAATAAGAGGAATGAAATTAGGTCAGTATCAAAGTTAAATATTTATTCTGCATTTCTACAAGCTGTCCTAAAATTGGATTAGGATGTAAAAGTGAAATTTCCAATAGACATAATTTGATAGGAGTCAGAGCAAGTTTGGAAAATATTTTGGCTTCAATGTTTTAGGCAATGTAAATACCCCAGAGATTTTGATCAAGGAACTCTTTTGATTCTTCTTTCTGATGCCTTGCTTCTTATTTTCTCTTTTTTGTTCTATATTTACACTGAATTCTTTGAATTCCTATGCTCCAATAACATTCAATATCCTGTCTGAAACAAAACACAAAATTTTGAATGAAGGATTTTCTCCCCTTAATCTTTAAACTTTTCAATTTTTCAACAGAAATCACTTGTAATTTTATTGCTGATCAAGTTTTATCTGAAATCCAAAATTTTATATGGATGATACTTCAACTTTGGACAGCATCACAACTGTTTGACAGTGAATAACCATTTTTAGGGCTCATGTTAAGGAAACTAATTTCACATAAAAATTTAAAACCCTATATGCTTTAGTAGTATAACTCTTCGAACGGAAAGAACCTTTCGGCAGTCTTCTTAGAATGAAATTCAAAGCTAACAATTTTTAAATGCTTTTGTAGAAGTCATATCTTGATATAACCACGTGAAGCTGGAGAATTAACTCCCATATCACAAGTGAAATACACTTTGAAGAGTTTAATCACTTTAATAAAAGCGATAATATTTTCTATCTCCAACAATCACCACTTCTGAATGCTCCCTTTCTGTCAGGCACGGGGCTAAGTGATTGGCAGGCATTTTTAAAATTAAATTCTCCTAATAATCCTATGAGGTAGGAGTTATTTCCACTTATTAGTAGCCCTTAAAGTAAAATCTGAAGGTAAAATATGGGTTACTTAGAACTGAGGTGAATTCTCTTGTGCAGATGAGTCAGACTGTGTGACAGACCAGACTATCGTGTGTGTAGTCTGGCTGCTTCCTAACTCTGCCTCTTCTGGAAATGTGGCCAAGTGACCAAGCATTTTTTTATTTATCTTCTGTGGATTTCCATTCACTCCCCCCAAATATAATGTTAATTCCTT
The DNA here is from genome assembly GCF_011800145.1 of Mirounga leonina. Taxonomy (NCBI): domain Eukaryota; kingdom Metazoa; phylum Chordata; class Mammalia; order Carnivora; family Phocidae; genus Mirounga; species Mirounga leonina. The sequence goes on from NW_023270504.1 coordinate 13,203,661, forward strand.
TTCTAAAAAAAAAAACCAAAAACCTAATTCTAATATCAATTCTACTCCTAACATTTGTGTGACCCCAAGAAGCTTGCTGGGAGGGAAGTCTTATAGATAGGGGAAGACATCTTAGATCTGTGCTTTCCAGTATAGTAACCACACACCACATGTGGCTACTGAAATGTAAATTAAAGTTACAGAACATTACAAATTCAGTTCCTCAGTCACACTAGCTATATTACAGTACTCAATGGTCACATGTGGCTAATGGCTGCTGTATCAGCCAACCTAGATATAGAACATTTCCACCATCGCAGAGAGTTCTGTTGGACAGCTCTGCTCTCCAGTGTTGTGGGGGGAATGGGAGTTGTACAGGGAGCATTTTTGGGAAGAGCCCTATATTTACCCCACTATCATTTTTAGGATGAACTTTGTGTCCACTATGGCTGATGTCCACATAAGTCTATGACTTTAAGGGAGCAAGACCTCATTTAAAGGAAAGAAAAAGATTGAGTTGTGAGTCTTATACTGTATACCTGTCTAATAACTTGTCTCTTCCCACTAAAAACATTTTAATTCCTGCCTCTAAACCATATGTTTCTCTTAATATTAAAGGTTTAAATATTTCCTAATTAGTTGTATTGCCAATTATATTACATCTTTTGTGATTATCAAAAACAAAAACAAAACATCTTCAAACCCTCCTCTTATACTCTCCTCTCCTTCCAGGGTGTTTTTCTACTTCTTTTCATACAGCGGGATGGGGTAAACTTTTTACATGATTACATCTTCCCTACCTCCTCCCCTCATATTTCTAGATTTCCTTTAATCCTCTGGCCCTTCCCTTCATTCAAATAACCAGACTTCAAGTGTTCACTGCTCAGGAAAAAGACATCTCAAAAGAAAGCACTGAGGATATTAGGGGAAATTAAATGTTTTATGATATAAATAAAAGATTTGCATGACTACCAGGTAGATAAAAGAGAAGCTTCCACACTGCCTATAAAGAAATCAATCCGGAGGCTAGGAGCAGGGAGTGAGGTGGGAGTGGTGAAGAGGAAGCGCAGAGTATGTCAATGCTAAAGGGCAGTAGAGAGAGGGCATTTGGGCTCCTGTCTCTGTAGCATCCTGGAGACATGGCAGACACTTGTGGGTAGATGTGTGGACTCCATGAGCAGGGAGAAGCTGTGCCACCATGGCCAGGTAGAGCCCAGGAAGGCATCAAGACCCAAAAGATGAGACGGTTGTACACTGTGGCTCTGCTTTTGACTCCTCAAAGGGTTTCCAGAGGATTCCCATGTTCCCAAGGGTGGCTCACACAATGCATTGATATGGAATATGGGTCAGCCATACGGAACTCTAGAGATTCTAACAAAATTCCCTGCATCCTGTCTTGTGTGGAAAAGAGAACTATTTCCAAGTTTCCGAGACTGTCACTTCCACATTAGAGAGAACTGCTGTGCTAAAAAGGACATAAAGGTAGACATAGGATGGCCTTAAAATGACATGTATGACCAAACACTGAGGCCAGAGGGATTTTAAATATCTAAGTTGACCAGGGACTGATAACACCAAGAGGCCCCTCCCACAACCACCCCCTTTGCTATTATGTAAGCTCCCCAGAATGTAAGCAACCCTTGGGGAAAGGGTGAAGGTTAGGGACAAATTGAGATTAAATTTTTGTCATTCTGATGAAAAGGGGATGGACACAGATTTTCAATTGAGATCGGGGGAAAAAATATATTTTATAGCTGAGCAATGGACTGAGATTTGTACGTGCCAAGCTAGTTTTATCCTTATTCGATGGCCCACCTTATTTGGAACCACTGGGAGCTTTTCTCAGTCACTGGCAATTAATGCCCCTTTCCATAAGATTTGAATCTCTGCATATTCTCTTAGGATCTCATCATATACTGCCTTATATTCTAGGACTTTTTATGACACTATAATAACCCAATTTAGGTAGTAAAGCTTTTGACAGAAAAAAAAACACAGAAATTTTTGTCCATCCTAAAGCACATATTAATTCTTTTTTAAAAGCTTTCTTAGTCAAGTAAAAAAAATCATCTTACCATCATTTCTTTTGGATTGTGATTTTTCTATAACCGAGAGAGGTAATTGACTGTCTGACTCCAAGAGACATGGAGAGAGGCTGAGAGTGGAATTAGAGAAAGGAGAATACTTTTCATATCTGTACCTGTACAAAAAGAATGTTTTCTTTACTACAGACTCATTTAACATCATGCTAAAAATATTATATGGACACTACATGACTCATTAGGGCACCTGTTTGAGTTTGCAGATACCCCTGAATCTGAATCACTAAAATCAAACCAGCATTTAACAACAATGACCCGAAGGTCTAGACAGCCAGAAAGTCTGCCAGAAAGTCTGGCTTACTGTTATTTCCACCATATCTGAACCAATTACCCGGTGTAGTAAAAGAAAATACAAGGGTTCATTTTAATGTAAAAATAATGACTCTAAATCACCTGCTCCCCTGATAAAAAGTATCCAACACTTGATAAAATCATGATTATCTCTAAGTCAGTGGAAAAGAAATAATTGAAAACTATGGTCTTGCACACTGGATTTAGAGTTGTAAATTTAGTAGAACAACTGCATTGCTGATTCTAGAGAACTGATGATGATATGTGGGGTTTTAGGGTTTAAGTTTTTATTTAAATCCCAGCTAGTTAATATACAGTGTAGTATTAGTTTCAGGTGTACAGTATAGTGATTCTACACTTCCTGCAACACAAGGTGCTCATCACAAGTGAACTCCTTAATCCCATCACCTATTTAACCCATCCCCCCACGAACCTCCCCTCTGGTAACCATCAGTTTGTTCTCTAGAGTTGAGTCTGTTTCCCTTCCTCCCTCTCTCTCTCTCTCCCTTTTGGTCATTTGTTTTGCTTCTTAAATTCCATGTGAGTGAAATCATATGGTATTTGTCTTTCTCTGGCTGACTTATTTCACTTAGCGTAATACCCTCTAGCTCCATCCATGTCATTGCAAATGGCAAAATTTCATTCTTTTTGATGGCAGAGTAATTTTCCAGAGTATAGCACATCTTCCTTATCCATTCATCAGTCAATGGACACTTGAGCTGTTTCCATAATTTGGCTACTGGAGATAATGCTGCTATAAACATAGGGGTGCATGTATCCCTTTGAATCAGTATTTTTATATCCTTTGGGTAAATACCTAGTAGTGCAATTATTGGATCATAGGGTTGTTCTATGTTTTTTTAAGATTTTATTTATTTGACAGAGAGAGAGAGAGCGAGAGAAGGAACACAAGCAGGGGGAGTGGGAGAGAGAGAAGCAGCCTTTCGGCTGAGCAGGGCGCTGGATGCAGGGCTCAATCCAGGACCCTGGGATCATGACCTGAGCTAAAGGCAGACGCTTAACAACTGAGCCACCCAGATGTCCCAGGGTTGTTCTATTTTTTTTTTAAAGATTTTATTTATTTATTTGACAAGAGAGATAGATAGCGAGAGCAGGAACACAAGCAGGGGGAGTAGGAGAGGGAGAAGCAGGCTTCCCACCGAGCAGGGAGCCTGATGTGGGACTTGATCCCAGGACCCTGGGATCATGACCTGAGCCGAAGGCAGACGTTTAACGACTGAGCCACCCAGGCGCCCCAGGGTTGTTCTATTTTTAACTTTTTGAGGAACCTCCATACTGTTTTCCACACAGTGGCTGTGCCAGTTTGCATTCCCACTAACAGTGCAAGAGGGTTCCCCCTTTCTCCACATCCTCACCAACACCTGTTTTTCTTGTTTTGTTGATTTTAGCCATTCTCACAGGTGTGAGATGATATCTCATTGTAGTTTTGATTTGTATTTCCCCGATGTTTAGTGATGTTGAGCATCTTTTCATGCATCTGTTGGCCACCTGTATGTCTTCTTTGGAAAAATGTTTATTCATGTCTTCTTCCCATTTTTAAATTGCATTATTCATTTTTTAAGTGTTGGGTTTTATACGTTCTTTATATATTTTGGACACTAGCCCTTATCAGATGTCATTTACAAATATCTTCTCCCATTCCATGGGTTGCCTTTTAGTTTTGTTGATTGTTTCCTTCACTGTGAAGAAGCTTTCAATTTGCTGAAACCCCAATAGTTTATTTTTGCTTTTGTTTCCCTTGCTCCAGGAGACATATCTAGAAAGGAGATGGCTGATATTAAAGAGGTTACTACCTCTGTTCTCCTCTAGGATTTTTCTGGTTTCTGGTCTCACATTTAGGTCTTTCATCCATTTTGAGTTTATTTTTGTGTGTGGTGTAAGGAAGTGGTCCAGTTTCTTTCTTTTGCATGTCGCTGTCTAGTTTTCTCAACACCATTTATTGAAGATACTGTCTTTTTCCCATTGGATATTCTTTCCTGCTTTGCTGAAGATTAGTTGGCCATATAGTTGTGGGTTCATTTCTGGGTTTCAATTCTGTTTCATTGGTCTATGTGTCTATTTTTGTGCTGGTACCATACTATCTTGATCACTATAGCTTTGTAATATAACTTGAAGTCCGGAATGGTGATGCCTCCAGCTTTGATTTTCTATTTTCAAGGTTTTTTGGGGGGGCGCTATTTGGGGTCTTTTGTGGTCCCATTTAAATTTTAGGATTGTTTATTCTAGTTCTGTGAAAATTGCTGGTGGTATTTTGATAGGGATTGCATTAAATGTGTGGATTGCTTTGGTTAAAAAAAACATTTTTAACAATATTTGTTCTTCCAATGTATGAGGATGGGATGTCTTTCGATTTCTTTGTGTCATCTTCAATTTCTTTCATCAAAGTTTTATAGTTTTTAGAGTACAGGTCTTCTACCTCTTTGGTTAGGTTTATTCCTAGGTGTCTTACTGGTTTGGGTGCAACTGTACATGGGATTGATTCCTTAACTTCTCTTTCTGCTACTTCATTATTTATTAACAGAAATGCAATAGATTTCTGTACACTGATTTTGTATCCTGCCACTTTACTGACTTTATCAGTTCTAGCAGTTTTTTTGTGGAGTCTTTCAGGTTTTCTACATGGAATATCACGTCATCTGCAAATAGCGAAGTTTGACTTCTTCCTTGACGATTTGCATGCTTTTTATTTTGTTGTTGTTGTTGTCTGATTACTGTGGCTAGGAGTCCCAGTACCATATTGAATAAAAGTGGTGGGAAAAGATATCTCTGTCTTGTTCATGACCATAGAGGAAAAGCCCTTAGTTTTTCTCCATTGAGGATGATTATTAGCTGTGGGTTTTTCACAGATGGCCTTTATTATATTGAGGTATATTCCCTCTAACTCTACTTTGTTGAGAATTTTTAACATGAATGGATGTTGTACTTTGACAAATGTTTTTTTTACATCTACTGAAATAATCATATGGTTTTTATCCTTTATTAATGTGGTGTATCACACTGATTGATTTCTGAATATTGAACCACCCTTGAAACCCAGGAATAAATTCCACTTGATCGTGGCGAACAATTTCTTTAAGGTATTGTTGGATTTGGTTTGCTAGTATTCTATTGAGAATTTCGGCATCCATGTTCATTAGGGATATTGGTCAGTAGTTCTCTGTTTTAGTGAAGTCTTTATCTGGTTTTGATATCGGGGTAATGCTGGCCCAATAGAATGAATTTGGAAGTTTTCCTCCCTTTTCTATTTTTTGGAATAGTTTGAGAAGAATAGGTATTAACTCTTCTTTAGATGTTCCTTAGAATTCCCCTGTGAAGCCAACTGGCCCTGGATTTTTATTCGTTTGGAGGTTTTTGATTACTGATTCAGTATCTTAGCTGGTCATAGGTCTATTCAAGTTTTCCATTTCTTCCTGTTTCAGCTTTGGTAATTTATTTATTTGAGAGAGAGAATGAGAGATAGCACGAGAGGGAAGAGGATCAGAGGGAGAAGCAGACCCCCTGCTGAGCAGGGAGCCCGATGCGGGACTCGATCCTGGGACTCCAGGATCATGACCTGAGCCGAAGGCAGTCGCTTAACCAACTGAGCCACCCAGGCGCCCAGCTTTGGTAATTTATATGTTTCTAGGAATTTATCTACTTCTAGATTGTCCAATTTGTGGCATATGATTTTTCATAATATTCTCTTGTAATTGTTTATATTTCTGTGGTGTTGGTTATTTCTCTTCTCTCCTTTGTGATTTTTTTAAATAAATTTTATTTATTAGAGAGAGAGCACACAGCGGGAGGGGGGAAAGGAGAGGGAGAAGCAGACTCCCCACTGACCAGGGAGCCTGATGCAGGGCTCAATCCTAGGACACTGAAATCATGACCTGAGCCAAAGGCAGACACTTAACCACTTTAAAACTGAACCACATAGGCACCCCTCTCCTTTGTGATTTTATTTATTTGGGTCCTTTCTCTTTTCTTTTTTGACAAGTTTGGCTAGGGTTTTATTAATATTAATTTTTTCAAAGAACCAGCTCCTGGTTTTATTGATCTGTTCTGGTTTTTGTTTTAGAGTTTATATAATTTATTTCTGCTCTTTATTATTTTCCTCATTCTGTTGGCATTAGGCTTCATTTGTTTTTCTTTTTCTAGCTCCTTTAGGTGTAAGGTTAGGTTGAGATTTTTCTTGCTTCTTGAGGTAGACCTCTATTGCTTTATACTTCCTCTTAGAATACCTTTTGCCACATCCCAAAAGTTTCCGACCATTGTGTTTTCATTTCATTTGTTTCAGTGTATTTTTTCATTTCCTTTTTGGTTTTCTGGTTGACCCATTCATTGTTTAGTAGTATGATGTTTAACCTCCAGGTATCTGTGGTCTTTCCAGATTTTTTCTTGTGGTTGACCTCTAGTTTCATATTGTTGCTCAAAAAATGTTCATGGTATTGTGAGTACCTATATGCCAGCAAACTAGATAATCTGGAAGGAATGAATGCATTCCTAGACATGTATCAACTACCAAAACTGAACCAGGAAGAAATAGAAAACCTGAACAGACCTATAACCACTAAGGAAATTGAAGCAGTAATCAAAAATCTCTGAACAAACAAAAGCCCAGGGCCAGATGGCTTCCCAGGGAAATTCTACCAAACATTTAAAGAAGAATTAATACCTATTCTTCTGAAACTGTCCAAAAAAATAGAAATGGAGGGAAAACTTCCAAACTCGTTTTATGAGGCCACCATTACCTTGATCCCCAAACCAGAAAAAGACCCCATCAAAAAGGAGAATTACAGACCAATATCCTTGATGAACATGGATGCAAAAATTGTTACCAAAATACTAGCCAATAGGATCCAACAGTACATTAAAAGGATTATTCACCATGACCAAGTGGGATTTATCCCTGGGCTGCAAGGTTGGTTCAACAACTGCAAATCAATCAATACATTAATGAAACAAAGAACAAGAAACATGATCCTCTCAATAGATGCAGAAAAAGCATTTGACAAAGTACAGCATCCTTTATTGATCAAAACTCTTCAGACTGTAGGGATAGAGGGTACATACCTCAATATCATAAAAGCCATCTATGAAAAGTCCACAGCGAATATCATTCTCAATGGGGAAAAACCGAGAGCTTTCCCCCTAAGGTCAGGAACACGGCAGAGATGTCCATTATCACCACTGCTATTCAGCATAGTACTAGAAGTCCTAGCCACAGCAATCAGACAACAAAAAGAAATAAAAGGCATCTGAATCTGCAAAGAAGAAGTCAAACTTCCATTGTTTGCAGGTGATATGATACTTTATGTGAAAAACCCCAAAGACTCCACCCCAAAACTGATAGAACTCATACAGGAATTCAGTAAAGTGGCAGGACATAAAATCAGTGCACAGAAATCAGTGGCATTCCTATACACCAACAACAAGACAGAAGAAAGAGAAATTAAGGAGTCGATCCCATTTACAATTGCACCCAAAACCATAAGATACCTAGGCATAAATCTAACCAAAGAGGCAAAGGATCTGTACTCAGAAAACTATAAAATACTCATGAAACAAATTGAGGAAGACACAAAGAAATGGAAAAATGTTCCATGCTCATGGATTGGAAGAACAAATATTGTGAAGATGTCAATGCTACCTAGAGCAATCTACACATTCAGTGCAATCCCTACCAAAATACCATCCACTTTTTTCAAAGAAATGGAACAAATAATTCTAAAATTTGTATGGAACCAGAAAAGACCCCGAATAACCAGATGTTGAAAAAGGAAAGCAAAGCTGGTGACATCACAATTCTGGACTTCAAGCTCTATTACAAAGCTGTCATCATTAAGACAGTATGGTACTGGCACAAAAACAGACATATAGATCAGTGGAACAGAATAGAGAGCCTAGAAATGGACCCTTAGCTCTATGGTCAACTAATCTTCAACAAAGCAAGAAAGAATGTCCAAAGCAAAAAGACAGTCTCTTCAACAAATGGTGTTGGGAAAATTGGACAGCCACATGCAGAAAAATGAAACTGGACCATTTCCTTACACCACACACAAAAATAAACTCCAAATGGTTGAAAGACCTAAATGTGAGACAAGAGTCCATCAAAATCCTAAAGAGATTTTGGCAGCAACCTCTTCGACCTCAGCCGCAGCAACTTCTTCCTAGAAACATCACCAAAGGCAAGGGAATCAAGGGCAAAAATGAACTATTGGGACTTCATCAAGATAAAAAGCTTTTGCACAGCAAAAGAAACAGTCAACAAAACCAAAAGACAACTGACAGAATGGGAGAAGATATTTGCAAGTGACATATCAGATAAAGGGCTAGTATCCAAAATCTATAAAGAACTTATCAAACTCAACACCCAAAAAACAAATGATCCAATCAAGAAATGGGCAGGGGCACCTGGGTGGCTCAGTCGTTAAGCGTCTGCCTTCAGCTCAGGTCATGATCTCAGGGTCCTGGGATCGAGCCCCGCATCAGGCTCCCTGCTTGCCGGAGAGCCTGCTTCTCCCTCTCCCACTCCCCCTGCTTGTATTCCCTCTCTCACTGTCTCTCTCTGTGTGTCAAATAAATGAAATCTTTAAAAAAAAAAAAAAGAAAGAAATGGGCAGAAGACATGAGCAGACATTTTTCCAAAGAAGACATCCAAATGGCCAAAAGACACATGAAAATGTGCTCAACATCGCTTGGCATCAGGGAAATCCAAATCAAAAACTCAATGAGATATCACTTCACACCAGTCAGAATGGCTAAAATTAACAAGTCAGGAAATGACAGATGTTGGCGGGGATGCGGAGAAAGGGGAACCCTCCTGCACTGTTGGTGGGAATGCAAGCTGGTACAACCACTCTGGAAAACAGTATGGAGGTTCCTCAAAAAGTTGAAAATAGAGCTACCATATGACCCAGCAATTGCACTACTGGGTATTTACCCCAAAGATAAAAATGTAGGGATCCGAAGGGGTACGTGCATCCTGATGTTCATAGCAGCAATGTCCACAATAGCCAAACTGTGGAAAAAGCCAAGATGTCTATCGACAGATGAATGGATAAAGAAGATGTGGTATATATATACCATGGAATATTATGCAGCCATCAGAGGAATGAAATCTTGCCATTTGCAACGACGTGGATGGAACTGGAGGGCATTATGCTGAGTGAAATAAGTCAATCAGAGAAAGACATGTATCATATGACCTCACTGATATGAGGAATTCTTAATCTCAGGAAACAAACTGAGGGTTGCTGGAGTGGTGGGGGGTGAGAGGGATGGGGTGGCTGGGTGGTAGACACTGGGGAGGGTATGTGCCATGGTGAGTGCTGTGAATTGTGTAAGACTGTTGAATCACAGACCTATACCTCTGAAACAAATAATACATTATATGTTTAAAAAAAAAAAAAAGAAGAAGATAGCAGGAAGGGAAAAATGAATGGGGGGGAATCAGAGGGGGAGACAAACCATGAGAAACTATGGACTCTGAGAAACAAACTGAGGGTTCTAGAGGGGAGAGGGGTGGGGGGATGGGTTAGCCTGGTGATGGGTATTAAAGAGGGCACATACTGAATGGAGTACTGGGTGTTATATGCAAACAATGAATCATGGAACACTACATCAAAAACTAATGATGTAATGTATGGTGATTAACATAATAATAAAAACTAATGATGTAATGTATGGTGATTAACATAATAAAATTTTAAAAATGTAAAAATAAAAAAAAAACAGAAAACATGCATGGTATGATTTCAATCTTTTTGTATTTGTTGAAGCCTGATTTGTGACCTAATATATGATCTATTCTGAAGAATGTTCTATGTGCCCTTGAACAGAATGTGTATTCTTTTGTTTTAGAATTGAATGTTCTGAATATATTTGTTAAGTCCATCTGGTACAGTGTGTCATTCAATGCCATTTTTCTGTATTTATTTTCAGTTTAGATGATCTGTCCATTGATGTAAGTGGGGTGTTAAAGTCCCCTACTATTACTGTATTATTATCAGTTAATTCCTTTATGATTGTGATTGTTTTATGTATTTGGTGCATCCATGTTTAGCACATAAATATTTACAATTGTTAGATCTTCTTATTGGATTTTCCCCTTTATTATGAGATAGTGCCCTTCTTTGTTTCTTGTTATAGTCTTTGTTTTAAAGTCTAGTTTGTCCGATATAAGTATTGCTACTCTGGCTTTCTTTTGACATCCATCCCTCACTTTCAATCTGCAGGTGTCTTCAGGTCTAAAATGACTCTCTTAGAGGCAGCATATAGATGGATTTTTTAAAATACATTCTGATACCCTAGGTCTTTTTACTGTTTACATTCTAAGTAATTATTGATAGATATGTATTTATTGTCATTTATCACTTCTTTTGTCATTGTTTCTGGAGATATCTTTGATCTTTTCTTATCTTTGTTACTTTTGGTCTCCTTTGCACTAAGAGTCCCTAATATTTCTTGAAGGGCTGCTTTAATGGTCATGAACTCCTTTAGTTCTTATTTATCTGGTAAACTCTTTATTTCTCCTTTTATTCTGAATGATGGTCTTGCTGGATAGAGTACTCTTGGCTGCAGATTTTTCCCATTCAGCACTTGGAATATATCATGCCACTCTCTTCTGACTTGCCAAGTTTGTTGAGAAATCTGCAACTAGCCTTATGGGTCTTCCCTTGTAAGTTAAGGACTTATTTTGTCTTTCTGCCTTTTTGTTTCTTTATCACTATATTTTGCAAATTTAATTACAATACATCTTGGTGTTGGCCTGCTTTTGTTGACTTTGATGGGAGTTCTCTTTAACACCTGGATCTGGATATCTGTTTCCTTCCCCAGATTAGGGAAGTTTTCAGCCATTATTTCCTCAAATAAATTTTCTGTTGTGTTTTCTCTGAGCTTTCTTCTGAGATTCTCCTTGCCTGTGGTGGACATTGGCCTGAATGTGGTGAGTTTTAACTAGGTGTGCTCTGATCTGCTTATGAAATGAGGCTTGACACAGCTTCTACCAGAACCAAGGTCCTGCAGAACTCTCTGCTTGGGAGATGTGGTGTGGGCAGGGGTTTGTGCTGGTCTTCTGGGGTAGGGACCCAGAAGGGACTGGGACTGAGGCAAGTTTGACTGAGAAAAGCAGTCCTGCCAGAGTGGGGCTTGGTATAAGCAAGTTAGGCAGCCAGTGTCTGCACTGTGATGCTTCCTGAGGGGGCTCTGTGTTTATGCTAAGGGGTGGGGGTGGGGGGAATGGCCAGCCAGCTCCTTTGTTTCGGAGAGGTATCTCTGTGAGTTCTGTCTCTCAGGGACATGCTCCAAGAAGAGCAAATAATGTCCCTGCTGTGCGCCCTAGGCATTCTTCAGATCACTATTTCCATGCTGTATGCCCCTGGATTGTTTGCCTGCCTTCCCTTCAGGAGCAGCACATTACCCTCTGGGCTCCCAGTGAAGCTTGCTGACCTTTAAAACTCCAAACTTTATGCCCCACTGGTTCCAAGAACTCATGAAGTTCAGCCCCTCTCATTTTCCAAGCCAATGGGTATGGGGAAAACGTTCTCCTTGTGTATTCCCCTGTGTGCTTCTCTTTCTCTTGTCCTTCTCTGTGACCACATCTCCCTCTCCTCCACAGCACCTGCAATCTGATCTGTCTCTTCCCTAAACCAGGTCTCTACACTTCCTACTTTCTTCAGTGTGACTCTTCTCTCCCTTTAGTTGTGGAGTTTGTTCTGTCAGTTTTCAGGTCAATTTCTGGAGTATTTAGGATGATTTGACAGTTATCTAGTGGTGTTCATGGGATGAGGCAAGCCTAGGGTCTTCCTACTTTGCCTCCATCTTCCTCTCCTTTGATATGTGGGGGTTTTGATCCATTTATCTGGATGGCATTGCTTTCCTCTACAGTTTATTGATCTGGCTCTAAGTTATTTCTAATTCCACCTTTCCTCTGAATGTATGGTTACAGTAACAACTGGATAGAAGAGCCATGCTGAATGGTAGCACTGTGATAATTCTCAGTTCCCCAGCCACACCCCCTCTCAAATTATCCTTCATGGGCCAAATTCTCTGCTCCACTGCATCCTCAGGGAAGCAGTACCTAATAAAAGGACATCACAACCTCATCTTGATTCTCCTTTTGTTCAGGTACCATGTGACTAAAGACTAGTAATCAGAGTAATATTTTTAAATATTAACAACCTACTCAGCCATGTAAGGAAGAGATATATTGAATTATTAAAATATTCAGACTGATAGATGGATCACCTTATATCAATTTTGCATAACCTACACCTCAATGGTTCCATGAACCCCAAAGAAAAAGAACATTTTTGTAGTATGTTAGTATCTAAGGGAAGAAGTTTATAGTTTTTGTTACATTTATCAAATGGTTCTCTGACCAAAATAGGTTAAGAAGCACTTACTGAGGATAACTGTTTTTCAGTTCTTAGCTATACAGGAGAATATTTGGCATTAAAATCATGATAAACATAATACAGACTGTTATAGTGCCTCAAGGCTCTTAAAATGAGTATCAGTAATGATTATGCAGTACTTTGAAATTTTTAAATTATGTGAGCTTTCTCAATTCATTCTATTAAAATGCAACTGTGTAAGCATAACAATCATTGAGATTTTGAATAAGTGGAATTTTATGCAAGTATCTCCTTTGTCACTAATTACTATATATGACACTCTACAAAAATCAACCTCTTCAAATTTCAATCTTCTTACTGGTAAAATAGCGATATCCATGTAATCTATGCCTATTTACGCTATGTTGGATAAAGAGACAGAAAAGTAATTGAACAGGGGACCAGTGGTTTAAATGTTTTTAAATCAGGGATTTTAGTTCTGACCTGGATTCAAACTCAGACACAATCTTGACTCTGATACAATAGTCTCCTAAATAGTCTCCCTACTCCCAAGTTTCCTCCACCAGACATTTTTTCAAGCAGCAGTCTGCATGACCCTTAAAAAAGTGTAAGTGAGGTCATGTCATTCTGCTCAAAGCTCTCCACTGGCTTCCCATCTCATTCCAAAAAGAAGCTGAAGTCATTGCCATTGTTTGCAACCTTACAGCTCAAGGTGAGGTCTGCAGACCAGCAGCATCAGCTGAAACCAAACTCTATGGGAGAGCTACTAAATCAGAATCTACGTTCTACCAAGAGCCTCAGGTCACACAAATGTCCATCAAAGTTTGAGAAACAGCCTTGATGGCTTCTCCTTTTCCCCTTTCAATTTTCCCCTTCTCATTCCACTTCAGCCACAGAGGCCTGGCCTCCCTGCAGTTCATCCACATGCCAGACTCCCTCTTGCAGCAGGAACTTTACATTTGTCATTCAGTCAGCACAAAAATCTCTCTTCCCCAGTTATCTGCAAGGCTCTCCCCTTCATCTCCTTCAGTCTTTCCCAACTGTTGTCATCTTGGTGAGCCATCCCCTGACAACCCTACCTTAAACTGCAATCCTCCCTCCCCACAACATACTCTTCATGTGTCTTCAGAAAGTTATTTTTCTCTATAGGACTTAACATTACCTGGCATATTATATCATTATTTACTTGTTTATTATCTGTCTCCTCCCCATAAGATCCACGAGAGCAGAGATTTTTGTCTCCCCTCTATCCCCATTACCTAGAACAATGACCAATATGTATTTGTTAAATTCATGAATCAGATGAGCTAACACATATAAAGCTAAACACAGTTGGGGGTAGGCCCTCAATAATTGATATCCATGGTAAATATTATGTTTTGTTGGACATTAAACGTATTTCTTCTAGGCAGACAGAGTATAGTAGTCTTTCAGAAATCAAAAAGACATTTTGGACAAGTCCCCAGTTCATGCTATGAAAAGTTGAAAAGAAGTTATTACAGTAATCCTCAGTAGACAGTAAATTTCATAGGTAAAGAACTGTACATATATATTTTTGTTTATTTCAATTTTTTCCCACAAAACTAGCCCCATTACATGGCACAGTTCCAGGAGAATGACAGACACTAAATAATGAATAAACAAATACAATTTAAACATATATAAAGGTAGTATATAAGAATCTGTCTTTGACTCTTTGGCATCCTTGATAGCCCTAACCTGGCTGCCTGTCTGGTCTTCTGATTTTCTTGTACTAGTATTTTATATTTGTCATTAACTTGAAGTAACAAAATTATTAATCTGAATGCAACACCTTTAAGACAAACCATGGCTGGTCTCTGGTTAAAACCAGGTGGCTTAATTATCTAAGGAGGACTGATAGCAAAACTTAACAATAATGACACAGCTACTAGTTATATCAGGAAACTGTGTAAGCATTTTAGCTGTGTCATTTAATATATGCAATGCTATTATAAGCTAGGTATTATTTTTAATACCTATAATACCTATCTTTAGGATGCATCAACTGAGGCCTAGAAAGGTTAAATAACACACCCAAGGTCATACAGAAAAGCTATTGATCCACTGCAGAATGAGTTATGCCAAGAGTCAAGGATTTATTTATCCTCTGCAACTACTTTCAGATGCTAATTTTTTTAGTAATGGAATTCTTTTTACCTCACTGAGCAAACTGTTGCATGAGGGCTCAGTGACTAGAACAGATAATAGCAGCACGGCTCTTGATCAAGCAGGGATTAGGCAGAGTGAAGACCCATTTCCTCAGTCCTCAGCCTTCTCCTTTGCCTCCTCCTTATCCATTGGCTCTGTACAGCACCTCTGCAGAACCTCAGTGATCTAAGGAAAACTTTTGCCCTGTGGAAAGGAGGTGGGATAGGCATCCAAAGAGCAGGCAGAAGTTCTAAAATCTCTCTCCAAGTAAAAATAAAGGGGCCAGGGAAACCATCCAAATAGGTAGAAAAGATCCCACACAGAGGATTCTGTGTACTACCTTTATAGATTGACCACGGAGGTAAAAATCTGTCTATATAAGTAACTTGGGATTCCAAAAAAAAGTTTGGACCATATCATACTGATGTCTCTCCAGCTCTAAAATGTCATGATGTAATGATCTGGAGTGGGCAATAAGCAAAATATGATTTGATATATAATTTTTACAATTTTCTTGCTTCAAAACCTCTAGGTAGTCACTTCTCTCAGCTGGCAACAGGTAACCATGGACAAGGAAGGCAACATGAATATGCATGAAGAAGTCAGAATACCTGTTTTAGGATTCCAGTTCTATAATAACCTTGAGAAAGTCACCAAACTCTGAAATAAAAAGATAAACAATGCTCTTCTACCTCACAGGTAAAGGTAAAATGATATAATAATGATGAAAACCTTCGGAACTACTGAAGTTGTATGCAAATACTAACAAAAGTATTAGCAGAAGCACCAAAAATAGACTTTAGGGTTAAAGAATACACACACCCTACGTCTATTGAGAAAATTCTATGAGATGGTATGTGGACACTGAATATCTATTTGAATTGATAATATATCCTTAAGTCAATAATCTGCCAGTCAAGTTATCCAGCACATTGTCAGTAGCATTCATTCATTACCCATTTGACATCCATTTGATATTTACCACAATGTTAATTTCTTACTTATTTTACCACCACAGATAAATTATTTGAAGGAAAACATCTAGTGAAAATTTCCCTTTAATTTTTGCTGACATCGACAATAGCCTATCAAAACAATTTTTTATAGATTATTGAATTATAAGTAAAAGTGTAAGTATTCTGAAATTTTACCCAAAGGAGATGTAGCAAAAATGAGATATAATTATTACACTTTAAGCTGTGTGTCATTTTCTTAAATTTAAATAATTAATTGCAATTATAAAAAGGGAGGAATACAGTTGGTGAAAGCAAGAAAAGATAATTGCTTTAGACTTACTGCTGCATGAAGAACTGAGGCAATCCAATGAGCATTGTTCCAACTCCCATGATTAGGCACCCTGTTCCGATTATTTTTGGCCTGTGAAGTTTGGCTCCAAAGTAGCTTACAAACATTATAACTAAGAGATTCCCTTGGGGTGAAGAATAAAATGTTCATCAGTTAGATAACTTAGAAAAAGTCATCAGCATAACTAAATTAACGAATGTCTATAGCAGGTCCGGCAATGTTTTGTTGTAACTAAACTGTCTCCCTACCATCTTTCCCATCCTTTGTCTTTCTTTGCTTTAATCTAAGATGACTGTTGAAATTGTCTGCATACTCATTACTTCAATTATCCATTTATCAAAATACCTTAATTATGAACACTACTACCTCAATTTCATCCACCCTAATTATTTGTCCTTTTAAAGTGTTTTATAAGTAAATCAAATTGTAGAAGGGTTCCTTTATTGCTCTCTTAAGTTTTCCTTAGTGATTTTGAAGTGAACTTTATTACTTTCTTCATTCATTAATATTTTCTATTAAAGTTTTTATCAGTTTCCCATTTGCTCTTGAAACATACGTTACAATATTCTTGTTTTAGCAGATATTCCTCATAGAAAAAGAAAAGCAAACACAACTATACCTCACTTTATTAAATCAAATTATGAAATTCATATTAATACTAAAATACTTTACAATTTGTTACATGCTTTTTACAAAAAGACTCAAAACAGAGGTAAAAATTACTTCACATAAGCAAACTTCAGGAATATACCAGTTATATAATCTCAATGTTTACTTATAATCCAAATTTATGAAATACAAAAATTCTATAAAATGTACCCATCTTTTAAAAGAATAATTGAAGAAATTTTTTTGAAGGTGGAAATTACATTTTTATAAAAAGTCTCTAGAGAAGCATATGATAAATTACTTTTAGTCGGTGATGGTGATGAGTGACTAAATGTGCTTTAGGGAAAACATCCTCATATTTTGCTGTATACAAAAATACTGGAAGAAGGTGGTGAGGAAAACAGAAACCTTAAAAGTTTTAAAATCTTGGAAGCTCCCAACAGTTTCTCATTCCATGGATCTAGGGGTAGGCCAAGAAATCTGCATTTGTAAGCTCAAATGTGCTGATGGAGATGGTTCCAGGAACATGCTTTGATAAACATTGTTTAGGATCTTAGATTTCAAAGGGCTTTTAAAGTTTCAGCTCTTTGCATTTGGAAGTTTTTAAAAACTGCAGTGCTAGGTAGAGTAAGAACTTAGCAACTCCCCAGCAATTGACTGTGATGGCTGATGGGTAGTGTTGCTTTGAAGCTCTCTTCAATGTTTCTAATTTTCTAGCAAGAGTATGTTTGCTTACATCTGTAAGCAATCATCTAATTTACTACTGTTTGTTCACATTGCCAGCTTTAGTCAAGTGCAAAAAGAGCAGCAATTTTTATAGCCTTGAGGACAATAATGACAGCGAGAAAATTAGCTTGCATAGTGGCTCTAGATTTTATGGTTCCAGAAAGAATTAAGCTTCTTTTAATTTTCACAAGGAAAAAAAAACCTTGAATATGAGATTTTTCATTTGATATTTAAGCATTTAGAAGAAATTTTGTATATTACATTGACAATTATGTCTATACTTTTGTTAATGTGTCACAATTAATAAAATACAGTGAAAGCTGACCTTCAGTTTATAATGTATCCCTGCAACCAACATCACCTACCCTGCCCAACTTGCACACCACCAACACCTCACAATAAAAGACTCATGTTTCAGGCTGTTTCTGTGTTACATTAGTGGGTATGCCAAAGACCACATAATACCACTTCAGTGTCTGTGATATCTATAGAGTTTTTTCTTTCTTTACTTAGTATCCCTTCTGAGTTCTCAGAAGATACACATAGAAAATTAATGGTGATAATCTTTAAAAAATTAAATTGGATATCAAAAATCAATTCTATTATCATAAATGAACAGATAACAAAGAGGAGGTGTGTACATACACATGTGCATGCACGCCCCCCCACCACACACAGAGGAATATTATGCAGCCATAAAAAGGGATGAGATCATGCCACTTGGGACAACATGGGTAAACCTGTAAGTGAAATAAGTTAGACTGAGAAAGACAAATACCATATGATTCCACTTATAAGTTGAATTTTAAAAAAACAAATGAATAAAAAAAAGCAGAATCAGAACTTTAAATACAGAGAACAAACTGAAGGTTGCCAGAAGGTAGGAATGGTTGGGCAAAATGCGTGAAGGAGAGAGGGAGATACAGGCTACCAAATTATGGAATGAATAAGTCATGGGAATAAAAGGCACAGCATAAGGAATACAGTTAATGATACTGTAATAGTGATGTGATGGAATAGATGGTAACTACACTTGTGGTGAACATAGCATAAATTATAAACTTGTCAAATCACTAAGTTGTACACCTGAAACTAATGTAACATTTTGTGTCAACTATACTCAAATTAAAAAAAAAATTAACACAAATTCAGCAAGGTTGCTGCATACAGATAACATTAGATATTAATATTGTTCCAATATTCCAGGAATTACTAAATAGGAATTGTAACAAAAAAAAAAACTATTACTGTAAAAGCAATGATTAGAGGGAAATTCATTTCATTGAATACATATATTAGGAAAGAAGAAAAATCTAAAATCAGTTATCTAAGTTTCTACCCAGGAAACCAGAAAAAGAAGAGCCAATTAAATCTAAAGTAGGTAGAAGAAAAGACATAATAAAATTAGAGCAGAAATAAATGAAATTGAAAACAGAAACTCAGAAGAGAAAATCAGCAAAACCAAAGGTGATTCTTTGAAAAGATCAATGAAATCAATAAGCCTCTAGTCATGCTCACCAAGAAAGAAAAGAAAAAAAAAAAAAAGAGAGAAGATACTAATTACTAATACCAGAAATGAAAGGGGAGACATCACTATAAATTTTATGGACATAAAAAGGATAATAAAGGAGTACTATGAACATCTCTATGCTTACAAATCTGATAACCTAAATAAAATGGACCAACTACTTAAAAGACACAATCTGCCAAATCTAAGAATTAATAGACAATATGAACAGGCCTATATCTATTATAGAAGTTGAACCAATAATCAGTAGCCTTCTAAAACAGAAAGCACCAGGCCCAGAAATATTCACTGGTGAATTTGACCCAGCAGTTAATGAAGAAATTATACCAATTCTCTATAATCTTTTTTGAAAAACAGAAGCAGAGGGGAAATTTTCTAAATCATTTCTATGAGGCCAGCATTACCCTAATACCAAAACCAGACAAAAAAAAAATCCCTATAAATCAATATCTCTCATGAACACAGGTGTAAAAATCCTCAACAAAATATTAAGTCATATTCAACAATATATAGAATTAGACACCATGACCAAGTGGGGTTTATCCCAGGTATACAAGGCCAGTTAAACATTAGAAAATTAATTAATATAATCCAGCACATCAACAGGCCAAAGAAGAAAAATCACATGCTCATATCAATAGATGTAGAAAAAGCATTTGACCAAAATCCAACAACCATTCATGATAAAAACTCAGTAAATGCAGAAGAGAGACAAATTTCCTCAACTTGTTAAAGAACTTCTACAAAAACATACAGTTAACATCATACTTAATGATGATAAACTCAAAGCTTCCTACTAAGATCAGGTACAAAGTAAGAATGTCCCCTCTCTCCATTACTTTTCATTGTACTGGGAGTTCTACTAAATATAATAGGACAAGAAAAACAAGTAAAAGTACACAGTCTGGGAAGGAAAAAATAAAACTGTCTTTGCTCCCAGAAGATATGGTCATCTATATAAAAAATCCAAAAGAACTGACAAAGGAACTCCTGAAACTAATAAATGATTATAGTATGTTGCAAGATGCAAGGTTAATATACAAAAGTAAACTGCTTTTCTACATACCAGCAATGAACAAATGGAATTGAAAAAGCATTTACTTTATCATTCCCCAAAATGATATATTTAGGTATAAATCTAATAAAATATGTACAAGATCTACATGAGAGAAACTATAAAACTCTGATGAAAGAAATCAAAGAAAAACTAGATAAATGGAGATACATTCCATGTTCATGAATAGGAAGACAGTATTGTCAAGATGCCAGTTCTATCCAACTTGTTCTATAGATTCAATGCAGTCTCAGCCAAAATCACAGGAAATTATGTTGTGGATACTGACAAAATGGTTTCTAAGCTGACAAACTGGAGAGGCAAAAGACCCAGAATAATCAACACAATACTGAAGAAAAACAAAGTTAAAGGATCGACATTACCGAACTTCAAGACATACTGTAAAGCCACATTAATCAAGACAGTATAACAGTGGTGAAAGAATAGACAAATAGATCAATGGAATAGAATTTATAGCCCAGAAACAGACCTACTTAAATATAGTTAACTGATCTTTGACAAAGGAGCAAATGTAATAAGATAGAGCAAACATAATCTTTTCAACAAATGGTGCTGGAACAACTGGACATCCTCATGCAAAAAAAATGAAGTTAGACATGGACCTTACACTCTTCACAAAAATAAAGGCAAAGAGATCACAGACCTAAATTTAAAATGCAACACTGTAACACTTCTAGAAGATAACTTAGGAGAAAACCTAGATGACCTTAGGTTTGGTGATGACTTTTTAGATGCAATACCAAAAGCAGAATCAGTGACCAAAAAAAATTGGATAAGCTGGACTTCATTAAAATTAAAAATTTCTTTTCTGTGACAGATACTGTCAAAAGAATGAAAAGAAAGCCACAGACTGAGAGAAAATATTTGCATAAGTCATATCAGATAAAGGACAGTTATCAAAAATATACAAAGAACACTTAAAACTCAACAATAAGAACACAAACAATGAGATTTAAAAATAGGCCAAATAACTTAACAGGTCACCAAAAAAGATAAACAGGTGGCAGATAAGCATATGAAAAGACGTTCAAAATCATATGACATGAGGGTACCGCAAATTGAAATGACAATGAGACACCACTACATACTTATTAGAATGGCCAAAATCCAAAATACTAAATGCTGGTGAGGGCATGGAGCAAAAAGAAGCTCATTCATTGCTAATGGGAATGCAAAATCGTACAAACACTTTGGGAAACAATTTAGCAGTTTCTTACAAAACTAAACATATTTTTCCCATATGATCCAGCAGTTATGCTCCTTGGTATTTACACAAATGAGGTGAAAATGAAAATATGTCCACACAAAAACCTGAACAGGGATTTTATAGCAGTTTTATTCATAATTGCCAACACTGAAACAATCAAGATGTCCTTCAGTGGATGAATGGATAAGTAAATGAAGGCCTATCCAGAAAATGGATTATTATCTGGCACTAAAAAGAAATGAGCTATCCAGCTATGAAAAGACATGCAGGAACCCCAAATGCATATTACTAAGTGAAAGAAGCCAATCTGAAAAGGCTACATACTGTATGATTCCAACTATACAACATTCTGAAAAAGGCGAAACTATGGAGACATTAAAAGCATCAGTGGATGCCAGGGCTAGGGGAAAGTTTGGATGAATAGGCAGAGCAGAGGGATTTTTAGGGCAGTGAAAGTAGTTTGCATGATACTGTAGTAATGGATACATACCATTATATATTTGTTCAATCTCATAGAATATACAACACAAAGAGTGAACCTTAATATTAACTATGGACTCTGAATGACAATAATGTTATTGTAGGTCCATCAGCTGTAACAAATGTCCCACTCTGGTGAGGGATGTTGATAATGAGAGAGGCTTTGCATTTGTGGGAGTAGGGTATATATGAAAAATCTCTGTAACTTTCACTCAATTTTGCTGTGAACACAAAATTACTCTAAAAAACAAAGTTTTTTTTGTCATTAATATTTTTATTATTGTTATGTTAATCACCATACATTACATCATTAGTTTTTGATGTAGTGTTCCATGATTCATTGTTTGTGTATAACACCCAGTGCTCCATGCAGAACATGCCCTCTTTAATACCCATCACCAGGCTAACCCATCATCCCACCCCCCTCCCCTCTAGAACCCTCAGTTTGTTTTTCAGAGTCCATAGTCTCTCCTGGTTTGTCTCTCCCTCCGATTTCCCCCCTTTCATTCTTCCATTCCTGCTATCTTCTTTTTTTTTTAACATATAATGTATTTTTTTAAAAAACAAAGTTTTTATAAAATCTGTATGAAGTTGATTAAATACTAGAATGTGAAAAGCAAAACTTTTCAATATTTATAAGAATATATGGGAAAGGGGTGCCTGGGTGGCTCAGTTGGTTAAGCGACTGCCTTCAGCTCAGGTCATGATCCTGGAGTCCCAGGATCGAGTCCCACATCGGGCTCCCTGCTCAGCAGGGAGTCTGCTTCTCCTTCTGACCCTAACCCCTCTCATGTGCTTTCTCTCATTCTCTCTCTCAAATAAATAAATAAAATCTTAAAAAAAAAAAAGAATATATGGGAAAGTATTTGAAAGAGAATATTTGGAAATATTAGGAGGTCATGATATAGAAAACTTTTTTTTTATTTTCTTAGCAGCTCTGTTGTTGTTGGAGAAAGACTTTGTTATGAAAAAATACTTGGGAGAAAAATGGAGTGTCCAGTATGTGGACATGAGATAATAATGCCAAATGATATCAGAGGATAAATGAAATTGTTCTACAAAAAAAGAAGAAAGGAGAGCTAGAGACAAAGGTGGGAGTGGGTCCAGAATCCTGGAAGGAAGGAAGCAAAAGGAGTAGTTTAAGATTATGGTCAGGAAACCCACTTTTATTTATTGAATTAGATACATTTTATTGTATCTAATTCAATAAATAACTTCCATCTTTGGAATGGTCTGGAAGAATGAATTTATTCTCAAGATCCTTTGTCACTTCCTGTGAAATATTAGTACTCTCTATCGAATATAGACTCTCTCAAGTTGCATCAGGACGTGGGGACCCAAGAAAAATTTGGACCATATTGTAAGACTTTGGCTCTAAAATGTTTTTATACCATAATCTAGAGTGAGCCATAATTAAAGTATCACTTGATATATAATTTTCTATCTGCTCATGTCTTCTTCTTTCTATGTGATTTAATCTTTCAATCTGTAACAGCTGCCTCTTCATACTGGTTTCTTCCTGTGATTCAGTGTGTCACTCTTACCTTGATTCAGTTTACCTTCATTCAGTTTAGGGCTATAGATAGGAGAGGCATCAAGGAATACATCAATTATCAAGGCCTATCTAGGGAATTTACACAAGGGAGTGATATGACCAGATGCTTTAGAAACTTGCTGCACAAAATATGGCCCATTTACTTAACAGCATCACATCATAGGAGAGCCTGTAAAAAGGCAGTCTTACTCCCCTTCCTAAAAGAATGAGCACCTGCATTTTTTCAAGATGGCCCAGTTGTTTGTATGCACATTAACATTTGATTAGCACTGAGCTAAGTAATCCCATTTTAGTAGGATGCTGACAGATGGATTTGGGAAGAAAACCCTAAATGTAAAAGGTTACCTATTCATTCTTTTCATTCTTTCTGTGATATTCAGGGTAAGAACTGAAAATATACAGTATGTATTTAAAAAGTCATTGTTGCAGAGTTGAAAAATATTTCTTCACTTTTCTGAAAGTTTAAGTGAGCTGAACCTGGAGTCATTAGAGATTTTACTATATATAGTAAAGCATATATTTGAGTCCCAACAGGTAGTAAGGACCCCAGAGGCTACCATTCTGTTTACTTCGGTGAAGAATTAAAGCCTTCTGGTTTATCAAATCAGGAAGTTGTACCTGGGATTACACTCCTTAAAGTACTTCCAAAACAGTAACTAAAATCACTTGGTCTTTTCAAGTGCCATGAGGAAGTCTATAGTCAACTGCTACCCAAAGACATGTGAGAGTAGAATTTTTCTTGCCTGCCTTGCTCTACTGTTCTCGTTAATAGGATTTCTTTCTCTTCTGTGTTGACCTCTGGGCAGAAACCCCTTTTATGGTTTCACTTCTTAAATTATTACAATAAATGTTTGTAGAACCCATCTGAATTCTTCCAAATTTTGAATCACAGGGCTGTCAGGATATAGGACTCTTCTTGTAACAACACTTCCTAAATACTTCTAACTTAAAATCCTAATAGCACCTCACCCTCTCCTCCAAGAAAGTCTCTCACTCTGATTGGAAACTCTAAATTGTGTGAATCATATAGTGTTGAACACCTGGGGCAGGAAATTTATTGTTGGTTGCTTGGGAAGAACAAATTGCCTCTACTGTTAACATAAGGTCCTAGCAAATTCTGTCTCAACAAGAATTTACAGATAGACTCTGATCCTAACAGACAAGAGAATGCAGCAAGGATGTCATTTAGTCATGCCTAGAAGACATGTAAAAGTAAAACCAGGCATCAGCAATACCTACCAATTTCAAAACTACCATCAATAACTCCCACCATTGAAGAAGGGATATCAAACCTTCTCTCTATCTGAGTGATGGTGCTCTTCAGGTAGCCTTCTGCCAATGCTTTGGCAAAGTAGACGAAAGACAAGGCACCCAAAAATACCTGGAAAATAGGACAAGTCACACTTAATCTGACTCCAGCTTGACACACAAGTGGAAACTTAACTAAATAAAGTCAAAATTTTCATTTATAAAATGGGAATGATATGGATGTTTTATGGATTAAATATTATAACTATACTTAGCATAATATCTGGTACATGGTAAAAATTGAATAAATGTTAGTTTCTTTCCTCTCTTATTTCAGTTTAAGAGGTGCATTCAAATGAGTCCAGGGAGTAATATTTACGAATTTAACCTACATGGTAGGGAGAGATGGATTTCACTGTCTGGTAAAGTGTAGTTTTAATAAATTGCATCTAAGTTCACTTTTTAAAAAGGGAAAAAAATTCTTGCTTCTAGCTACATATGGGAAATATGTAATTGCACAGAAATATGAATTATGAAATTGCATAGCACATATCTGGATGGAGAGTCAACAACATAGCTTCCACCTAATTCGTGTTTTTTTCCTCCCACCTAATTCTTTGTTACTCTTTTGTTCACTACTTATGGTTGTTTGTTTACCATTTAATTGTTTGTTACCTTCAGTTTACCACAGCATCGTTGTTTCTCCTTTGAGGAAGAATATTCTGTTTTAAAGGAAGATCGCCCGACAGGTTGCATTGAACTTTTGCAGAATAACTGGATATTTTCTTTGGATGAAGTGTCCATTATGAAAATATTCCTTGACTCTGATCCTGTCGAAGTTGATTTCAAAAGTAAAAAATAAAAACAAAAACAAAAATTAATTTGAATCCACCATTTATTAAATAATGTTTTTATTTCACAGTAGATCATGATGCTGGGGACATGATCTGATGTGAAACTACCTTATTTTACCACAGTAAGTTGGCAAAGTTTTTCAATTAAAATTGACCAGTATATTTGATTAACTAATCCAGCTATGGGGACTCTCTAGCCAGCATTCTTTCCCAATCCCTACAGCTTAAACCTCATTATGGCAAAGAATAAGTTTAAATGTTGCTTTTGGAATAAATAATGAGGCAGAATTTTGCTAACTTTGTGGTCTTGCCAGCTTAAACTAGAAGCAAGCAGGAAAGGAAGAGGAATTCAAACATTTGAATATTGATTCATGAAAATTGTCATTAAAGCCTTTAAATCTATCCTAACAGAATGGGTAGAAAAGACTGATGCCCATTGTAGATCCCTGTAGCACACTGCAATTCCTATAGGTGTGCAGCATCCAAAGAAAGGTATAAATTATGGCAAAAAAAGAAGAGGACCAATTTATGTATCATTTTAGTTTGACAGATATGGAAGCAGCACGATTTGTGCCACAGACTTACATTTAATTCAGGCAAAAATTACTTTAACCTGCCTTGAAGTAAGAAAGATGGCCTCCCTTCCTATGTTTAATTTCCCATCCGCCCATCCTTACCAAGCCCTGGACAGATCCACATACTCTGAACCTATTTTCTCCCTATTCATATCAGTATTTACATGTCCCATGGCCTACTTCTTTAGGGTTTTGCATGGCTCAGTGCCTGCCTGAAAAAGTAATGTAAGTGAAGAGATTAGAAAACAAAATAACTTCTGGATCACCCTAATATTTATCAAATGATACATTTGCATGTTAATAGAAATCTCCTATATTTTTATCACACTAATTAAAGGAATAACATTACGAGTAAAATTTAATGTACTGTGGTAGTAACTTAGGCTTATTCTGCCTATCTGCCTTGACTTTATGTAATCCTTTTTTTTTTGACTTTATGTAATTCTTATTCTGTGTTTACTATACCTCATCCTTCACAGTTTGAATTCATAGATAATTTCTCAAAACTGAAAAATCAATTTATTTTGAAATATTTAACTAAATATCAAAAGAAAGACCTGAACAATTAAAAGTGGAGGAGATTCCTCCAGGGAGTAGCAAATGAGTTGAGAAGGGTATAGCAAGGGCCTGTTTAAAAAAAAAAATTTTTTTTAGATTATTTGATTTTTAGATTATTTGATACATAAATTTAACTTTTAAAAAATGGGCAAAAGAGAGTCAAATGAAATAGAAAAAAGTTAAAAACCAAAGAACTAAAGTAAGCAAAGAGCAGAAAATGCTAAGCGAGATCAAAAGACAAAGACACAGAATATAATATTAGTGAGCTCTAAACACAGATGTTTAAAAGTATAAAACATAAAAATTATGCACAATATATAGAAATAACTTTAAAGTCTCAACCAAATAGATAGTTTTCTAGCAAATATTAATTACCTGTATTAATACAGACCAGAAGAGAAAAATAGCCAAGGAAGACATTAACAAAAATACTCTTAAAATGATCCCCTAAACAAAACTAGTAAGGATAGATGATGTAACAGGAGTGCTTTATCAAGGGATATCCTTCAAGGAGAAAATAGTAGGTAACTGAAACATGATAAAAATCTCTATTCATTTTAAAAAGTCACAATTATTTTGATAACAAAATCTCATTAAGATAGTATAAGAAAAACACTTCATATGAAATTTAGAGATGCTAAAATTTTAAATAAAATACTAGCAAATCCAAATGAATTTATATTCTTGAACTAAGATCTAGTTTAAAATGTAACAATTAATATTAGGAACTTTATTCACCTAAATCATCACATTAAAAATTCAACATGTTATAGAGGTATATCAAAACATCACATTGTGTGACATGAATTTATATAATCTTTATTTGTCAATCACATCTCAGTAAGCTGGAAAAAAAAAAGGAATTCGAAGTAAAAAATAATAAAATCTCAGATGCAAAACATCAGGTGATAAAATTCAACATCCATTCCTGATTTTTAAAAAAACAAATTCTAAGAAACTAAGGACGTAGAAATTCTTCTTTACCATCTCTCTAATACCTATGGCCAACGTTGTACATTCACTGAGTCACTGAAACTAGTTGTCCAGAACAATATTTTGTCAGAACAATGAAAAGGGAGTTTGAGAAACACTGGGTTATGCAATGTTAAATAGGTTTCTAACTAAAAGACTACTGAGTACCTTTAATTAAACTGCTAGAGACCCACTGCTAATAATAATAATAAATAATAATAATAAGTCAAAACAACTAAATGACCTAAATGTCTAACAAATTATGGTCTTATTCATGCAATGAAATCTTTTGAAGCCATTAGAAATTAGTAAAAAAGAAGTAAATATAGCTATATAGACTATGTTTATTATAGAGCTGATTTTTTAAATCTATGGTATAAAACAATATATATAATACCCTATTTTATAAAAGAAGCACACATTTTCACATGTGTATATGCATAGAAACAAAGTTTCAGAAAGTCTTTTTTTTTTTTTTTTAAGATTTTATTTACTTATTTGACAGAGAGATACACAGTGAGAGAGGGAACACAAGCAGGAGGAGAGGGAGAGGGAGAAGCAGGCTTCCCGCCAAGCAGGGAGCCCGATGCGGGGCTCGATACCAGAACCCTGGGATCATGACCTGAGCCCAAGGCAGACGCTTAACCATCTGAGCCACCCAGGTGCCCCAGAAAGTCTTTAAAGAAAAGGTTAACACATTATTCCTGGTTGGTGACAATGCAGATAATGTTTTCAAAAATGTTTTGTGTGTCTATATTTTCTCATTTTTCTATAATGAACATATAAAAATATTTTAAATATTAAAGGTATAAACATATCACCAAGCTAGAAATATATACGAGAAAAAATTTAAATACCATTCAAACTGACCTACTATTTCAGGGGTTCAATATATTATTTCTGGCCAATCATAATAAAAAGCCAGTGGACAAAAACATGCAAATTAATTCTTTAATAATTAAATATACTATCACTACACTAAATGTATCTTTAAAAGATTCGAAGGGTGACAACCAGAATGCTAATGCTAAAGAGAAAAACAATCATGTTGAAAACAATATGAAAAACTTGAGACACATTGTCTCTTATACTTGGAGGTGATCATACAAAAATCACTCTACCTAGAATCCAGAAGTGATAACAAAAATAAGAGAACTATCATCATCCTAGATGATGTTGTGTTAGGGCAAAACAGCATTCAGCTTAAAACACTGACACTGCAGATTTTTACTGAAAATAGAATTTCATCTTGATGGCTAATTTGCATATCATCTCAAGGATAATATGTTTCAAGGAGGCTATGTTTATGAGCATTGAGCTTTTCATTCCTCTGTGAAAAGAAGGGGAAGGAGAGCTCAAAGACTTGAATGGAAAGATCTTCCAGATTCTCTCTCTCTCCCCCCATTCATTTGCAGTTTCAGAAGTAGAGCAAGAGCACACAGTTATTGAGAAGGATTTGCATTTGGCAAATCCTTAACTGTTCTCCCACCACTTGAACAGATTCCACCAGGAAAAGAGTTATGGCAAAGTTTTCATCCAACAGCCTGGGTAAGAGTGTATCTTATGCTGGAGGCCATGGAAAAAGAAGCCAACCAGTTTTTCTCTATTTCTCTAAAAAAAAAAAAAAATTGAATTCTCGGTTCATATGGGTTTGAAAATCAATCTCCCAGTCTTTAAAGAGCACAGACAGCCTAGGAAGGTTGTAACTGGATCATGCAGATGCCCTGAACCTCTTGTCCGTGATCCTGTGACATAGATTCCATCCACAGTCAAACCTTAAAGACTGACAGAGAGCAAGTCAGAAAGCAGCCACCCTCTTCTCTTAGTCATCCACACCCACGCGAGGAAAACCTCTGCACTAGCTTGTCTTCTGGGCACCAAGTAATCTCATGGTACTTGTGAACAAGGAGTGTGTGTTAAGAAAGCTGAACCCTGCCTCCCTCCCCCGCCCCACCCCATACAACTAACTGTGTCAGATTCAGATTGAATAAGTACTATTTCTGTGCCAGGTGAATGATATACCTTTTGCTAATCCTTAAAACAACTCAACAAGGTAAGCATCAGAATCCCCATTTTATAGAAAATGATACAACTCAGAGTGACTGGTCAAGAACTACCCAACTAGTAAGTTATGAGAGTCAAAATTTGAACCCAGATCTGAGTTGATCTGACTTTAACCAGGGTCCTTTAACCTAACAAGGGCCACAACAACTTTGACGGTGGGTATGGATAAGACGAGTGCTGTGCAGAACTGAAGGGCTGATTAGCCTCTCTCCTATGAGAATCGGACGTGATAGTCACAAAACCGGAAAGCAGAGAACTAAATCTTACCTGGAGGTGGAGATCAAAGACAGCCAATTCCTCCCAATGTGCTCAGCGAGGGGCTGGACCCCACTCCCTACAGTGAAAGAGAAAACTGGGGTGAATTCTACAGCAGCTCTGAGCAGTTTTGCCAGGTGAGGAGAGCCTGGATGGACACAGACAGAGCAAATTAGGGGAAAGAAAAGAGGAAGGGCATGGTCTCACCCCTGGGCAATTTCGACTCTTTCCTCTTTCCTCCTAGCCTCTTTTCTCTGGCAGTCTGCAGAAAAGCCACTGACGTGCATCTCAGCTCCCAGGGCACAGAGAGAGCTGAAGCTTTTGAGCCATTTCTTTGCAATTTGCTGCAAGTTTAAGGCCACACGTGATAAAGCTTTCTGTATGAGAGAGAGTGAAAGGAGAAAAGACCACTTGTGATCTTACTTGCTGATTCCCAGAAACACAACTCTGCAGGGGGCAGAGGGGAAGGGAACAGAAGCAGGAGGAGGGGCGGAAGTTTGTAACAAAGATCCCTCCTTCTCCTTCCAAAAAGTTTTTAAGCCAGCTGCTCCTTGAGGACATCACTGGGATCCTTCTGTTTAAAAAAAAAAAAAGGCTCGTAGGCTAAATCTCTGCGTGGTTTCTTTTCTCGTTGGGATTCTAGAATCTTAGGGACTGCGTGTACCAGGTCAGGATCAAGGCTCTGCAGAGTTCTCTCTAGAAAGGGTCAATTCTCAGACACATGATCAGTTGCTCATATCCAATTTATAATGGTCTAATAGAAAAAAAGAAAAACACTGAATTTTTGGCATCCACTTGTTTATTCTATCTAAATTCCAAGGAGAGAGAACTCCTTGCGCTTAAAAATTCTACGATTATAATAAATTCTTTTCCCAAGAGTACCATTTTAGGAGATTCTGAGCAGTATTAGCTTGCATTTGGTTTATAGGAATAAATGAATTTGCTACCAGTATTACCCAAGATCCACCATATTCCTAAATGGCTGTGACTCTGGCCTGGTCACTAAACTTTACTGAATCTCAACTTCATAAAGCAGAATTTTTATTAAAATCAAAACAAAACACATTCATAGGGTTGTTTTAAAGATTTAATGATATGATGTACTCAAAAGTATATTTCAAATAACAAAGCACCAAATGACTGGAAAGTATCATCATTACATGTATAATTTCAGTTCACACAATGGTAAGGATCATTAACCAATAATCAAATATGATTATAAGCACATCTTACTACTAAAAGAAAAAAAGGATACAAGGAAAATAAAAAGAAAATAATAAATCTTACAAAAAAGCAATGGTGCATTCAGACTCTGAAAGACCAAATATTTTATTTTAGCAATCAAACCGGCCTTTGCTAGTGAGCAAGCATCACAATAGGTTTTACACTTTTTAGTGCGTCTAACAGGTGGCCATTGGTACATTTAAGGGGAAACAGTGTTTACTATCCTCACCGAGAAATGCAGTTCTCCCCTGAGAGTGTAATTTGGCCTACCCCCAATTTGCTCAAGTTCACTCTCTATCATGGTTCCTCTTCTGACCGCTTGAGTCCACAGTTCATGTTACAGTTTTGAATGTACATAATACTTACTTTACATAATAGTCAGAGCTTCTCACGTATATAGCCCTGCATTGGACTGTATCCTACTTCCATACTGTAGACCACAGGTCAGCAAACTTTTCCTGCAAAGGGCCAAAGAGTAAATATTTTAGGTTTTGCCGACCACATAATCTCTATCAAAACCACTCAACTCCACCATTGTGGTGAGTAATTAACCATAAATGAACGAGTTTCCCAGGGCTGCAATAACAAAGTATCACAACCTGGGTGGCTTAAAGCAGCAGAACTTTATTATCTCAGTTCTGGAGGCTAGAAGTCCAAACTCAAGGTGTCAGCAAAGCCATGCTCCCTCTGAAACCTACAGGGATCCTTCCTTACCTCTTCTACCTTCAGCGCTTGCTGATAATTGTGGGCATTGCTTGGCTTGTAGATTTATCGTTTCAATCTCTGCCTCTATTGTCACATGACCATCTTCTCTTGTGTGTCTCTGTCTTCTCCTGTTCTTAAAAGGACACCAGTCATAGTTTATTAGGACCCATTCCAGTGACCTCATCTTAACTTGATCACATCTACAAAGATCCTATTTCCAAATAAGGTCACATTCACTGATACAGGGGGCTAGGATTTCAACATTTTTTTGGGGGGGGGGTCACAATTTAACCCAGAACATTCATATTGTCTTTTCTCTCCTTACCTGAGTTTCATGCAATTTTTTTGATCACTCACTTCTATAACGCAATGGTGCATTCCCTTGTCCATTGGTTAATTTGTTGTTCTTCCTTGGCAAACCATAGCTGAGCTAATTCAACTTCCTGTCTACTCTGTGTTTACATCCAACTATTTTCAATACTTGAAGAAAAACTCACTAACATGCCCTCAGGGCTTATCTTAAACTCATGACCTCTAACCTCATTGGGTCTTAGAGGCATTGTTAAATATACCTTTTAATAACCTAATCACTTTCCCTTTCTCCTGAATGATTTCCTCAAACTTTTCTTCCCCCCAACTTTCATTATCAACTGATGACCTTGCTTAGGGAACTCACTGATGAAATTCTAAAAATCAGGAAAGAAATACTGTATTCTGCTCTCACCACATTTACTCCCCACCTGCATGTGTATTCATATTATTTGTCTTCTTTCTATTCCTATGGATGTATGGTCCATGTTTCTAAGACTACACTTTCATCTGTACTCCTTAGCTAAAATTCCTCTTCTCCATTTCTTGTCTCACCAGTTTTGTTTTTTGCTCCCACCATTCTACCACAACTGCTTTTGTCAATAATATCAAAGACCTTCACATTAATAAATCCAGTGATCAATTTCCAGGCTTCATTTTAATTGATCTATTAGCAGAATTGTGTACCACTGATTGTGCCCTTTTCTTTGACCCATTTTTTTCACCCAGTTTTTGGAACCCCACACTCCCTTACTTTTCCTCCTGCCTCAGTGGTCATTTTCTGTTAATATCCATTGCCACAGCACTGCACAGTTCAGTCCTTGGAATATCTTCTTTGCTCTACCTACACTTACTCCCTTATGACCTCATCCAGGCTTATCACTTAAAGTGTCATTTATAATTTAAGTTGAATGAGGTTAAGAAAAACTTTGTAGTTCCATGTTGGAACTAGGAGTTTTCAGTCTGAGTAATACATATCCCAGATCTCTGCACTGAAAAGGCCTAGAAACTCATTGCTGGTGGGAATGTAAAATGGTACACACACTTTGGAAGAGGGTTTGGTGGTTTTTTATAAAACTAAGCATATTCTTCTCATATGATCCAGCAATCACACTTCCTGGTATTTACCCAAAGGAGTTGAAAACGTATGTCTACTCAAAAACCTGTACACAGATGTTTATAGCAGCTTGGAATGCTGAAACTTGGAAGCAATCACGATGTCCTTCAGCAAGTAAATAAACAAACAGTGGTCCATCCAGACAGTGGAATATAATTCCATACTAAAAAGAAATCAGCCATGAAAAGACATGAAGGAAATTTATTTATTTTTTAAAATATTTATTTTAGAGAGACAGCACAAGCACAAGTGGGAGGGGCAGAGGGAGAGAGAATCTCAAGCAGATTCCTCACTGAGCGTGGAGCCCGATGCAGGACTGGATGTCAGTACCCTGAGATCATGACCTGAGCTGAAGCCAAGAGTCAGATGCTTAACCAACTGTGCCACCCAGGCACCCCAACATGGAGGAACTTTAAATGCAAATTACTAAGTGAGAGAAACTAATCTGAAAAGGCTACATTACATACTGTATGTTTCCAACTCTAGGACGTTCTGGAAAAGATAAAACTATGGAGACAGTGAAAGACCAGTGGTGGTCAACGGTTAGGGCTGGGGGTGATGAATAGGCAGAGCACAGAGGATTTTTTAAGGCAATGAAAATACCCTATATGATACCATAATGATGAATACATGTCATGATACATTTGTCCAAACCCTTAGAATGTACACCACCAAGAGTAAACCCTAAGGTAAATAATGGACTTTGGGTGATTTATGATGTGTTCATAAATAGTTCATAAGTGGTAACAACTATACCACTCTGATAGGGATATTGATAATGAGGGAGGCTGAGTGTATGGGAGCAGGGTGTATATGAGAAATCTCTATACCTTCCCCTCAATATCATTGTAGGCATGAGCTTCCATTATGTAGAATAACTGTGTGGCCCATATGCCTTCTTTATCTTCACTGTGTTCCTTATCCTACTCATAATTTGTGTAAGACAGAATTATAGCCCCCAAAGATGTCCACCCCATCATCCCCAGAAAATTGTAAATATCTTAAGTTACATGGCAAGAGAGACTTTTCAAAATGTAATTCAAGATCTTAAAGTAGGGAGATCGTTTTGGATTCTTTGGGCCCAATATAATCATAAGAGCCTTTAAAAGCAGAGGCCATTCTCTAGCTGGAGACAGAAAGGATGTAGCAGAAGTGAGAAAGTCTTACAGTCTAAGAAGGAATCATGTGACATTGCCGGTTTAAAGATGGGACTGGTGAACAAAACAATGCCTGGAGAAAGGAAATGGCCTGAAGAAGCTGAGAGAGGTTCCCAGGGGCCAGCCAGCAAGGAATAGGGGCCTCAGTCCTCTAACCCAAGGAACTCCATTCTGCCAACAACCTAAGCGAGTTCAGAAGCGGATTCTAGAGACTTCAGGGAAGATGGCAAACATCTGATTTCAATCTTGTGAGAGACCAGAAGCAGAGTCCAGCCAAGTCCGTTTGGACTTCCACCTGGCTGAGCTGTGAGCGAATAGGTTTGCATTGTTTGAAGTCACCAAGTTTGTGGTAATTTATTACAGCAGAAATAGAAAACGAATACATCATCGTTAACTACTTCGAAGTCTCTGAAGACTAGGCCTTCTATGAATTCACCTTTAGCATCTGGCAGGGAAAAGTCCGTCAAATTGACAATAGAGCAAGGAGCCGTTGTACCTCCTGAGTGCTAACGACAAAGTATGAAGCGATATGCTCCCCCCAACCTCACCACACACACAAACACATACCCATCCAGCTCTGACTGGTCCCAAGAGGCCAAAAGATCCCAGACAGCATGGGCAGCTGGACAGTTCTTCAAATCTGACAGATTTCAGCAGAAGTGGACCTTGGGCTCCTTTCCTAAGCCAGCAATGATGTCAGAAGGAATGATCAGGACATGAAGTAGCTTCAGGATTAAAGAAGCTTAAATTTATCCTAACAAGTGGAAGATTTTCTAATTATTTAAGAACTGATTTTCTTTCTTTTTTCTTTTCATTGGTTAGGGTGCATCCATATCCCAAGCTCCACCTCATATGGTTTAGCAGGCATAGAGGTGATCTGTAGAGCTGAGCCAGGACACACTGAATTGATCTAGGAGGCTTTCTGCTGCCATCCCTTTGCTCTGGCCTGAATCTCAGGATCCATTGGAAAGGTACATATCATCACCTCTCTTACCCTACCATGTGAATTAACTTTTCCTTACCTAAAACAAGTTTGACTGCACCTAATTGCAGGAAGGAGATGAAGGATCAGTCAGGAATAGCCAGATGTTGCCTTCCTTCCACTGAGGACCATAGCATCACTGTAAGAGGATAGCCCTGGGCGAGGGATAAGATTCACATCTCGAGAATATATTGTCAGTCTTGCTCCTTTGTGCTGTCTGTGGTTGGAAGAGTGTGTGTGTACACAAAGGAAGAAAGAAAATATGAGTATACAGTTTGTGTATATACTCCACTGATATAATTTGCCCAAGACATAGAAATATAAATGATAGATGGTTAGTTATTTGGTAGGGGATAGTTTTGGA
The DNA here is from genome assembly GCF_011800145.1 of Mirounga leonina. Classification (NCBI taxonomy): domain Eukaryota; kingdom Metazoa; phylum Chordata; class Mammalia; order Carnivora; family Phocidae; genus Mirounga; species Mirounga leonina. The sequence continues at coordinate 13,239,429 of NW_023270504.1, forward strand.
CCAGAGGGAAGAAAGCTATGAATACACCAAACATAGGAGCAGGGATTTTGTCTAATAGGTAAAGGGGAAATCTGTATGTGTAAGCTTGAAGAATTAATCCTCGAGAACTTTGGGTGGAAATCACATTTTGCTTTTGTTTCTGAGGACTCCATGTCTGAGTTAATTAAAACACTCTGAGTGTCTTGAATCCTTCAAAGTCTTTGAAAGCTTTCAAATACGTGGAACAAAAATAATTCTGAGTCTTTACAACCAAATATCCCATGTATTGGGCATCGACAGACAATCTTTATAGGATAAATTGTCCTATTTATAGGATAAAGGGCTGAACTGCTTCTTTTATAGGATTCTGAGGCTAAATGCCAGAGATCCAAGGATCTTGGTTATGGTGTTGACTATTTGATTAAAGAACGCAGCTTAGCTACAGAGAGATGAAGATTAACGCACCTAAGAATTCATCAGTGATCGGGAAGGGAATGCGAGCATGAGAATAGAAGCCCCCATGAGTCCTTAGGAATCGTAGACAGGCCAATGGATGGCTCACTACAGCATGCATAGTCTGGGCACAAGCCGCTGCATTTGGAAATAAGAGGTAAGGATGCCTTCAAAACTGGATGGAGGACTTGAACTGTACAAATAACTACATCAAACATAATACCACAGAATTGTATTTATATTATACCCTCTTTTCACATTGTAACATCCACACTGTTCACCTGTGACACAATTCTAATGATTTTGAGTATATGTTTACTGTAATATTTTTATATATATAATATATATGTAAATATATATACATATATAAAATCTATAAAATCAAGAGGCACTTCCAGTAATTCTGGCAAACAAGGAGTGTCACTGTAGTGTCTAAGCTAATAAACAATAAAAATAAGTACAACTTATCTAATATTTTTTCTGTACAATTTTGCTTTTTACAAAATACTTATCAGCAATTAACTAAATTACTTAAATAATTAAGATAGGAAGATATGAAGTATTGCTGCATATATTAAGTGCAAGGTACAGGTGAAAGGAAAAGATTTATTTCAGTTGCAAAATGATCACTTAAGTCCAATGCTTCACTTTTGGGTTTCTGTAAGTTGATAAATTTGGAAAGTTATTAATAAACATATTCAATTGAGAAGTGGTAAGAATTACCTTGTTAAAAACTGTCATGTGCAAATGACATCCCCTATACTGTTACTTTGGTTGGTACTTCTTTGAAAATATTGCTTTTTAGGAATACTAAATTTGGTTTGCAAGTACTCAAGAAGTCAAATATTTGGGACATGCTAATTTAAACTTTCCAATGGCAGTTTTTTGTTTTGTTTTGTTTTTTGGGTTTTCGGTCAGGAAAAGGAAAAAATAATGACAATCAGAACAACTGTTCCATCGGGAATAAGAAACCCATTTTAACACCAAAACCCAAATCAAATTAACCAAATTAACTCAAACCAAAAATATTCTAGATTCAAATTACAGTTCTTTCAGTTGCACATCCTAATAGCATTATAGAAACCCAGGGAGATTCTCATTTTCATTATTTGTTTCATTTATTTGTTCTGAAAGTTTCAGAACATTTATAAAAGCACCAATTTTCATTTTGTGATTTGCATGATAAAAATCCTCAGGAAGAAATATCAGGGGGTGGGTGGGTTCAGTGATATTTATTTCCAGTGCTCATCAACTAACAAACTGTCCTTGTTGGAACAAAAAGGGTATGTATTCTTTGGTGAGAATGTATCAAGAAGTAAAGTGATACTCAAAAATGGAAAACACAAACAAAACCACCAGTTAAGCAAAACATAATATGGTGAAAATCCCATGCAAATATTTCACAGAGTATTAAAAAATAGTGATTTTAAAAAACAACAATGAACAAGTATATACTAAAAGTCAGGCCAATAAACCCCACTAACAAGTAATATACAGGTATGTTAGGGTTATCATTTAAAGATAGCAACACTGTAGTACTGCTTTATGCTTATAACTAGCTAAAACAAAATATGATAGGAGTTGCTTGAGCCATAAAAATAATCAGTTAACTTTTAAAAGAAGACTGATGGAAAATTCTAACAACCAACAAGTTATATACACAAATAAAACATCTCTAAACAATTACTTTTAATTTTGCATTAAATCATCCAAATATTTTGCTATAATATAGGGAGTAAAATTACTAGTATAAAAAAAAAATTCCTTCCCTTCAAAAGGTACTCAAGCAGCAGTTTCCAAGCTCCAAGGGCTAATTCACATTCCAAAACATGTGTAAGTGCTGAGTGTAATAAAGGAAGTCAGGGTTGAAATATGGATCCATTAAGTCCCTTTACTCCAGAGTAACTGATAACTAAACTGGTTTGTCACAAAGATGGAGGGGTATCCCGGGGTGATCCTTCACATTTTATGTAGTGTTCACTCCCAAACCATAGCTCTCCCCTCTGTTTTTTTTTTTTTTTTTTTTTTAATACCACGGGCTGCACAATGAAACCAGGCATGGCGAGTTAGAACTTGGGGTGAAAGGCGTTCTTTCTCCTTATTGTGGCAGAGAAGTTCTGATTCCTTTTGCTTTACTATTTTGAGTTAGGGAAATAAAATTAAAGAGAAGCCCCACTTTTCTCCTATAAGTTTGACTTTGGTTTTTTTGTGTGTTTTTGTTTTTGATTTTTTTAAGAGGGAAGGGAGACCATCCTGCTACAATTTGTTTCATTTGAAAGAAGTACTTCTGACACTGAAATTTTAGTTAAGGCAGTAAAGTTTTAAAATAGTTTTTTAAAAAATTTCTTTTCTATTAATGAATTCCAAATTCCAACCTACCATTTGGTCAGTCTTGGTAGATGAAGCAGTGGGTGTGGATTATTGCCTGGTCAGTGCTTCATCTGTGAAAGTCAAGATTAATAAGATGTGATTTTCTTAGTAATGAAGATAAGTATTTGGCATTTTCAGTGTGTTACAATTTAGTAAAATATAATCTACATTAATAGACCACTTATTTTAAAAACAACCTAATCCATGATAAATTGCTGGATAATACATTTCTTTTTCTTGGGAAAACCCAGAAGAACTCAGGCTATAATTTGTACACTTGATCTAATTCAACTATTGGGACTAAATTTATTTTTATCTATTTCATGTATTTCTTGGACCCTCCATAAAGCATTTGCTCCCTGAGGCACGACATACCTTAGAAAAAGAACTAAATACTCTTTCCAGTTTTCTGTTACACAATAGTTCTGATTATATCAATATATTTAACATCTCTATACCATGGAATGCCATTTTGCAAGTTTTGTTTTAGTCAAATAATTAAAAAAAACAATTTTTTAAACAGCTTTGGCTCAAAAGCTTAATCAAATTTAAACATTCTTGATAGTACTTACATAGGATGTTTTAATATTACTCTCTTTGAAGCATTTTTTGATTGAATTATTTGCATGATCAAAGAACCACTTCTTGATGTGAAGCAATGAAGAAACCTTTCTGAACATGGACATGTTCAGTAGTTCTTATCAAGAAGGCGTCGGCTTGACTTCTCTTCTCTGTTCCACCACTCCTCAGGGAAGCAGAAATCCATGAATACCAATGCCTGTCAAGGCAATCAACCTCAGAAGTATAATATGGAGAAGAACTAGCTGCCCTTAGATAGGAAATTCAGGCTCTTTTTAGAACCTGAAGCATATACCAAAAACCAATTTTGTTTTTCATCTCTATATAAGTCCACGTAGTTTACGGTCTTACTGCACTTAAACAGTTAATGGAGGATCAGTCTTTTTGAATCTGCGGATGTGAACACTGAGTTCCACCAAATAATAAAGCTTTAATGTTCAGTTTTGGATCTCCAAATGTATTTTGCAACAAAATGCCCAATTCTTTTGTGTCACCATTGTTAACCTGCTGTTAGAATGGTTTTATAGTATGAACGTAAAGAACACTTCAGGTGAGGTAAAAGCACCATTAGGTAAGGGAAAAGCAGCATCATTTTAACAAATGAAATGGGTGGTGATACACAAATGCCCTACCATCCATGGTGCATCATGGAGACTGAAAACCCTGTTCTTGTTCTCTGACCATGGATCATCAGTGCTAAACATGATAAATACCATGCAAAACCTCAAGTTAAGTTATTCAATGCTCTGTTTGCAGTTTCATTAACTCAGTGCTTATAGTCTAGTTAATTTATCCCAAACTTGCTATAAGAATTTGAATATTTTCTAGAGGAACAACCTGATATGAATATAGGACCTAAAACTTGCATAATTTGCTCTGATTAGAAGTTCTACAAGTAATTTAATTTTGGAATGCTCCTCATCTAAAATGGCTACTTGGTTTCCTAATCTTAAAGTGGAATTCTGTTGAACAGATTAGAAACAGACTGACAATATCGGCAAATTCAGTTTTCTTTCATGGAAAAATCATGAGAGAAATGAATGACCTAGAACAATGATCATAAGGTATTTTGTTGCTTGTTAGGAGAAAAGGTGAACAAAGGAAACTCAGTTTGGATTCAAACTATATAGATATTTTAGCTCTCAATGGTCTGGAGTTGAGCTATTAGCATTTGAAATTTTATTGATATTTTCTTTCCACGTGCAGGAGCTGATAATCTCTAGAATAAGGAGAATCTTGATTTACCCCAGACTACAAAAGTTTACAAAACTCTGTTTTACTAGAGCCTTCTGCCAGTTTGAAAAGACAGTTTATTTCCAAAGCGGCATATAAGCTAGAAAGCCATCAAGTGGGGACTCAGAGTCAGGATGGAAGAGAGGACAGTAAGATCCTTACTGTGGTTTTCATTCTTGTTTTAGAAATATCTTAAAAGGCAAGGAGTGGAGATCCCCATACTGACAGAGAAGCACCAAAAAATACCTGCCAAAGTAGGATAGAAATGAGTTTTTGATTATTCACTTCTCATTACTCAGGAGTTGTTCATCACACAAATAGCTCACTTTTGTAAAACAGTCATTTCAAACTTTAGACTTTATTTACGATGATAATTTTCATATCTTTATTACTTAGAAAATAATTTATATTTTTCCACCATTTAAACAAAGAATAGGCCTGAGTCTCATGCGTTTTGCACAGCTTTTACCCTCAAAGAAAGTTCTCTGGGCACGTGACAGGGGACGTCAGGAAATCGTAAATCAAGAGAGGCAGGGGACATGAGGAAATCACAATACATAGAGGTAATATGAACAGTCTGCATGTCCTACAATCCCTTTTCTTTAGTTTTACTGGGATTGCAATGGTTAGGGTTTGTTCTGGAATTCCATCAAAATGGAACACACAGAATTGGGTATTCTTTTAGAAAATGAGTATTTCCTTAAATATGAGGACATCCCTTCACTTGTCAGATGAAGACCAATACAGATCTATCCAGAGCTACGGTCTTCATCTTCCACTGAGAGCAAAACTAAGTCTTATACAAATGACAAAAAATACAATTTTATCACTTAGAAAAAAACTAAAGTGGTGTTTTCACCAAGGAAACAATATCCTAAAGGTTGGCTTAGACAGATAACTGAAAAAACATTCTATGAGCACGCTGGAAAGAACACCAATGATGCTCACAGGATACCTGGTCTTTTCCTTAACAGAAAGTGACCCCTAGCATCAAGGTCACCAGTTCCAAATTTTTCTACCATTGGTTTTATGGCTATCTATACAATTACCCCTTTTCCTAAATGGGCTAGAAATTCCTTCATTTGAAAGACCTGAGTTTATCTAATGGCACCATTACATAGGCTCATATAAAAATGTAGTAAATGGCAACAAATACACTGGCACCACAGGGAGTAAGCTCCAGAGTTGGAAGTGAACACAATAATATTGCTGTCACCAAGGCGGGGGTGAATATCATCAGCGGAAAACATCTCTGTATGTCCCTAGGCATCCTTTGGGATGTCATGTGTGTGTATGAAAGTCTCATACTTGATCTCCATTCCTTTATTTCAATGGATTTTTCGCTTTAATAGATTGGGAATTTATTTTTGAAGAAAAAATAGTCAATCTGCCTGGACTGATGAACACAATTCTGGAATGAAGAGGTTCTAAGTGCTTTGGCCACCATTACTTCATGTATTTTAAAACAAAATAAATGAAACCAGGTAGTTTGCTAAGACCTCTACTCTGGCAGTCAGGCTGGCCCCTATTTGGGGCTTTCCAGCCTTGACGAAGCTGCCAGTGTATGCTTCTAGACTCTCAACTGAACGGCTGTCATTCCACTTGCTCCACAACCATATTTTTCCTCTACTTAACAAGTGTTTTAGATATGTATGGCATTTGGAGAAAGGGAAAAGATTCATTTTGTTAAGGAATTAAATGCAAGAGGTATGTGAGCACAATTTTTTTTTTCCTCCTCTCTTATTTGCAAGGGCTGGAGAACAGTTAAAGTCACTGGGGAAATAAATGTATCTGACTCACAGTAATTTTTGCAAACATGAGACACACAGGCAACACTAAGAAAATGGAAAACAACTCAGTACATCCTGAATAATGAAGACATAGTGTGAAGTCAAAAAATATGAAATTATTCTCATTATTTAAGTAGAGCCTGCATTTACTTGAGCCTTTTCATTTTTTCTTACTTAATGGGAAATTTGCTTTGAAAATGTGTTTGTTTTTGATCATATTATCTTTGCCTTGTTTGGAAAATGCCACGGGTTAATGTACAATCATTATTTTGGGAGGGAAGAATATTCATTTATGAGAAACAAAGGCATCTTTAAAATGTAAACACTCTTTTCTATGACGTCAGAGGAAATAAAGATTAGAAATCACCATCAAGGCCTCCTTAGAAGCTAAGATCATTTCAATGATGAGCAGTTGCGTACATAGTGTTGAAAGAGGAATTATGACCAAAAAGTGTTGGCAAGAAATGGACACCAAACATAAAAATTCAGTATTGGTTAAGAAAGTCTTTCTCTTTGGGAGACATGGACCCCAAAATTACACAAAAGTTAGGAAAAGTTCCCAGTGAAAAAACCTTCTTTGTGGCATCCTCATTTAATTGGCATAAAATAACTGTATCAGATTATCATTTAAATTAGGATAGGTAGATAAGCGGCTGTCCATAGACCTCCGTGCAAATGAATCATCACTCTCTTACTGGGCTTGGAGATAGATACAATGTATAAAAATGGTGATTAAAATATAACTTTATAAAAATGTTTCCCTTTTCCTTTTTTTTTTAAAAAAGAGTTTACTATCTACAGAAACAAAAAAATCTTATATTTACATCAAGATAACTATTCATGACAAATATAATAATATGAAATAAAATATTGAAAGTGAGTATCAACTTTTTAAATAGAGGTTTGGCTCACAGCATAAACAAGTGTAGATAAACAAAATTAAAAAAAAAAAAAAGACTTTCAATAATAGGCCCAGTCCCTCCCAAATCCCTCTATAATCTTCCCTGCCAAAAGGAACAGACAACGGACCAGACTGCAGATAGAAGCCACCCCATCCCACAGCACGTGGACCACCACAACAGGGCCATCAGTGGGAACTTCGCCACGCAAAGCCAATCTTCAACAGTTGCCAAGAATCGGTCTTTCACTATGTCAACACACACCAAACCCCGGGATGAAATTTTCCCCCTTCATCTCTCACTATATATCCTCCCACAGTGGGTTTTTTTGTCTTTTGTCTTTCTTCTTTTTCTACCACGCATTTTGCAGCAAACTAAGACACAGGGTATCACTGTTAGAGCAATTCCCCAGGTCTTCTCTGTCAACGTTTGAGAATTCTAACCCAATTAAAAGGTCTGCCTCCAGCTCCTTCTTAGGTGTTTATGTATAAAGAATGCTATCCCCTTAAAAAGGTGATTTGATCTTGGGTGAGTGACATACTCACAAACAGCTGCTATACATTCATTAGGCAAGTAGATTGGAAAATGCCTGTCTCCCAGGTTTAAGGCTGGCGATAGAGCGCCTCCAAGTGGTGCATGAGCAGTAGTACCAGTCACGTGGCCCTCTCACCAGCCTGTGAACACCCTCCCTCTGCGGAGGGATCTGTACTGAAACTGCATGGAGCAAGGCGTTTGGGACGGCGGCCTCTCAAAGACACTCCAGAATGAACTGCCTTCTGTTTGTTCAGATGTGCTGCGTCATCTGCTGCAGCTACTCTATGAACTACTAAAACCATAAAAATCTCTGCATACACACATACATACACACAAGCACTCTTTCACTCCTCTCTCTCACACACACATTCACACACACACACACACACCACACACAATGTTGGCAGGATGTATAAGAATTCAAATAATGCTCTGGAACTTTCATCCGTCAGGACTAAGAGCAAAAGCTCCTTAGTTGGTAACCTACATTCACTGCACTGTTTCCCTGCTAAGCCGCACCATTGCCTTTGTGATTTGTTTTCCTTTATTTTTTCCTTTATAACTTATTATATCACAGTGACCACTATATATCTTAATATGAATGTTACTAAATTGTGGAGCCAGTAACCCTGGCTTTCAGTGTGCATGTGCGTGTATGTGTGTGAATATGTTTTACATATATCTACGTGCGAGCTTATATACACACACATATATATTTCTTCCTTTAAAAAAATCCTTAGAAGCTGGTGTTGCAAATGTGAAAGCTTCTCTGAGCAAGAGTTTTTAACAATGTACCTCACTGTAAAAATAAACACATAAAATGCGAAGAATCCCAAAATGCAATAGCTGTTTGCCCATCTTCTCGTATTTCTACAGTGTTGTGTCTAAGTGTTGTGCTGGCTTGAAAAAGAGTCTGTGACAAGTCACTCTGTTTGGAAACACAGCTCATTGTATCCAACTGTCACTGGTTTTGCTCGGCGGTTGGGATCTCCTCTCCTCTGGGCTTCCCTTTCTCTTCCTCCTCTTCCCTGATGGCCTGGATCTGATCTGAGGAATGCTGCTGGGGGGACGGGTCCAGGGACAGATTCTCTAGGCCCGCCAACCGCTGTTCCTCTTCAATGACTTTCTTCCACATCTTGTGGTTCTGCAGGAGGTGCTGAGTTATTTGGCAGTAGATTTTCCTCCTTTTGAAAGTTTTCTTTCCTGAGAAAACACCAAATCACTTATTTGTGTGCTCAGTTATTTCTTTTCACATTATTAATAGGAGCTAGGTACCAAATGGATACGTATAGCACTGGATTTGTTTATCACAATGACGTTTGCGAGAGTGGGGAAATAAGAGGAAGACCGCAACAATCAGTCATAAATCATGAAGACATACTGTGAACAGGATTCAATGTTCAGTAATGCCCAATACAAAGTTTTGCTTGCTTCTTGGTATTATTCTCAATACACTCAGATCCTCAAGACTGTTCACCTAGACCACTGGAAGAACCTCTTGTTATGTCTTTCTTCACTTTGTCAACTAATTCAACTCCCACAAGTCTACAAGATTGATTTCTTTAAAGTTGGTTTCAGTGTTATTGTTCTGCTTCATGCGGACTAAAAAATTAATGTCAAACTCCTCTCAAAGTTCTCCCACAAGAGGCACAAACCCACGTTTGCAGTCTTCCTTCTTCTACAGCCTGGCTTCTGTCTCTACTTCACTGTTCTCTCTCCTGTATATACTGTGAACTCTTCTGCTTTCAAGCTGGTACTGCCCTCTTTCTCAAATGCTCTTCTCAGTCACTGAAAGTTCACACCCATTTATTATTTTAAGACCCAGTCCGGGTTCACTGAATTCCTCCTCTAAGAAACAATCTCTCCCTCTCCCTCTCTTCTAAACTCTCATTTCACTCCATATATACTTCTCAGAGTACAGATTGCTTTCATTTTTTTTCCTTTCTCATTATCATTACCTCTTTTTCTGATCACCGTATAGCCAAAATCATTGAGTGGAAACTCTCATCCCTTTTTTAACTATGTAGTTCTAGAAAAGGTTGTCAAACTCTACTCCCCCCACCCTTCTGACAACACAGCTGTGTTGCAGTGAATGGTCAAACGGTATATATGTGACCCAAATCAGGTCAGCTAGAGTCCTTCCCTGGGATTTTTCCCAATGGCACAGAATGAGAATGAGTAAGGGAATGGGGACTGGGGATCTTTTCTCCTCTGCTTGTTTATCTGGAATGAAGGGAACATAGAGCTGGCTATAGTTCCAGTCTCATGAAGAAAGCAAGGTTGAAGATCAGGCTGTCAGGCAGGGGACTGTGAGACGGGGCAGGTGCAAGTAAGCATGGATATTAGACAACATTAGGTTTACCTGAACCAATCATTTTCCCTTTTGTATATGTTCACTTGATTGGAGTCTTGTCACTTGTAACAAAAACATCTTCCTTGGTAATGTGCATCCTTTAGGGCACTTATCTTGTTCTCATATATTCTAGGCATTAGCCCCTCTATTAGACTCAGCTTCTTTTAGGGAGCCTTGTAAAGACCTACGTACACCTTATACAGAACGAGGCTCAGCAAATATGCTTGTAAAGATAAATTACATTGTCTTGGTGACCCAAACAGTTCATGTTTTCAACATAGAAGTACTGAAGCCAATTTTCACAGAATTGCATCTCTTGGTTGAGGAAGTGTAATAAAATCAATTTCAACAGAAGAAACAGAAGATATGTTAAAGAATTTGAATTGATACCATAATTCACTATTTAGTCTTCCACTTCCTTACCTATTTATTAAGCACCTAATACGTACCAAGGTTCTGGTCATTCACTGATAGACATAATGCTTGCCAGCATGGAGTTTTTACTCTAGTGGGGAGACAGTGAAAAAGCAGGTGCAATCACACTGAGTCTTACAGAGTCTTTTGAAGGTGGCAGGAAGAGAGAAAAAGGACTCAGCTGAGAGGATATGGCATGATGATGGTGGCTTGGGATGGGGTGAAGGTAATGGAAATGAAGAGAATTTGATAAATGTGAGATACATTTGTGAGGTTTAATCAACAGGACTTTGGCAACTGATTAGATGTAGGGAAAAAAGAAGAGGGAGGAATCAAGTTTAAAAAAAGAGCTACTCTATGGCCCAGCAAATGCACTACTAAGTATTTACCCAAAGGATAACAAACATAGTGATTTGTAGGGGCACATGCACCCCAATGTTTATAGCAGCAATGTCCACGACTGCCAAAATATGGAAAGAGCCCAAATGTCCCAAATGACAGATGAATGGATAAAGATGTGGTGTATATGTACAATGGAATATTACTCAGCCATCAAAAGGAGTGAAATCCTACCATTTGCAATGACGTGGATGGGACTAGAGGGCATTACACTAAGCAAAATAAGTCAGTCAGAAAAAGACAAATACCATACAATTTCACTCATATGTGGAATTTAAGAAACAAAACAGATGAACATAGGGGAAGGGAGGGAAAAAAAATAAGATGAAAATTGAGACAGAGGTAAACCATAAGAGATGTTGGACTCTAGGAAACAAACTGAGGGTTGCTGGATGGCAGGTGGGTGGGGGGATGGGGTAACTGCGTGATGGGCATTAAGGAGGGCACTTGACGTAATGAGCACTTTGTGTTATATGCAACTAATGAATCACTAAATTCTACCTCTGAAACTAATAAAAAACAAAACAAAACAAAACAAAAACCCTGAGCTGTCTGGCCTGAGGTGTTGAGTAGCTGGTATTAAGATGTACTGAGAAAGGCAACGTTAGGTGAGGAGATTTGAGGGGGACGCTGAACATGAAATATCTGGGAGACCTTCAAGGGCACGGGTAAAGTAGGCAGCTCATCTTGAGCTTAGAAAAGGGTCTGTTCATGGCCAGAATATAACTCTTAGTACCTTTATCTGAGTGACCATTTTAGACTTAGGCCAAGAATTTAGAAAATAGGCTAAGATCCCCTCTTAGACTGTAAACTTCCCTATGGACAGAAACCTGTTCCTCCTTTTGTATGTATATTCACAAAGCTCCAGACTTCAGTAAGTATTCAGTAAGAGTTTACTAGATGAATCATGTTCTCCCTAGTCTCTGCTCCACAGTTGCAAGTAAATGGTGAAGTGTTGATATGTCATAAAAATGACAATGATATGGAAAAGTGGTCCACAGGATATTCTGATCTAATTGAGACTACATTAAGAGTTAATAGTACAGATTACCAGGATGGTCAGCAGGGATATTTGGGTTTACTTAATGAAGTAGCAATGATTCACAATGTATAATCTGGGGGAGGGGGAGGAAGAAAAAAAAGAAGAAAAAATAGTAACAATGAGAAAAAAAATCTGTTTGCTATAAGGGGTGCCAAAGGAACTAGATCTCTTGGAAGACATCCACCAAAATTTTTATGGAAGTACTAGTGATTCCTTCCACAGTTTTATTATAATATACTACAAAAATTTCTTGCATTTTACAGGATAAGATCGATTTAAAAATACAGATCAAATAAAAGGACATTAAATTCAATTATCCTGAATTACTTTTGAACCATACAGACACATAACGAAATCATTAAGTTGAATAAATGCCAGAGGGAATGGATACAGGCAGAGTCATAAGCAAAAATTTAAAAAACAATTTACTGTATTCATTATTTTATTTATGAGATAAACCCATCAATCAAACTTATATTGACCACCTATTAATTGACAAGCAATTTTCTGGATGCTACAGACAGGAAGACTGATTAGTCCAAGAGCTTGCCTTAAGGGAGCTTGCAGTTTATAGGGAAGAGAGCAAAGAAGACAAAAAACGAAATACACATGCTGTATTTGTGTTTTATGACAATGTACGCATGTGATCAAGATGGTATAAATGTTCCCCTCACCTTGACTAAACTTTAGACTGGTTTCTTCCAGATTATAGTTCTCTGACTTCCCTTTCCTTATAGCATTTACTTTATAAGAGTTGAAAGTGCAAATACCTTCTCCGCTCCTTTGTAATACAGATAAATCTTCTCCCAGCTTCTAGCCAGTTTTATAACCCAGGAACATCTTTCTCAAGTACCTGGGTGTGATTCTTTTGAAATTAAATCATTAAGAAAAACAGGGTCCCTAACTTCCAGTCTCCATGGGAGGGTAAGTGCCCAACTTCAACAAGTACCAATTAGCAAACAGATGGCTCAATCACATTGACCAACTTCCCTCTAAGGTCCTATAGTACTTTTTCAATAGCTCAGGCTAGTGCTTAAAAATTCTCCTGCCTTAGTTTCAATAGAGTTGAGTTTAATATCTCTTCCTATTGCAATAATCTTGAATAAAGTCTTTTTTGGCATTTTTAATAAGTGTGCAGTGCAATTTCTTTCTGAGACATCAAACCATGGCAACACACATGACTCGATCTGCAAGGGAATGGGTAAGATTTTTTTCAAGGGATAGCACACCTGAGGTGAGATGTAAGTCTTGAGAATTAAACACACTGGGTGAAGAAGTTGTGGGCAGGATCCCAGGCAGAGTGAGAGGCATGTATACAGACAGAAGGTGATGGAGTCCTGGAGCATGACATCAATTTCTTCATTTGAAAGTTTCTTAATAAGGACACACACACACACACACACACAATTTAAAGAAATCTGAATTATTTCTATAAAAATCAGTAAGATACATTACTACTACATTAGATTTTTTTTATTAGAGAGAGGGAAGGAGGGGCAGAGGGAGAGAGAGAATCAGGACTCGATCCCATGACCCTGAGATCATTACCTGCGCTAAAATCAAGAGTCAGACGCTCAACCGAGCCACCCAGATGCCCCTACATCAGGTTTTTAAAAGCACATTTATAAAATTCTTCTTCTACCAAAGCCATCTACTTGCCTATTTCTACTTTGTTTTTATTGTAGTTAGTACAAATCAGTTTCTGTTGAGAAATTTTTAAATGTTAATATACTTTTTTTTTTTTAAAGATTTTATTTATTTATTTGACAGAAAGAGACACAGCAAGAGAGGGAACACAAGCAGGGGGAGTGGGAGAGGGAGAAACAGGCTTCCCGCGGAGCAGGGAGCCTGATGCAGGGCTTGATCCCAGGACCCTGGGATCATGACCTAAGCTGAAGGCAGACGCTTAACGACTGAGTCACCCAGGTGCACCTAAATGTTAATATACGTTTTAACCTATACTTTGAATCAAGAGAGTTCCACATGAGCACTGGCTAAAGGATAGATTTGAATCATGGTGATAGAAGAAATGCTACTACTCAAGGTGATTACTCCATCTGAATGTCATACACATTCATGGCAGTGTATTCATAAGGAAGAGGTAACAAAAGCTCAATTTTTCTCTTTTTCCTTTCAGGGCAGCCCCCATGAGAACAGCTGTTCTCTTATTAATGCTGTTAAATGTTAGCAATAAATCTCTCTGGAATTAAACTGAATAAGGTGACGTAGAAGAAAGTTTGTACCAAATAAATTTGCGTAGATTAGAGTCTGCAGGTGGTCTAAAACATGCCTGTATTGGGAGCCAAATTGTTCAGCACTGGAACCTTTTGAAATGAGAACAAAGAGCCTTTCATTGCTCAAATTCTAAATGCAGCTTAGTACTTCATTAGAAACCTCTTAGTTCGCTGTAGGAATCTTTCAGATTTAATTATGAGGTTGGGAAAAAGCCTTCTTTCCCTAGGATACCATATTGAAACATTTAATTCTGTGTTTCCTGGGAGAGCTCCAAGTTTCACAAATTGCTGAAATTATCAGTGCATGTTTAATCTAAATTTTTTCTGAAATCTAAGTTTGAGGCTAAATCAAGTTAACCATCTCAGTCAATATGATTATGAAATTAAAATTACTAGGATTCTACAGCAGTAGAGTTTGGAGAGCTAGGTTTGGAGAGCAACGTATCTGAATCTGGAAGTCAGTATGGCAACTTAACCCTACAGAATGAAAAGTAATTGAATATCTGGTTGTTGCGCTTGCTGCTAAAGCCAACGTTGACAAGTTGAGCCTGTTAAATCTCCTGCCCTGTGTTCTTCGATTCTTGATGCCTGTATTATGTGTGTTTTTTTTCAGTGTGTTTGAGTTCAAATAGCAATCAGTAAGGGCCCATGGGAACAAAGCTCTTCCAAGAGGCTAAGCCTACAACACTTTCCAATGTCACTCAGTGGAAACAACAACTGTCCTGTCCTTAGACAGCAAACTACCGACTCTTTGAAATGAAAACAAAAGAAAGAAAGAGAGAGAGAGAGAGAGAGAGAGAGGAAAGAAAGAAAGAAAGAAAGAAAGAAAGAAAGAAAGAAAGAAAGAAAGAAAGAAGGAAAGAAGGAAAGAAAGAAAGAAAGGAAGGAAGGGAGGAAGGGAGGGAGGGAAAGAGAGAAAGAGAGAAAGAGAGAGAGAGAGAGAGAGAGAAAGAAAGAAAGAAAGAAAGAAAAAAAGAAAGAAAGAAAGAAAGAAAGAAAAGGAGAAAACCAATACATATTTATTAAATGAACAAGTGAAAACATAAGCCATGAATCCCAATCTTGGCTCCAATCTCTGAATCTCAGGATCAGCCCCAAATTGCTAATGGGAACATTTTTATAAGCACCAGAGATATAAAATACAGTTACTTTGATAATAGAATATTGAAGGAAAACAACTTTTGACACTCCCCTCATTCTGTACCCAAGTTAATATATAGGACAGAACTTAGGCAAAAATTTGGCCTAGAACCAAATTTGCAAAACCCTCATCAGTTTATACTTAATAAAGATCTCCCTATCTCTGTTTTGTAAGCTTACAACAGAGTACTTACATGAGGGCAAAAATGGGCCAATACCCACATTAGACTGTATTTACTGGATGGCTGAGATGAAATGAGTCATGAATTTTCCTGACTGTGCTAAAAAACAGGAACAGATGATCAGAACGTCTCTCTTTGGGGTAATATTTCGGGTAAGCACTTTGAAAACAATTACGACTGTACTTTCTTTCTGAAGGCAGATGTAAACCACATACTATGTTTTCGTGAACACAAGAATAGTATTTGTGCAATAGCACTGTAAGGGTTATGGGTTTTACTAATTACGCTGTTTGGGTCTCCTCCCTGTGACAGGAGAAATAGCAGAGAATATTTCAAGACGAGAAGAAAAATAATCTCTTTTTATAGTCAGGTTAGTTCAAATGGATTAGTTTGGCTACATGATGTACTCCAAATCAATGACCAGATGGAAACACTTTTCATCGTCCTTAATGTGACTACTCTGTCTGGTTCAAAGCCACAATCCTTTCTCACTTGGGTAATTTCAACAGCCTCTTAACTTATTACCCTCACTCTACCCCACACTCAAGAGTATTCTCAATACAGCAACTGAGGCAACCTATCTAAAATATAAGCTCAATCAGCTAACTCTTCTGCGCAAAATCACTGATGGCTTCCCACCTTACTCAGAGCCCCACCTTCAAACCCTATATCATCTGGCTCCCCACCGCCTCTCTCCTGCTGCTCCATCACCCCCTTTCCTCTGTCTTGGCCACTCCAGCCCTCCCCATGCTTCTTGAACACCCAGCCAATGCCCACCTCAGGACATTTATATGGTTTGCTTTTCTCTCTCCTTGGCACGCTTTTTCCATCTATACTTCCATGGATCATTCCCCCACTTCTTTCAGTCTTTTTTTTTTTTTTAATCTTTTTTATTTAGACCATCTGTGGCTACCTTATCTAAAATTTTAACCTCTCTGCAATATTTCATATCCCTCTTCCTTTTTTTTTTTTTTAACTCTAGCATTTATCAGTATCTCACATGTTAGAGACCTACTGATTTGTCTTGCTTAGTGTCTACTGGAAAAAAAGTCTAAATAGGCAAGGATTTATTTATATTTTGTCTGATTTGTTCATGGCTCTATCTTCAGTACTTGGAAGAATGCCTGGCACAAAGTAGATGCTTAATAAATATTTGTTACATGAATGGGTGATAATTACCTCTTACCGCTTCACATGGCCTTCCTCCAACTAAGCCAACAAAAGTCTATGGTTGCTCTAGATGGTATCTGAAATTCCTTTCATCTCTAAATCATTAAGATACCCTGAAGAACAAGTTTCAACTGCTTAATTTCTCTTTACTTCTTAACAGGGGCTGTATCTTTGTATGAATGTGGTATTATAATAGATTCCATTATCTGTAACTTCTAGGGTTATGATATTAGGGAAGAGAGGTTATACACAATCAGATGATGATGGTATCTAGACACAAACTATGCAATTCATGAGAAGCATAAAATTTATCTGACCTATGTTAAAAAAATCTTAGGAAAAATACAGTAGAAATAGGTTTTATAAAACTTACTTGGAGATTCATTATTTTCACAGGTTTCCTCTTCATTTGGTGCTTCCTCCTCCTCTTCTTCTTCTTCTGCGTCATCAGTATCTCCTGACTCATCACTACCTTCCACCCATTTCCCTGGCATTAGTCCTGCTGAATCATAGGAGTTGCACAGAGGACCCACAATGTGAGAGATGAAGGATTCCTGAAGATTGGCCAGCTGAGGAGCAGAACGGTCCATGAAGGGGCTTATTGGTAACCCAAGGCTGGCCTCTTCATCACCCTAGAAATAGGAATTTAGCATGAAGAGTCGACCAGAAAGATAAATGACATGGAAAGTTAAAAATACTAGTAAAGTTAACATTCACTTGGCACCTAAAATCTGCAATTATGTAAGAACCCAGATATTCATGTGTGAACTCCCTCTTTTACTTGACTGCTAAAAGATTCTACCCAAATTGCTAAACGATTCCTGTCGAAATGCTTTGTTGCCATTTATCACTTTGGTGATCTTGAGTTTTTGGCTTTGATCAAAGGGCAATAGAAGAAATGGTCTAATGTCTTAATAGATAGTATTTCTTATTATGTCAGTCCTTGTTCTATTAGAGTATAAATGTACTTCAAAATGCAATCCTGGGAATAATTATGAAACAAATACATAATCTATCATGCTTTCTTCCTTTTGCCTTGGCTGCCAGTAAAGTTTAGAATAATTTATTGCTCAGTTAAAGGTGCTACCTTATCCCAGCTTTTGGTTGAATTATATCTTCTGTGATTATATGATTTCTGATATTGCTTGTCAACATGTTTAATAGTACTACTGTATAAGTGTTTTTATTTTAAACTACTTCAAATCTTTCTGGAAAAAAAATAGACTGTCAACCAGTAGTCACCTAGCAAAATTAACGAAGGAAATATACTGAAATATCAACAATGGTTATGTCTATGTAGTAGAATCATCATAACCGAGTTATCATTTTCCTTTTTTTTTATTTCTTTATTTTATTTCTTTTATTTTTTTAAGATTTTTACTTATTTATTTGAGAGAGAGAGAATGAGTGGGGGGAGGGGCAGGGGGAGAGAGAGAAGTAGGCTCCCCACTGAGCAGGGAGCCCAACATGGACTGGATCCCAGGACCCTGGGATCATGACCTGAGCCGAAGGCAGCCACTTAACCAACTAAGTCACCCAGGTGCCCCTATTCTTTCTGTATTTCAATATTTGGAGATTGATTATGAATTAATCTCATTTCTAGAAAAGGCAATACATTATTTTCTAGAAAGTACAAACCTTTTATCCTATGTATGAGTCCTGTCTATAAAACCCACAAAAGTTCTTTCTAATCCCTCTTCAAGTATGTCCAGTGATAGCTATTTATTACTTAAAAAGGTGCCTCATTTTATTTCTGGATACCTTTTTAATACATATTTCTTTCTCACATTGTCTTGAAATCAATCTCCCTATAACTTCTATAGACTGAAAGACTTCTATAGACTTCTATAGGAGAAATCTACTGTTTCTTATAAATCAGACCCTGTGTTAAGTGATAATTTTCTTTAATCTCCCCAACATGATACACTTAATCCTAAATTTGTATGTCAGTCTTTAAAGTATCTGAAGACAGTTACTATATCAACTCCATTCCCCCCACACACACCTTCCCCCCACCCCCCCGCCTAGGGAAATTATCTTCACTTCTTTTTTTTAAAATTTTTTATTTAAATTCAGTTTAGTTAACATATACTGTATTATTAGTTTCAGGGGTAGAATTTAGTAATTTATCAGTTGCATATAACACCCACTGCTCATTACATCAAGTGCCCTTCTTAATGACCATTACCCAGTTATCCTATCCCCCCACCCACCACCCCTCCAGCAACCCTCATCATGTCGTTTTATGCCACTGATTCCTATCCTTTACCCATGCTCCACTACCTCCAGAATCCTCTTAAGAGAGTAGTTCACAGTACTCAAAGTTTCACATATAATCTGACCACTGGAGGGTAATGTAGGGAAGATCACCTTATGCTTATGTTTTTGTGGTAGATTTTTCAGTAGTGTGTTTACTCTCACATTATCATGTCAAATAAAATGTCTATTTATAAAGCTTTTTCATATGCTGTTATTGACTATTAAAAGTAAATGAACTTAATCTGATGTACATTCATCCATATAAATGTAAATGAGCTTCTATTATAATAAATTTATTTTTTTTAAAAAGACACAATATGTCAATGGTCTTGCTAATGTCTCAGTAGGTCATTATTTCAACATCTTCTCCTGCCTGCCCCCACCTCCACCCTCTGCAATACTTGCAAATAATTTTATCTTAGAGTTTTTAGTTTTTTTTTTTCTGATGTTAGTTGAATATAAAAGAGACTGATCACACTTTTACAGCTTTTGCAAGCTTTTGTGAATTTATGAGCAGCCCAAGTATGAATTAAGATAAACAGTTAAGTTAGTTACCTGTTCATAAAATTCATTGACAATACCCTCTGTCCACTGAAGATGGAGCTCTTTACACTTAGCTGGCCCATTGATATCAGCCAACTTTATACACATTTGGCAAACCAGTAGGCGATCATTTTCATTGGTCCAATCTATTCCAACATCATCATTCACCTGTTTGAGGGGTAAAGGTAAAGTGTGGTTTGCTTCAATTAAAGCAAGAGTTGGACAGAATAAACAACAAAATATTTATTATCTTCTTAACGGGTAGAATACCAAGAAATGAGGAACTTCTTAGTTATTTAAAATGCTACTGGCTTGCATAATAGTAAAATAGTTCATCAGAAAAATAAAATTTTAAATGATAAATTATTAATTATGGAACTGAAAATAAATGCTATTTAAAATTAGCATATATTACCAATGACCAGTAAATAAATATAACTACAAATGATAAGAAATTTTCTTAAGTTAACATTTGGGTATTTATGTTTGATGTATGAAATTTTGTTTCAGGGTTTTGAACTTTTCTACTTCCAGACAACTTATGTTAGTATACCACAGAGATGAGAGCAAATTAAATCAAACAAAAAAACCCAATGACAGTGAGAATTTTCTTTCTTTGCAGCACAAAGAATAATATATAGGTAGACAGCACCTCAACTTCTCAGATTTCTAGACTGGGAGCAATGCCATATATCTGCTTCTGGTTAAACATTTTATTGCATTTCATTTTCACAGTTGACGTATTAGAGGTGAGAGCAGTAAGTTTTGTTCCACACTTTGATTCCATGACATCTTTCAATATGGTCATAAAATGAAGACTGGTACAAATCTAGTTACCTTGGCATTAAATTTGGCTACGAAATCAAAGTGTTTCTTCAGGTCAGTGGCCAAAATTGCTTCAATGACAAGGAAACGAAAATGCTTAAATTCCACATGGTCAAGGTTAACTAAGAAGTTGTACTCTGGCCGGGACATGAAAAGATTCCATGCAGCAGCTGCGTGATGATTCTCCAAAACTGAACGATCATTATAGAGCACCGCCTAGGCAAATAAGGCAAAGACTGAAAGATTCAACTTTTAAATTAAAAAAAAAAATCATAAAAAATACACAAGAATAGGCAGAGCCTTCAGGATCCTCTTTTTTCACGGAACACAGAAACAATCTCGTGACTGCTGGTTATCAAGAATTCCATATTGTAATTACATTGACTATTGATTACTTTCCTTGGTTGAAATTTCCTTTTTTTGTAAGATGAAGTTCATTTCCTTGAAACTTTATTCTAAACTCTTGCAAATGAGGGGCTTAGAGTTAGCTTTTATCACATTTCTTTGCACAGAAATTTAATTATTTAAAAAAATCCAAGTAGGGGCACCTGGGTGGCTCAGTCAGTTGAGCACCTGCCTTCAGCTCAAGTTATGATCTCAGGATCCTGGGATCGAGCCCCACGTCGGGCTCCCTGCTTCTCCCTCTCCCTCCCTCCCTGCTTGTGCTCTCTCTCTCTCACTCCCTCTCTCAAATAAATAAATAAAATCTTAAAAAACAATCCAAATATACTAAAATTCCTAAGAGGTAAGTCAGTTACTTTCTGCATTTAGAATAAGAATTACTTTTTCTTTTTTTTAAAGATCTTATTTATTTATTTGACAGAGAGAGACACAGCGAGAGAGGGAACACAAGCAGGGGGAGTGGGAGAGGGAGAAGCAGGCGTCCTGCTGAGCAGGGAGCCCGATGTGGGGCTGGATCCCAGGACCCTGAGACCATGACCTGAGCCAAAGGCAGACGCTTAACCGACTGAGCCACCCAGGTGTCCCAAGAATTACCTTTTCTTAAGCACATATAACTAATAAATAGGAATGGACTCCCTGAGAGGCTTATAATTTAAAACATTCTCATCCCACAAGCAGCCATAGAAGATATCACCCTCCAACTAGTAACTAAAGGTGTATAATAAATATCTACTTGCTTGGAATTCTCTAATAATGCTGAGGGACACTACAAAAGAAGAGGAAGTTACCTAAACCTTGCTTGAAGACTAGAGTGGTAGATAGACAACACAGGGAAAAAAAGGCATAAGGATAAAAAGGAAAGCCAAACTACATGAAAATTTAAATTATACTAGTAAAAATGCATTCATGTCTAGGAAAATATGAATGATAAATGGTGCTGGCAAAAAGATTTGCCCATCTTTAGGAAAAATAATTCTGGTGTATGAAGGACACATTGAAATAAGTTTAAGTAGTGAGGGGAAAAAATATCAGGATAATTTTATTGTATATCGATTACAGGAAAATTCTAGTCTAGTCTTTAAGACAGGTGGAAATGGATGGGAGTTGGGTAAAAGACAAAAAGCAAACAAACATACAAAATAAGTATGAGAGCAGATTGGCTTCTAGATCCTCTAGAAAGAAAAAACAGGATCTCAGAATACTTACTAACATAGATCCAGCTAATTATTTTTTGTTTATTTTTTATTATGTTCAATTAGCCAGCATATAGTAAATCATTAGTTTTTGATGTAGTGTTCAATGATTCATTAGATCCAGCTAATTAAATCAAAGAGAAACTTACTGAGTTTAATTACATAGATGGAGATGCTAAGATACTCAGTAATTTTTTTTTTTTTAAGATTTTATTTATTTATTTGACACAGAGAGAGATGGCGAGAGCAGGAACACAAGCAGGGGGAGTGGGAGAGGGAGAAGCAGGCTTCCCGCCGAGCAGGGGGCCCAATGTGGGACTCGATCCCAGGACCCTGGGATCATGACCTGAGCCGAAGGCAGACGCTTAACGACTGAGCCACCCAGGCGCCCCTCAGTGATTAATTTTTAACCCAAATTTAAGTATATAAGAAAATGGACTTCTTTAAAGTTATTGTTTTGGGAATACTATGTTCAAGTAAAAAAAAAAAATTCTCTCAAATGAATGAAATAAATTGATATTTAAATCCTACTAACCAATAGAAATGTCAGAGGAATAAGGGTTGTTATAATAAATGTATTTCAAAGGAATGGGTTTTATGAACCAAGAAGACTTACATAATTAAAAGTCCAAGAAAGATCTGGTTCTCTAATCTTTTCAAAAAGGGACTTTTGTATAGGTTGGATTTTCTTTGTTGAGAAGGTTCATTACTACAGATTCAACTAGTTTTTCTTCTTAAGAAAACTGAGAAGGGTTTCCCAAGGTTAATAAAGTTGCATGCCTGCCATTAATATCTTGGAACAAACATGATATCTTTTCAAAATTTGCTTGGTCTCTACAAATATCCTAGGGCTAAATATAGTTTGGCTCATATTCATTTGGTCCCTATTATAAATCAAAATTTATAAAATTAATTTCTTTTGGAAAAAATCTCTAAATCGAATTATTTCTTCGAATCCAAATTGAAAGATTTACCTGAGGAGCACTAGTTGCCACCAGGAAAGCGTTAGTCCTTCCTGGGTGATCATAATCATGCATGGCTGCAGCCACATACAATGCCATTAACTCTAAGGCAGGGATATTTCCAGATAGACATCCGTATTTATCATCAGGCACATTATACATTTTTGAGAAGACATATCCCATATGTCCATGTGTAAATCCACTGTCAGAATCTGAGAAGAGAAAATGAACGTATAGAAATTTTTAAAAAGTATTAAACTGATACTATTTTCTTGACCTCCTTTTTTAAAGAAATGCTTCCCCCCCCCCCCCCCCCCCCCGCCCCATAGTTAACAAGGGAGCATAGATGCACTTACTACGTACCTGAATCACTTGCGGATCCGTGATCATTAATCACAGTTGAGTGGCCCGGAATCGGTTGCGTAGTAAGGTACCACACAGCGTGTAACACATCAGTGGCGTGGATTCTGTTATGATCTGTAACCAATGCAAAGGAACATTCATTTGTGAACTTTGGGGTCCAAGGACTAAGAGTGCCATCTGCTGGGTAAAC
The DNA here is from genome assembly GCF_011800145.1 of Mirounga leonina. Taxonomy (NCBI): domain Eukaryota; kingdom Metazoa; phylum Chordata; class Mammalia; order Carnivora; family Phocidae; genus Mirounga; species Mirounga leonina. Next base: position 13,262,937 of record NW_023270504.1, read on the forward strand.
AGTTTAGTCTTAGCATTTTAATACCCCAGTGAAAGGCAGCCAAACATTCTAGGACAAATACTCTTTGATTACTCTTCCATGACTCCATAATATCCATAGTAACAAGGAAAAAAAAAAGCACACACAACATTTATTGTGCATGCAGATGTCTGAAGTGGACAAATCTGTGTCCAGAGTCTACCAGAAACCTAACATCTATAGAAAGCTCACTATGTGCAATCACTGCACTGTTTACCTTTATACTTATTTCCATGCTCCTGTATAAGATTATGCAGAGGACCAGAATAAAAGACCCATGACATACTTCAACTGGGTCAGACCAATGATCTATACCACCTAATATTTCATCTCTGATAAATAGCATGCAAATATAGTCTGTGAATAAAACAAAGTAGTATTCTTTTACATCAAACTTAAAACACTGGTAAAAATTAATAATATATCTTCTATATGTAGGTTAAATTCATAAAGCAAAATTGAAAACCACAATTAATGATGTTCTCTGATCTAAAAATTCTAATTTGGGAATACAGCTCTAGGAAATACCTGAAGAGAAAAATAAAAACTTCCTTGTACATTAACGTAGGGATTTGAGTCATTTAGAAGAGCAAAATCTATGGGAAAACCAAATCCTCTAGCTACAATGTCATTATCATGGGAAGGGGGTCTATTCTATATGTGCAGTTCGGCTTCTACTGAACCATGACCAAAGGCCTGATGTGTTCCTGGCTCACCTTTTTTTCTGGTGCAATTCTTCCAAGTTTTTCTCTTGTTTACTGGCCTTTTCATTGATTGCTATACACTATCTTAAGTATGCTAACTTTACATATTCTATTTCCAATGACCAACCATAATACAGTCTCTTCCAGTATAGTAGATCACATCTCTGAATAATACTCAACAGATAAAGAGAAAACAGAAAAGAACAGTAAGAATGGTAATGGGAACAGGAGAAATCATCTGGTCCCTGGTCAGGGAAGAAAGAAAAAATTTTTTTCTTTTAAAGATTTTATTTATTTATTTGAGAGAGAGAGACGGCACTCACAGGAGCCTGAGTTGGGGGAGGGGCAGAGGGAGAGGGAGAAGCAGGTTCCCCGCTGAGCAGGGAGCCCGACGTGGGACTGGATCCCAGGACCCTAGAATCATGGCCTGAGCAGAAGGCAGACACTTAACCGACTGAGCCACCAAGATGCCCCAGAAAAAACTAACATTTTTGGTGTGGGTGGCACACACGGGGAATGTGGGTACATGGTGCCTATTTCCCTACATTCCTGGCAACTCTTAAGAGTCAGTCTTTAAGTGATGACATGTAGCTAAATCTTATGTAAACACCCAGCATTTCAGTAGAGGGGCCTTGTAAAGACTTGAGAGGATGTGTTTAGAAGAGACATCCAAGGTTCCAAAGGAGGAAAGAGGAAACCCTGTGCCCTGTGTCATTGCCAGAGGGGAATAGTGATATTATCTAGCCATCCGAAGAACAATTTCATTGAAATTGAAGTCTATATCTCTGTGTATAGACTATCTCAAGTCATCTAAGACCAAACATTTTAGATCTATAACCTGTGCCATGTACGAAACTGGTCACGCTAAAAGTGTCTGGATTTAGGAGAGATCTGAATTTGTCTCTGTTCTGTATTTATTACCTGTGTGAGCTTGAGTGAGTTGCTCACAACTCTACGTCTCATCTCCTAATCTTAAAAATATAGACATATTAAATAATAGTGACTTATTTCACAGTACAATTGTGAGAATTACAGAAGAAAACATATTTTTAAGTTCCTGACACATAGTAAGCTTGCAATTAATGTAAATATAATTCACATAAAATGCATGATTGCTGGGGCGCCTGGGTGGCTCAGTCAGTTAAGCATCTGCCTTTCGGCTCAGGTCATGATCCTGGAGTCCTGGGATCCAACTCCTGTAGGGCTCCCTGCTCAGCGGGGAGCCTGCTTCTCCCTCTCTCTCTGCCCCTCCCTCCCTTTCATGCTCTGAGTGCTCTCCTTCTCTCTCTCAAATAAATAAATAAAATCTTAAAAAAAAATACATGATTGCTCTTGGAACTAGATGGTGAGTTAGCACAGATCACTAGTCTTCTTCCAAAATCAATGTTGGATTTGTTAAGAATTGAAGAGCTAAAATAAAAGATATGCTAAACTCTTGGGGGAGGGAGAAGGCAGTGATGACCTGTTAGAGAAGAAAATGCCCCGCTGCCACTGTTAGGGGATAGGCTGGGAGAGAGCTTCTGAGTTGAGGTCTTTTCTTCTCCTTTGCTGCAAGCTGGGAAAATCACTGTGGGCAAGTAATTATCATTACTCTTGCAAGTCACAGAACCCTGTGCATGTGCCCAGCATTGCAAGCGTGGATGGGGCAGTATCAGGGTGCTGGTGGAGCCTGTGTGGAGTGACAGACAACATCAAGAATAGACAAACTTGCAGCTCTGGAGCTTACTGCTCTTTGTCCTATTCCCCACCCTAAGGCCAAGGGCCAGAAGGCTTTATAGGTAATTTTTGTAAGCTTTCAATAAACAAATAATCTTATTTAAATAATCTAGTCCTGAAAATATAAAAAGGAGGGAAGCTACCCAACTCATTTTATGAGGCTAGTATAATCTTGATTAAAAAATTAGGAAAAGAAGGTATATGAAAAAAAAAGTAGCCCTTTTGCTTTTGAGTATGGGTTCAAAAATACTTAAATAATAGCTAACCAAACCTAATTCCTTAAAAAAAAGAAATCTCCAGTTATGCATGTGTAGATCCAGAAAAAAAACACTGTCACTGTCATTGAAGCAGGATGGAAAATCATCCACCTAATAAGCAGTCAATAACATGTTTATTACACAAATATTTACTTAGCATGTACTATGGGCAAGTATTGTACCAAGTGCTGGAACTGCTGTTGTTCTCACCATTAACTTTCTGGAGACCCACTCAGGAGCAAAGGCACCCAGGAAATAAGCTCACTAGATCAACACAGGGGATTCTGTAGGTTTCTGTAGGACACATAAACATGCTTAAAAATTCCTCTTCTTACAGCCATGGTAGGCAACTGAGAGGGAGAAGGAATGGTATCAGAGCTCTTCTTATTATTATCATCCCTCTTCTTCCACCGCTGCATTTTAGACAAACCCCTGACTCTCTTGATAGTTCCCTTGCCCATCCAGCAAGCCCCTCTGCCTCCCTGACAACATGGAAACACGTATGCACACACCAAACACAACATGCCCTATCTCATTCCCACAGTCTGCCCAGCTCCCTCTTCTGTCTTGACACACTTGTTTTCTCAACTTTCTCCTTATCCCTCAAGCGCCAAGTTGAAGTGAGCTGGCACGGAGGGTTGGAGTTATATGTAAAATGCATAGAGTTTTAGACCTATAGATTTTCAATTGAAAATTCCACCTAGGCTCCTTTGGGAAGGTGTTAAAGAAGAGAAGTGACAATTTAAACATTTTTTCCCTTTGGATTATAGCAAATACTGTCATAATTCTGCCTTTCTAGCTTGTCCCATGCCACCTCAGTATCTAGCTTTAAAACTGGTGGGCACATGACATACAGATTGAGCAAGATTATTCTCATTGCTGCCATTCTACCCATTTCTCCAACTTCAATAACCAGAATGAGAGGAGGTGTTAGGAAGAATATATTTTAGAGATGAAAGTCTCTGAACACAGAAAAAGCACCCTCAAAACTAACTTTGAATTCATGAATGAATAGGACCTGATGATTTATCTTCTTTACTTGACAATATGCCCAGTTGAAAGGGACTGTGAACAATAATGAACATTATTTATTTCTCTGTGCAACTGAGTATCAACTATATCTTAATTTATCCTTATCTTTATTTATTTTTTTAAAGATTTTTTATTTATTTATTTGAGAGAGAGGGAGAGAGAGAGAGAGAGCAAATGAGAGGGGGGAGGGTCAGAGGGAGAAGCAGACTCCCTGCTGAGTAGGCAGCCCAATGTGGGACTCGAGCCCAGGACTCCAGGATCATGACCTGAGCCGAAGGCAGTCGCTCAACCAACTGAGCCACCCAGGTGCCCCTATCCTTACCTTTATTGAACAAATATATATTCGGTATCATATTTCTATCAGTGAGTTGCCTATATTTATACCTTGTCCACTGCTACTCCATGAAATATCTAACTACCTACCTGTGTCTATTTTTAAATCTAGATTTCTCAAATTTTAGTAAGGGCTCTGGGTACAAATTAAAAGTCTTCATCTCTTAAAAATTGTTAAAAGTGTGCTTAGAAGTATAATAAAATTTAGTTTCTAGTATTGTAGGTCATCGTCATAGTAACATTAATCTAATCCCATTTTAGTTACTCTCAGGCTTTTTCATTTAGGTATGGGTTTATTTAGATAGAGCGATGAGAAATATCCTCTAGGAGTAGATATTAAAGTAAGGAGACATATAACAAATTTTTGTGTATGATAATTAAAATTAATGATAAGCAAAGCTTTTAATAAATATCTATATTAGTCTAAATTTACAACACTACCACATGCAAGGAATTACTATTTAAAAGGGATCACCAGTCAAGCTAAAACTTCTCTGTGAGATGTAAATGAATTCCCTTTACGGAAAATGTTTGGGGTTCCTAATAGAACAACCAGGTTTATTATAACAAATTCTTTTCACATGGAATGAAGAAGCCACTATTTCAGAAAAAAGAAACATCTATTCAGTTGTAAAATAAGAAAATATAAAAATGAATAATAAAATTTAGAATCTGGAAACTTCTTTTTATGCTTAAATATTGATCAACTTTCCCTATGATTTTATGACATACTGCTTAGAGAGAAGTTAGTAGTTATATCAATTGGTACTTAATGGACTTGGCTATAGCAGATTAGGTCACTAGAATACATTTGGAAATATAACAATTTGTAAATTAATCTGATGACTAGCTGTTGAAAAATCAGTAACACTTACGTCAATCACTGGCATCCAACCAGGGTGTGCCCTGGGAAAATGGTATTAAGAAAGCAAGGCTTATCTTGAGATTCTTTCAAACTATCCCTTTTTTGTCTCTCTCTCTCTCTCTATTTCCATGGCCCTACCGGCCAGACTTTCCCAAGGGGCCCAGGGCTCTTAAGCTCCTCTCTCCTCTATACCCACTGTCTTGTCTTGTCTGCATTTTGGTCCCATATTCTCCAACAAATCTCATTTGTAGATCCAATTCTTCATTATCTTCTCCTATCACACACCACCAGCTGTGTATTTTCATTCCAATGTAGCATGTGGTTGGCATTTTGAAAAACAATATGTTAATAACGGATCACTAGTTTAATGTACTATCCCTTTCTGGAAATACCTGTACTTTATCTGTCTCCGTAGACTATTTATTTAGCTTCAGTTGTTTGCAACTAGGAAAAGTCATGGGGTTCTGAAGTCTAAGGTGTATAAAAGCAATTTTAAAACTTAAGTTAAAACATGATTTGAACGACGCATTTCTAAGGCATGCTTCAACCAATGTATGATGTCTACTCTTGCTATGCATTTATTTTCTAAAGGTACCACATGATTTCTGCACATTGTCACAACTTCCCTGACTGGGTTTTTGGACATTTTCTTCAGTTCCATGTATTTTGTAGCATGTAGGCTGATTCTACTCACATGTTCAGATGATACTGGAAATGCTCCAAATTGAAAATTTAACATCTCCTCTCTGTTCCAATTTTGCATATTTTAAGTTCATAAACTTGAACACTTGGTTGTGTCCCTTCCTTTGGTCTTCACATTTACCTGATTTTTCAAATGTTTCTAATAATTTCTTCACAAACTTTTAGGTGTCTCTTTTTTTCTATTTTATTAATTAGACCATCACCCTCCTGTCCCTCCACCCCCAGCGAGGTCTTTCTTATACTGAAAAAAACTTCAAGAGTTCATGATTTAACTCTCCAGATGCGAGAACAAAAGTTGAACTCACCCAGTAAAAGGAGTGTATAATAAAATAAGCAATAAATTTAACATTTATTTTATGTTAATAAAATATAAATATAAATTTAACATTTATTAAATTTAACATTTATTATTTATGGAGCACACACTTAAACTGGCTTACTATGTGAAGGCACTATTATAACCCTTTTAGATTTATTACCTCATTTTATCTTCCTAACAATCCTACAAAGCTATTACAATCCTCAAAGACATTATGATCCCCATTTTACAGATTAAGAAATGAGGCATGCAGAGGCAACAGCTGAGAAGTGAAGGGACCAGGACTCTGAAACAGGCTGTAATCTCCAGGTTTACCATGTGTAGTTCTCTGCTAGTCACCAATGATTCAATATCCCATTACCCAGAGCAAATTCAGTGGATTTGAAAAGTATTATTTTTAACTCATACTTACAAGGAATTTCCCTGTATCCAATCTCCAAAGCATGAAAATAATTCATAAATTCCCTAACTGGAATTTTGAAAGCTTCAAAGAGGCCCATGTCTTCAAAAAGTCTGTATGATACCTATAAGGAGAAAGACAAAGTTTTACAAAACATCCCTGGGTTTGTATTAGACACAAAAAGAAAAAAAAAAATTAAAACAAGTAACTCCTGGCCAGTAGAGACACTTATTGGGAACAATAAGTCAAGTAAGTATTGAAGAACTCTATGGGTCTAGCCCCTGTAGCCCCTGACCACAAGGGGTATTTGATCTGTTTTTAAAGGCGTGGACATTCAACCAAGAAAACCAACCAACCCAAACAACAGTATACACTACAGAAACATATCAAGGTACTCAACTGTATGTGCTATCATCTGCTAGAGAATCCTACTTATCAAATAGTTCATTGTATAGTGAATACTACAAGCACTAATAAATGAGGTAAAGCTTTAATTTGGACTAATTTTTATTAAAAAAAAAAAAAAAAAAAAAAGCTTCCCAGAGGATAAAGGATTCAGAATGGTTAACTTAGTGAAGGATAAGGGGAAAGAATTATGAGAGAGAGAAAAACGGTTACTTTGACTAAATATATAGAGAAAACTGATTTATTCTAATGCAGTATAAATAACAACATCTAAATTTTTTTCCTTGCTCGTCTTTCTCCTCCAAATATCTATTCTTCTTCCAATTGCATTCAAAGCTCTGGCAACCCAAATCCAGTGAATACCTATGCACGTAATCGGCATATCTGACATGCAATGATGGAGAAAAAACTGATAAAGGCACAGAAGAAGGTACTGGGGAGAGGAATGGTTATTCACATGGCAGAAGGGAGTGTGGCACCATTTCAAGTGGCCTTACTTCATGTCACAAAGGCACAGTGTTGTTATAACTCAGGAGACTTTAAGAATTATTCATCATTTTTATTATCTGCATCTCTTCTTAAAGTTGTCTTGAAATCTTCCCTCTCCATCTTTGGTATGCGGTTTCATAGCTAAGTTTCTACCTTTTGTTATTGACTTTAAATCTGTTTAAAATCAATAATATTCTTTTAATTATGTACTTAGTGTTTATCATATCTATCTATATGTATACATAGGCATATATACATATATAGAGAGAATGATAATGGAATTTCAATTTAAAATGAAACCGAAGGATATAAAACAAAAAAATCTCACACATATGTCCTTGGAAAAACAAAGCTCAAGGACAAAGAGACTGATTTCCCGTAAATGACTGACTTTTTAGAAAAGTGATAACACTGGAATTTTCTTAAATGATAGGGAGTTGATCAGGAGTTGCCTCATATCAACCTTGGGAAGATGTACTTATGGTTTCCAGAAGCATGAACACGGAACGATCCAGATTGGGCTGGTCTCCCAAAATAAGTTGACTTGAGCTTTGTTTGTATGACTGACTGCACTAGTTTTGTCTGCTTGGAGAATTTCAAACCTGGTCTCCATTTGCTTCTGATTTTAACAGACTCTAACTGAACTATCCCCTCTTTACATTCCCTGCCCGTAAATACAGCCTACCCCAAACCCTCAAAAGACTCACTGTAGCTTGCTATAGTTTGCACATCCTAAATTGCAGTTCCCCTGCTATTCCTGAATAAACTCATCTTTTTGACAATTTTGAGCTTGCCTCAGTTTACCTCTTTAGGCTGACAGAACTAAAAAGGAGAGTTATTCATTCAGCATACATCTACTGAGTGCCTACCATGTTCCAGATACTCTTCTGTGTATGAGGCATATATCCAGGTGAACAAAACAAAGACCTCTTCCTTCAGGGAGCTTATAGTTTAGCAGGGGAGGGCAGTAAATAACATACAATAAGTAAGGTATATACTATGAGAGAAGGTAGTAAGTAATATAGAAAAAGAAAAAAGGAAACAAGGGTGAGAGATTGGGAATATACGGAAGTTACAGAATTTGCTTTTTTTAAAGTATGGTGGTTAGAGTAGGTATATCCAGGTGACATATGAGCAAAGAACTGAAGGAGATGTAGACTGAGGTATATGGATATCTGAGAAAAGAGTTTTCCATACAGAGAAAAAGGACTGTGCAAAGGCCCTGAGGTATGCCTGCTGTACTTAAGAAACAGCAAGAAGGCCAGTGTGGCTAAAACAGAATGAATGAGGACAGTAGAATTTAAGTTAGTAATGGCAGAGTGGGATGGGGGGGTGGTGCAATCTTGGGGTTTGACAGCCAGACTGATCATTATAAGGCTTTTACTCTAAGTGAGGTAGGGAGCCACTGAAGAGATTAGAGCAGGGAAGTGACTTTATCTGACTTACTTTTTTTTTTTTTTAAGATTTTATTTATTTATTTGAAAGAGAGAGAAACAGAAAGGGAGCCTGAGTGGGGAGAGGGGCAGAGGAAGAGGGAGAAGCAGACGCCCTGCAGAGCATGGAGTCCAACACAGGGCTCCATCGCTGGACCTCGGGATCATGACCTGAGCCAAAGTCAGATGCTTAACCTACTGCGCCAGCCAGACGCCCCTATTTAATTTATGTTTTAAAAGGATCGCCAAAGCTGCTAGGTTGGAAACAGATTATATACTATGTACATCAACTTCTGTATGCTTTTCTTCATTCTGAATGGCAAGAACATTTAAGTTTTACCCTTTTTGTGTGTAACATACCATTCCCACATCTTCTCTTTAAAAATGCAACAGGGGTGCCTGGGGCAGTTGGTTAAGCATCTGACTCTTGATTTTGGCCAGGTAATGTGATCTCTGGGTTGTGAGACCAAGCCCAACATTGGGCTCATGCCAGGCATGGAGGCTGCTTACGATTCTCTCTTTCCCTCTCCCTCTCTCCCTCCTCCACAACTCCCCACCCCCACCTCCCCCTTTCCCGCTCACTCTCTCAAAAAAAAAAAAAAAGGCAATAGAAAGTGAAGTTTATGGTTTCTGTAATATTTCAAGCTAGTTTTTTGGGGGGGTATCTCCTCTTTACTACTGCTTTGGTCTATATTTGAATTCTTGTTTATAAATACCTAATGGATTTAATTATGCTTGTTACTTCAGTGACTTGTCCAAAACATGGCTGACATTATCAGAACCAGAATTCAAGCCAAGCCTGTTGGCTTCAGATTTTGTACTCTAAATTGCTTCAAATCCTACCACTAGTATCTGAAAAGCAATGTTGTTAGGATTGCAAACAGCTAAAGTTTCCTACTATTCTCTTAAACATATGAAAGATGAATGGAAAAATTAAGACAACAGGATATTTTCAAGTATGATTTTAAAATAGGAGAATTTTCATCAACATGCTGTTAAAAACCAACCACCAATAATTTAAACTGACAAATAAAGATACCATTAACCAGGTAAATATTGGCAACCGGAAAAAGTAAGCACTATTCTGAAATCTGAACCATGTCCTTTGAAATTTGTTAAAATAAACATGATAATCATCAAAAAGGCAGTCAGTATATTGAGACTGAAAAGTCATTTCCATTGCACATATGTCTCTTTAAAAATCTTTTGAAGTGAGACTTTTTCTGTGTAGTTTCAGCCAAAAGGTGATTTCTCGGAATGTTCAAGTTAATTCATTTCAGCTGTCCCAAAGTCTTACTAAGGTGAAAAAAATATGCCTTTCACACAGTGAAAATATCATGACTTTGTGCTTATAAACTCAAATCAAAGAGAAAACCTATAAAGTTCTACTCAGCAAGACAAATAAAAGTTCATTTTCTCAAAGTTCAATGTTTTGTAAGTTGGAAAGATAAATAGTGACATACTAAGGCTCATGTATTTCTTTTTTGGAAGGTGACTGGAAGAAAAACACATTAGTGAATTTTACTGCAATCTAATTGTTCATTATATCTAATCTTTCTATTGTGTACTCATATCCAGGACTCTTAGAAAACATTCTGTGGCACAGCTGGTCAAGTTTCACAAGCCCAGCCCCAGCTCTCAGAACTTCCAGAGGAGACAGGTAGGGAGGAATGGTATTTGCTACACTGTCCTTTCAGCTTAAAACCTGACTGCTACACTAACCACTTCTCCACGGGCTCAAGCTCTCTGTTCAGAGTGTTTGAAGACAGAATCAGTGGATGTGTTTTTTTTTGGCGGGGGAAGGAGGAGGGGCGCGCTCAGAAACAGCCGAAGGTAAATGAAGGCCAAAAGTATGGATTTCCAATATGGCTATGCCTGCATTCAAATCATGGGTCTGATATTTACTCTATGACTTTAGATGAATGGTATATGCTCTTTTAAGCCTCAATTTCCTCTTCTGAAAAGCAGAGATTATACAGACTATCTGCAACAGAGCTACAGAGAAGATCAAGTTGTAGGGTTTGGGGGAGTCTGTGACATACGATCAGATATAAAGTAATGTAAAGTTGGGGTGCCTGAGTGGCTCAGTTGTTAAGCGTCTGTCTTCGGCTCAGGTCATGATCCCAGGGTCCTGGGATCGAGCCCCGCATCGGGCTCCCTGCTCAGCGGGAAGCCTGCTTCTCCCTCTCCCCCTCCCCCTGCTTGTGTTCCCTCTCTTGCTGTGTCTCTCTCTGTCAAATAAATAAAATCTTTAAAAATAAATAAATAAATAAAAATAAAAAAATAAAACAATGTAAAATTTTTCTCTTCCTATGAACCACACTCAGCAGTGAAGGAGAAAGAAGGCTTCCCGGCCCTCTGCCACCACTTTTTGGGGTACCATTAAGGAATATTTCCAGGTAAAATTACTCCCTCAGAGACACAGTCTGTAAGGGGCTTCAGAAAGTGAGATACAAAACCTTGCAGGAGGAGCCCTGAGGTATGAGGCTAAGGTGGACTGGATAAAAATAGCTGTCCTTACACCTGTCTTCAAGATCACCTCGGGGCCCTGGGTGGCACAGTCGGTTAAAGTGTCCAACTCTTTGTGGTGGCTCAGGTTCTAATCTCAAGGTTGAGAGACCGAGCCCCACATCCAGCTCTGTGCTCAGCGTAGACTCTGCTTGAGTTTCTCTCTCCCGCTCCCTCTGCCCCTGCCCCCCACCCCCATGCTCACTCACCCTCTCTAAAATAAGTAAGTCTTTAAAAAAAAATATTTAATAAGATCACCTAGCATAAAAGATGTTGCTTAGCACCAAGGAGAAGAAGAAAGAAGAAAAATGGGATTGTTAACTCCTAGTAAAAGTGCAAGGGCTGTCACCCCAGTTCTCGAGGTGTTCATGGTCAGAAGAGAGTCTAGCAGAGGCAACTACGTGTTACACAGACTTTGTAATTATTTTGAGCTTCATAATCCATCAGTCATTTTAGCAAACTTCTTTTGTAGGTAGCAAGTTGAACTGTCATTATTTTGAGCCATATCTAATTTCCCTACTCGCCCCTTTAAGGCAGAGGGACATTCTTTCCTTCTTGAAGACTAGACTAGTACTTTGTGTTTGTACAACTGAGAAACAGAGGAAAAGGCCCCTCTATCTTCTTGCTTCAGACCTTCATGGATCAGGAATCCTCACCTTGAACCCTACATTCAGATACTTGTTGAGACGTCTGAAGAAAGCCCGTCGCTGATGCACGGAGTAGAAATCAGTATAACATATCATTTCTCTTCTAGTGTTTCCCAGATAAGTGTTAGTGGCTCCAGTAAATCTGGGTCTTGAATTCTCACCTAAGTCTTATGTTAGCTTGGTGGTCTTTAGCATCTCTACAGTGCTATTCCATCTATGAAAACACCCCTGAAACATTTTTATTTTTATTTATTTATTTATTTTTAAAGATTTTATTTATTTATTTGAGAGAGAGAATGAGATAGAGAGAGCATGAGGGGGGGAGGGTCAGAGGGAGAAGCAGACTCCCTGCCGAGCAGGGAGCCCGATGCGGGACTCGATCCCGGGACTCCAGGATCATGACCTGAGCCGAAGGCAGTCGCTTAACCAACTGAGCCACCCAGGCGCCCTGAAACATTTTTAAATAAGCTGATAAATATTACTGCATTATCCCCCTTGAGTGTGTATTCTGATAGGTGTTTGATAATAGAGCAAATACATTTTTGGATTTGTAGAGCAATTTTGTATTGAGAATAATATGTTCAAAAATCTTAATTTCTGTGCTTTCTTTCTCCCTCAGGGAAACATTTTCTTTTAAGTGTGGGAAGCCTTGAAAGTAGTCTAGCTTAAGGAAAAAAAATAAAGTCTTATTAAGTAGCAATAGTTCATATTCTGTATTTCTTGTGATACATAAAGGTATTTTCTGCATTAAAACACAGAGAATTCTATTTGATATGTTTCTCACGGCAATGGAAGGAAATGTATTTCTGCACAATATCTTACTTTTGATAAGACCTAAGCGCCATGATATTCAAAAGTTTTAAAGGGGCCTGGGTGGCTCAGCTGGTTAAGTGTCTGACTCTTGATTTTGGCTCAGGTCATGATCTCAGGGTCATGAGATGGAGCTCCACGCCAGGCTCTGAGCTGGTTGTGTAGCCTGCCCAAAATTCTCTGCCTCTCCCACTAGCACCCCCACCCCAAAAAAAAGCTTTAAAAAAGAGTCATTGGAAAAAATTACAAACAATAAATTACTGTTAATAATTAGGCAACTTTCTTCCTTTGAGGGCTTATATCAGCTTTTCTTTTGCTGAATTCTATAAATTTCAGATGTATTTCTCCATCTTGCTTGTGTATCCCTGTTCTCTTCCACTTTATCTTTAAAACTACATATTTTAATTGATCAGTATTCCACTCACTTCAAGGTCCTATTTCTTTTGTTAACCCACCACCACGGAATCTACAGAATGTTGGGTACTAACATTTCCTTTCTCCACCCAGTGCCTACCACCAGTGTCAAGCACGGACACAGCTTTAACCAACCAAGGAATTTTTTTTTGCTACATTTAAAGTCATATGTATGGGGGCGCCTGGGTGGCTCAGTTGTTAAGCATCTGCCTTCGGCTCAGGTCATGATTCCAGGGTCCTGGGATTCAGCCCCACATAGGGCTCCTGGCTCAGCGGGGAGCCTGCTTCTCCTTCTCCCTCTGCCTCTCTCCCTGCTCATGCTCTCTCTTTCTGTATCTCTGTGTCTCAAATGAATAAATAAAATCTTAAAAAAAAAAAAAAAAGTCTTACGTATGAATGCATTTCTTACCTGACTAAGGATACGGCCACATTTTCTTCCTATTTTTTCCACCAAATCAAAAATTGGAAAATTCCAAGTATTTAGCTGCTCCATAATTGAGTCCAAGTTATCCATGACAAGAGGTTCAGGAGCAAGAATTGGCTTGTCCTATAATGAAGATGAAAATATTTTAAGAATACGCAGTTTTTCTACAAAGCAATTTGTGCTTTGGTAAGTTCAGCTCAACAACTGAGTTTATAAAAATAAATGACTTAAAACTTCAAGGTAAATGAGTGATCTTAAAAAAAAATCAGGATGAATAAGACATTGATCTACACGTTAGGAGAAAAGGTCCTAATGCTATTTCATATCATGAATTTTGCATATTAGGTGCCTGTCTATTTTTGGTTCATATATGCTACAGAAAAAAAATGGATGTTTCTTTTATAAGTTAATGTAACTGCTTTTCCCCTGTTGTGAGGTTCTTAAATAAAGATTCAAAGACTTCAGAACACATTGAAATCATATGTAAATTTATCTCTTTATATGTTTATGTAAATTTTTCTGGGAGGGTTCCTGGCTTATATTGGACTCTCAAAAGAAACCCATGAGTGGGGAGGAGTTAATCACTCCCTACTCTACTTGGCCAAATATATATTATTGCTTCAAAATCAGCATTGATCCTATGGGATGATAATTGCCACATTTTTCATAGATTTTAATTTAGTTCATGTGATGTATGGTTTCCAAAGAAACATGCACCATGTTAATGTAAAGACATTTTATAATTGGTCCCAAATGAGGACATTCTTAAGAGTATCTTTACCAAAAAAATGAATAAAAAATAAAGATAATGAGGACTAGGAAACATAAATTACTTTATCTGGAAATCTCTTTAAAAGTATAAATGGTAAATCAGATAAAAGAAAAATGATACTAGCAGCAATTGAGAATTACATGATAGCCAACTATTTTTTAAATTATTTTTTTATTATTATGTTCAATTAGCTAGCATATAATACATCATTAGTTTTTGATGTAGTGTTTCTATTTGCTGCCTCCCTGAAATTAACCTGACTCAAATACATGCTTTTATCCTCTTTAAACGGATCTCTATAAGCTCACAAAGTCCTCATTAAAGGCTATTTTAACGGGTAGTATGTCAGTATAAACCTAGTTTAATATAATAAGGAAAATAAATATTGGCACACTTTCTAAATGAAAGAGGTGCTAGAGAAAAAAGAAAAAAAACAGCAGAAGCCCTAAGACAACTAACATATTTTATTTTTATTGATATTTATAAAATATTGCTTCACTGAATGAAATAATTTTCCCTATGCATACCTACACTTTTAGATTCTAGGATTAAGAAGTATCTGTAATCACTTATGGAGATGAATACTTGCATTCTTAATCACTAAATCAGAGAATCATGAAGAGATCAATAAAACTTGGATAAGGAAAAATTATACTGATACATAGGGATATGGCTATAAGGCATGTGTGATCCAAGAGAGACACATCTGTAAATCTAATGATTCAGGGATCTATTTGTAAGTCAATTTCTGTCACAGAGGGCAATTTCTCAAGTAAAGGAATGAGCGAAGTGATATGGAGCTACCAGGAATATCATGGCCTCAGGCGTGTAGGGGCCACAACCAGAAGCTTTCCTTAGAGGCTCCCTCAGGCACTCAGTCTCATCTTCGTTCTGTACAATATCACTGCTATCACTGTTGTTGTTGGTTTCATAATCAGAGGTAACTTGAGTAGTGTCATCTGCAATGGAAAGAGAACAGATGATGAAACTTGCAAATGGAAACAGGGGTCTCAGTTGAGTGAATATTCCTAAAATGCATATGGCATATACCGTGCTTAGGGACATACTGCTTTCATGAGCTTACACATCAAGAATGCAAGATCATAAAATGGGAAAAAAATACTTTTTTTTAAGATTTTTTTTTACTTATTTGAGAGAGAGAGAACAAGCAGGGAGAGGGACACAGGGAAAGGGAGAAGCAGGTTCCCTGCTCCCCTGATCGACATGGGGCTTGATCCAGGAACTCCGTGATCATGACCTTAGCCGAAGGCAGATGCTCAACTGACTGAGCTACCCAGGCACCCAGAAAAAGTAGACATTTTTTCACCCAATGAAATAGATAGGATTATGATCTGTGATTTATATGACATTCAATAATTCCTCAGTAATAATGCTTAGATCAGCAGCAGTTTATACTTTTTAAAAACCCTGTAACTTTGTATTTCTTCTTCCTTTATGCATCTCCCAACACACTAAACCACTGAGTAGCTAAGTCAAGAATGGGCACATGGGGAGGAGAAGTTGAGCTGACACCCAAGGACTAAGTGGTCTGTAGGACATGGCATAATAGCATGTGCTTAAGGGCCTGGGGGATCTCACGTATCCAATCTTGATCCCTCGGAATCTGTGGCTTGCTTTCTTACCTGCCTCTTCCATCGTCTCCCATTTCAGTCAGCACTAAACCATGCGAACTAAAGGCCCAATCAAGCACTATCAAGTGTCTGTAGAACATGCTTCTGGAGCAAAGACCTCAAAAGAAGCTTCTCATGGCTGAGTAAGGGCCTGAATAGTTTACCAAGTGAGTGCCATGTGTTGGATGGCACAAAAGTGCTTCATTTGAGCAAACCTATTTAAACCTACACAATCCTACAAGGCAGGTATTATTGCACATCACTGCATTACTCATGTCCTCACATGCAGAAAGGAAACTGGCGCACAGAAAGGATAAGTAAATTGTTGAAATTTTGCCACATGAATTTGAATTCATGAAATCTGATCCTAGTTCCTATATTCTTTACTGTTGATAAAGTCTAGCTTTTTTTTTTCCCCCTGTATGGTTATTGCTAAGATTCCTATGCAATCTTTGCCTTCCCCTAAGTCATAAACCTATCTTCTTTCAGAAGCCTACTGTTTTAGCTTTTACATTTAGGTCTATGCTACATCACAGAATGATGTTTCATACGGTGTGGAGTAAGGGGTGAGATTCATTTTTTCCAACCCTACTGGAGTTGAAAATTCAGAGTAGAGGTGGGTCTAATTTGGGGCTTTCCATTCTATTCCATTGGTCTATCTGCTGATCCTCAAGCCTGCACCACACTATCTTGATTACTGCAGTTTAACTCTTAAAGTCAGGTAATGTCTTTCCTCTAACTTTGTTCTCCTTTCTCAGTTGCTTTGGATGTTCTATGACTGTTGTATGTCCTCATACATTGAGTATCTAATTTTTCTTAAGTTGCTAGTGAATAATGGCTTTTGTTATGTAGCCTATTGCCATCAGGAGTATCTTGTAGGACTTTTCCAAGGACTCCTCTTTCTTCGATCTTTCTCATGCAATCTTTCTCATGTAAGAATTAGACACAGTATGAAAATGTAATTGACAAGTTTCAAACCCAGAATTTGTAGGAAAAAATGAAGAACACTCAAAGGTCATAGCTCTATGTGAGGCCACAATGGTGATAAAGAAATACTCCCCATATTGTATCAGACTCAGTAGAGTCAAAGAAGATCAGGAACATAAAGAATGGAATATTCTGAGTCTTCAGAATGCTAAAATATCAGAGAGAACTCTCCTTTTGATTTTTCCTTGCCTATGTCTCTTGACCTTTGTACATTGCCACAGCACACCATTCTCATAGGCAAATAATCAATATTTATTGAGTATGTATCAATAAATGCTGAAGTAGATAATTAAGAATCATTCTTACATAGTGTTATCACTCTAAAGTCTGTAGTTCAGAGAAGCCAGGTTTTTCTACCTTGTGAACTTTCAGCACTAACAAAATGAAGTCCCTAGAGTTGCATCAATAAAAATAAAATACTAATTATCATAGTAATAGCAGCAAACATGAACTATTGACAGTGACCCAGATACTAGAAGTGCTTTATGTGATTTTTAAAAATTGAAGTATAGTTGACGTACATTAGTTTCAGGTGTACAACATAGTGATTCAACAATTATATATATTATGCAATGATTCCCATAAGGGTAGTTAACATACAAAGTTATTACAATATTATTGACTATATTCCCTATGCTCTTCCTTTCATCCCCATGACCTATTTATTTTATAACTGTAAGCCTGTCCCTTTTAATTCCCTTCACCTATTTTGCCCATTCTCTTCCTCCCCTCCCTTCTGGCAACTGCCTTTGTTACAAGTTGTTTCTGTTTATTTCTTTAGCCTCCACATATAAATGAAATCACAGGGTATTCCTCTATCTCTGTCTGACTTATATCACTCAGCATAATACCCTCTAGGTCCAACCATGTTGTCGCAAATGGCAAGATCTCATTCTTTTTGATGTCTGAGTAGTATTCCATCGTGTATTAGGCGTCTTCCAAATCTTGGGTCTAGTAAATAATGCTGCCGTAAACATAGAAGCGCATCTCTCTTTCCGAATTAGTGTTTTTGTTACATGTTTTAAGTCATTTAATTCCTACAACAATCCTGTTTGGGAGGTACTATTATTATCCCCATCTACAAATGCAGGAACAGAGGCACAGAGATTACAGATTAGTAGGTAGCCCGATAAGGATAAAACCAGGCTCCAACACCTGTGTTCTTAACCTCTCCATTATAGTGCCTCAAGAAAAAACATTTTTATATGCTTATAGTGATCTAAGCAGGGTATTTTCTCAGTCTGCAAGGGAGACCTTCAGAGAGTATCCCAAAATGGATGACCCTCCAGTGTCCAAGATAAAGTGACATTTCTATATAGTTTTATATATTATATAAAATGACATCTAATTTAAAAATACATATGTATTTGCGTATAGGTATTTAAAACCATTTTGGACAGCTTTGCATCAAAATCGTACCCATGGTGAAGTCTTAGGTAGTAGGATTAGGGATGACTTTACTTTCCTTCATTGTCTTTTTACATTTGTCATCTAAAAAATCAGAAGCATATGTTACCTTTTTGATTGGGGGCGGGGAAAGTAAAGTGATTTCCATTTTGAGGAACAGAACCCAAAGAATTACCCGTTCTGCTTGGTGTCCGAATGGCTGCACTGCTTCCCTCCAGGGGCCCATCAGCAGGATTCCCTTGAGGATATGGTCTGCCACAGCTGAGAAATATTGGAAGAGCTGTAAGTATATTCTCTCTTTTCAAAAAATCATAGGCACACACCATCTATGTACACATGAAGATAGATAATAATCAAACGTTTCCACCTTCCACTTATTTGATAAGAAAAAAATTCATTTTGCTTTATACATAGATGCTGATAGACTGTTTTCTTTTTGGTGAGAGTGTAATCAATATAAAGGATCAGAAGCTTCACTCAACGCTCATCCTCCTCCACAGTCTAGGCCACATATGAAACCACAGGCCAAATTTTGTTACATTATTTAGAGAATCCCGGGATAACCTGCTACCTGCTCATAGTGGCGATTTTGGAGATGCCGAGGCATATTTAGTCAAAAATATCTTCCCCAATGCACTCCCTGTCAACCTGCCTAAAAGCCTCATTATTAGATTTATTTCCATGGGTTAAGACATTTTATGTGCAAAGAGCCCTTTAAGATCGCATATGTGGAAATAGAATGACAGCATATTAATTTTCTTTTTTGCCACAAAATAAAAATTAATTCCTTTTTCAAGACTGATCAGTCACCTGCTAAGGCCCAAAGGAAATGAACAAAGTAGAGGTACACTGTGACAGAGAGTGAACGTAAAATTGACTGCACAGAATGTTAGTTGAGAAAAACAGGCCAAGGGGGTATACTGTGAGTAATCTAGAAAAATGAACATACTGGAGGGTCCTAGCTCTTTAACAGAGGACATCAGAGGAGGTAGGGTACTTCTGTTCTCTCAACAGCTTTGACTGCTTTATAAATTAAAAAGCAACCCCACAAATGGCCTGGCGAGTTTCTTCTCTCACTTATCTTGTTCAGAACTCCATGGTTAGATTTTAATTCTGGCTCTTGCTTCTGGGTTCTTTTCTTCTGCCTAATATTACAAAGGGTCTCAGAGGGTTTTTGTTTGTTATTTAGCCACAGAGTACTCACTCTAAAAGGAAAAGAAATGAAATCGTTTATAATTTATTAAACGTCTCATCACTTTTATTTTCCCTCACTTGTGCTTATATATGTGTTGTAGAGATAAGCATCTGCCAGTTAGAGAATATTTTCATCCTGAGTAAATTTATTTTCAAGCCTTAAACATAAGTGGAGAAGCATCCCATGCAAAATATTTCTAATTATGAAATCCCATCACTTTGATTTAGGGAATCGAAAGAAAATGACAGGACCAAAGGAAAAAGCAAGCAGATACAAATGATGGGCTTACATTCTTGGGTGACACTTGGTAGATGGAGGGTTTATTAGTTTTAAGAATTTTCATTGCAAGATAATACTTAAAAGGAACACTTAAATTAGTAGTTCAATTATACTACCTCTTATGCCAAAAAAACAGCTTGTTGCATAGACATTACAGAAGCCAGAAGACTGGGACTCAAAGCCAAACCCTTCGAGTTCAGCAGGGGAAACCACAATAATTAGTCGTGTGTTTCTGGAGCTCTCTGTGCCTACATGGGTGGCTGCCTTGAAGGCAATAATAGAACGTGGTTTGAATTACAGATTTATAAAGCCCAAACAAATAAAAGACACACTACTGGATTTATAAACATTACTGAACAAGTAGGCAGTGAAATTCTCTTATTTTTCTCCAAAATCTCTTTTATAAAAATCCCATTACATTCTTCCTTCTAAGAGTACAAAAAATAGACTGTGTGGAGGAAAGCTGTGGGAGTGGTAGAGCTTTTCGGAACATCTCTGCTTTCTTTAGGCGACTTATTTCCCACAAGTTTGGAACCCACGGTGGGAGAGTCTCCCTAGAAATGCTGGAAGCCGATGTGCTTGATGTCGATTACTCCACTGAGCTTCATCTTGGCTTGGGATGCATACCACAAAAACATGTTTCCTAAGGATGTTCCACCACACACTTGCTCCATGGGCAATTACTGTGTGTTAACCTAAAAAAATTGGTTTTGTGGTCAGATAAATTCAGAAAATGCTACCTGAGACAAAAATCTAGAGGTTTTCTTTTGCAGGACTTCTCAGAGCTTTTAATAAAGCGATGTGTGTTATGAATCACTGATCTCAGGGCCCCTGGGTGGCTCAGTTGGTTAAGCGACTGCCTTTGGCTCAGGTCATGATCCTGGAGTCCCAGGATCGAGTCCCGCATCGGGCTTCCTGCTCAGCAGGGAGTCTGCTTCTCCCTCTGACCCTCCTCCCTCTCATATGCTCTCTCTCTCATTCTCATTCTCTCAAATAAAGAAAATCTTTAAAAAAAAAAACAAAAACAAAAAAACCCCCAAAAAACAGAAATGAATCACTGATCTCAGATCATGCTTGTGTGTGGGGGAGGGGAAAGATGGGATTAATATTCCACAGAAATTATTTTATTAAAACAGCCCTCATAGAGAGGGTAACAGGATAACTTTGGGATGGTAAAATAACTTTTTAGTCTGGCCCTGGACAAATAAACTAACAAAAATGATTTTCCCTTTTAAAGTATTTGTAAAGAGAAAACAAGTAAAAATAAAGATTAGAAAAAGAAAGAGTGTTCATTTAGAGTTTATGACTAAGTGATTTGAAGATGGTATCTGTGAAGCTTAAAACGGAATATAATAATCAAATCTAGCTCTGTGAACTGGTGCTGCATGTAACTCATTTACTCAAATGGTTATCCTCATTAACCTTAGCCAAGAGACAGAATTTTGTTCAAGGCACTCTCATGACTACACTTAGGGTAAAAACACTTAACTCTTCTAGTTAAAAGAATACTGTAATGCTTTAAAATCAACTCTTCAAGATGAAGCTATTACTAGAGAACAACAATATGGTAATCAGTTAAGAAGAGGGATTTCCTTCTTTGTGACAATGTTGGCAAAATAACTACTCCTGCGATGCGACGCCTTTTTTTCTTATCCTCTGTGAAAAGAAATCACTTCCTATTTCTAATTCTATTTAGAAGTGATAGACCAGTACAAGCTAATTGTTTAATTGCCTTCAGAGACCCATTTCAGTCTAACCATAGTGTGCCATGTATTATCTGAACATTTTTGTTTTATTTATGTATTTACTTATTTAAGATTTTTATTTTTTTTAAAGATTTTTTATTTATTTATTTGACAGAGAGAGACACAGCGAGAGAGGGAACACAAGCAGGGGGAGTGGGAGAGGGAGAAGCAGGCTTCCCGCTGAGCAGGGAGCCCGATGTGGGGCTCGATTCCAGGACCCCGGGATCATGATCTGAGCCGAAGGCAGATGCTTAACCATCTGAGCCACCCAGGCACCCCTAAGATTTTTATTTTTAAGTAATCTCTACACCCAACGTGGGGCTCGAACTCACAACCCCGAGATCAAGAGTTGCATGCTCTTCTGACTGAGCCAGCCAGGTGCCCCTATTTGCACATTTTTAAAGTGGGGATTGCAAACTTAAAATATCCTTAAAATGGATATAAAATCCTCCCTGAAGAGCAAGTAAAATATATTCCAACAGAATATGTTAAATTACTTGATATGATTTTTAATTATATGCTTTATGCATTCTCCATTAGTAAGCAGAGGAAATATACAACTACGTGTTTTTCTATCATCTCCAAAGGTTAGCTTTATGGGCTCCATGGACTCTAAGCTTTTTATTAACAGGAAACCATGGAAAAAGCAAGTTTCTACTCAAGACAAATCATATTATCCTATACTTACTTTCCTGTCAACTTCTTTGGCAAACCTACCTGTACAGAACTGTGCGGACTGGTGGTGAGTGTTCCTAAGAGGAACACTAATCATAGTTTTCGGACGGGTTAAATACCAGTTAACAATGTAAAATCCTTACCTGCTACATATAACAGGTGGAGGGAGGAGCTGAGGAGACAGGTCAGGGGCACTCTGAGTATAAGTTAATGCCCTGTGAGAACCTAGGCCTTGTCTGGCAGTCGTGTTGGCAGATTCTGGAAACCGCACTGCAGAAATTTTGCTGACTGGGCTGTTGGCAGGAGTCCCTTGGGGGGGTGAGGAACAGGGCGATGCAAGAGGTGAAATTTTAGCTAGGGCACCTAGAAAGAAAAAGAGTTTTTAAATCACTAAGTCAAATTTTTTTTTCAAAATCAAGATTGCAACTCTTAAACTTCACCTTGGACCCCCATTTACTCCATCAGGACCACATGAGTACTCAGGCTGGGTGGGGAGCTGACCCTTTCTGCCCCCATCTGGAGACAAGGTGTACAGTGGGGGGTGTCTCCACGGCATGAAAGGCGAAGGATGAATCATCATAAAAAAATCAGTGGCAACGTTGGCAAATCCAGTTGAAGCCTTGGTGTCCTGGAGTAACTTCAGGACAGAAGGATATTATTTTCTCCTCCCATTTTTGTTTCTTCTGGTCATTCTGACATAATGATAATAATTAAAATTTCCTCGTGTGCTTGCCTTCTCCTAGGTTGTGAAATTTTTGGCAGTCACAGGATCTGCTATTGTTTTAAACATTAACTTATCTTAGCCGAGTTTGGCAGGTATCCAATAATTAAAATATATAAAGAAGATAGATTTGTGAGAGGCAATTACCTTGAGTAACCATCAACATTTTCGGTGAAACTACCTTATTTGTGTGAAACAGGGCTCTGATCAGAGTCATTTCTGAAGAAAACATTTAAAAATGGAAGACAATCCGCTTCAGATTAAACAATAGGCCTCAAGCCTAAATTTTAAGTGTTGGTATCTGTGCTAAACCGTGTTTACTCTTGATTGTGAAAATTTTACAGAAAACTGGCTTAGATTTCAAAGTGCTGATACTCGAGTACAAGGAAGAGATCTTTTGAAGTTCCGCTCTCCCAAACACAGAGAAGGCAGCCCGCACTTAAAACTGAAGAGAGCTCTATCTTCTGAACAGCCATCTGCTTACTGGTTTTCAGCATTGTAGGGCCCAACAAACTACTGTAAGGCAAATGAAATGAAATCATTCATTGTTTTCTATTTCTCACCACGTGGGGGGAAAATGCATAGCCGGCAGCTCTCCCATCATCAGATAATATGTGTGGGGAACTGGCAGCTGGCTGAGTTTGCTTCCAACCTCCAGTTCTCTCAGAAGTTTTATTTGTTACACCCAAAGATTTTCTGGTCCACTGAAAGGAATATTAAGCTTGCTGAAGGGCTTTTGTAATTTTTACGTTTCTTGCTGGCACCGTTCTTTCTTTTGTTTTGTTGTACCAGATGAGAAATCCTGCTCTTCCTTTGATAAGTCTGGAGGTTGGCAGCCCTCCTGTTCCTTTGCTCAATATTTGTATTGTTGATTCCCGATGGAAAGATCAATCCCTTGCCTTCATCCGTAAATGAAACTACTCAGACGCAGAGAGGTAAAGAACCTTCCCAGGGTCACAGTGCTAATAAGTAGGAGAATATGGAGTGAGCCCAGCTGTTCTTAATGAAAGTGGTTTTAGCCCATACTGCTCTCAGAGACTGTCCAAGGAGGAAGAAAAATCTATCATCTGCTAGGCGGCATTCGCATTGCACTTTATAATGGCACTACTAATGGTTTTCATTTTGATTTCTATTTCTATTGAAAAGATTTAGCTGTTTTACCAAAGATACTGACAAACCTGCACTTGTACATAATGTCCTAAACCAAAAAAAAACCCCAAAAAACAAAAAACAACTCAAAAAACAAAACAAAAACAACCCCCACTAAATTCTTAACTCAGCGTTTCCCAAAGAACCTATCACTGTGCGCAACAAAGTGGGTTACAGGAGCCCTGCGAAGTGCTAATGGTTATAATTTTTTTTGAATATTTTATTTGGAAGCTTCAGAATGCATTCAATTTTTAATATGATCTCTAATATTTTATAATTAGATTTCATTGTAATTTTACAAAAGGAAGGAAATAAAATTTTCATCAAGCTCTAAATCCCTTCCCATTTCTCCACTGCCCAGTAACATTATTGTATTCACACATATTATTTTACAAATAACACATCAGGCTCTGATGGAAAAAGGTAGGAAAGGGCTAGTCTAATTCAGACTATTTGTTAGATTATGGCCAATTGAGTCTTCAGATAATCTTAGGAAAGCAGTGTCAACATTAAGGAATGGGCTGAGGGTGCAACGTTGTATAAAGAAAGTATCTGCACAGAGTAATGATCTATTTGTTCAACAAATATTGATTGTGTGCCCCCTTCCAGAGACTAAGGATACTATGGTGACAATAACACATTCCCTGCTGTCATGGAGCTTCCATTCTCTTGGAGGAGTTAGAAACTTAAAAAAGAGGTGGAAGAGGAGGAAAAGGAAGGAAAAAGAGAAAGAAGGAGGAGAAGGAAGGATAAAAGGAAAAGATATACAATGGACTATTACTCAGGCATCAGAAAGGATTAATACCTACCATTTGCATCCACATGGATGGAACTGGAAGGTATTATGCTAAGTGAAATAAGTCAGTCAGAGAAAGACAATCATCATATGGTTTCACTCATATGAGGAATATAAGAAACAGCACAGAGGATCATAGGGGAAGGGAGGGAAAACTGAATGGGAAGAAATCAGAGAGGGAGCCGAACCATGAGAGACTCTGGACTCCAGGAAACAAACTGAGGGTTGTGGAAGGGGAGGTGGGTGGGGGGATGGGGTAGCTGGGTGATGGGCATTAAAGAGGGCACGTGATGTGATGAGCACTGGGTGTTATACACAACTGATGAATTACTGAACTCTACATCTGAAACTAATGATGTACTACTACGATATGTTGGCTAATTGAATTTAAATAAAAAAAAGAAAAGAAACCCAGGTATTTATAAGTTTCTAAAGAAAAATACTGTAGAGAATATAGAACAGAGAACAGAAATGCTCTAGGGGTAAAATTTGAACAGAGGCTTGGTGAAATAAGACATTTAGACAAGTATTGGGGGAAGCATGTTCCAGAAAGAAGGACCCACCTGGAGGGTGTCAGAGGGTTAATCGGGAGGTCAGTGTGGGTGCAGTTTAGCGAAGGGGAAAGAGGGGCAGGGAACGTGGCCAGAGAAGCTGCTGGACAAGGCTGTAGAGGGCTGAGAGGCCAAGGCAAGACTTTAATTGTTGTTTATTTTGAAAAAGAGACTTCTGATAGGCATTGCTTCAGGCAATTCTTTAATTATTTTGATAGTTAATTGTGAATTTTTGAAAGTCTTCTACCACTTTTTTTTTTAATAGATCAAAGCCTATGGGAACAGTCTCTATATCTGTCTTAACACAACATATTTTCTAAAGGCAATTTATGAGAGAAGTGATTTTTTTCGTTGCTAATTCTTCGTAGCTGCCAGCTGATAGTCTCAGAGAAATGCAATTCACTCTTAAATATGAATTTAAAAATCCCCTCAATGATTAGAGTTCTTGGAACTCATGGATTAACTAAATTTAAACAAATAGCAGGCCTTAAGACTCCAAACTTACTGCCTGGGATGAAATTTAAAATAAACCTTGTAACAGAGGAAAAGCACTTTGCTTCTGTAGTACTGTTAGTCTACATACTTTGAACACTTTTAACAAGCATGAGTCTTGGCAACAACTATGAAAAGAGGAATATTTGCTCTCAGTCACCAAGATGGCAACATAGGATGTGCCCGACTTAGCTTTCCCTCATAAGAGCAACGAACAACTACTCAAGAACAAGACACCACTGAGAGAGTCCTGGAACATGGGGGTGAGGCTGAAGCATGCCCCTGCACCACAGAGACCAAGACAGGGTAAAGAGAAGAGACCACAAGTTGACCACACTGCCACACCCCCAGCCAGCACAACACTGCGTGGAGAAGTCTCCCCTGAGCCTCTGAGGATACCCAAGAGGATAACAAGCACCCCCCCCAAAAAATTGTGGGTTGCTTTGTAGGAGTCCCTATTCTGATCTACACCATGGGGATTACAGGGGCATCTGTGAGGTTCCACCACTGGGAATCTGACAGTGATGGATAAAGGGGTAGGGGTTTGCAACAACCAGGACATAGATCTTGGCAGACCAAGTTCATACCTGCAGTGCCCAAATAGTAATCTCAACCAGCAGCGCTGCTCATCTGCAGAACCAAGTTGGAGGCACACACTGATCAGTGAACTTGGTGGGTACAGATATGTCTGATTCAGATTCTTAAGCAAGGAGTTTTGTCAGCCCTATAGCCCAGTATGCTCATACCCAGGCAAGGAGGTAAATCATAGCCTCACCCACTGTGGAGAGTGTCTCCCAGGTCCATCTGACCAAAAGGATTGGTGACAATTCCCAGAAGCTGTGAGGTCCAGCGGTCCTTGAGCCAAGAAGGGGGAGGGCAGCGTGGAACAGCCAGAACAAAGCCAGTATAGGGTGTGGAGTGTCCCCATCCTATGTACTGGCAGGGGGATTAATTCAGAGTTAAGGCTGAGGGTAGCTCCTAGCCCCTGTCTACCTGAGAACCTGCTTGGGAAACAGAAAGTAGCTGGAGTGACCCCTCCCCCTCCTGCCCAGCAGGGAGCTGAGACATAGCCCCACCCACAGCAGAGTGTCTTTTAGCCCCAGCTGACCAACTCCTGGAAGCTGTGTGGTCTGCACTAGAACTGAAAGATGGGCCGGTGATGGCTTTCAGAACAAAGGCCTGTTTGGTAAAGGAGCTTGGGGTGTGGGGCAGCTTAAGTTAAGACAACAAACAACCAGCTTTGTTGGCTTTAGAGCTGCTTCTCCTGCTGTGCCCAGGCAGGGAATCTAACTTGTAGCCCCACTCATTACCGATACAACCTATAGCCTGTCTGACCAGGGAACCTAACCAGAGCACCTGGGAAGCTGCATAACCCATCGATGGCCTTATGTACAATGGCACTTGAACAGAGAGCACAGCCTGTGGGTTCTCCCATCTTCAGAGCAAAGCTGATGGCCTCATGGAACTAGAGAATTCAATGCACAATCCAGCCTGATTCAGGTCCCCACACAACAAGCTGCACAGCTCTTGGGTCCCTGCCAGGGCAGGGAAACTGATTCATAACCCTGCTATTACTGAATACAGTACCAGTCCTGACCATCTGGTAAGCCTGACCAGAGAATCAAGGCACTGCAGAGCCCAACCTACAGTTTCAGGTGGGTAGGGAACCAAGCCAGCAGCCCCGTCCAACTGTTCTTAGCCAGTGGCACACCCCCTGACTCCCAACCTTAGAGCTTGAACATTTGCCTCACCCAAAAATAGACGCAAGGGTAGGCCCTACCTGCCTAAGGACATTATCAGGAGGCATGCCTAGAAACAAACTGAGCTGACTGGTGAAGAACTGTCTCTGCAAAGTCTGGAAAAGAAACCTGATCACTCAAATGCGTAGACACCAACATAACATATCAAAGATCACAAAAAATCAGGTGAATATGACACCACTAACAGGAACAACACAACTACAGAACGACCAGAAAGCAATGAACAAAATGGCAATAGTAAGTCCCTACCCTATCTATATCAATAAATGCTTTAAATGTAAACGATTAAAATCTCCAATTAAAAGACACAGAATGGCTGAGTGGATAAAAAAAGAAGATCCAACAACATGTTGTCTTAAAGAGACTCACTTTAGCCTTAAAGACGCAATAGACTGAAAGGGAAGAAAAAAGACATTTCAAGGAAATGTTAACCCCCAAAAAACCAGGAGTAGCAATACTTATATCAGACAAAATAGACTTTAACTAAAAATGGTAAAAAGAACAAAGAATATCTATAATGAGAAAAGGGTCACTGCAGCAAGAAGATATAACAATTATAAATATTTATGCACTCAACATTGGAGCATCTAAATACATAAAGCAAAAACTAACAGAGCTATAAGAAGAAATAAAATGTAATACAGTAATAGCTGGGGACTTTAATACCCCACTGTCCACAATAGATAGATCAACCAGAGAGAGAATCAATAAGGAAACAGCAAATTTGCACAACTACTATAGAACAAATGGACCCAACAGACATATACAGAATACTCCACCCAACAATAGCAGAATACACATTCTTCTCAAGCACACATAGAACGTTTTCTAGGATAGACCATGTTAGGCCACAAAACAAGTCTTGGCAAATTCAAGAAGATTGAAATCATACCAAGTATCTTCTCTGACCACAATAATACAAACCTAGAAATCAGTAACAAGAGGAAGACTGGAAAATTCACAAACACAGGGAGATTAAACAATAGCTTCCTGAACAATCAATGGATCAAAGAAAAACATGAAAAAGAAAAAAAAAAAGTTTAAGACAAATGGAAACACAACATAACAGAAATTGTGGGTTACAGCAAACGCAGTCCTGATGGGGAAGTTCATAGCACAAATGCCTACCTTAAGAAAGATCCCAAATAAAAAATTAAATCTACATCTTAGGAACTAAAGAACAAACTGAACTCAAAGTGAGCAAAATGTAGGAAATAATATAGAGCAGAAACAAATCAAGTAGAGAAAAGGAAAACCATAGAAAAGATTAATCAAACTAAGAGGTGGTTCTCTGAAAAGTTACATGGGTTTTGGTAATGATTTGTTGAATAGGACACCTAACGCACAAGCAATACAATCAAAACATAAATAAGTGGAGCTACAAACTAAAAAGCTTCTGCACAACAAAAGAAACTATCAATAAAGTGAAAAGACAAACTATGGAATGGGAAAAAATATTTGCAAATCATATATCTGATAAGAGGTCATATCCAAAATATATGAAGAACTCATATAACTCATTAGCAAACAAACAACCCAGATAAATGGACAAAGTATCTGAATAAACATTTTACCAAAGGAGATATACGAAAGGTCAATGGGTACATGAAAAGATGCTCAGCATCACTAGTCATCAGGGAAATGCAAATTCAAACCCCGATGAGGTATCACCCATGCCTGTTAGAATGGCCACCATCAAAAAGACAAAAAATAAATGCTGGCATAGATGTGGAGAAAAAGGAACTCTTGTGCACTGTTGATGAGAATGTAAACTGGTGCTGCACTTTGGAAAACAGTATGGAGGATCCTTTAAAAATTAAAAATAGAACTATCATAATATCCAGCAATTCTATTTCCAGAAATATATCTGAAGGAAATGAAAACACTAACTCAAAACAAAACAAAACAAAACTGTGCCCACATGTTCGCTGTAGTAGTATTTACAATAGCCAAGACACAACCTAAGTGTCCGTCAATGGATGAATGGATAAATAAGTTGTTTTATATATATACACATAGTTGTTGTATATATATATACACACATACGTATAATTAAATATCATTCAGCCATAAAAAAGTAAGGAAATCCTATGCTAATGTGGTAAATGCTAAGTGAAATAAGTAAGAGAAAGACAAATACTGTGTGTTCTCACTTACATGTGGAAGCTTTAAAACAAAAACAAAAACACCAAACTCACAGAAAAAGAGATCAGACTGTGGTTACCAGAGGCAGGGGGTGGGGGAAAGGGGAATTAGAGGAAAGGAATCAAAAGGCACAAACTTTCAGTTATAAGATAAATAGCTATTAGGGATGTAAGGTACAACATGAAGACTACAGCTAACACTGCTGTATGATATACAGGAAAGTCATTAAGAGTGTAAACTGTATGAGTTCTAATCACAAGAAGAACATTTTTTCTTTCTCTTGTCTTTCTTTTCTTATTATATCTATAATGAGAAGATGGATGTTGTTTTAACCTAATAATGGTGGTAATAATTTCACAATATATGTAAATCAAACCCTCTTGCTGTATGCCTTAAACTTATACAGGGATGTATGTCAATTATTTCTCAATAAAACTGGGGGGAAAAGCAGGGAATTTTTATACTGTAGGTGAGAAGATAAAGGTCTAAGCATATAAATTCCTTTTTTCCCAAACCAAACTACTGTTTCATCCAGTGTATATTATCTTTAAGTTTTTAAAACAGCATTAGCAATGTTACAGAAAATGGGTACATATTTATGTTGTTAGTCGTCCAGTAGAAAGAGAGATGTAAGTGCTGAAAATAACCATATACACTATTTCTAGAAAGGATACACTACAAATAAAATTATCTCAGATGCAGGAAGAGGATATTCCAAGGAAACAGGAGAAATACCCTTTTTGCAAGTCTTCAAGAACAAATTATATTCTAGGTTGTTTTAAATGTAATCATGTATAAAGTTAGAAGGATTAACTTTATGAGCTTTGGAGTCTCATCCAATTTCATGCTGCATATTCACACATTTACACATGCACACACGTGGCGGGGGAGGATTCAAATAAATATGTATTCTCTCAATTTTATTTATCACTTCATATTTTAGTAATTTTAAGAGACTCTAGGAAAAAGACATAGCTTATAAAATATAAATTTCTGAATGACTCAAACTGCCCTAATGTAAAAATACTTAAAATCAAAGCATTTTAGAAATAAAAAAATTTAAAATGTAACTTGAAAATTCTAAAATACCAACTCCTTTGAATAATTCAGTCTTTAATTCCTTGCTTCTGAGAGCATGAGAAAATGTGTCAAGACACTAGGAACTATGGACAATTAAAGGGAGATGATAAACAATACTGGAGGAAAATTATTTAATTGAATCCATCTGTTTTGTTCTGTAAAACTCTCTCAGTTTAATTTTAATTGAACAAGAAAGGAACCAGCATGTCTAATAAATGCATGTCTCTTTTCTATGTCCTCAGTAAAATGGACAGCCCTAATATTTTTCCAAAACAGAAAATGTATCGACCCCTATGGAGAATGCAAAAAGAAACACAAAACACCCCCATACACACACACACTGCCATAATTAAAGTTCTCTCTCATTTCAAATTTTCTGTAGGAAACACTCAGTCTAACTTGCAGGTGTATAGAGATCTGTAATCACTCTAAGAGGATTATAAGAATCTTATAAAAATTAAAAGAATCTGGGAAGGGTCTACTGCAAATGCAGTAAGTATAAACTGGAGGAGTTTTAAAAGCAGAATGACAAAGGCAGCTCTGCATTGTCAGTGGCTCATAATAAAAAGGCAAGATTAAAAATGTAAATTATATTTAAATATCCTGTTTTTACACTTTAATCAAAGGACTCCTATGTGATTTTACCCATTTATTTCATATTCACAATTGCATAATAATTGGGTTTGTTTCAACTATTTAAATTAATGCTGATTGAGCTAGAGGATACACTGTTTCACTTGCCTTGTGCAAAGAATAGATTTCATGAGTCCCCTCTGGAAACAGGCCATTTACCTGTGTAAATGTGTACCTGTGTTTATTCTCTATGCTTGCATCCCCCTACCTCTTTTGCCCATCGCTTCTTACTTTCCTCCTCCAGCTCCCTTCACACTTTATTTAGGTTCCGCTTCCTTATACTC
Source organism: Mirounga leonina (assembly GCF_011800145.1). Taxonomy (NCBI): domain Eukaryota; kingdom Metazoa; phylum Chordata; class Mammalia; order Carnivora; family Phocidae; genus Mirounga; species Mirounga leonina. The sequence continues at coordinate 13,294,715 of NW_023270504.1, forward strand.
TTTGCCACAGAAAGAGGCTTTCCCTGGCTCCCTTCCACATCATAGACATCACAGTCAACCACATCAAACACAGCACACTTCCTTAGCCCAAACAGCACCAACATGCCATCACTGCAGGAAAAACAAAAGGATTCAAAACAGCAGAGCCCATCGGATCAGGAAGAACTGTAACAGAATTTCAGCTCTCTGATTCTTGATGGGCTTTCTTCCCTTTTGGTAGACTTTCAGGGATTTGTTTAGTCGAATTCAGCATGCATACGATATAGGTTATTTTATAAACATTTAGCTCTTCTGTGACAGCAGTCTAAATATGTCACAATGCAAAATCCCCTCCCAAGTAATCACGATGGGGATACCTTATGTACTTAATGAGTGAGGCTCTCACCATGCCTATTCTAATTTCTATCATCTGCCTTTGGGGTATGTTACACAGACATTTTTTTTTTTTCTTTTACAGTTCGTTCCTTCTTGGCTACAGTTGTATGAATTGAAGAGTAGGACACAGAAAAATGAGGCTGTTCTTCATGCCCATTCCATTATTTGCCCCGTTATTTCCAGGGAATGCACTAACTATAATTTTCAGGTTCTTTTTTTAATTGACATGGCATGTTACTTTCAGGTGTACAATGATTCAATATTTGTACACCGATTTTAGTATATGTGCTGCCAAAACCAGCACAATTTTCAGCTTCTTGACTTTACCATGTTGGTTATTTTATTTTATTTATTTTTTTTGGTAAAGATTTTATTTATTTATTTGAGACAGAATGAGAGAGAGAGAGAGCGCACATGAGAGGGGGGAGGGTCAGAGGGAGAAGCAGGCTCCCTGCCGAGCAGGGAGCCTGATGCAGGACTCAATCCAGGGACTCCAGGATCATGACCTAAGCCGAAGGCAGTTGCTTAACCAACTGAGCCATCCAGGCGCCCCATGTTGGTTATTTTAATAATTTTAATTTTCTTACCTAAATGAAGGAACTGAGAGACACAAAACCAAATCCTTCCATTATCATGTACTTGGTCAAGGACAGGACCAAAAAAATCCTAATTTTAAGTTACTTCAGTTTGTTGTCCTCAATATTTTCTAGTATAAAATCATTAGAACAAAAGAAAGGATTCAGGACTAATTGTGTGAGCTTGGACAACTTACTTTCTATGCTTCAGTTCCCACAAGAACATAGAACATTGAAATTCATATTTCATCCCTTGAGTTACATATTATGTTTGATATTTTAATTCTTTCCTTAAAAATTAAAAAGAAAAAAATACCAGGGCACCTCTGTGGCTCAGTCAGTTAAGCGTCCAACTGTTTCTTTCGGCTCAGGTCATCATCTCAGAGTCATGAGATTGAGCCCCACATTGGGGTCGGCCACACTGGGCATGGAGCCTGCTTAAGATTCTCTCCCTCTCTCTCTGCCCCTCTCTGCCCCTTCCCTGCTCACGCTCTCTCTCTCTCTTAAAAAAAAAAAAAAAGTAAAGAAAATTTTTAAAAATTAAAAAAATTTAGAAGTAAAAAATAAAAATACCTACAAATCTAGAAATGTTATGATTTCTGCCTATAATATTTGTTTGATAAACTCACGGTTTTCAAATTTATTTACTATTTTTATTAGGTCTCAGACCTCTTCTCTGCTACTACTTTTCTTTCTTGAATACATCCATCATAAACTCCTTCAGTTAAGATTTGGCAGGTGGTAAAGTTTTGACTTTCTGAAAATGTCTTAGTTCATTCCTATATTACTGTGAGAAAGATGTGCAAGATGCACAATTTCAGGCTATTACGTTCTCTCAGAACTTTGAAGAAAGTGATTCTACTGTGTTCTGATGCCCTTTATATTAGACAGTTCTGCTCTCAGACTGACCTGTGTTCTCTGAAATTTCCTTTTTCTTTGGCTGACTGTAAGATTTTTTTTTTTAATATGGTGTTGTGTAGTTTTGCTATTTTGTGTCTATGTGTAAATTTTTTTTTTCTTTACTCTGCTTCTCCTCAGTTTATATCCCCTATCCTCTACTAAAACTATGATTATATTATATTGGATCTTTCTTATATTTTTAAAAAATCTTTTACATCTTCCTGTTTCTCATCTATGCCACATTCTGGGTAATTTCTTCACATTCTCTGCTCCCCAGTTTACTATTTCTCCCTCCAGGAGTCTATTATTCCATTTAACCTATAGTATTTCCTTGATTACATTTCCAGAAGTTATATTTAGCTGCTCTGCAATTACGTCTTCTCTCTGCCCCTCTCTGCCCCTCCCCTGCTCACGCTCTCTCTCTCTCTACTGTTACTTTTTATGACATATTTTTCTTTAAATATTTGTATATTTTAGAATTAAAGTATGTAAATATTTTAGCATTTAAATATCTCAACCATTTTAGAGATCTGTAAAATTGCTTTTGTTTGTTGTTTGTTTCTATCTCATGGTGTTTAGTGATCTTGGTTGTAAGCTGCAAATTTGTTTGAAGTCTCATGGCCCTTAAATGGTGGTGCTTTCCATCTTGATGGAGTCCCAGATGAGTCTCCGTATTACTGAGGTAATCTGCATTTGCCCTCAGGGCCACCCAGTTTAAGTATTTGCCCACATTGTCCTGTTCTTGGCCCTGACTGAAACCACAATCCTACTTCTCAGGTCATTAATAACTTCTAAGTTATAAGGCTTAATGAACATTACCAAAGAGCAGAGAGGACCAGATAAGTCTTTGGAAAACCAAATTATTTTTAATGGTGACTGTCAATGATGCAATCCTGACAGTATCATACTTTCTGGAGGAAGATTTAAGTGAAGTTAGCACTTAAATGATTCCAAGGAAGAGTCACCAACATAAAGTAGATGATCAAAGGGGAAAGAAAGTACTAAATTTTCTAGAGGTAAGAAACAACAGAAGAGTTGTACTTCCTCTAAAATGAAAAGTTTATATTTCAAGGTGGTGTCCTGAAATATTAGTGGAATGAACGTGAGTACCATTTCTCTAACCCTCATAGACTCGTCGCCATTTTGAGGACTTCTGCTTCTGGCTATGATGTGGTAGTTTATAATAAATCCATGCTTCTTCAAGAAGAAGAAGAAAAGTTGACTTAAAAAAAAAGCTTTCAAGGCAAAACAATTCAGAGGGACTAGGTTCCCAGAGAGAGCAGAAATAAGATACCCCCAAAAGGGTGAGCCAAAGTCCTATGAACTGTTCTTCCCTTCACAGTATTATTTACTGACCATTATTAGCATGGAGCAAAAGGCTAAGAATCTAGGCAGAAGGATGCAGCTATTAGGGAAGCAAGTCAGCAGAAATTTTAGCAATGTCACGAGGCTAATGACACAAAAACTGGAGTTTGGGACTGCCGCCATGGTAGCCAGAACATGAATAACTAACAGCCCAGTGAGAAGGGGGTGGTTTTTCCCTGGAGCCATTTGGAAAATTCTTAAGCTGTATAAAGGCAGAAGATTAAGAACATAAGCAGGAAGCTACTGAAAATCTCATTAGAGTTTTCTACACTGCTCAGAGGTAAAAACTTCGAGTCAGAACATTCCAAGAAGAAGAAGTCATAATAAATACCCCAGACTCTCACGTGAGATTCTAGGAGGGGGCAATCTGGCAACAGAATCAGACAAAAACTATATTCCAGTTTTTTTTTTTTTAAAGATTTTATTTATTTGACAGAGAGAGATACAGCGAGAGAGGGAACACAAGCAGGGGGAGTGGGAGAGGGAGAAGCAGGCTTCCCGTGGAGCGGGAGCCCGATGCGGGGCTCGATCCCAGGACCCTGGGATCATGATCTGAGCCGAAGGCAGACGCTTAACGACTGAGCCACCCAGGCGCCCCAAACTATATTCTAGTTTTGAGTCAGCACAGATTCTGATTAAATGAAGTATTCTTTATCTAAATCATTCACTTTCTACCTGAAATTTTACTGCTCTTAATTTTGATATCGATATTTAGATATTGATCTAAATCTATCAAAGAAATCTATATAAATCTAGAAAGATCCCAGATATCATCCCAGATGGGAGAAATCACATCAAATTTCATTTTGTAGCAAACTTTAAGGCAAGGAAAACCTCCTGCCCACTGTAATGGTGGGTCTTTTGGTTGTTGACCTGTGGGCTTTTCCAAAGGGCTCTCAAAGATCCTGAACTGTATTTTCTCCAAATTTAAATACCTCTTCCTTTCAGTATATATATATATACACACACACACACACTATATATATATATAGCCTTCACACTTCAGTGTGTATATATATATATACACTGAAGGCTTGGAATCATTTAAGTGCTAACTTCGCTTAAATCTTCCTCCAGAAAGTATGATACTGTTAGGACTGCATCATTGACAGTCACCATTAAAAATAATTTGGTTTTCCAAAGACTTATCTGGTCTTCTCTGCTCTTTGGTAATGTTCATTAAGCCTTATATGTGTGTGTGTGTATATATACACACACATATATATATATATATATATGAGGGGGTGAGTGGCATAAAGAGTTGCTTTGAAAAAACTAGTAAATTAGAGTAAATGAAGCATTCCCTTGAACTCCTGAAAGATAATTTTAACAAACACTAAAAATAAAACTGAAATTTGGGAAGTACATCATTAGCTTTTACATTATAAGATGATGCTTCCAGAGGTTATCGTAAATGGTGACACTGATTTCCTACTCATCCAGTAAGTTTAAGACAGGGTATCTAGCATAGCAAACTTGAAAGAATCTATATCATCACATAAAGTGGAAATTTAAGGAACTAATTAGTTATTGAGGCTTTTTCTTCTTAGAACAGTCAAACCAAACACATCCAAGTATGGATCCTCAGAATCTTGTTTCACCACTTAAGATTTAGTTTATTCCATGACTACACACTCAGTGAGTATGAACTCTTTACCCAACATATTACTAACCTGGTCGATTTGGCTTTTTTGAGTTTACATGGTTAGCTGCAGAAACAGCATAGGATGAAGTGAAGGATCTGCTTTTGGTGAGGGTCATCATCACTGGGTTATTCCAAGAATCAGGACTAACAGCACTATAAAGACAGAGCATAAAGAAAAATGAAGAAATTATTCATCAGTTATTGGGATAGATCTTGCCAGAATGCAATCACCATTTCCATAATCGGTTTGCCAATCTGAGTCACGGTCCAGGTTCAGTGACAGGACCACTTTACTTCCAAATGAAAGAATAAGTTATCTGAGCTCAGTTTCTGCTGCAGGGAGACAAGTTAGGCCTCAAACATACTGGGTTGATAAAAGAGGAAAGAACTTTCCTATTTATCCAGTTAGTAGGAACCAGACAATTCTTACTGTATTACTGTAATCATGTTCCTCAAAGATCTTCTAAACCTTGATAAATGTATTAGTTAAGATGCAGGGGAACCTACATTAGTTATGAATGTCATGATGCTCCCTTTATGCTCTTTACTATTTATTATTCTTGTTGTATCTAAGTTAAAAAATTAAGTGCTTATGAAATATTCAAAGACAATATTCTTTGCAGTATTTTCTTATGAAGGAAGGGTTAGCAATAGGCTTTTAGCCTACAATTTCTTTTACTGGCAATACCCTGGAAAGAAAGGGATGATGAGCCAAATCCCCTTGTAGATATGCTATTGATGGACCCTGCTGATAAACACACTGATACTATTTACTGGGAGAAAGGTAATGGACAGTGAGTCTTCATCTAGAAAGTGCTTTTATCAGGATATCCTTGGTTATTATTGTAAATAAATCTGGAATTAATGGATCTATGGAAGGTTGGGGAGGAGAACGTTACACACCCATGTAATTAAGAGGATATAAATTTTGAAGGTGTTCCACACCAAAATTTATCTGCAATATTTGTCATGTAAGATGTATAATCAATAGAATAATTTAAAGCTGTCCCATAACCAAAATGGCTTCCTCTGCTCAAGCAACACTATGCATGCATTGCTTAGAAGTCTGCATGTTAAATATAAACTAGGACATGTGCTAATTTGGAATAGAAGGACTTTTTTAGGGTGCTGCACTGTTTCATACCTCTTGAAGGGAAGAATGCGGAGCATGTGCTTTGCTATAGCCCATATCCTCTGACTATTAGTAAATTTAGGAATGAATCAGATCTGTAACTTGTGTTGAGTTCAATTTAACACTCTGACAAATATGTTACCTCATCTCTTCTCATTTTCCTTTTCATATTTTTCAACTGTTGACTCAGGCATTTAAAAACTCATCTTTTCTCCTAATTCTACTAACAGTTTATAAAATAAATAATAAAATAAATATAAATAATAAAAAAAAGACATTTGAAATACAGAATGAACTCCAGCAATTACCAATGAAGAAAAGCACACTAAATAATATTGGTTTCATATTCTTCTTGAAATCTCATTCTAGCCATTTATTTCAAAAATGCCTAGAACTTGGAAACAATGAAATCAAATAAAACTTGGAACCTGGATAGATAACTACACTAACTGCTTCCTTACAGCGCTGTTCCCTTTCAACTTCTTTTGCTGGACTGAATGACTTACAAGATTTACTGTGAAAAAATTTTCTGCAGTATACATGTGACCTAGGAGTTTTAATTTCTTAGTACATAATACAGTGAGTAGGTTATTACTTTTCTATGTAGACTTTTAAAAGAAAACACCTTAATATTAACTGCATTTTATTATAGTTATGTATTTAATTAATATCACAAAAAGTTCTATTATGAAGGCTAGCCTGAAAAATGCCTATTCCTTTTTTAATACAAACATATAAATATGTTAATTTTGAAAAGTTTTATAAAGTAGAGTACCTTTAATAGATGGGAAATTATATATTCCTTCTTCATATAATATTAATTTATTAAAATACACATTAATAAAACAATAACTCGATATATTTATGTATATGTAGATAGATAGATGTGTGTATGTGTATTTGCATTATAATTTCCTGGCATTTTAGAATATATTGCTTTCTGTGATCCTTGCGACAATTTTCAGCTTTGTATTGACCCTCACCTTCTTGATTCCTGTTTAGATCTCATGAATATGTATGTAATAATTTGGGTATTGGAGATCAAAGTAGCTTAGGGAAACCTTTACTTAGTCACTTCATTCTGAAAAAGGGAAAATTTTCTACATGTCTTCTGTGGAAGATCTCAATCCCCTTCCACAAAAGTAGATTTGATAATCTTAGTTCTACTCGTAACAACGTCATCCTAGGTCTGAAAAGTCTTACCAGATCCTGAGGTTTTTTGTTGTTGTTGTTTGTTTTTAAACCAAGTTTACAGCCTCCTTTCTGCCTACCATACAGAGGCAGGGGACAGTTCCAAGGCTGAGCTGGAATGACTAGAGTATGATTTATTTCAGACTTTTTGATTTATCTCAAGCCTATTTTTTCTGAAGTACCTACTGGTATGCTTCTACCTAATGCTTCTACCTCCCCACTGTGCCACAGTTCCCTTCTCCTAAGGATTCCTTGCAGTGGGTACCTAGGCTCAGACAAGGACCTGCTCCTCAGGACATGCATCTCTGGGTGGCAGGGCCAAGGTCCTTCTGTTCTTCAGTCCAGTGTCCTTCCTATGCAGCTGTAGTTAAAACTACCCAGGAGTCAGCCAGCTAAATAGCAAAGGGCATGTAAGCTGAGGGCTGCTCCTAATTTTCACTTCCCTCTCTTGTTCTTTTGATCACTGCAGTCCTCAAAGTCCTCAAGAGAAAGACACACAGGAAGAAAGGAAGAAACAAAAGGGCTGATGGGAAAAAAACTACAAGGGCTAAACCTCAAATCAGTTTTGAAATCAATCAGTAGTGTTACCAATCGGTCTCCTAAGTGGAGGTTTTAACTTTGGTTTACACTCAGGGCTGGAGGTGATCTGTGGCTATCTTTCCACTGTTTTCCCCCGTGACAAAGAAGGAGTCAACCAAAACCAGTTGTATTTAATGGTGGTACCATTGCCACTTATATATGGTTTCCCCTCCAGTTCTTCAGAATGAATTTCATTTCTTCATAATGGTGAAAATTTGTATCATTTTCAGATTTTATAAACAGGACATTTATAGGACAGTGAAATAAGGAATTAAATTAGACAGGGGAAAACGTATCCTCAGGCAAGACAGCTGTAAGTATTTCTTGGACAAAGAAAATGCGTGGGATTGGACGCTCTTCCTTATCTATTTTGAAAATATTTGATTATGAGCATTTATTTCATCAAGCAGGATGACAGGATCCCTGGGAGTTAAGCTCATAAAAGTTCTTGAAACCTTCTTCGTGATAATTTCAATTACAGTCCCTAATGTCATTTAACTAAGAAGAAAAATGTACGAGAAATGAGATTTGACCAGAAGTAACAAATGATTACAGAAAGAAAGGAGACGTTTATGCACAAATGGATTTTTGGCAGAGTCATTGTATGTTAAGGAAATCACGGAGCATTAACTATTCTATGACAGAAATCTTGACAAGGTGTGTTGGTAAAATAGCCTCTCTAAAGATATACGCTGAGAACAAAATTCATTTTCTTAAGGAACAAGTATTTAATGAGGATCCACTATCACTTATCAGTATTTGCTGCTGTAGACACTGATAATGGTCAATATTTTCAGAGGAAAATATCACTAATGACCTATAATTTCGACCTTCAGGAAAAGTCCACGAAACAGATTAGGTAACCTTCTCCTGTGGTGGCGTTTGACATTTTACAAAAGCCCAGGTAATCAGATGGAGTGAAAGTACACTGATACGTGAAAGAAAGAATCATTTGGGTTTGCTTCTGATTCTACAGGTTCATTAGATTATCCAAGTTAATATGGAAGAAACCAGTTACACGTATTTTTAAATGGCAAAGCAAGAAAAGTTAGTGATCATTAAACTCATGATTTGAAATGTTTCCATTTCTCTGCCAGTCTCAAAATGGTGCTTTATTTATATTCAAGCCCAAGATCAGGAGAAAATTACTTCTAATATTGCCATCATGGAGTTCAACAAAGATGTGGTTATTTTTCAGTCATTAGGTCATTTAATAAAGCTGATGCAAATATTTCAAAAACCTGAAATCATATGGGAAATGTTCTCAAAATTATTGAATTCATATAAAGCATGCTATTTTTATTCTAACTAGAAAAGGACAAACACAACGGTGTTTCCTCCAAAATTCTTTCTAGATCTTGGGGCACCTGGGTGGCTCAGTTGATAAGTGTCTGCCTTTGGCTCAGGTCATGATCCCAGGGTCCTGGGATCGAGCCCCGCATCGGGCTCCCTGCTCCATGGGAAGCCTGCTTCTCCCTCTCCCTCTCCCTCTCCCTGATGCTTGTGTTCCCTCTCTCGCTGTGTCTCTGTCAAATAAATAAATAAAATCTTTTTCTAAAAAGTTGTCCTCTAGGGGCTCCTGGGTGGCTCAGTCGTTAAGCTTCTGCCTTCGGCTCAGGTCATGATCCCAGGGTCCTGGGATCGAGCCCCGTATAGGGCTCCCTGCTCAGCGGGAAGCCTGCTTCTCCCTCTCCCGTTCCCCCTGCTTGTGTTCCCTCTCTCATTGTGTCTCTGTCAAATAAATAAATAAAATCTTTAAAAAAAAAAAATCTTTCTAGATCTTAACGCTGTCTTTCCTTTAGCTTTGGTAATTCTGACTTAAATCACGCTGTAAAATTGTAATTAATATGCTAAATAAAGTTTGTTCTATTTTTAAATTAAGATATAATTGACATATTAGTTTCAGGTGTACAATATAGTGATTCGATATTTGCATATATTATGAGATAATCAACAAAATAAGTCTAGTAGCATCGATCACCACACAGTTACAAAAATATTTTTCTGGTGATGAGGACTTTTAAGATTACTCTCAGCTACTTCCAAATGTGCGATGCAGCATTATTAACTATAGTCACCATGCTGTATGTTATATCCCTGTGACAATTATTTAAAGCTGAAAGTTTGTACCTTTTGACCCCCTTTACCCATTTGGCACACCCCACCCCACCCCCAGCTCCTGTTTCTGGCAAACACCAATTTGTGCTCTAAATAAACTTTAGATTACCAAATGTTTGAACATATCCAGATGCTCTTAGGATGACAATCTACTTTTTGATCTGATCTTTCGCCTTTCATATAATGTAGGAGAACTGATCTGGCGGGCTGGGGGGAATCTAAAAACAATTTGCAGATGTCAGGTTGGATGCCTTTGATTTCAGAATCTCAATATCAATCACAGTCTAGATAAAATCTAGCTCACCACTACTCTGGGCTTGCTCACCTCTTCCCATCCTCTCACCCTGGCAGGCATCACCCCAAGTCACGGTTTCCATTTATATTTAAGACCAAGCAACACAATTTAAGCCTAATTATCTGATGTTAATCCACAGAGTGCTTTGCATTTAAAGCATATACCTTCTTCATTTTCAAAGCTGGCCTCCAACCAAACATAACTGGTTGGGCCACTTTCCCTCTGTAATTTATAATTCCTTTTGGCAAGTAACTTCTCTAAGAGATGTGAAACCAACAGGAGCATAGCCTAACCTTGATGAAGATGCTTCATGCAGTTTGATGCTAGTGCTCCGGTCCCTCCGTACTGGGGCAGGCTCCAAAGTGGGTAGGCCTGTGGCTGAGGTGGTGGTTGTCCAAGTTGATGAAACCCGTCTCAACAAACCAGGAGGCAAACTCCTTCTCAGGCGCTAGGAAGGAGGAGTGTTGATTTTATCACCAAGCATATTTTTGATCACTCATTATAAAATACAATGGAAGAAAATGGGTTTTTAATTGGAAGTGAATTTATTAAACCATATTGGCTGAATATTACCTGTCTGAAAAGTGGGTGCTCAGGAGTTCAATAAAAGAATATTATAAAATTAACATTTGGGGATCTTCATTTACATGATGATTGTAATATGGAATTATAGGAATGAAAGTCACTTACCTTTGGGAGAACCTTTGGGAAAACTTAAAACTTTATCAGTTCAATGGGATATACACGCTTATCCATGTATTATATTAGTTATTATGAGCAAAAGTTTTCCCTCAAAGTCATCTGTTTGGGGCATGGATTGATTTTTATCATCTTGCAAAACAGTCTCCATACCAAAGTGTTTATTAATATAATTTTAATTTCTTGATTTGCAAAAGGCAGGAGCTGAATCTAAGAGTGTAACTCACAAAATGCACCACTTTTCTTGTGGCTAGCAAGACTTAGACATCAGGCATAAGCGTAATATCATCAGTACCAACTCTTCTTAACAGAAGAGTCTGCTGGTTGACCTGCAACCCTCTCATTACTATTTCTTCTCCTATGATATCCCAAACAGGATATGTGGCATCAATGTTAGAGAGGCAAGATTCTGAGCTTACCAGGATGAACACCAGCCCTCTAAAGAGGGTCTTCACCTTAAAAATTAAAGTGAAGGTATTCTTCTGATACAACTACAGCAATATGGTTATAATAAGTAGAAGCTCAATCCATTTTTATTTGTGGCTAGCTATTCCTAGCAGACCAATCATGTAGACATTCTTTTCAAAGATGCATCCTGGCCTCCTGAAGATAACAAAAGCTTTTGAGAAGTATATGGCACCTTGAGGTTCAAGAATAGCTCAGATACTAGTTTCCCGTATTTCTTAAAGATCTGAATATGCATCTTTGAAAGTAATTCAATAGTAAGAGAAAAGGTCAAGCACTGTAAATACCAGGACTGATGCCTGAAAATCTCACTAACTTCATGTCTATTTTGAGGCTGAATGGAACCAGTTAATCTCTCTCCATTCCTTGACTGTCACATCATGCTTAGCCATAGCTTTCTCAGAGACTAAGATGTTCAAAAAGAATCATGTAAATACCTAATTGACAAAGTTGTGCGAAACACACATTCCTCAGATAAGAGACTCACAACAGCTAATTCATGGGTGTTACTGACTGACCACCAGCTTGAGAGGACAGATGCCTGTTTACCAAACAGATAACCGTGCAGGATGTGCTGGAGAGGACTTAAATTCTGATTTGTTTTCAGTCTTTAAAACAACCCGTTTTCAATTAATGCAAGGTCTAAGCTGGGTATAGGATCCCATTTCCTACAGCTTACATTTGTAAAACTCTTATATCTTACACATAAAAAGAAGGAATTTACAAATCACTAAGGCCATCTTTTACTTTAAGCAATCCAAAATCAATTAAAACTGTTTGAGTTCAAAACTTCTTGGATTTGGGAAAGCCAGGAGGGCACTGTGAATGATATCACACAAAGAAACCATGAGCAGCGGATCTCTGGATTTCAGAGGGCAAGGGATTTTAAAAAGAACCCACACTAGAATGGGAGCAGGGACTTTTGCCTGCCCCCCGCCCCTCACTGCTAAATCCCTATCCCACAAAACAGAGCCTGACATATAGACATAAAAACTTCTTCAAAGTCGGAATTAAAAAAAGGTAAAACTTTCATTTACAGAAAGCTATGTTTAAGTCTTTATGTTTAAATTATTACTTTGATCACCATGATCAACACATCTTCACTGAGTCACTGACATGACTCTGCATCTGGGTTTGAGGGTAACAAGAAACAGACCTAGAAGGCAAAAGAAAAGATTTAACCTTTGCAGGGATAGGTCATTAATACCTACCTTGGGAATAGCCAGCTTGTCTTTTTCAGAGCTTTCCTCAGAATCAGAACAGGTGTAATTTTCACTGAAGGAAACAACAGGATTCATGCGGGGCTTGTGAATAGCCTGGAAGGTGAGCTGGGTGTTGAGCAGGTTGCTCACTGCCCTCAAGGATGTGCACACGTTGGGGGGCAGTGAAGGGTCTGCCAGGAGGTCGGTAATGAGGCCATGAGCCTCACCCATCACGGCAATATCCACAGTAATACTGGTTCCTGAAGACTGAGACACCAAACAGAGGAACAAGTGAGAAAAGGCCTGAAGCTGAGGCACACACACTAAAATGGGGCTCTTTCCAAAAAATGGGCTGATTGACTCTTTCAGGTTGTAGTAAAGGAACATTCAAATCACATTTCTGTTTCAAATTTTGCCAAAATTTGCCATGGCTTTTGCCATTTTTGTGTTCCTGGAATGTTTTTTTGATGTTAGAACTTGGAGAGGGGTAGGACATATTTGAAGAAATTAAAAAGATAAACACTAGTTTTTGGAAGTCAAGAAGTTGGGGCACCTGGGCAGCTCAGTCAGTTAAGCCTCTGACTCTTGGTTATCAGCTCAGGTCGTGTTCTCAGGGTTGGGAGATGGAGCCCTGCATTTGGCTCCTCGTTCAGTGGGGAGCCTGCTTGAGATTTTCCCTCTCCCTCTGCCCCCACTTGTGCTCTCTCTCTCTCAAATAAATAAATCTTAAAAAAAAAAAAAGGCAAGAAGTTTCAGAGAACTGAAAAAAACTATCAGCCACTCCTTATGAAGAGCTCAACATTTTAATGCATATTATTTAGAAATTTCATTCTAAAAGTTTAACATTAATATACTGTAAACTTTTAATTTTAGTAATGTTTTAATGTTTAGTAATTTTTAGTAAAATTTTAAAGTAATTTAAGTCTTTTAAGCCTGGTATATTGTAGTTATTTTTTTTTTTAAGATTTTATTTATTCACCTGAAAGAGAGAGCGAGCACACGAGGGGGAGGGGCAAAGAGAGGGAGAAGCAGACTCCCCGCTGAGCAAGAGCCCAACTTGGGGTCAGTCCCAGGACCCTGGGATCATGACCTGAGCCGAAGGCAGATGCTTAACTGACTGAGCCACCCAGGCACCCCTATGGTAATTACTCTAATATTAGAGATAGGCCCAAAAAGCCTTTGACTTTTGATCAGATTCACATGTTATCCCTCTTCTTGTGGTTGGTAAGAATAGCAATTTTAGTTCTGGTATTTTGTGGCACATCTGTCATATTTTCTAAACTGCCTATCAGACTGACAGTCATTACTCTCTATTTGCTGAAGAAAGGAAAAGCACAAAAAACAGAGGACAGGATTGCTCCCCACTCGGCTGCTCAGGCCAGAATGCCGGCAGGAAGGCATGAGAGCAAGGGAGAGTATGGGCAGAGTCAAGGCCAAGAGGGTAGAAGAAGCTTCAAGACAGCATATAGAAGAACATTAATGCTGGAACATTGCCACAGTATGAGGCATGAGGAATCCACATAACTCCATAACTGCAGTTAGCGATCAGGGTGCAGATGCTGGAACTAGGCTACTTACGTCTAAATCCTGTCTCCTAACCCTACCACTTTCTAGCTGCATGATCTCCGGCAAGTCACTAAGATTCTGTGCTGTGATTTCTGCATCTATAAAGTGGATACAGTAATAGCACCAGCTTCAGAAGGTAATTCTAAGAATTAAATGGGGTAATATACGTAAAGCACTCAATACTGTGTTGACAACTATAAGTGCTCAATACTGATAATGGTATAAATAATAATTACAATTCTGGAGTTTTTCAATAAAAGGCTGTTAGAAGTTTGGCTATGTATTTAGAAGAAAAGTTTAGTCATTCTCTCACAACAGACTTAAAAATAAACTACAGAGAGATGAAAAATTTAAACATATAAGATTATAAACTTATTATAAGAAAATAACGGAGTAAGTTATAACATGGGAATGTTAAAAAATAATATGAATTCATAAACTGTCAATGAAATATATGACAGATCTGACTAAAGGCATAAGCTCCTACATAAGAAAATATACCATAAGCAAAGGAAAAAAAACAGTGAGAAAATATTTGTCTCACAGAGAAGACAAAACATATCCAAATGAAGAGCTTCTAAAAAAAAAATCAATGAAAGACAAATTTGGATAAAAGGAATGAATAGACAACCTAAACAAAATGTAAATAATCAAATGTATAAAAAGCTACTTGCCTGCCTAATATTTAAAATACAAATTAATATAATGAAAACTTTTACTCATCAAAGTGGCAAAATAATAAAGGATTGATAGCACCAAGTATTAGTAATAGTTTGGGTAAGTGAGCAGTGAGTCAAAATAACCCAGTGTTTGTGAAAGGGCATTTTTCTGAGTCTATCAATTTGTCACTTAAATGTATATACTCTATGATCCAGGAAAACAATGTTGACAGACATGTAAAGAAAAACTGCAAGATGTAAAAATATGAGGACAAAGACATAAAGAGCAATAGCTCTCTGACAACAACCAGAGAACTCAGCCATAAATGCACATCGATAGAAAAAATGATACAAAGAAAGTTGTAGTATAACTATATTATAAGGTGGTATATAGTTTTTTAAAAGATTTGGGTAGATCTATAAACGATTACTTGAAAAAACACATATTGTTCACTGGTGGGGAAAAATATGCCATCAAAAAAGTGAGTATGTATTATTTTCTATAATTGGAAAAATATAAAAATTATGAAAACACCCAAAATACACAAAGATATATAGCCTTAGACCACTATAAGTAATGGATAAATTTTTCTGTAAAGATATGATATGGAACAGTTATGTCTTTTACCATGGAATAATAATAGTAACCATCATAATCACAGTGACAGCAACATTTGCTCAGCACAAGTCTACAAAGTACTTCATTTACTAACTTCAGTTTTATTAGTAAAAGATAACCTGCCAGAATCCTAATCAGATAGCTGGAATAGGGAAACATCAGACCGCAAACAAATACTCTGGTTCTAGAGCTTAAGTGCTGAGCCAGTACACCAAAATAAGATAAAAAATTCTTTTTTATCTTATGTTCCTAAATATATCTGTAATTATTTAATGCTTTATGTGCTCTCTGTGCCATGCTCTTCCCTGTTTAGATGCCTAAATATCTATTATGGACCGACATAAAAATTCAAGTGTAATGTTAATAGTTTTCGGATACACAATCATGCATACTTCACCTATGTACCTACATTGTCAACTTCAAAAATGTTCATGAGAAATGCCACCAAACTAAGTTAACATTCCCTTTTGGAAACACGTATTTTCAATTGCACCCCTAATTATGATGCTTCTAAAAAATTCACTCAGCGTGACCCTCTGAAAGAGTAATATTTATTCCTATCCATCCACTTAAAAAATGACAATTTAAGTCAAACTGTTTTTAGGACATAACTTTTTCAGACTTTCTGACAGTGACATCAACAGCTTATGTTCCAATAATTAATAATTAAAGAGGCTTTCTCAAAATGTTCTTGCTATACAAAATTTACAAACCTAGTAGAGCATGTTCACTGATAATCTGAATGAAAACTTTTAATGAATTATTGGTGAGAGAACAAGTCTTTTTTATAATACTCTAATTTTATGATTTTTAAATAACATTTTCTTTTTTAAGTACTAGATGCATTTCTGATATACTCAGAAAAAACAAATATTAAAAATTTTTAAAGGAACTTTAAAATGCAAACAGAACTGAAAACTCAATCTCCTAAGTCATTGTTAGTGCTATGTAAGAATTTAGAAAAGAAGCACATTATGTATTTTAATGCTATTTATGCCAGAGCTTTGGCCAAGGCAAAGGTCTTCAAGCAAAAACAAAGCAATATTCATGCCAGTAAGAAGTAAATGATCCATACTGGAATTGGCTAAGAAACCAAAGTGGACATTTTTACTATTGAAAAAGTATACTTTAACGAGGTATACTTAATACGGGAATGAAATCAGGTCTTTGCTATACTGGCTTTCTGATTCAAGACTAGAACTGTACAACGGTCAAAAGTTGCATCACACATAGAAGTTATCACCACTTTTTGGCTCAAATAACTAAAGGCTTCAATGAGGCATAAAATCTAAAACCAACAATCAGATTTGCTTGCCACAAAATTGCCAAGACTAACCACACATGACAGATGGGCCCCTATTTCAATAAGCAGCAGTCAAGTTATAAAGACACAGGAGAGTCCAAGGAGTAACTATTAAGGAATTTTAGGGGAGAAGGGCTTTGGTTGATAGCAGAGTTTTTTCCTCAGATGATACAAAATACGAAAAAGAGTGACTCACACGGAGGGTATTGCCATACCCTATCCAACTTTGAAAATAATGTAACTAAATTTCTAAGTATACCAATAAATACTCAGAAATATTCCATTTAACTGGTGAAATCTTAGTGAATACATAGTAAAGGTTAAGTTTATATGAAAGCCACTTTAAAGGAAAGTCTTAAGCTAACAGCCTGAAATCATCTTTGAGTGCAGTAATGAACTATACTAAAGCATAAAACCACAGTTGAGTCTTTTTATGGTAGAGCTAAAACAAATCTTTTCCTTTTTTTTTTTTTTTAAAGGGACCAAGCAATATAAGACATTCTACTTTGCAAGCTCTCCTTATAATATTTATATTTAACGTTTAAGAAGATGCAAGTATAATTCCCTGAACATTATTTAAATGACAACCAAATTTGGATCGCTACCTTTAAATAGAAAATCTGGAATTTAAGTCTGATAGACAGTGAGGAAAGTGTGGTTTTATATGTTAAACCAAAAATAACTGATTCCCTTGGTAAATCCACCACTTTTCAAAGCGCCCAGTTTTTAAAATATTTTCCCTTCTCCCCATTATCTCCGTCCAGTCTACTTTACCATCTCTAGGATGTGAATACATAGATGCCTTGCTATATAATATGATCTAGTTGCTTCCAAGTTACTTTACTCATTGTAAACCAAAGGCCGGGAAAATCTGGAGTTATACATAAGAAGTTAAAGAAATAATAACAAATACACTTATAAACACCATTAAACATAACTCCTAGAATACGCATGTATTAACTCAATTATAGGAAATTTGTTTTCACTCTTACTACTGCTGTGCTAAAACTCTGAAATTACACTATTAGTATGATAAAAGGGAAAGCTTTGAATATGTGTAGTGGTCAGAAAGGATGTGCCCTTTGTGAAGGGCACCCAAGCTTCTAAATTACCCTCAGAGGCAAATTTTGAAAAATTCCAACAAATAAATTCATGTAATCAAATTACTAACAGCATGTATGTAAAATAAAATCATATATCTTTAAGTAACATGCCGGATTATTTACTGCAGCACTGTGTTTGGGTTTCTGTCAAATTATTATTCAGAAATGGGGAATTTCTAAAAGGAATAATTGTTAAACAGTTTTAGGAAATAACTACAGGAACAAGGTGAATGAAAACAAAGAAGCCAACAAACACCATTTCGTTTAAAGAACGAGAAGATGCTCAGAGGACAAATCAGAAAGGGACTGGGAAAATTGAGGTCAACAACAATTTGCTATTCAAAATGATCAGGGAGGCTATTTGGTGTAGAAAGTGGGCTGAAGGTAATGCATCTAATTCCTGATGAATTCTGTCGGAGGCAGCACCATGAACAGTCAAGTTATAGCTCTTCTTCCTACATATTTTGAAGCAAAGATTAAACTGATAACTTAGTCAAATAGATTACATACATCCCTGCTTAGAAGTGGAAGATATATAATAACTCTCAAGTCTTCTGACTCAGTGAATTAGTGAATCATCTGATGAGTCATTTGCTTTGGAGATCAATTTATTCTGACTGGAATAAATAGAATTAGAAGCAGTATAAAAGCCCCTCTTCATAATTCTACATGAAACCCAAAGATAGGTTACAAATGCCAAAGAACCGTAATCGAGACAATTACCTACATAACTTAGTTGAGATGCTGTATGCCTTGAATCAGACCACTGTTTTGTTTAATATTTTAACTTAGGATGGTTTCCAAAACTGACCGCAGATTTACTCTAGGCAATATTGTATCCATTGGGGGTACACAGTCCTCCCCTTTGCAAAAATCAGAAAACTGGGTTGGATCTTCCTAAGGTCCTTTCCAATTCCATAAATCTAAAGCATTTTGCATACACACACACACACATACATCAAAGAAGAAAGAAGAAAATGATTTTAAAACTTATTTCCTGGCACCAGTAAGCATTTTAAATTTGTTAAGACAATTTAAAAAGTATTATGTAGGGCGCCTGGGTGGCTCGGTTGGTTAAGCGACTGCCTTCGGCTCAGGTCATGATCCTGGAGTCCCGGGATCGAGTCCCGCATCGGGCTCCCTGCTCGGCAGGGAGTCTGCTTCTCCCTCTGATCCTCCTCCCTCTCATGCTCTCTGTCTCTCATTCTCTCTGTCTCAAATAAATAAATAAAATCTTTAAAAAAATAAAAATAAAAAGTATCATGTAGACAGAAAATGCTTTGTTTCACATTGCTAATCATACCCAAGCTCTACCTTTTAACTTATGATTGAGTCACTGATGCTGTCTCCTTTCTATATTAAAATGCCTAGTGTACACAGAGTGCTTGGGGGGGAGGGGTGGAGAGGCTACTCCCTGGAACTTCTACATACTTCTACTCCCAAGAGTTGAGCTGTACGTTTGCCAAGTGTCAGTTTCCTTTGGTCCCACATCTGTTCAGGCCAGTTGTATTTTGTCACTGTAAATTACTTATGCTGATAAATATCCATAAACCAGTGATAACATGAGTAAAAAACGGAAAAGTTGCTTTAAAAACGAAGTTGAGGGTGCCTGGGTGGCTCAGTTGGTTAAGCGACTGCCTTCGGCTCAGGTCATGATCCCAGGGTCCTGGGATCAAGTCCCGCATCGGGCTCCCTGCTCTGCGGGGAGCCTGCTTCTCCCTCTCCCACTCCCCCTGCTTGTGTTTCCTCTCTTGCTGTGTCTCTCTCTGTCAAATAAATAAATAAAATCTTAAAAAAAAAAAACAACGAAGTTGAATAGCTTTAAAGACTTCATAAATACATTTCATCAAAGTGAGGTCCCAGTATCGATTTCTGTTAAGTAGGGAAGGTACGACTGTAAACATCCCAAAAGAAAATGATAACCTATCTGAAAGATTTGAACCCAGAATGCTTTCAAGTACCTAAGTCACTTCCACTCTGGAATAAATTGGAACTGGCAGTTGGGTACAATGAAGCACCACGTGGTACATGGAAGAAAGAGAACTTCTCAGACGTGCTCAAAGAGAAACATTCTTGGCTCTTCATCAAAAAGGCTCGTGAAAGCCTGCATATTTCTATGTAGTAAGTTAAATATATTACAAGAGGTACAGAAAATAGAGGTCAAAGTTGTATAATTCTCTGCTTTAAAACTTTTAAAATCAACAGAATGACTACAGTCCTGATTCTATCTGTTAAAAGAGCTCCACGCCATTTTAAACCCAACACCTTTCACTTGAAAGCCCTCCAGTGAAAGGAACCATTCATAATAAATAGTTACGTCATAGCTATTCGTTACCACCCCTGAAACCGGGAGGAGAAAGTAAGGTTTGGTTTACGAATTAGCACATGGGGTGCAAAAAGGAACAAGTGCCTTTTTTTGTCATGTATGTAAAATGGAAGTTTGTATACGTGAGAAGTTGGAAAACAAAGTTATAAAGAACCAGGATAAAAGAGAGGAAGTTGTACTTATTCATCAATATCAAATTTTTATTTTGGGAATTAGAACATGGGGCCTTTAAGAGCAGAGGCTCTAGAGTCAGTCTGGCTGCATCCAAATTTAAGATCTGTTGAGATTTGCAAAACATTTATGTATCTCCCTTGCTCGTTTTCTTATTTCTGAGCAGGGGATAATAATAAAATTGACTGTATAGTATTGTTGATGATTAAATGAAATCATGCACATAAAGACCTCAGCAGAGGTGCTTGGCCCACAAGGCATGTTTGATAAATATTATATATCACCACCATTATTATTACTGCACAGAAAAAACTGTGGTAAAGGCTGCACATCGCACATGTTTGTCTTCAACATCTACTGGGCCAGTAGTTTGTTCATAAATGAAATGCAGCATAGAGACAGAATTTCTTCCTCAACAAAACCAAAATCACCAAAACAAAAACGTGAATACTTTCATTTCTTATTCTAGGTAAATCTACAGATCGTACTCCCTATTCCCATATACTCTAAGAGTTCTGAGATTAATTTTAGGCTCTCAGAAAGTAATTGTACAAAGATCCTGGTTTCAGTTAATATGGTTGATTGCACTGGTATAATTTATAACACAGTATGTGAAAGGAATTCTAAAAGCAGGCATTAGCTCCATTGTTGGAAGGTTGTTGTTTTGTTTTTTGTTTTTTTCTTTCTATTTAGTCATCCTGGGAGGCACCCTGGGAGGCAAACATAGCATGGGAAGAACATTCTCAGGGTGAAGAGGGAGTTGGGATAAGAGAGGAATAAACAGTGTGAGGGATGACACATAAAAGGAAAGAGTCCCTGGGACTGTTCTTACCCAACTTTGGTCCTCAATGCTGGGAAAAGATGCTTGTTGGGTTTTTGGGAGTGGTCTCCTACATCTCTAAAGCACAGTTTGCCACCCCGACGCTCCACAGCTTTCTCTGGGAGGCTGCCTGTGGTACCAGGGAGTAGCATCTTGGTCTCTAATGTACTAAATTCACTTAGAAGGTGAGCTGGATTGGTAAACGGTCTTTGGTGTATTACTGGTTCTGACCTCAGAGCCAGCAAAATTGCATATGTGTTTATACTTTCATAGGACCCATTTATAATTTTAGACTTGAAGTTGGTTGGGAAATTTTTTAAAAATGAAATCATGTGAAAATTTTGCAGTAACTCATTGTAGGCTGAACTTTGGCTAAATGCCATCCTAAGGAAGCAGATGTTTGCTTATTTTAATTTTCTGGCAGGGAATATGAGTTTACATTTGGATTTTCTCCTTAAGATAATATATACGTACAGTAGGAGGAAAACATATAGGGCCCTTCATCAAGCTGCTTTCCAACATCTCTGTGGGCCAGCCGCATGGGAGAGGTGAGGCATAACAAAATGCAGCAGTTATCAGAATTCTTAACTTTCTTCTCTTTTGATGTTCAAAGAGCACTCCATGTTACCAAACGGGATACAGTATGCGGCCTTGTGTCCTCATAGATTTCCCTATAATCTATCTGTAATTAAGCCAAAAATTGTTAAAGCAGTCCCTCTGTTTTCTAAGTACCTTCCAGACACTAGCAAATTTGCTCAACAGCCTCAAAAATAACAATTAACACAGAATACTGTTTTTGTATTTAGGAAATAAAACATACTTATTAAATCACTTACTCTCGTAAGCACCCATATTGCTAAAGATAACCTTAGCTGCCTTTGACTTCCAGGCTGGTTCTGTTTCTTCTAATTAGAAAAAGATGAGGTGGCTGGTGAAAGTATGAGGAATTCAGGTAAGGAGCTGTCCCTCTGACTCCTCACGCAAATGAAGGCAGGAAGGCTTGGAGAGTATAAATTGCTATATAAATAAAAAGCATTATTATATCTGTTAGTGGAAGAAACCAGATTTTCTGAGGAGTTTAGAAATATAGAAAAATTAAGAATCTCTGAAAAGAGTATGAACTCATAAAAGCTGATGTATGTTGATGGTCTTTGACTTGTTAGGTTTTGAGAACTGCTGTTGAACTTGAACTTGAGATTTGTTTGCTTAGCCTAAAAACAATTTCAGTGAACAACAGATGGCAGTATTCTGCCTTTTTAAAGAACCCTAATCGTCGGAAGATCTTTTTGAATGAGCGCTGCTCCCTCATTAACCCTCAGAGTTTAGTTTCTTTTTTCATGGGGGAAAAAAAAAAGTAAAAAAACTAAAAAAAGAATAACTTCCATAAAGCTATTGGTAGAAAGTAATACAAAATTTTAAATTGTGTTATATTTCTCAGGACCATTGTTAAAGTGAAACTATAATTACATCATTAATAATTCTTCTCAATTACGAGCATTTCAGTTCCATCACCCTTTCCCATTTTCATAAGGTAAACATTGTAAAGATGACTCATTTTCAGATGCAATTTGATTTAAATTTTTTCCCACATGTAATTTTCCATTGTGATGAAAATAACTGTAAAACAAAACAAAAACAAAATCAAAATATGCATTCGAACACCATGGTTTTGTGAGCCTTCACCGCCATTTGTTCTATCTGCCCTGTGTTATCTCTCACCAGACTCTCCTACGTCGTGGGCACTTAACTTAGCTGTGCTACTGATTTACTCCTAACTCTGCCTAACCGGGAGCTCTTCCCTCTGATTCCTACAGTAGCACCCAGCCTGCTCACCACATGAGTGCCTGGACCTCATACGCCGAAGCACCAAACACAAAAACAAACAAATGAAAAATGCTGGAAGCTGTAACTTCAGAAAAATCTTGAATCGCTGACCAATTCTCACATGTATTCTTAGAACGTCTCTGTCAAAAGCACTTGTGACAGTTTCCAATCCAACTTTTTGATGTGTGATCTTGATAAAGTTTTGTCTTCCTCTTTTAGGCTGAAAGTGTTACGAGGACAAAGGCAACGCTAGTTTTCATTCACCAGTTTAACCGCAGACCCTAGTTTAGTATCTGATCATTGGTAGGCACTCAGTGATATTAAAAATGAGTGAAGTCATAAGGAGCATATTCTAAACCTCCAGAGAAGTACATTGCCTCTCTCCCAGTTCTATGCCTTGAAGAATATAAAAGGACAGACAAATTACAGTGTCCAAGGTATTCCCTTAAAACAAATAATTGAATTTTCTGGAAGCCATCCTAAAACATTTAGCCTTCTAGCACAATTTCATGTTCTGATTTTAACTTAAATAAAAATATTGAGAATTGTTACACTGAAATACTGGAGTCATAAATAAAAATGGTATTTAACAAACTGATTCTGGAATAACTCCTAGGCAGAAAACAGTGAGCCTGCGGAGGAAAATAGTGCTGAGGCAAGAAAATGACTCTGCGCCTTTTTCTATAATGTACTACATATATGGAAAGAGCAAGCAGAGGATTTGGGTATACAGATGAGTATGTTTTTGGGAAAAGAGTTAAAAGGCCTGGAGGTAGAGAAAGAATGACCTTTTGGTAATAACACTCAGATGAAGTAGAGAGTGCTTCAGGTTGAAAAGAATGTGTCCTTGTATAGCACAGTGATTATAGTTAATAATACTGTAATATATATTTGAGAGTTGCTAAGAGTAGATCTTGAAAGTTTTCATCACAAGAAAAACATCTGTAATGATGGTGATGGATGTTAACGAGACTTACTGTGGTGATCATTTTGCAATATACATATATATCAAATCATTGTCATACACCTGCAACTAATATAATGTTTTATGTCAATTACATTCAAATTTAAAAACAGAAGAAGAAAAGGATGTGTCTGGAGAGGTTTGAGGGAATACATCATGACAGGAACAGGAGCCAAATGCAAGAGCTTTGATTAACCTACTAAGAGTAATGAGAAACCTCTGCTACGGGTAGTGACATCATCAGTCCATGTGGAGGAAGGAGTCAGGCTGACTTTCAGGCTCATGGCTTGGACAGACGGATAGCTAAGAACCATTCCCTGAATTAGTAATCACAGGAGAAGGAATGAGTTTTGATGTGGATGCTGAGATATTCCTCTTTGAGTAAATATGTGCTATTCACAGGATGATTCAAAGTCGCACATCAAGAGAAACATCTGAACTGAAAATACACATCCGGGTATCACTGACACAGATACGGTCATTTCAGTAACACCCTACATGGAAGTGTATAAAGAGAAAGAAGAGTGGACTGAAGGCAGGACCATAATCAATACTAACTTACAAGGAGGGTCAGGAAGAAGAGAAACTCACAAAGGAAGATGAGAAAGGGCAACTGAAAATTAAGAGTAAAGGTCATATGGGTCAAGGAAATGCTTCTGTCAAGAGGAGAGGAGTGGTCAGTGGTGACTGATGAGATTTTAGAGATTAATAAATTCTGAAAAGTATCCCTTAGTTTAGTATCTGGCAGGTCACTGGTAACACTAAAGAGTACAAGTTTAGTGACATGCTGAGGTTGTAAGTCACACTGCAATAAACTGAGCAAAGAAAAGGTGTGAAAATGGAGACAATGTAGACAACTCTCTTCTGAAAACTAGAGGTAAAATGGAAGGTATGTCCCTATCTATCCAGAGAGAAAACAGGCTCTAAAGAGCTGGGGAGCAAGTGAGCAAGCACAAATGTTGAAAGGGGAGATCCCACTAGTATGAGGGCATTCAAGTGCAACAAAAACAGTGGGAATGATAAAGAGATCAATGTCCAAGAGAAGGAAGTAGAGTGTGACTAACCTTTCATAATGGGGGTACATTTCCCATGGTAACAGTGAGAAAAAAGCCTAGATCTGCAGGTGAGAAGTTGGAGTTCCTATACTTTGGCTTTTATCTAACTCTGGAGATTAGTCTTGAGTCCCTTGTTGAGAAAGTGATATAGGCAATGTTAGGTTAGAAGTAGTGAGGACAGGGCACCTGGGTGGCTCAGTCGGTTAAGCGTCTGCCTTCGGCTCAGGTCATGCTCCCAGGGTCTTGGGATGGAGTCCCACATCCGGCTCCTTGCTCAGTGGGGAGCCTGCTTCTCCCTCTGCTGCTGCTCTCTCTCTCAAACAGATAAATAAAATCTTACAAAAAAAAAAAAAAAGTACAGAGGAGAATGAAGAACGTTTGAAAGAGGAGTAAGAAATAGCTGGCTAGATTCTCAGGCCATACTGCCCGTCCAGCTGAGGTTAGAGACTTCAGCTCCAATATGTCGTTTGTGTGCCTTCCAGTGGTACTCAGCATGAAATTTTACATGAAAAGGCAACAAAGTGAAAACAGGAGGGCTCTGCCAGAAAGGAAAAAGAGAAGACTGAGCCATTGGACCCGAGATCCTGGGAAAGTGGAAGAGCAGACCCAGAACAGGCGAGAAACAAAGCAGTCAAGCTTGAAGAAGCATGGGGTCAGAATGCAGGCTCGGGTATCTGTATGAGAAAAACAAACGCAGGATTCCATTAGTAGACCAGTCTCTCAGGCATGGAGGATTTCTGCTTCTTATTAGCAGAAAATAAGGTTGAAAAGGAAATATGAAGCCAGATTTCAGATGCCCATGAATGGAGGACAAAGTTTTCTAATTCTATCAGATGGTAATTGAGTGATGAAAGATGTCCAAGAAGGAAAATGATGTCATCAAACAGTGCACAGTGCTTGAGGAAGACAAAGGTGTGGAGAGAAGACAACAGATTTGACCACGGCTGCTACAACAAGACATGTGGGAAACTAGGATTCTTGCAGCATCAATGACCAGGGAGGGAAGAGTGACAGTAACATTAAGGAGCATCAACTGCACTTGTAAGGTGATTCAACACTGAGACATGAAAAAAAAATTCAATGTATTAATTCCTGCAGTAGTCTTCTTTCATTTTGTCTACAATATTCTCAGTTCCTTCTCTTGAAAATCTCTTCAAGGGCTCTTGCCTTCACAAAATAAAATGTGGACAGTTCACTTGTCAGTGTATAAAATCCACCCTGGGTCTCAGCAACTAAGAAAATGTTCTCTTTTTGATTTATCATGGTAGTGGCCCTCCCCAGTGTAAACAGAGGGGGTGGATGGACACTCTTAATAGCCCCAAGTTGTTTTAATACAACATCCAATACTTCATAAGTGTATTTTAACAACTCAGTAAATTCCAGTTTCTACAACTAAGCAAAGGTACCGTAAATTAGGTAACAAGGTTTCCAAATGTATAAATAGACCAAATTTCAAAACGCTTTTACATCAAAAAATTTGGGGGGGAACTTAGAATGAATTTCTCTAGAGAAATAATACTATAAACAGTGAGGAAATTCCTAGGCCAGCTCACAAAAGCTTATACCACTTAATAGTAGGTACAATAGCATTTTTTTTGGTTCTACATTGCAAATGCACCCTATTTCAATCACAGTGCAATCTTTTAAGAAAAAACACATTTTATCAATGATGTGATTCAAAAAGGAAATATGGAGGCACTGGAAAACATCCATTTCTGCATCATTTACTCAACAAATATTAACTGAACATCTGAGTACCTGGTAATGTCTATACCCTAGGGCTATGGAGATGAATGAGTTTGTCAGCCCTCAAAAAGATGCTCAGGGGACTAAAAGTGATCAGAGGACTAAAGAGGAAGCTGGGGGAACCTTGTGATGAATCACCACCACCTCTGGTTACAAGGAGGGAAGTAAGTTGTTTCTCAAAATGCAAGACTCTAAACACCTACATCTGGCCAACTTTGAGAACTGAGTCACCATTATCATCCATAGCTCTCCTCAAAGTAGGATGAAAATAAAAATAAACTCTCCAGAGAAGCATGAAAAGGGAGAGGGACTGGTTGCAAAGATACTCATGACTCAAATATAGAAATGTCTGGTTTCTCGACATTTCCCTCAAAATCTTCAGCCCTTAGAATTCTCAAAGCTCCAACACCCAACTCCCAACTTTGAAACTTGGATTTCAAGGCTTCCCAGCATCCTGTTCCCCCAGTAAAGAGTAGGGAACTTGAAGCTCCCTGGCCTCTCAGAGCACATTAGGGTCTGCCTGCTTCTTGCTAACTGGTTTTAAGGGATGAGGTGAGCTTACCTGTGAACCATTTTACATGCAGAGAAGATTTGAGTAAAATATTAAAAGTTAGTAATATAATGGAACACTACATCAAAAACTAATGTTGTATGGTGATTAACATAACATAATAAAATTTTTAAAATGTAAAAAAAAAGTTAGTAATATCATTTCTTGATTTTCCAGAAGGCAACTCACAGCTCTACAAATTATAAAGGGAATAACTTTCAAAATTTGAAACTAGGGCAAAAAAGGTTAAGTAACTTGTCCAACATTACACGGATAGTAAGCAGCAGAGGTAGAATTCTAACTAAGGCATTCTGGACCTACACCATTAATCACAACACTAAACTGTCTGTCAGTATTTTAGGGTAACTGTTCCTATGTATGGTCACTTATCTTTGATGAGATAAAATATCTTTGTCAATTTGCTACATACTGTTAGTTTTGCAAACTCTTCCTTCAATTAATCTTTATCCATTTAGGCTCTCCTTATCAATGAGAACTTATTAACATCATCAGTATACTCTGAGAATTTGTGTGATACTCCCTTCCTTTACATTGCTTTTGAAAATCAAATTAGACTCTTCACAGAACTAATTTTTAGGGAAGACCCCACTACTAATGTTTCTCCATCAAGAAAAATGCCACTTATTTTTTTCTCCTTATTTCCCATCCTTAAGCCAGATCTCATATAATATTTGCTCCTGGAAGGAAAAACTTGTGGTTCTTGTAGAGACTTCTGTTGCTAATAGGAAAGCATCTGTCTTCGTTTTCCTTTTAGGTGGTAATGAAAATAAAATTTTATAATGCATCTGTCTACAAGTCTGGTTTAATTACTTCAGTTTAAGAAACTGGTTTCAGTTATAATCTTATTATATTCATAATGTTATGAGACACTCAGATAATAAATATGATTATCTTTGGGTCAATAGACCCCGGTAACTCACCAAGATATTTGATAGGCAGATGTGGAGCAGGATTATAAAGGTTCTGTATAAAAAGCATTTCAAAATGATACCCTACCCCTCATGTTTAGCAACAATGTGCTGCTGAGTGAAGAGGAAATCAGGCAAGAAAAGAAGTCATTTGCTCATAACGATGAGTCACTCAACATTTACGTCATAGTTTTGTTTTCTTCCTTGCGGACATAATTGTTAGGTTCACCAATGCTCCCACATGCTGTTAGTATAGCAATAATAGGATATCTAAGGAATACAAATGGCCAACAATTTGTTGAGATTCAGCATAGATTCCTTAAGACAAAGGTTGTAGATAATTGCAAAGAAGACAAAGTGACTTCAGAAATTATATTCAAAGATTATAATCTTATAAGATTAATAAAAGTGCTGATTAAAAGGGTTCCCCTGCCCCCCGGGGATCAAGAGGAAGGATCTGGGAAAAAGCTGATAGTGAATTCCTCTTTAGCTAACATTGCAGTCTATCTTAGTTTTATTTCATCTTAAAATAAGAAGATATGAATGGCGGTGCCTGGGTAGCTCAGTTGGTTAAGCATCTGCCTTCAGCTCAGGTCATGATCCCAGGGTCCTGGGATCGAGCTCCGCAATAGGCTCCCTGCTCAGTGGGGAGCCTGCTTCTTCCTCTCCATCTGCCCCTCCCTTGCTTGTGCTCTCACTCGTGTTCTCTGTCTCTCAAATAAATAAATAAAATCTTACAAAAAAAATAAGATACAAATGGAAGCACAATACAAGAACCTAATTAAAATATCCAATAGAGAAAAAATAAGCAAAGCATGATTAAAACAAACACGGAACACAAGCAATAATGTTTTCACATGCTGATTCTGACGGCAAACTAAAGACTAAAATTAATATAGAGTGAGGTCTAACTAAAAATAGCCTCAAATTGTCTTTCCTGCTGGTTTCAATACTTCTAACAAAGAATTTAAACTTACTATCATGTCTCTATCATTAGCCACCCTATACAGTGGCCCAAAAGATCAAACAGATTTTAAGATGCCCATCAAGCAGGTCTTGTGGCTGTTGATCAGTCAACAGACTTGACTGTTGACCTAGGGACTACTGTAGCATTTTAATATCAAAGCAAATATGTCCAGAGACATGCCCCAGTTCTTAACTCTCTTCAGACTCTACAGAGTGGATGTTGTGATTGACT
The DNA here is from genome assembly GCF_011800145.1 of Mirounga leonina. Classification (NCBI taxonomy): domain Eukaryota; kingdom Metazoa; phylum Chordata; class Mammalia; order Carnivora; family Phocidae; genus Mirounga; species Mirounga leonina. Next base: position 13,324,089 of record NW_023270504.1, read on the forward strand.
CTCTACAGGAATCATGGTGATTGCACCCCTAAGGCCAGGAATTTGGTCAAGGATGTGTAGGTCTTAGTCACTGTAATTCAATGAGACATGAGGGGAACCTTGCTTAGTGCTTCTAGGAAAAAATTCTTCACCCTCCAGAAGGAAGCAATGTTGCTGCTAACAGCCATCTATGGATCACAAGTGGAATCAGCATTAGGATGAAGCTAATAGTGTAGACAGTAGTAAAGTAGAAAGAATAAAGAACCTACATCTGTTACAATGTTAAGTCATGAATTCACTAACCCTGAAGACTTCTTTCCTCTGGCCTTATTATAAGAGATAACATAATAAGCATTTCAAATTATGTGCTACCACTAATCTGAATAAAGTTTTTTTTTCTTATGGTTGGAAATAACTAATACAACATACAACTTTACCAAATGCATATGGAAATACTGGATAAGTAGGTGGCAATGAAAATAAAATTTTATAATATATCTGTCTACAAGTCTGAGTTAATTTATTTTTTTAAGTTTTTATTTAAGGGACACCTGGGTGGCTCAGTCAGTTAAGTGTCTGCCTACGGCTCAGGTCATGATTGCAGGATCCTGGGATCAAGTCCCACATCGGGCTCCTTGCTCAGCGGGGAGCCTGCTTCTCCCTCTGCCTGCCACTCCCCCTGCTTGTGCTCTCTCTCTCTCCCTCTCTTTCTGACAAATAAATAAAATCTTAAAGTTTTTATTTAAAATTCCAGTTAGTTAACATACAGTGTAATATTAATCTCAGATGTAAAATATAGTGATTCAACACTTACATACAAAACCCAGTGCATCACAAGTGCCCTCCTTAATCCCCATCACCTATTTAAGCCATCCCCCCACCCACCTCCTTTCTGGTAACCATCAGTTTGTTCTCCAGAGTTAAGAGTCTGTTTCTTGGTTTGTCTGTCTGTCTGTATCTCTCTCTCTTTTTTTCCCTTTGCTTGTATATTTTGTGTCTGAATTTCCACATATAAGTGAAATCATATGGTATTTGTCTTTCTCTGACTGACTTATTTTACTTAGCATTATACTCTCTAGTTCCATCCCTATCACTGCAAATGGCAAGATTTCATTCTTTTTTATGGCTGAGTAATAGTTCAGTGTGTGTGTGTTTACATATATATATACCACTTCTTTTTTTATCCATTCATCAGTTGATGGGACGCTTGGGCTGTTTCCATAATTTGACTATTGTAGATAATGCTGCTATAAACTTCGGGTGCATAAACATGGTTATAGCATAAACATGTTATAGCAGGATTATCTACAAAGTTACTTTAAAGAACTGGTTTCAGTTATTATCTTCAGAATATTATGAGGCAATAAAAATATGACTATCAGAGGTTCAGCAAACCCTGGTAGCCCATTGGGAGCTATCAGAGCAGATGACTAGTTTCATTCTAGCTAAGTGACTCACTTCTAACACCAGCACCCCAGCACACTATCCATATGGGTGTCTTAATTGCAAATTGCCACATTTGCAATTCATGGACCTTCAACATGACTTGCAATAATCAAAATGCCAAATGCACAAATCTTCCTGTGCAAATGTTCTCTACTATCATGTGTGGATTTTGTGAGCTTCTTGAAGATAAGAATCATTTTATATTTATTTTCTACTCCCACAGCAACTTTAAGCATACTCAGCAAAAAGGTGCCTAATTACTTTAAATGAATTACCTTACTCCAATTCTTCTGGGCAATATACAAAATTTATCCAATCCTTCATTGAAATTTCTAATTTAGCTTTCCATGAATTTCTAAACATAGGGAGAATTTTATAATTTTAATTTCCTCCCTATAGTTTCAGTGAGATTCTCTTTTTTCTTTCCAATGCCAGTCCCCCACCTCTATAATTGTAATCTCATTCTTCTAACATGGACAGTGTATTTCTCTGTGTTTTTCTTATTCACTCTTTTTTTTCTTCCCCTTTCCCTCCTCTCAACCTAAAAACATTGTTAGCATTTCTCTTGCTAACAAAATTGTTCTTTGACCCCATCTAAGATGCTATTTATTCCTTTTAAATTCTAATCTATCAAACCCCTGGAAAGAGAGCTCTGCTCTCACTTAACACCCTTTAAATTTATTTTTTTTAAAGATTATTTGAGAGAGAGAGAGAGAGAACAAGCAGGGGGAGGGGCAGAGGAAGAGGGAGAAGCAGGATCCCCACTGAGCAGGGAGCCCAATGCGGGGCTCGATCCCAGGATCCTGAGATCATGACCTGAGCCGAAGGCAGACACTTAACCACCTGAGCCACCCAGGTGCCTCATTTAAAGAGATTTTTAATCTTTTTTTAAAAAAGATATTTAAAGATACTTTTATTTTTTTTAAAGATACTTTATCTTTTTTTTTTTTTTTAAGATATTGAATCTTCTATTCATGGCAATCTGATTTATGTCTCTGATAAAATAAAATCCTCTCTCCAGTGCAATCAATATCTTAACTAAAATATCTAATAACAACATTCCCGGTTCTGTCTTTCTTCACCCCGCTCCACAGCCTCTTTCTCCTGTCCTGGCTTCCCCCAGTCCCTCTGAGAAGGAACTCTATGTCTGCTTTACTGGGTTTTCTTCCCTCCTTACTCTGTGTCTGCTTTGCTAGGTCTTCTTCCCTCCTTAACTATTGACCCTTGGTACTGATTTTTCTTGTTCTATCTATGCCCTTCCCTTCCAGCTTTCATCCTGTGCTACAGTGAGTACCTGCTAATTTGGAGCCCCAACACTGACCATTTCTCTGGACTCGGGCCCGTGTGCTTATCTGCTCCCTGGACAGCTTCACTCGGATACCCCATGGTTAGTTCAGACCCTACCTTCTCTAAGAGAATACTTCACCTCCATCTCCTGGACTGTTCTTTCCCTCCTTGATTTTCTACCTTGGCTAACAACAAAATCAGTCACCCAAACTGGACACCTTGACTTTTTCTGCAGTGATTTTTTACTTTCTTATCTCCAACATCAAACTGATCACTGCATCTGAAAATTTCTACTGAGGAGTTGTTCAACTTCTCCTAGAATGCCTTAATCCCTGCCTTAAATCCATCTCATTATTTCACAAGAGGATGGCTGCAGGTTTTTTCTTCCAGTTTTCTCCCACCACAAACTTGGTTTTTCCCAATACAGAGATACTAGTATGCTGCTCTGTTATTTTCTTTGATGGTTTCCCAAAGTCATAGAACCAGATTCAACTTCATGGCATGGCTTTAGGCATCTTAAAATTTAGCCCTTAACCCCTATTACCCCAGTTACATGTCCATATATCCCACTAACGTGTCTCTTCCTCAGCTGTCCTAGATGATCTTCTCAATGTACCATGCCTTTGTTTATGGTGTTACTTCTGCCTACCACTTCATTTCTCTGATATACTGGTATTAATGATCAAGATCCAACTTTCAAACATAAAACACTTAGGCCTCATTCCCAAACTGACACCAAATTAATCACTTCAGCCTCAAAGCCTCCCTAGTATTCTGTCCTAACATCTACTATCATATTGCGCTATTGCTAATTGTCTGTGAATATATTCCTTGCCAGACTGTGGATTTGAAGGCAAGACTGATTTTTATTCATTTCTATAACCTTAGCACTCAGCTTATTATAAGAACTCCCAAAACCTAGTTATTACATGAATTCTGCCTTCTAACACAATCTGTCATTCTTATAAATAGTTCTCAAAAGTTTGTAGACTCGCCATCATACTCTTCAGTCCAAAAAGTGTGCCTTCGCCTGGTCCCTATAGCCAAAAACATCCCCTTCAAGTTCTCACAACCTCCTACTGAGTATCATGTTGCTTAAGGCAACTGCCTGTAATAAACACACTCAACTGACTGGCAACCAGAGGTTCCCAGGAGCCAGGAAAAAAAGGGGGAGTGTTGAAGAAAGGAGAAGCAGCATATTCGAATTTCCTTTGGATGCTCTCGCTGATTTTCCTCGGTCCTTGACTATGTGACCCACTGCTTGTATTCGGGGCTCCTTTCCTTTATATGATTAGCACTCCAGCAAGCACTCCGCTAGACAGAAGGTGGCTTTCTTTGTAGTAATGACACATTTACATTATTGGGAAATATGAGAACACAGAAGGGAAAAAATAAGAACGAAAAGATTTTGAAGCATTGCTGAAATAGTAGTTTGATACTACCGACTGTATAGGACTATATACAGTTTAAATTTCTTGGGCGCCTGGGTGGCTCAGTTGGTTAAGCGACTGCCTTCGGCTCAGGTCATGATCCTGGAGTCCCTGGATCGAGTCCCGCATCGGGCTCCCTGCTCGGCAGGGAGTCTGCTTCTTCCTCTGACCCGCACCCCCTCATGTGCTCTCTCTCATTCTCTCTCTCTCAAATAAATAAATAAAATCTTTAAAAAAAATAAATAAATAAATTTCTTTATTTAGTGCAGGTTGATCATCTGTCCCTCCAAAGAGGTAATTCTGGAGATCTACAGTTAATCTATCTGCTTTCTCAAAACTAATACTAACTTTTGAGAGCCTTCCACTGTAATCAACACATAATCATCCCATACGCTCTTTGAAGATGATATTCTTTCTTCCTTCAGATTCAGGAAGTTTTTTTTTTAAAAAAAGGCTTTTCAATCCAATCTTTACATAGTTAAGATTTACCACCTTTCCACCATCTAATCTACCCAAGATTGTCAATGATTGCCTTTTCTGCTTGGGAGACATACTGTTATCTGTGCTGAGATTTTGGCCATAAACTGTAAATATTATAGTGAAAATTATGTTTGTCATGAAGAATTTATTGTGGTAAATATTTTTTTGCTGACAAGTTATAATAGGGAATATTAGAAAGGAACAGCTGGGAAGGAAGAGCTGGTTTCACTGCAACTCAAATATCTCTAACTGGCCAACTGGTTTTCAAAAGAACCTGGCAGAAAAAGCCCTGACATTCAGAAGGACACATTAAGCTGATGGCTAGATTTCAGTAACCATTAAGATTATTTGTCTCTTTACTCTGAAAGTACACTTCATAAGCAAACTTCTGATACCAGTGCCTTGTCAAGCCTATATAAACCCCTTTTTGGAAACACTCCAGTCTCTCCCTTGCTAGAACGCTGCTCACTCTTCTTTAAACCTATATTCTTCCCCTAATCTCTGCACCCCCTTTTAATTACCAACTTTTCTACCAGACTTTTTGAAAGAACTGTTAGTACTCACAGTCTTCATTTTCTTACTTTTCATTCAGATCCCAATCCACTGAGCTGGGCTTCTAGAGCAAAGACTATAATTGCTCTTGCTATCCCAGTGGGGTTTTTATTCCCCACAGTGGCTTTTAATTGCCAAATTCAAAGGATACTTTTCAGGCCCTGCGTTATTGGACTTCTTCATCGAAGTTTACAGTATTGGTGACATGCATTTACTGAAGACCTCATTTCCTTCAACTCCCATGATATCATGCCCTTCTAGCTCTCTTCCTATGTCTCTGAACAATCTTCTTCTGTCTCTCCTGGATTTTTCCCCCCTCACTCCCCCATCCCTCAACATTTTTTTTTTTTAAGATTGATTTATTTATTTTAGAGAGGAGGGAGGGGCCAAGGGAGGGAAATCCTCAAGCAGACTCGCCACTGAGTGGGAAGCGTGAGGTGGGGTTCGATCCCAGGACCTGGAGGTCACGACCTGAGCCAAAATCAAGAGTCAGATGCCTAAATGACTGAGCTATCCAGGCGCCCCAGATCCCTCAACATGTTAAAAGCCATTTCCGTAGGTTTCACCTCTTAGCCTACTGTTCTTTTCATTCTATAGATGCTCTCTAAATTTGTTCACACACTCTCATGAGACCTGTATCATCAGCTAACAACCCCTAACCCATCTCTTGCCCCAAACCTCTCTGCCCAGAGCTTCCACTATTACTGGACTCCAGGGAGGTGTGCATCATGGCTCCTCAGAGCAGAGCACGCACACCTCACCTTATTACTTTCCCAACTGCTTGTCTGACTCTAGAACCTCGGTCGCTGCCTCAATCTCCACCAATTACCCACCCTTATCTAGAAAGCCTTAACTCCCCTTCCTTACTTTCATTTCATTAATCACTGGCAGAGCCCTGCCGTTTTTACCTGCTATATAGCTTGCTACTCTATTTCACGCTTAAAAAGAGTATTCACTGTGTTTTAATGCTCCAAAAAAACACTTAATTACCTGTGCTTTCCACATGTTATTTTTTAATCATACATTGGTGAATGTAATTATTTCCTCAATATTCTCATCACCACCTTCCTTTGGTTTATTCTTACTATCCCATTACAACTTAATTCTTCCAAAAAAATTTTTTTCTGACTCCCTACTCTACATCAAACTGGGGTAGATCTCCATCATCTGTACTCCTTTAACACCCTAATTATATATCAGTCATTGCCCTGAAATTGGAATACTTTGTTTGCATATCTGTCTTCGCCACGAGACTTTATTTCCCTTAACTCTTTTATCTCCAGTGCTTATCTCAGCATGTGTAACCCACGAGGTGCATACAAACTGCTTACCACGTTAAGAGATGCATTTATTTATTCACCGACTTCTTTGCCCAGGTAGACTTTCCTAGTCCACGAGCAAAATACAGAACAGCCACCGTGTTATAATCTATTTGGCAATGATATTCCTCAAGAAAAGGGAGGACACTAGCATTTGGGTGTATTTATCAGCCTCTCGTGAGATAATTTAAAATTCACAAGTTTTTGAAATCTGGATTCTCTGGGCCAACTTAGTAGAAAAATAACACCTCTACCAGGCCCTCGGCTAGTCTCATGGGACTCAGCCCAGCACAGCCTGTCCTCATCCCTACCTCTGATCCCCAACAGGGCACATGCAGATCTTGGCCATTTGCGTCAGGCACGGGAAGGTTCTATCTGTGTGTCAGAACAAAGCTGCTCCCGCTCACCTGTAACATGGGATTGTGTTTTGGATTATGGCATGAGACATGAGATACCAGGCCCTAAAAACTGTATACGAACTGCCTCCGATTGAGAAATAGTGTTATTAAGATTAGATTAGATGGTGGTCTGACTCTCAGGTAGCACTACAATTGGCTCTGCAATTCTTTGTTATGACACTCCCTTCAAAAGAGTGACATCCATGTATGGTTTTATATTGCCTTTGAACTACAGCACTGCCCAAAAATGCAATATACCGTATTACGGCCCAATCGAAAACTTATTTCATAATAAAGGGAGATAAGTTAACAGAACACTGTGTTTCTATAGCTGAGAAATAAATGAATCATAGGCCTGCCATTTCAGGACTTTGTGGGGACAAGTGCAATATGGCAAAAATGACTATCAGCTGGAGTGATATTCAGGAATATATTGTTTTAATTCTGGTAAGGCTCGGGCAAACTCTAGCACGTTCGATAGGTGATAATGAATAATGGCCATTACAGTGTGAACAATGGCAATACTTATGCCTGGTACAAGTGCTCCGCACTTTCAGAGTGGACGCGGAGCTAGGACGTGCAAAGTAGGACACCGTTGTTAACACTCCAGCCTTCCTAAGGTTTATTCTCGGGGAAACATGAACACAGTGTGTAATAATAAATCTACCGGTGCCTGTGCACCCTTGAGATTTAGGCCTGAGTATACTCTGTGTGAAAAATGTATTTGTGAATACATTTCTAATCTTGATTCTCTCTGCAAAACACCTTGGTGCTGCCTGGGGTGGGGGTTAGTGATTTATATTTATATCCCCTCTCTTTTTAATTCCCATCATCCTGCCCATTTTAATTGTGTTTCTTGACACCACCTTTCTCCTAAGAGGTATTCCTTGACGTTGGTTTTATGTTCCTTGCTCCTGACCTCATGCCCCACCACTCAGATCTGGATCTGCTCAGGAATACGAGACACTGCAAGGGCCCCTGGCCCCTGCAGGTGGGGGGGGGGGGGGGGGGGGGGGGAAGGAATCAGAGGAACCTGAAAGGTGCTGCGTGAACCTTCAAAATCTTCACCATCTTCTTCTAAATCTCCCTAGACCCTAAAGCAGAACCACAAAGTGAAATTAAAATGAGATGAACACACTCCCCACGATTCCACTCTTACTGTTCATATTTGGAAACTAGTTCATGGCTGAGCCTGGATATGCATTTGGAGCATGGAACAGTAACAGTGAGTGTACTGGTTTCATTGGCAGCATAACCGGGCACATGGAAGACGGCTCTAGGTTTGGCCACCACTCGAGCCAGCAGTCTTGACATCCGCACATCCTGTGTTGCCCCTGACAATAGGGCAAAAGATTTTTGACCAAATTGAGATGACCGGTCCCATTGTAAGTACTCTATTTAATCACTGCCAGTGTGGGTGTAAGACTGACACTAGGGAATATAAACAGCTGTTCTCATACTTTCTTTCTGGTCCCTCGCCTCCAATTCCCTTGGTATACCAGATGCTTTTCAGTTCAGCACAACACACAGACCTACTACCATCCAAACAGTCTATCGCGTCATTAACTTCAGGTGAGGAGGAAGTGACCAGGGTAACACAGCTCAGTCTTATAATATCAAATCATTTTGCTATTTGTGGCAACAAGTAATGTGAGTTATAGCAACAGTGACAAAGACTTTCTCTGGTTTAAGTACCTTATCCCTTTCGTCATTCTCGAAGTAGCTGTGGAAATCAGTTCATCCAATTACCTGTCCCAGAAAGAGGTACATCATTTAAAAGTGTACTTGATAACCCAGTAAGTTAAAATTTTGAGAAATTCCAGGCATTACAATTCAGTAAAACATGAACACTTCTGGTAGTGGGAAGCATGGAGTCTGAAGGGGACAGGTCAGCCTGGCTCCAGAGTGTGGCTTGGAGTCCGTTTCCGAGAGTGGTCCCTGGCATTTCAAAGCCCCTTTCTTTCTTCTGTGTATGGATCCACAGATTTTTCTACAAGTTCATTTTTTTCCTTTCCTTGTCCTTCCCAGTGGTGTGGGGATGACAGGCAGCATGGGGCAAAATGGTGACGGCCAAGCTGTTTGTACATATGCACAGGTCTGTTATACACGAGGTATTTTTCAGTCCTGGGATAAATTCGTGTGTTTTTCTCTAGAGCTCCTTGTTGCCATTTTAAACCCTTCGGGTGCTACTGAGTGTGTTTCCAAGGCTGTCAGGATCCACATAAGACCTTCTGCAGAGAAGATTTTTGAATGATCACATTATAGTCCTAATTGAAGCTGAGTAGTTCATGGCCCTCTGAAGCTGACAGTGAAATACGCCATTCTCGGAGCATGTGTCCCTTATCAGAGCCACTTAAGGTAACAACGTCCTACAAAAGGCTCTCTAGGTCTCTGAAGGTACAGAGCCCTCATTACTCCCACCGTTAGGGAGAGCTTTGGACCACTTCTGGGAATGCAAATGAATGAAACCCCATGTGACAGCTGTAATAAAAGGCTCCTGTCTTTTTGCAAAACATTCAAATGCCATCTGGCAATTTCGTTGACGTCAGCAGGCACAGAAAAACAACTGCCCCCATGGCCTTCTTCATCATTCCCTTCCACCCCCAACTCTGCTCTCCCCTCCTCCCTGGCAAAAAGCTCCAACTTCTGGTAGTGCAGACGGACAGGAGCAAAGTAGCCATTTTATAAGATTTGCTCTATTTCTTGCCTGCTCCACTTCAAGAACCCGCTTTCTCATCAGAACAGCAGTAGTATTTGGCCCCAGCTCTCCAAATTCCAGTTAGAGGATCATTTCATTAAAGAGAAATTTTGAAGTATTTTCTATTTGTGTTTTAGGACTTGAAGTACATTTATTCCAAGACTAGAGGTGTTAAGGAAAACTATGAATCTGACTTCTGATTTCCACACATGCTCTCTTTGATCCCTGTGAATAAACACCCAGTGTCACACTGAGAATACCTCTGCAGCCCTAGGCTGAGAGCTTACATGTCTGCATACGTCTTTTAATAGTTCACTAGAAGCTTAGGTGGACAGATTTTTCTTCCAGTGGTAGAAATCATAGGATATAGTTACCAAGCTCTTTTGCCTTAGCTGTAACTCCATGGAAAACATACTCTTCTAAATTACTGAACAAAAAGCAAGTCAACTAAATGTTTGTACTTCGTCAAACAAACACAATTACAGAAGAAACACCAGTCCAACACAAATCCCTTCCAGAAGCTCTAATTAAAACAAAATAAAACAAACAAAAAACCTACTCATATTTTCACATAGTATAAAAGAGGATAGACGTTTTAAATTATTATTGCCTATTATGGCTTTTTGTTTACAGGGGAGAAGCTGGACACTCACAATACCTAGTCTGTTCCCAGAAATGGGCAAGCGCTATTAACTATAAAGAGTAAACTGGTCTCATTAAAAGCCAACTAACCAGCTCCTTTTTAGGCTCCGAATACCTTACTTTCAAGGCAAAAGCATACACATTTGACTCAGATAATTTTATCCATATCACTGGTACATACTACTCACCTAGGCAGACCTTTATCAAATGTAAAAGATTTTGGAAAAACAATTTTATATCTTTAGGATAAGTCCAATAAGTAAGATTAACCAATCTTGGTATTGCTTAGATATATTACCGTCGACCTAATACTTTAACTTTCCCAAAAATTAGGCTTTTTCATTTTTAAAAAAATTTAAACATCTAATATTGAAAAGAACTTTTAACATCATTTTTCCAATTATAATTTCTCATGAAAATACATTCATCCCATAAGTTAGGTGAGGGATGGTGAAGTACAGAGAGGACTATGCGTGTTCTAGGCTGACTTCTTTTCAACAGCTCCCTCTTACGTATTAAACTTTTTACCCTGTTTCTACTCACTCGCGGAATAGGATACTGTCCCATTAGTAGAAAGAGCAAAGTTAGTTAACGGATGCATGGCGGTTGGGGTTAGGAGAGAAGAAATAATGGGAGGGATGTAGATTTCGAAAACATGCTCCCCATAACTCTAAAAGGGAGCGTGCATATCCAAACTGAGGCCTTGTAGGACTGAGCTCTTCTCTCCCCATCAGTTTCAACTTGACTCTTGCCATTCTTTTTCTTTTTATAAACTATCTGTGGTTTGTTCTTCTCAACAGGCTGTCGCATGCCTCTGGATTATGTTTGCCCTACCCAGAAGACCTATCTCCTTGTCAAGTCTTCCTGCTTATCTTTTAAGCTTTTTAGCTCAGCAAGTCCGGTCCTCCAAAAGGCCTTTGCTGACCCATGTCTGCCGTGCTTTGCAAATGCCCTGTGCACACATCCTCATTTTATTTTCCACATTTAATGGTGCATGTCTATTTGCCCATGGAAGTGTGAACCTCAGTAAGGGAGGGGAAGACTTACTCACCTTTGTGTCCTTTGCCGAGCGTGATATTAAGTGTTCAATGGATGGCTATGAAAGGAGTAAAAGAAAGGAAAAAAGGCAAGACAAGCACAACAAAGAAAAAAAAAAAAAGAATTCAAAAGATAACTTGTTTATAGCTGGAGAAAAACACCTAGGATGTACTGAACATGTATTATGTGCCTAGTAACGTGCTAGGTATTTTCACACCTTATCCCATTAGTAACAACAAAACAAAAACCTGATAAGTGCGAACTGTTAGTACCATTTACAAAAGAAGAATCAGATTCAGAGATTTTGTGAACTGCTGAAGGCCCCTCAACGGGCGAACGGTGGTGGCCGAATGGAATACAGGTATATGGACACTGTAGCTTTTACAAGATACTTAATACCTTCTGTTGGTTTGCTGAAGGCAGAAGGGGGAACAGGAACGAGAATGGAAGGAAATGAATACCCTATTATTAAAGTTGAAGTGAATCTTGAAAAGTCTAAGAATAAATCCATTAGGGCACAAGATAAAACTCAACAAGGTACATTTGGAAAATACCAACTCAGGGCTAAGCCTAAACTGTGCTTCAGTTCCAAGACTCCATCTGGATTTCTCACAGCTCCCTGGAACAAAAGGTCATTAGCAGCTGCTGATTTAGAGGCAACATCTTCACTGAACGTATAAACTAAGCAAGTTTTTCAAAAACACCCGTCACTTGGTAACTATTGTTTTTTCTGAGCTGTGTGTATTGGTTTAAGGATGGAAAATAAGAAACTCAGGAGGCCCTGGCAGAATCAGGCAAAGGAAAATATCAATTCAGTAAATGGAGAAAGAATAAGATCAAGGAACAATTAGATTTGTACCTTTAAGCTTTTAATAATGGGGAAAAAGGTCTAATATGCTTTCTAGAAAGTATTAAATAAAACATAGAAGCAAAGAATGTTCTGTGTGCCTCACCTAATCATAACTGCCTTTAAGTTAAAACTACTTTTCTTCTAATAAAATAGCAGAGAAAACAAGAGAATAGACTCTAAAACGGTCCAGAAAACAGTTAACACATTTTTCGAGGAAGGAAAGCAAGGACACAAAAGATAAAAATCACCAGAAAAAGAAGATATTCAAAATTTTAATGGCACACTTGAGACAGATCCATCAGACAGAACAAGCTTTGTCTTGTCTAAGACCTAGCCTGAGTCTGAGTCAACATAAAACATCTCCTACTCATTTGGGAGTCATTCCTAGGATTGTAATGTAAGAAAGGACAAGAGAACTTATACAACAGTCTTATAATCAGTTTAAAAAAATAATATTTTCATCAAGAGTCTGGCATTACTACATCAAGTTAGGAATACTGCTTGCTACCAAGGAACAATCAGTACGTGTGAAGCCTGTCAAGGTGAAGTAGGAGGTCCTGATATTGGGCAATGATGCTGCTAAGCCTTACGTAGAGGGAAACATTTTAGAGATACAAGAAACTTAAGGGGATCACACTCATGTGGCAATAATTTTATGTTCCACTCCCTTTGACCAACAATTAGGGATTCTGTGTCATGTCATGCACTATCTAACATAGTTTCTTGGGCAACTGACCAAAATCGGTAATTTCCTGACCACATTATCATATGACTTTTGAGCTAACATTTTATCCCACTTATATGTGAATCTCTCATGACTTACTATTCCAGAGTTTGATTTTACTGTTACCTCACAAAAAGAAATTCTGGAACCTATAACATCGAGGGTCATACTTTTGACAAGGGACACTGCGCCCATCTGTGTGACTCTGCTAAACAAGAGCAACCCATCTTTCTGGGGATCCTCTTTTGTTGAAATCAACAAGGACTTCCCCACTTCAAAAGCGGTCTCTTTTTATACTCTTTTTATACTGGAGTCATTAGAAGACTTTCCTGAACCTGGGCTGAGACAGGCCCTCGCCAGTCAGCTCTCATTCTGTCCTCTTCAGTCCAACGCCTTTTTGTATTCACAGCTCTCCACAGAAACTAAGTGGCTTTCCTGTTCTATATTATACTAGAATTAATACATATCTCATACCGTCTGTGTTTTCTCCTACTTGGAGACTATAAAAATGAGAACTGATTTTTTATAGGAACATCAGGAGCCTTTTTTTTGTTTTGTTTTAAAGATTTTATTTATTTTTTGACAGAGAGAGAGACAGCGAGAGAGGGAACACAAGCAGGGGGAGATGGAGAGGGAGAAGCAGGCTTCCCACGGAGGAGGGAGCCCGACACGGGGCTCGATCCCAGGACCCTGAGATCCTGACCTGAGCCGAAAGCAGACGCTTAACGACTGAGCCACCCAGGCATCCCGAGAAACATTAGGAGCTTCTTAAAATAATTTCGTTGATCAATAAAAAAAGGCAAACAAAAATAATACTGGGAAATTGAATAAGAATTAGCACTTACTGAGGGCTTATTTTATACTAGGGACTAATTTAACACTTGATATAATTATGCCATTTAAGTCCTCATATCACCCTGGCAAAAAGGTATTAACATTACACATACCTTACAGAGGAGCTCATAGAGTTAACACAACCTGCTCAAGGGCACACCTGTAGTGAGTGATGGGGCAAGGGGTGATTCCCAGGCAGTCTCTCAGTCCATGAGACTGGAGCATAAGAGTCTATGCTCCCTTCACTATTATCCTCTCTATACAGTTCTCCTTAGTGAAATCCAGCTTAAAGAGATTCTTACCAATCCTCTCATTCCAGATGAAATCACCCATGGGAGTGATGGTAAGGCAAATAAAGCAACTCCTTGAGGACGATCTAGAAATCCCTGGAAAAATTCTGTATCTATACTTAGTGTTTCCTGAATTCACGACCATTTATCAAAACTACAGAAAATGTGGGAGATTAAAAAATATTTTCTATATTCAAGAACTTACACCATGCATGAGACAAGTTGGGGGTAAGGAAAGGATTTCAGAATCTGAGTTCTTTTGGGGTGGGAAGGTAATTCCAGCCTTCTGGCATAGGCTTGACTTGGTAAAATTTGAATAGGTTACAAGCAAAAAGCAGTTTCCAGACAATGAGGGGGGAGGGAAAAAGGGAAGGAACAGGGAATAGGTCTGCAATTTTGAAACGGTTCTGCAGAATTCAAGAGTTCCTTAGGGGGTAGTTTCTTAAGAATAGTTTCAGTAATTACTAAAATTGCCTTTTATTCCCCCCTCTGCATATTAAGATTGTGGGAGAATATTATTTCTAAATGTACTTCTTTTATTTTTTCACCTCTGTATTCCATCCTGACTTCACTCTACAACAGTGTGCTTGTTCTCAGGTACAAACAAGAATCACGTCAGAGTAAATATATTCCCACTTACAACAGATAAGATCAAACCCCAAAATGAAAAAAGTCTACGGTCTCAAACATATTGCTATAATATCAATATGTGCATTTGCAATGACTATTGTATTAGATTCTAGCTTGTACCATGGATCAATGGTGACAAACCATTCTAAGTAAAATCATTTACATATAATGTATATATCTGTATCACTATAATTTCATGACTTTGGTATTCTGCAATATTTTAAATATAATTTAACAACTAACAATATTCCTGATTATTTACAAAATGACTTTAATTCTTTCCATCAAAATAATTTTATTTTATATCCATTTTTAAAGCAACAGATCAGTGAACGATATTTCTGTTTGGTCTGAATTTAGAGGGCAATGTCTTTTTGTAAAAATGTGTCTCTAGAAGTTTCTGAATCAGAGAACAGAGACTTGCTAAGAGCATGAAAAATAAAAATCCACCAAACTAAATAATACAAAGAAAAAATATTTTTAGAATGTAAAATCAAATCTTTAAAGGAGCTTCTCTACTTAATTAGTCAATGGTGCTCCACTTGATTTTAAAATTCTGGTATTTCACAATTTCTCTACAGATTTTACATTTAGAAACATGTATGTATGAATCTACTACATGCTCAATTCCAAAGTAAGAAAAATATTGCAAGCTCTATTATGTTGCTCTGTTTGCAATGTCTATGAGTGTGTTTAACTAGTTTAGCAACAAAGTCTAACATGAGGGGGAAGGCAACAGGTGAGGTGGTGGGGGGACATATTTGGCTCCAAGCTATGAAGCATGTTCTCTGTAGTTCCTCATACCTTTCTCATACAATGACCTCTTTCAATATTAGTCACCTGTCGCTTAATGATTCCTTAGTAAAACAAAACAAAACATAAACTAGAATTTTACTTCAAAGTCCTAAGAGTCTGAAAATACTGGGCAATAAACATTCCATTTGGCATTGAAATTTTTACCTGCTATTCTAATTAAATGGAATGTGTTTGTCATGGTGATAAACTATTGCTAGTTTGCCTCTATTCTGCTGCTGATGAAGTTCAATATTCAGTGTGCCTTTCATAATTTTAAAAGGAAATTTAGAAGGAACCGTCCTCTGCTATTTTTTCCCAAGCCTAAATTAGTTCATTGTAAGAAAGGTTGTTTGAAAATCTCAGTAATAAACAAACCTAGAGGCTATAATTTTCTTGATAGTGGAACCCTCCATTTGCTTCTGAAAGCAGTAGGAGGGTATGCTTATTCATATTTCACCACTATTTTTTATGTGCTACAGTACTTTTGAAAATGACAGGACCAGATTCAGGAGGTTAATTTATACCATTGGCTGTCACTTTTAGGAAATGCTTGCATACTTGCACGTGTGTCAGGAAAGCAATGTGAGTATGAAGAGAGGGGTGGAGGAGCATTACTTTAATACTAGGCTGTGCATTTATTCCTCTGACTTAGTACACACTATTGCTCTTGGTGTCACAAAAAATAAATAGCAAAATATAATTTGCAATAATTTGCCTAGCTCCATGATCAATAGAAATAGAAACAGAAAAGAATCAGAAGGCCGTTGCCTGTCAAAACTCACACTAGTTCATTGATGGCTAGGATCATAGCACAAAATTGACTAAATGCTTTTGGACCTTAGAATATTTTTAATATTACCAGTGTGGTTACAGAGTTGAATTCTGCAATGACCCTTTCTTCATTCCCACCCCAGTCATCTTTTATTCATTCCTCAAAGCCAACAGCTTCTGTGAAATTATCCCTGAAGACTTTGGTTTTCTCTTCTCCGAGGTTCACCTGCTATAGTCAACATTAGACCATTAAAACACTATGTTGTTTTCTTAACTTTTACGTGTGCCTCACTGTTGTAATTCAAATTTTAAATTGTGAAGAAAGGAGTCTTGTTTTTGAACCCCAGGAATTACTCAGGAACTTCCCTTCCCAGAATCCCCCACCTCCACATCATGAACTCACTAAAAGTGGTGCAGAAGCCCCCCAAAAGTGGCTTATTACATGATAAATATAATGCGGTTGCAGTGACCTCATCTGACTGAAGAGACACCTCTTTAGTGCTAACTATGCAATTTTAACTGGCTATATTTTGTTTTTATATTAAATTTTGATCTAATATACATGGTCCCATTTCTCCATCCTCAATAGTAAGGTGTTTCTTAAAGCTTTTTATAATTTCCTCTATGAAGGTATCAACTCTAAGCCAACCTTTTTTCAAAAAAAGATTTATTTGAGAGATTGAGAGAGTGTGCGCACACATGCACGTGAGCGGGGGAGGAGCTGAGGGAGAGGGAGAATCTCAAGCAGACTCCTCACTGAGCGTGGAGCCCAAGGCGGGGCTCCACCTCATGACTCTGAGATCATGACCTGAGCAGAAACCAAGAAGCGGAGGCTTCACCGACTGAGCCATCCAGGTGCCCCTCTAAGCCAGTCTTTTAAGCATGTATTTTTTCTTCCTGTCAAAAATGCCTTCACCTACTCCAATTCTAATTGGCTCTTCAATTCCTTTCTTTGCACTACAGATTGAGTCTAAGATCTTTACTTTGATTTTTAACAAAGCATCAGCTAAGGCACAACTCTGAATCATGATCTACACCACTGATGGCGTAATAAAAAGCCATTCAGAAACTGGCAGACAAGAGTGGGACGTTGCTCTGTAAAAAAAAAAAAAAAATCACTAATACATGAGGCAACAGGTTAGGGACCTGGTGGCAGATGGTGAGAAACCTGCCCTTAGAGGCTGGGCAGAGGCAGTCCATGTGACGCATAAAAAGAATGTATGGGAACACTGTTGCCTCCAGTACCTCCAGAAGGTAAATGATACACCTAAAGAGCTTGAGGCTCCAACAAAGAGATTAAAAAACAAGATGTAGCATGTGTTGGTTACTGTGAGCTGTATTTGATAAGATAGGACAAGAAACAGAGGAGCTCAGAAAACAAAAACAAAAACTGGTGTCATTTGTAAGAAAGAAAAGAGGCAACTGTTTCCCATTCTCAGATGGCAAAAGAACAAACTGAGAAGGATCCTGTTAAAGATGCCTGTAACTACTCAGCATTGGGAAAGATCACTCAAGAAGAAGGGCATCATAGCCATTGTTGAAACCTCAGAATGGATATGCTGTCTTAGAACAAGACCAAATTAAGTTGCACTACTCAATATATCCTTCCATTAGGATGAAATAACTCAGAGAAAAGAGACTAAAGATGCTTTTCTCATGAAAATCTGGTAGGGTCTCCCAACAAAGTCTGATAGTCTCATATGATCAGTGAGAGTGAGAAGCATAGGAGTCTCATATGATCAGGGAGTGAGAAGCATACAGCCTAAAGGAGAGGTACAGCACATCTAAGAAATACATGCAGAAACAAACTGTAGATGTAATTAGCATACAAAGCTGAATGCAATTGGTTTAAAAAGGAGCTATGTTTTTGAGAGGGTGATACCAGCAAAAGAATGATTTCTCAGGACTGAACATAGCCCTTCAGTTCCTAACACTCTACAGGTAGCAAGTGATCAAATAAAGGGGCTCAGACTCAGAGAAGGGCACACTTCCCAATGCCCAGTTTACAGTGGTCCCAGAGTATAATCAGACCGGGAGAACCTCTGAGGTTGGAGGGATGGACAGGGAACAATGGGCAGGGGCCTTCTCCCAGGAAGCAGAACCAAGATCTAATAAAAAATGTATACTACCCCAGGATAAAGTTTTCCCAATAAGATTTTGGAACTGCTTCAGCCTAGTGCTGCTGTGTGACTTCCTTTCTTCCCTTTCCAAATGACAGTGTTTGCGGTGCTGATCCCATCCATCTTCCAGCCGTGCACAGTATGTGAGCATCTGTACATGTGTGTGTATTAATCGGCGGAGAGCAAGAAGGCTAGTAACCTGTCTTTTACACTTAGAGGTCTCTGGATCAAGAGGAGCCACATCCACATCTGATACAGAAATCACTGCACATTACTCCCTGTTATGGGTTAAATTGTGTTCCCCAAAATTCGTAAGTTGAAATACTACCAGGACCCCAGAGTGTGACATTATTTGGAGATGAGATCTTTAGGGTGGCCCTCCTACGATAAGACTGCTATCCTTATAAAAGAGGAGAATTTGGAGACACACACACACACACACACACACACACACACACTGGGAGAATGCCATGTAAAGAAAAAGGCGTGGAGTGATGCTTCTTCAAGCCCAGCAACACCAAAGATAGCCAGCCAACCACCAGAATCTAGGTAAGAGGCATGGAACAAATTCTCTCTCGCAGTTCTCAGAAGGAACCAACCCTGTGGACATCTTGATCTTGCACTTTCAGCCTCCAGAACTGTGAGACCATAAATTTCCTTTGTTTAAGACACTCAGGTTAAACTACTTTGTCATGTCAGCCTTAGTGAACTAATACACTCCCTAATGAGGTACGAATGGATCACATGGACACTAACTTTTTGGCTGTCTCCCTTGAGAAGGACATAGTGTGTGTGTGTGTGTATTTTTTTTTTTTTTTTTTTTTTACTCTGGGGAGAATAATTTTTCTTGCCCAGTGATAACTAGAAAGGCAAACCAAGGTGGTGGTGACTGTAAAGTATTCCCAACTTCCCTCTCTTCTGGACACATCGGAGGGCTTACAACTGCCTGCTTCTTCTGCTCAGGTGAAGCCACGCCACTAGCTATGGCCGAAGAGTTCTAAGGAGAAGGGATGAATGCTACTTTCAGAGTGTGGCATTTAATGGCCCAAGAAAGGACCTTCTTCCCCCTGCCACTGATGGGTGATGCCTCAGATGGCAGGGGCTCCACCACCTCTATCTTGAAGCAAGGGTAATACCGACTCAGCTCCAAGCCAAAGCATGACGGACAATGCATGATGGAGCCAGAAATAAACTTTATGGTCGTGAGAGCTGAGGTCTGTTTCATATTTCACTACCAGCTTCTCTACCCAGACTGATACTGTCTTTAAATTAAAAATAAAAATCATAAGAAATAGAGCTTATTCATGAAGACTTCCTTGGCCTTGTCCTCTGTAATACTGTGAAACTCCTAGAAAGGAAATGGAACCTAATGCACAAATAATCTTCAACAATTTCCTCTGACTCCCTTAACCTTCAGATACCCAGTTTCTCCCTAGAACAAGTAATGGGATGGGTGAAATTTTCATAGAACAGCTCATCTCCCACTCTGATAAACTTTTCAAACCTAAATCTGGTACTAGTTTCTAACTTCACATCTCCGCTTTTGTCCCATGTTTTGAAAACAACTGCTTCAGGAAACTTTACATTTTTTTCACTAGCTTTCTCATGATTATAAAAGGAACCAAAGACTTTTTTTTCTTATTTTTGGCAAATAAAATGACTGGACATTTTCAGTATGCGTCAAATTCCATTTCCAGAGCACAGACCACCACCACAAAATTGTAAAGCAAGAAGTGACGTTAGAGATAATCCAGTCAAATTCATGGTTTTTTTAAATTAACAAGGCTGGAAGGCAGAGAAGTTATTTAAGGTCCATGTCATGGTACTAGCTAGGCCCTAAGCCAGTTAGAATCCAGGTTCACATTCGGATTCCCAGCCTCGTGGATGTTACGCAAACATACACATGAACGTGAATATGCACTGATCCAAAAAATTCAAAATTCAATGACATTGGGGGGGTGCTTAATGTAGCCAACCCTCCTTCCTTAAAATCTTTCAATGATTCTTTATTACCTACTGGCTAAATTCCAAACTCCTTAGTAGGGCAATCAAGGTGTGTCACAATGGTTCCTCCCTCAACCCTCTTTCCCACCACTCTCGACCCACAGGGATTACATGCTCTAGAGGGCTTCTCCACCATGCTGGCCTACTCACTCGGCTCTCAAAGCACTGGAGTGTTATGCCCCCTCATGTAATTTTGCTCCAGTTGGCTTTTTAGAATGGAAAACCATTTCTTTTTTTTTCTTTTTTTTTTTTTTTAAGATTTTATTTATTTATTTGATAGAGAGTGAGAGAGCACAAGCAGGGGGAACAGTAGAGGGAGAGGGAGAAGCAGACTCCCCGCCGAGCAGGGAGCCCAATGCGGGACTCGATCCCAGGACTCCAGGATCATGACCTGAGCCGAAGGCAGACGCTTAACCATCTGAGCCACACAGGCGCCCTGGAAAACCATTTCTATGATTCTTTGTTTGGGCAGTCCTTAGGTAGTTTGGGTAGTTCTTGTCCAACTTTCTGCTTGGTACCTTGGGAAGATTTAATACTTTCCCCCTCTAATGCTATTAGTAATGCCATATGCATTTACCACAGCCATGCTGTATCGCAGGGGGGCATCTCCTAATTCTTTCTCACTCTCTTTAGGCAACTTTATCTGGTTTAGTTCATAGATTCCCAAATATTAAAAAAAATTTCCCAATCTACATCTCCAGTCTGGCCCTTTCTCATGAATTTCACAATTGTATGCACAATTGCCTCTCAGATGGTGATCACTTCTAAAGGAAACCATCTCCATGGCTCAAAATTGAATCCATATTCCCCTCCTCCAAATTTGTTTCTCCTCCTGCATTTCCTCTCTCAAGGATTCGTTACACCATATACCTAGATGCCTCAATTAGAAAACAAACAAACAAACAAAAAACCCTTGTTTGTTTTTCACATATATTGATAAATATTTATCAAACAGCTACTATGTGCCAAATATTTTGCTGAGGTATTGGGTTCACACAACTGTGAACAAAGCATTCATGGGTTCAGCCCATTTATAGGTTATAGTCTAATAGTGAGATAAATGAGTTTTTATTTTATTTTATTTTTTTTAAAGATTTTATTTATTTATTTGAGAGAGAGAGAATGAGAGACAGAGAGCACGAGAGGGAAGAGGGCATAGGGAGAAGCAGATCCCCTGCCGAGCAGGGAGCCAGATGTGGGACTCGATCCCGGGACTCCAGGATCATGACCTGAGCCGAAGGCAGTCGCTTAACCCAGGCACCCATAAATGAGTTTTTAAAAAAGGTATTACAAATTATAGTAAATATTATAAAGGAAACAGAAGGTTTTGCTAGTAAATAATAGTGATGAATGGCAAAAGGAGTAGCTAAATTAAAGGAGGTTGTAAGGGGCGCCTGGCTGGCTCAGTCAGTTAAGCATCTGCCTTTGGCTCAGGTCCTGATCCCAAGGTCCTGGGATCAAGCCCCACGTCAGGCTCCCTGCTCAGTGGGGAGCCTGCTTCTCCCTCTCCTTCTGCCCCTGCTTGTGTGCATGCGTGCTCTCTTGTGCGCTCTCTCGCTCTGTCAAATAAATAAATAAAATCTTTAAAAAAATAAATAAAGGAGGCTGGGGCGCCTGGGTGGCTCAGATGGTTAAGTGTCTGCCTTTGGCTCAGGTCATGATCCCAGGGTCCTGGGATCGAGCCCTGCATCGGGCTCCCTGCTCAGCAGGAAGCCTCCTTCTCCCTCTCCCACTTCCCCTGCTTGTGTTTCTGCTCTCACTATCGCTCTCTCTGTCAAATAAGTAAATAAAATCTTTTAAAAAAATAAATACAGAGGTTGTAAAAGAATGCCTCTCTGAGGATAGGACATGACACATGATATGACATAACCTTCCTATGAAACTACAATAACATCATC
Organism: Mirounga leonina; assembly: GCF_011800145.1. Classification (NCBI taxonomy): domain Eukaryota; kingdom Metazoa; phylum Chordata; class Mammalia; order Carnivora; family Phocidae; genus Mirounga; species Mirounga leonina. The sequence goes on from NW_023270504.1 coordinate 13,346,274, forward strand.
CAGCTTGTATTTTATCTTCATTATCATCATAGTATCCTAACTTGTCTACTGCTTTCAACTCTTCTATTACCTCAGCGTTACCAGAATGGCTTTGCAAAGTGTAGATCAATCCATTTCCTATCTAATTTGCTATCTCCCTAAATTACAGATCTAATCATGTTAGTTACCAATCCAAAGTCCTTCAAAAGGAAAGTATCATCTAAAAATACAATATTATTAAAATGTCCATAATACCCAAAGCAATCTACAGACTCAATACAACCTCTATCAAAATACCAACAACATTTTTCACAGAACTAGGACAAATAATCCTAAAATTTGTATGGAACCACAAAAGACCCTGAATAGACAAAGCAAGCCTGAAAAAGAACAAAATTGGAGGTACCACAATCCCAGATCTCAATATCCACTATGCAACTATAGTAATCAAAACAGTATGATACTAGCACAAAAAGAGACACACAGATCAGTGGAACAGAACAGAGAGCCCAGAAATAAACCCATGCTTATATGGTCAATTAATCTACAACAAAGGAGGCAAGAACATACCATGGGGGGGAAAAACAACAGTCTCTTCAACAAATAGTGTTGGGAAAACTGGACAGCTCCATGCAAAAGGACAAAATGACCTTTTTCTTACACCATACACAAAAATAAACTCAAAATGGGGGCACCTGGGTGGCTCAGTCATTAAGCGTCTGCCTTCAGCTCAGGTCATAATCCCAGGACCCTGGTATCGAGCCCTGCATCGGTCTCCCTGCTTGGCAGGGAGCCTGCTTCTCCCTCTCCCACTCCCCTTGCTTGTGTTCCTGCTCTTGCTATCTCTCTCTCTGTCAAATAAATAAAATCTTTAAAAAATAAATAAACAAACAAACTCAAAATGGATTGAAGACCTAAATGTGAGACCTGAAACCATAGTACTCCTAAAAGAAAAACAGGCAGTAATTTCTCTGACATTGGCCATAGAAACATTTTTCTAGATATGTCTCCTCTGGCAGGGGAAACAAAAGCAAAATTAAACTACTAGGAGTACACCAAAATAAAAAACTTTTGCACAGTGAGGGAAATCAACAAGACAAAAATGCAGTGTATTGAATGGGAAAAGATATTTGCAAATGATACATCTCATCAGGAGTTAGAATCCAAGGTACATAAAGAACTTATACAACTCAACACCAAAATCATCATCATCATCATCATCATCATCAAATTAAAAATGGGCAGAGGACTTGAATAGACATTTTTCTAAAGAAGACATACAGATGGGCAGCAGTCATATAAAAAGATGCTCAAGATAATCATCAGGAAAATGTAAATTAAAACCATAATCAGGTATCACTTTACACCTGACAGAATGGCTAAAATAAAAAACCACATGCACCCCAATATTTATTGCATTATTTAAAATAGCCAAATTATGGAAACAGCCCAAGTGTCCATTGATAGATGAATGGATAAAGATGTGGGGTGTGTGTGTGTGTGTGTGTGTGTAATGGAATATTACTCAGCCATAAAAAAGAATGAAATCCTGCCAATTGCAACAACATGGATGGATCTAGAATGCTAAGTGAAGTCAGTCAGAGAAAGACAAATGTCATATGATTTCACTCTTTCATGGAAAAAGCAAAACAAAACAAACAAAAGGGAGAAAAAAAGGAGACAAACTTCAAAAACAAAAACAAAAAGACTTAACTATAAAGAACAAACGGATAGTTACCATAGGGGAGGTGGGTGGGAGGATAGGTGAAACAGGTGATGGGGATTAAGAGTACATTTATCTTTATGAGCACTGAGTAATATACGGAATTGCTGAATCACTATATTGTACACCTGAAACTAACATAACACCGTATGTTAATTACGCTTGAATAAAAACAATTCAAGGACTGGCAAGATGTGACCTCTGTAGGTCTCAAGGCACTTCCTAACCAGCACTCTTTGCTCTGTTTTACTGAATTAAAATTGTGCTAAACTTTTATATACCTTGCCTTTGCATGAGAAGTCCTCCACACCCATTCCCTGTCCAACTCCTAATCAGCTCTCAAGAGTCAACTTAAAGGTCACCTCCTTTCTCTCAGGTATGCCCTGACTACCTAGTGTATTTATATCTTTCTTCTTGGCTCTATCATTCTCAGAGCATCTGCCAACACAGTACCAACCACACTTCATTGTTTATGTTCCATCCATTAGATCAAGACCAGGGCAGTTTCATGTTTGTGCTCCTATCTCTAATGCCTAATGCAGTGTCTGCCACTCAGAAGAGACACAATGTCCAATGAATGATTTAATGAATTGATGAATGATATGTAGCTGGGATCTTTCTTTCAGGAATGCAAGAATCATGCTTAATTACTCTCACATTTATAGCACTTAACACCAAATAGATACTCAAAGAATATTTTCTCAGGCTCCTGGGTGGCTCAGCCAGTTAAGTGTCTGCCTTTGGCTCGGGTCATGATCCCAGGGTCCTGGGATGCCCTGCATCAGGCTCCCTGCTCAGTGGGGAGTCTGTTTCTCCTCTGCCCCTCTCCCTGCTCATGCTCTCTCTCTTTCAAATGAATAAATAAAATCTTTTTAAAAAATATTTTCTCAATGAATACTTACCAGAACACTGTATAGTTGCTTGTCATAATGGTAATGTAAAAGATAAGCCTAACAAAAATTACAAATAACTGTAAACCTCTGTGTGACTCTGAAGCTTAAAGATCTAAAAGTAGAAACTGGGAAACATACTTTCATTCCACTATTATCAATTTATCCTTTACTTTTTATTCCTTTGTGTAATTCCATGTTACCGCTGAATCTTGTATTCTAACAACTGGACATTTGAAAAATAAAGTCCATCTGTGCCCTATAATAGCACATGACTTAAGAAGGATATATAATATTTTCATTATCAACGTCTTTAGGTAACTGGCAAGAAAATTGTTTTCTACTAGACAAATCATATTTTTTTAAACTTCCATAAATGGAACATATTTAAAATGAAGACTGTCTAATCTTACTTCCACTGATAAATGACTGCTTACTGCTCAAAGAGTCAGCTCCTATTTTCTGTTTACTGCTAGTAGAGGATTTAGTCCTTTCACGTTATGTAAGGCCAAAGTAACCCTTATTTCCTGTGTTCCAGATATCTTAATGCTTCTGCCAAGCTATGCATCCCTCTGTTTTTAATTAGTTTGCATATAGTACTGTCTTTATTTCAGGATGTTCACATCTTTATTTTCATCAATTCTGCTATTTCCTGCTAATCTGACATTCAGTGGACAACGTAAAGATTATAACATATGAAATACTGCTCACAACTCAATTTATATTTGAGACTAATTTTGTTCTCAAATTCCTGCCTTGGAATAGTAAGATATTTTACTCCCAAGCCACATTTAGAAAACTTAAAGACCAGTAATGCTAAAATTCAAGCAATTCTCTCAGTAACAGTAACTTAAGAGATTAGTTTACTATAATAAAAAAGTTCAAATTAAGATGTGGCAATAGTTTTTAAGTATAAATTGTTTGATTTGTGAATATATGCAAATGTTGACCTAATTTCTATTAGTTTTATGCATTTGAGTTTAGTTGTACATTTAAAAATGATCTTTTCAATCACCATGTGTTTAAGAAACTAAACGAAACTGTCATTACAATTTGTAATTAGAGCTTGTTTCTCAGGTAAAATCAAGCACTTTGGGCTTTAAAAAGATAGGAGGGTGAAAGAAACAGCCTCTGAGCAAAAACTGCATAAATTGCTAATTTTAACAGAATTTTGTAATATAATTCAGAATAAAGCAGAAAAAGAATTCTTATTATGTGGATAGAAGTCTGTAGATGATCCCAAACAATCATAGAGATTAACATGTTATCTACTAAATTATTTAATAAATTTTATACATAGAGATAAAATTCCCAAACACTCCCCATCTATGAGGCCACATCATTACCAGTGAACAGCATCAGGTGACTTTTAAAGTTGCTTAATCAGCTAATACCCAAAGTACACATCAAAACCAACCTGCAGAACTATCCAAATGTTTTCTATGGTTAAAAAAAAATTCTTTCTATGGTTAGATTAAAATTCAGTTTTTGTAATTATTCATTTAATCAGAGCTTTATTTTCTTCTCCAGCTTTGAATGATTTTTTTACAGCTTAGTCTTAGTTTTAGAACTTAATCTTAAATAATATATTAGCTCTAATGAAATGGTTAGGTAACTTTTAGGAAAGTTGAAATTTACTTAAGTTGACATTTTGCTTCATATTCCAAGTAAACAAAAATATTAATTTAAAAAGTTAAAATCCAAGTTTAACAAGGACAACTTAGCCTTAATTTGTTTTGCAAAATATAGAACATAAAAATTAATATTCTTAGTGAAAATATCTGCCAAATATTTTATGGATGATGATATAATTCATCCTCATAAATTACCTGAGAAGTGGGCATTCCAATGAGACAGACCATTTACTTTACCTCTGTAATCAGAGGTAATGCAATAAATAATATGTTAAATGACATTTATAGAAACTTGGAAGGAAGATAGCTCCATTTTGGAGCTTGGTTACCATACCATTTCTCGTATACCAAAGAAATCTGTGTAATGGTAAGCTCAAGCTAACCATCTTTTCAGTGGAATGGTTCATAAGGTAGTGTAATCTATGAGAGATCTTGCTGTCTTTGGGAAAGAAACACAAGAAAAGAAAACGCTTAATTGATGTAGTCAGGACATTATGACAGGTGTGACCACGTATAAGTTGGTTCTCTGTGGCCCAAGGGAAAATGAGTAATATATGTTCTGAGAGATCAGATGGGATGGAAAGCCTGGGTCCTTCATGCCATGCATAATGCTTGAACAGCAGTGGATAAAGGTGGTGGTGGTGGTGGTGGTGGCAGAAGGGAGAAGTGAAATAACAATGCCATCCAAGGCACAGGAAATCTGATCTATTTTGGATGATGAGGTCAGCTACCATTGAAATGAGCATATTTATTCCAGATACTCTTTTTTGATTTAATGCTTTACAATGTACTGTAGCCACAGAACAACCCTACAAAGGAGATATTATCTCATTTTCCACATGAGAAAATTATGACTTCCAACAGCTAAATATCATATTAAGATGACATATGTGTTTAATGGTGGAGTTGGGATCTTTATTACTTCAAAGATCATTCTCCTAACCACCACACCAACCTGTTTTTCATCTCAGTCAGTGTGGAATTCTGCAGGACTATACTCTAAAATTTGTAGTTCCATAAAATCCCAAGGAAATTTAATTAGAGCCTTTTGCTTTGACAGATGTGCAGGTTTAAGACGACGAGGTATAGTAAATTTTACCTCAGTGGGTAAATTAAAGGTTGTAGCACTTTGAAAGGTCTTCCAAAGTTCATATTTAGAGGCAATTTCTACTCAATCATAAGTAAACTAACCTCTTTCACAGTCCTGCTGCATACGTGGTAAAATGGGAAGGTGTGGGAGCTGCACAGGTTTGGAGTAGAACTTCTTCATGCACTGTACGTAAGAAATCTAATTTATGGAAGGCAGGCTTGGCAGCAGAAAATGCAGTGGTATATTTGTGTTGCCTGAAACCACCTTTTTTTTTTTTTGTCAGAAAAGCAACCCTGAAATGTTTATTTCCTGCACATTTTTAAGGTTGTTTGGAAAACCCAGTACTCAGAGATTGCCCATGCAGTTATTTAAATTTCTGAGCCTCTAAATTTATATTAGCCCTAATGAAATGAACCTCCATCGCAAGGTAAGGCTCTGCTTCTAATTAAAATTAAGGTTTCGCAATTCATTCAACAAAATTGAGTTTATTTTAAAAGATGGTAATTAGCAGTGGTATAAAAAACTGACTTTTTACCTCATCTGGGAAAGTGTTTTGATGGATTCATAAATCAGATATCAAGTATATCTCAGTGAAAGTCACCATAGCATAGTAGAGTCAAAAGCAGCATTCTAGAGTCTGACGGGGGTTTGAACACAACCTCACCCCTTTCTAGCTCTCTGACTTTTGGCCAGTCACAGAAACTGTTTAAGTCTTTCTCTTCGTGTGTAAATGTGTAATGTTATCCAGAATTCTCAAATGTGAGCTTCCTAAGGGGCAAAATTCCTCTGCCCTATTTCCATGGAACTGCCTCCCCACTAGCACTAAGCCCACACACAGGAGGTGCTAAAAACTTTTGCTGAGTAAGAAAGTTGTGGCCTTCCAGAATTATTTTATTGATTAAAATAAATTATGTGAATTAAGTACCTCACACAATCTTGCAAAAAAAAGTACATATCCAATGAATATCAGTTTCTTTTTCCTGCCATTAACTCGTGATATGTTTTGTTTTTTTGTTTTCTTTTTAAAGATTTCTTTATTTGACACAGAGAGAGACACAGCGAGAGAGGGAACACAAGCAGGGGGAGTGGGAGAGGGAGAAGCAGGCTTCCCGCTGAGCAGGGAGCCCGATGTGGGGCTCGACCCCAGGACCCTGGGATCGTGACCTGAGCCTAAGGCAGACGCTTAACAACGGAGCCACCCAGGCGCCCTTCGTGATATGTTTTTAATATTTTATTTCAAATAGTTTATCTTTTGCCATGGGAAGCAATGAGAAATTACTAAATAGGAAAAAATTCCCATTGAAGTCAATGAAAAGAAAAGGCAGGAGGAATTTCCAATTCAGTATGTTAGTCCAAGAGAAACCAAAACCCAAGTTTGGAAAGTTCAAAATGGTCAGAGATGCAGGATCATCATTTTGACTGGTAATGACTGACTAGCACCAACCAATACAATATGGGAGGAAGACATTTTATATTGATGTTTTCTGATTTTGTACTTCATACATCTTACAAAGGTTAACTTCTAAGTAAAGCATGAAATAGATGTTTGAACTATAGAATTGGAATCTAGCAGACACAGAAGCAAATAATCCTGCCAGAAACACTAAAATCACTTGCATATCTTATATATAAATGACTTGTCTGCTTAAATAGTTATTCTTTCAACAAGTATTTATTACTCCCTGATATGGTGACAGGGTATTATGTATTTTTTATGTTCTTCCATAAATGTTAACATTAGAACCTTAAAAATTCTAAGTATGCAATCAATGCAGAAAGACAGTAAGAAAAAATGCAGAAGGAAAGACATTATCCATCTTTAGATAAATGTAGATTTGGTACTGGATAAAGATTATAAAGTTTCACAACACTTTAATCTTTCACTTTTGGGTGGAGAGATTGGGCTTCTATTTGGGATGTTACTGAAGAGTTCTAACCTAATAAAATACTCTAACATTCTAAGATAGTTTTGTAACAGTTTAAAAATCATTCTAGAACTTTGGCTGTGAGGTTTTTTGTTTTTTTCTGGCTCCAGGTTATATTTATATATAACATTTAACATTAAATTAACCTAATAATATACTAGAGAAATAAGTTGAACACATTCATCATAAATTTGATTTCCATTACTTTCTGGATTTCTCGTTCTTAAAAGTTTTTCAAGTCTTCTCTAATGCAACTTCTATTGAAAACCCTTGTAGAAAAAAAAATTTATTCAGACCTTTAATGAGTAGGAGCTCTACAATTCGGTAAATATTGTCACCACACATGATCAGTAATAAGATATTTTTTAAAGTTCAGAAACTGTTAGAACAATTCTTATTTCTTCAAAATATGCTTTTCCTGAATACTGACTTAAACTTCAGTTATCCTTCAAATCAAAGCAAGGCCACACCAGAGCCAAATCATGAAGCAGGTTAAATGACAATTCTGCATGCTCAGGTTTCATACTGTTTGCCCCATTCACTCCTTCATGACTCAACATTTCTTGAACAACTTCTGAGTGGCAGTCACTATGGGAGATTCAAACAAGACATAGTTCCTGAAAATGAGAAGTTTCCGTTTGGTGGGAAATTTTGCATAATATTCTAAGTTCTATAACAAATGTATGATGGATGAAAATGTGTTGTGGGAGCATGGTTAATGCTTAAAGAAGTGTTCGTACTCAATGTTTCAACTGTACTGAAGAAGGATTTAAGAAGACAAAAAAGGGGGGAAGCATTTATTACAGGCAGAGAAAATACACTTATAAAAGCAGGGAGAAGTGAAATAACAATGCCATCCAAGGCACAGGAAATCTGATCTATTTTGGAGAAAGAGTGAAGATGTTAGTAGAAAGCTAGGAGTCAGAAAATAACAGGCCTTGTGTCCTTTTCCTGAGAGTTAACTGGAGGGACACAATCAAGTTTAGGTTTTAGAATAACCATTTTGTTATGAGTGTAGAAATAGACTTAACGGGCATTAAGGGCCACATGCACAGCTGTTCGTGTCGTATAATGCACAACTGGGGGGGGGGCATCACTCATATAGATTACACCATGAATGATTCTTCTTGGAATTATGCAAATTATTGTCCTGGTACCTTAAGTTGGGGGAAGAGAAACCAGTATCAGTCATCCATGTTGTTTCTGTCTTTCAACTCCTGTATGCAGTACCTTCATTTCTTTGCCCTTATACCTTCTGTCATCAAACATTCTCATTATGCATCATTCATACTAATGAATAAATGACTGATATCATTACAAAATTTAAGCTTTCACAATTTACAAATCAACAAGGCGGGAATAATATGAAATGTAGCTCTAACTCTAGAACTTCAGGCAGGAGTGAGACAAAGATTAGCTTTGGCACTGAAATCCATTCACCATCCACCCACATCTGCTTCAAGTCAATGGTAGAATATATGGGCACTCTTCACATCACCTGGGAAACTTCTTAAATGGAAGGTTTCCTAGCTCCATCTAAAACCTCCTCAATCAGAATCTCTGATAAACTCCCCAGGCGATACGAAGGGATATTGTTAATCCTTGGAAATGACTGCTTTAAAACTGCTCCCCAAGGGGAACTGACCATTATACTCCATTCAGAATACAGTCCAGATCTGAGCTCAAAACTTATGGTTTGCCTAGATTTGGAAATTTCCATCAAATGAAGAGAATAACAGGACTCTTTTCTGAGGCACACTAACTCAGGAGGTTGAGATTTCAGTATCTTGGACTATTCATCACTAATCAGGACACACACACTCTCATGAAGTGAGCTCAAGTATTCTAATAGAAACCATCCTACATAATAATCGAAATATCTTCTTATTCAAGGACATTATTACCTTATATAAATTCTAAGTCAATTTGAGTCTAAGTCAATTTCTAAGCCAGAAATGTCCTCCTCATTTTCCATCAAACTCTGACTGCACTTGTAATCTATCCATTTGTCCAAATAGTATCTTACAGGATGACAAAGAGAAAAAAAAATCTCACCCCCCCTTCAATATCCTAACACTTCTGATGAGTCAGGAAAGCATGTGTTCTCCCACATTGGCTAAACATGATGATCTTCCATGTGAGTGGATCAGCTTTTCAATACCCTTCCTGTAATCTGGCATTCAGAATTGAATGCAACACCGCCTCTGGCCAGTGCAGATCCTGCTCTGTATGCCGTTGCTAACCACTGCTAATGAAGCTCAAGCTAGCACTTCCTGTTAGAAAAGCCATGATTTGGGCTTGAAGTTAACCCAGATCTTTAAGCCTTATTTTCTATTTGTTTGTTTGTCTATAAAAATATGCAGGCACTTTCCATAATAGAATTTTATTAAAAATTTTAAATGCAAAATTTTATTTCTTCCTCTTCAATTTAATCTAATTAGTTTAGTATTTTATTTATTTATGGGGGGGGGCGGTGTAGAGGGAGAGGGAGAGAGAGAAACTTAAGCAGGCTCCAAGCCCGGCACAGAGCCCGATGCGGGGCTCGATCTCACAACCCTGAGATCATGACATGAACAGAAATCGAGTGGAATGCTTAACCGACTAAGCAACCCAGATACCCCTATTAGTTTAGTATTTTAACTGGAGTTTAATGAAAATATACTCTGTCACTCACATAGTACCTACATATCCTATTTGTAACACCAAAATATGTATGCATTTTTTGCCTATATTATCATTGATAAAAATGTTAAATAGGGTAGTGTCCTAATGGCTTTTATAATTCTGATTTTATTCTTTGATTCTGTTCTGCAAAAACTATTTACTGTATATGCAAATAGGACAACCCTTGTAAGGTTTTGAAGAGATGAATATATGATTTCTAACTCTAACTCCAACAAAAATAAATATACTTTTAAGATAAAAATATATAGAACATCTTCATCTTTTAAGCTGTTAAAATAACAAATATTTATATACGAGGGGCGCCTGGGTGGCTCAGTTGGTTAAGCGTCTGCCTTCGGCTCAGGTCATGGTCCCAGGGTCCTGGGATCGAACCCCACATAGGGCTCCCTGCTCAGCGGGGAGCCTGCTTCTCCCTCTCCCTCTGCTGTTTCCCCTGCTTGTGTGCTCTCTTTCTGTCATATAAATAAATAAAATCTTTAAAAAATATATCTATATACAAGGCATAGAAAGTAACACTTTTAGATGACACAGCAGGGATAGATAATAACATCCATTTCCAATTTTATAGTTTCTTTACATAAAGTTGATTTTAAGAAGTTGATCTGATGATCCATACAGGGATGATTTTCTAAAATATGATTAAAAAAATTTAAGTCTAATTAGCAAAACTAATCTATTTGGAAGAGAATATTTAATGTTAATAAAATTTCTTGTATTCTTTTAATATCTAAGAGATTATTTTATTTTTTAATATAGGGCATGCTTATGACTACACTCATGCATTTATCTGTTAACCTGTTTCTGGATACATCTTTATTAATATGTTGGTCATACACCACCAGCTTGTTGCAAATGGTGTTAAAGTAGATATTACTTGTATACATATTTATTAATGTACTCTGCTTACATGCAAAAAAACCCTGCATCTTGCTTATCTTCTTGAAAAACTAATCTTTTCCATATTCCTTTCCATATTCTCTAATTCTTTTTTTTTTTTTAAGATTTTATTTATTCATTTGAGACACAGAGATACAGAGAGAGAAAGAGATCATGAGCAGGGGGAGAGGCAGAGGGAGAGGGAGAAGCAGGCTCCCCGCTGAGCCAGGAGTCCAACGTGGGGCTCAATCCCAGGACCCTGGGATCATGACCTGAGCCGAAGGCAGACACTTAACCATCTGAGCCACCCAGGTGCCCCTCCATATTCTCGAATTCTTTTTCATATTCCCCAAACTAATTTTTTCCATATTCTGTAAAATCCCACGTGATTAAGTATAGTGAAATAAATTTAATGAAACACAGATCTATTAATGAGAAAAAATGTACATATTATGAAAAAGTTTAATGAGAATACTTCTAAGCAATATTTCAATCAGATATAACATGATGTTAATATTTATTACGTTTAAACAGTGAGCAGTTGATTTTTGTACACTGTTCATTGTACTTTGCTGCATGTTTGAGATATAATACACACAAAGGGAGAAAGTCTTCAACTCTTTGGTATTCAAGGTAATACCACATCTGCTATATGCTATGTACATAATATGGATAAGACATTGTTCATTCTGGGAAGACTGTTTACTTCCTATACTGCATCTACCAATTAAAATTTTCATGATTACCACGGCATAAAATGCTGAAAACAGAACTTCCTTTAAACATCTGGAAGTCAGACATTACTTATAGTCCTATTTTTCTTTAATAGTATTTGGTATACATTCACTTCAGATAAAAGTAGTTAATGTTTTAAAAGTAGCTAATCATGTCCATAAAACAAAAACACTTGTAAGAAAGCCTGACAATAAGTGTGCGTTATCATTTTTAATAAAAAGTAAATCTAGGGCGCCTGGGTGGCTCAGATGGTTAGGCGTCTGCCTTCGGCTCAGGTCATGATCTCAGGGTCCCGGGATCGAGTCCCGCATCAGGCTCCCTGCTCCTTGGGAGCCTGCTTCTCCCTCTGCCTTTCTCTCTCGCTCTGTCTCTCATGAATAAAAAAAAAAAAAAAAAAAAGTAAATCTAAATGCTTCTCCTTTTTACTATAAGAATTTATGAAGAGGAAATAACATACATAATAAGATGAGATGTTTCCCTTTCACACAGGCACAGAAACTAGTTGAATTCTAATGGGACACATAATCATCTTACTGATGCATTTAAACCTATGTTTATTTAAAGAAGATATTAATATTATTTCTTTTTTCAAGCTTACACTGACTTAGCAACAGTGTGCACTGCAATAATGATAATTTAAAAAAAAAAAGAACAAGTGCTTTTTAAGGAAATTTTAGTTTGGTATGATTATTTATCATGTGAAGTTAAAATAATGCACTTTCCTCTCCTGTCTTTTTCCATAAACAAAGGCCACAGTGCCAAGACCAAAACATAAGAAATAGTAAAATTATATATTTTTCTTCTTTTTGAACAGAAATAGCAATGCCAAGTTCAGTTTGTTCCATTGGTTTTAAGCCAAATAAATGGCAAAAAATAATGAAAAGCCTGGTCATATCATGTGTCACAAGTTTCTATTAAAGTCCTTATGTAAATTTCAGATCCCTGTGCTTCATGAGACATGACCACTCCTGCTCTCAAAAAGTCCATGTCATGAGAGCAAAAGAGAAGGGGGGAGGGAGGGAGAACCACACTGGCCTTGAGAGTGAGAGGAACACATGTTCCTATATGGGAAAGTATATATTTAAATTTTATCTTCTTCTTAATTAATATCAACATGACAATTTTCCCTCACGTCATAATGGCAGTTTACAGTTCGAGTAATAAAGTACCACCCTACAATATGGCATCAAAGATATTAAAATGAGGGGATCTCAACTTACCTGCATGCTTTGAAACAGAGAAGCCAGAAGGCAGAGGAATAGCGTAAGTAAAAAAAAAAAAAAAGGTTTTTTGGCCTTACGAGTTATGCTTTAGAAATCATTTCAATAAATCCTAGGGGGTTGCTATATTTTATTATGAATTTTAGAAATTTCTTCAAAGCACACTGGTTTAAGAAAATTTACTTGATTAAAGTCTAAGTTCATAAATTCTAACATGCGTTCATTTATTTTAGAAATATTCATTAAAGGGAGGGAAAAATGAAACAAGACAAAACCAGAGAAGGAGACAAATCATAAGAGGCTCTTAATCTCAGGAAACAAACTGGGGGTTGGATAGGGTGGCTGGGTGATGGACATTGGGGAGGGTATGTGCTGTGAATTGTGTAAGACTGACGAATCACAGACCTATACTCCTGAAACAAATAATGCATTATATGTTAATAAAAAAGAAAAGAAATATTCATTAAAAATCTATTTGGGGTGTTGGGTTGCCATACTCGGACTGCTGGGATGATACTACAGTATTTACCAAAACTTATTTAAAGTCATGCTGTATTTCTACATCAAAAAGAGAACAAAATTGTTCTAGGATTAGAGTTCACAAATTGACTTGGTATGTTGGGATTTTTTTTTTAAACCATACAAAGGCCTAAAAACATAACAAATATGTATCACACTGCCGCACTCTTAAAGTATGAGAGAACTGCCAACAAGTTATGGCAGTGAGTCACCGTAATCCTGACTAGTGATAATGAGTAGTAAAAATGGGTTTAAGACCTGCCAACCTCACTCTCCAGTCCCACCCCAAATCATGATGCCCGGCATCAAAGGGCTTTTATGCATGTTTTTACGCATGTTCACCTTCTCAACATGGCTGCAGTGGTCATGGTCTTATTTCAATTCATGAAGTGATCTTTCTGCTATTTACTAATCCTTTTTCCAGTGAATCTCTTTTGCATCATTTTTAATAGACAGCTTCTCTCCAGTCCTTTGTTTTTAATCCTTGGAGAATTAGAGCTTTTATATCCATTTGCACTTCTTTATCTTCCTGATTGATCACACTGGTTTGAGATTTCTATTCCATCTGTTTGTCTCACCCACAATCTCCTTCTGAGAGTTTTTCTCCCAAACATTTTTTTTAATTGCTCATTTAAGTGTGTATCACTGATGCTGTGTAAACAACTTTCTGTATATTTGGGGTTATAATTATTTGAAAAGAAAAGAAGCATGGTTTCAAAATTCTAAAATGGAAATCGCTATAGAGATCCAAGGGTGAACTGTCACCCATAAGTATTTAATCATCCGGCCCCAAAATTCAGGAAGCAAACTATTTTGATTCAAGTGTGATAACCTGTAGATTCCCAGTAAGAATAAGTTTTGACTTGTAACACTAAGAGTTTTCCTGGAATAGATTACTGCATAAGGCATCACCACAAAAACAAAACAAAAACAAAACAAAACAAAATAATAAAACAAAACACCCTATGACCTGGAAAATGAAACTTGACAAGAAGCTTCATTTTTGTATATTTTGAGATAATTTCAGTTCACTAATATCTCTAATGTTGCGCAAGGATTTTGCTTTGTAATTATTAGCACCAGTTCCTTGCATTTACTTAATTTTATGCAATAGCTGCATTCTACACAAAATGGGATAATGATTTAAATTGAGAACAGAACTGCCAACCAACCTTCATTCACCAATGTAAAATCCTATAAAAAAAAAAATCAGTAGCTTAAATGACAACATAAAATCATGGCGGGGGGGCAATGCTCTTAAATAAACTTTTAGTTCATCCCCTACAATGGAAGTAAAGAAAAATCCTTATACCATGAATAAGATTGCTACATATTACAAATACATATTTTTGCATATAACCTAGATATGCATTACTAAGAAATTAAATAAAAACATTCACTCTCTCCAAATTTCTATAAATACACCTGCACCAAAAGAGATGTCCATGTTTATTTTAAAAGAGCAACTATTTCCCAGAGCCATTTCTTATTTCTGTAGCCTTAATTCACGCCTCCTAGTTAACTGGCCTTCTACCTCTCTTCTGACCTTCTTCTGCACTTCACCTATTACTCTCGCTGGTGGTTTGCTCAAGTCAATATATCCTAGTCTTAGATTTTTGTCTCCTGTGAGAATCTAATGATGTTCAGCTCAATTTTTTTCATCAGTTTTATCTATAAGTAGGTAGAAATTTTTAAAAATCAAACCCCAAAACTTTCCTTATAAAATATGTTTCATAATTAATGAAGAATAAGAGCTATTCTATGCCAGCATGCAATAAAAATGACTTCCCTTTGTCAGGTTTTGTAATTCAAAGATAAAATGAACAGTTCTCCAGATAGGATATATTTCTTCTGTTATTCTAGTGAGTGGAGGGCAATATTATTGTTTTTATTTTCCTCAAAGTATGCTTTTGCCCACTTAATAAATGTGACTATTGCTTAAGCTATTTACAGCACCTGCAGATAAACACCTGTCATCTATATAGCTGTTTATTTCATGTCTTTATTGTGTTTCATGTAATGTACCAGAAGCTTCTGATTTGGCAAAAAACAAACATAAGGTAGTACACGTGTCATGTGAATGTTATCCACAGTTCCCAAATAAGAGGGTCATTCAATAAGTATGAAACAACAGGTCTACTGATCTATAAACATGGAGGGGAGAGAGCATAAATGCCAGAGGCAATTTTCCCTTTTATTTCTGTGGACTTGTTTAATTCCTGTTCATCGATACCATTTTAGAGAGACCAGGGGCTTCAATAAAGAGTGATTTACTCAAGGTCATCCACTGGTTCACCAGAAACACATGTTCTGTGCAACCACCGCATGGACAGAGCCACATTCTGTCTGAGGCTGTTCCTTGGAATTTCTTGAATGCTGAAGTGTGGAAAGGGTGCATTTTCTCCTCCTAGTTTCTAGGAATGACTCTACTGTGAATACCTCAATACAAAATGAATGTGCTCTTTGAAATTATTTAGTAGACTTAAAGATGGAAACTGAAACCTTGAAAGCCTACACACCTAAGAAGTATTTTCCCTTTTTCCTATATGAAATATCAAATTCATTAGTAAGTATTTATTTATTATCTTCTATATGCATGGCAAAGAGATTATGCTACTCTCACAGGTTCTCAACCAGAAGCAATTTTGCCTCCCAGGGGACACATGACTATGTCTGGACACATTTTTTCATTAACACATCAACTATGGATGGGTGGGTTTGCTACTGGCCTCTGCTGGGGAGAGACCAGACATGCCAGAGCAGTAATAAACCACTGGGTTCAGCTGTTAAAGAGAAACACCATTTTCCTTTCCCGGAACTATGATAAAAAGAAATGTCTGTGCATCTTCTTTGGATGCTGTGGATATTTTCAAAAACATTCCTATCAGGACAAATGTTTAAGACTATGCCTTATAAAGTTTGTCAATGTAAATTAAAGACATAACAGTAAAACAAAACTAAATAAAAGCAATTTCACAGAATGTGGGGGAGGGATTGTCCAAAAGTTTAGATCTGACTAGTGTGTAAAATTTAAAACACCTAGAGGAGGATTTAATGGACAAGATGAGTATGAAATACCTATCTTGATTTTGTTTTTTTAAATGCACTAAAAAAATTCTGATTTAACAAAGACAGGTATATGGCAGGTATATGGCATCTCATGTAAATGATGTCTGTAGCCCTAAGATAGGAGGCCATTTGATAAGTATTAAACAGTCAGGTCCTTTTCCTGCCACTTTTGTATGAGATGACAAGGCCACTCCCAAAAAGTTTAGGGCTCAGGCAAATATAAATATTTAGCATTTTGATCTGTACAAACAAAATTAAAACAAATTTACAACATGACAACCAAAAAGAATTGGAGAATTGCCCAAAAAATGGTAACAGTTGTTAGACCAATATATGGAAAAGTAAAAAAGGAGGAGGAAGTTCAAGTAAAAAAACACTGTATTTGCCGAAAAAGTCATACTGGCAGGCAGCTTCACCTAGAGCATGAATTATTCCTTAGCGACACATCGGCAGTTTGGACAATGTAATAATGGACTCCCAACCTGCTCACGTTAATCCCTTGGAATACATTCCTGAAAAATCTGGGGGGTTGTCTTTTTAAGTATATTAAATGGAATTAACTTTAATAGATTCATATGGCATTATTCCAGGTAAGTCTGGGACAGCATTTAAATTACTCTTTACACTCTTATCTAAAACAAATTATTTAATCCAGAAAAGAATTGATCTTTCCCTAAATTAGATTCCTAGGAGGCAAATGCTTATGTTTATCAACTTTAGTAGCTGTTAGTAACAGATCATTCTCTTGAATACCCAAGTGGACAGGATACTGAAGTATAATAACTTGCCATTAAAATTCATCCTTAAGACTTAAAATAGTGCTGCAGAAGCTAATTTTTATAGGTACACCCTTCTTATTCTAGAAATTTCATTGTTGGAGCCTCCAGTATGTGATAGACTTAAAGCTATGCTACTAAATAGGACACAGATAATTTATTTACTTATTTTTAGTATTTATTTTTAAATTTTTATTCAATTTATTTAAACTAAAAAAAAACACAAAAAACAAAACAATAAAACACGAAAAACAGTTCACCTGTTTCTCCTACCCCCCACCTCTTGAAACCACCACTGTGTTCTCTGTATTTATGAGCTTTTTTTTCTTTTTTAAGATTCCACACAGAAGAGAGATCATATGGTATTGTCTTTCTCTGTCTGACTTATTTCACTTAGATAATGCCCTAGAGGTAGGTCCATCATGATTTCATTCTTCTTTCTGGCTGGATAATATTCCACCGTAAGTATATGTGGGTGTGTATATTTAATACACATAGTAATTTCTTTATCCGTCATTTATCAATGGACACTGTTTATTTCCATATGTTGGTTATGGCGACAATGAAGATGGGGGTGCATATATCCTTTCAAACTGGTGTTTCAGTTTCTTCAGAAAACCAGCCAGAAGTAGAGTTGCTGGATCATATGGTAGTTTTATTTTTAATTTTTTGAGGAACCTTCCTACTGTTTTCCACAGTGATACACCAATTTACATTCTTATCAACAATGGATAAGAGTTCCCTTTACAGGGCGCCTGGGTGGCTCAGTCGTTAAGCGTCTGCCTTTGGCTCAGGCCATGATTCCAGGGTCCTGGGATCGAGCCCTGCATCGGGCTCCCTGCTTGGCGGGAAGCCTGCTTTTCCCTCTCCCACTCCCCCGCTTGTGTTCCCACTCTCGCTGTGTCTCTCTCTGCCAAATAAATAAAATCTTTAAAAAAAAAAAAAGAGTTCTCTTTATTCCACACACTCACCAACACTTGCTATTTCTTGTCTTTCGGATACTAGTCATTCTGACAGGCCATGAGGTAGTAACTCATGTGGTTCTGATTTGCATTTCCCTGATGATTACTGATGTTGAGCATATTTTCACATACCTGTTAGCCATCTGTATGTCTTCTTTGGAAATATGTCTATTCAGATCCTCTGCTCCTTTTTTAATCAATTAAGTTTTTGCTATTGAGTTGTATGAGTTCTATATATGTCTTAGATATTAGCCCTTTGTCAGATACATGATTTGCAATTGTTACCTCTTATTCAATAGGTTGCCTTTTCATTTTGTTGGTATTTAGAAGCTTTTCAATTCAGTTCAGATGTGTATTTTTGCTTTTGTTGCAAAAATTTTGTTTATTTTGCTTTTGAAGCTTTTCGGCTGGATTTTTATTTTTGCTTTTATTTCCTCTCTTTGCTTTGGTCGTCAGATTTAAAAAAAAATTACTGCCAATACCTATATCAAGGAGCTTACTGCCTATGTTTTCTCCTAGGAGTTTTATGGTTTCAAGTGTTACATTCAAATCTTCAATCCATTTAAAGTTATTTTTTGTGTATGGTGTGAGACAGTAATCCAGTTTCCTTCTTTTGCATGTGGCTGTACAATTTTTCCAACACCATTTATTAAAGAGAGGCTGCCTTTCCTTTCCCCACTGTATATTCTTGGCTCTTTTGTCATAAATTTATTTACCATATATGTGTAGGTTTATTTCTGGGCTCTCCATTCTGTTTCATTGATCCATGTGTCTGTTTTTATGCCAAAACCATATTGTTTTAATTACTGTAGCTTTGTAATATAGTTTGAAATCAGGGAGTATGATGCCTCCAACTTTGTTCTTTCTTAAGATTGCTTTGGCTATTTGTGTGTGTGTGTGAGAGAGAGAGAGAGAGATTCCATGTAAATTTTAGGATTATTCTATTTCTGTGAAAAATGCCATTGGAATTTTGATATGGATTACACTGACTCTGTACATTGCTTTGGGCAGTATGAATATTTTAACAATATTAATTCTTTGAATCCATGAGCACAGAATATCTTTCCATTTATTTTTGTCTTCAAGTTCTTTCATTAATGCCTTACAGTTTTCAATAGACAGGTCTTTTTCTCCCTTCATTAAATTGATTCTTAGGTATTGTATTATTTTTGGTGCAATTGTAAATGAGATTGTTTTCTTTATTTCTCTTTCTGATAATTCATTATTAGGGTAAAGAAACATAGCAGATTTCTGCATGTTGAAATTTTATCCTGCAACTTTACTGAATCCATTTATTAGTGCTAAGCATTTTTTAATGGAGTCTTCAGGGTTTTCTGTATTTAATCTCAAGGCATCAGGGATGCCTGGGTGGCTCAGTCATTAAGCGTCTGCCTTCGGCTCAGGTCATGATCCCAGGGTTCTGGGACCGAGCCCCACATCGGGGTCCCTGCTCCACATGAAGCCTGCTTCTCCCTCTCCCACTCCCCCTGTTTGTGTTCCTGCTCTCATGATCTCTCTGTGAAATAAATAAAATCTTTAAAAAAAAAAATTCAAGACATCAGCAAATGGTAATTTGGTTCTTCCTTTAGATGCTTTATATTTTTTCTTTTCTTTTGGTTAATTGCTCTGGCTAAGACTTCCAGTACTCTGTTGAATAAAAGTGGTGAGCGTGAACATCTATTCCTGATCCTAGAGGAAAAGTTTTCCACTTTTCACTGTTGAATATGATATTAGCTATGGGCTTGTCATGTATGGCCTTTATTATGTTAAGATACATTCCTTCTATACACACTTTGTTGGGAATTTTTACCATAAATGGATGCTGAATTTTGTCACTTTATCTACATCTACTGAGATGACTATATGATTTTTATCCTTTATTTTGTTAATGTGGTATATCACATTGACTGATTTGTGAATGTTGGACGATCCTTGCATCCCTGGAATAAATCCCACTTAATCACAGTGTATGATCCTTTTAATGTATTGTTGATTTTGATTTGCTAATTTTGTGCTGAGGATTTTTACATCTATGTTCATTAGAGATACTGTCCTTTAGTTTTCTTTTTGTATGTCATCCTTGTATGGTTTTGGTATCAGGGTAATGCTGGCCTCATAAAATGTGTTTGGAAGAGTTTCCCCTTTTTTATTTTTTGAGAGAATTTGAGAAGAAGAAATTCTTCTTTGAATATTTGGTAGAATTCACCAATGAAACTGTCTGGTCCCAGACTTTTGTTGAAACTTTTCTGATCACTGACTCAATCTCCCTACTAGTAATTGGTCTATTCAGATTTTCAATTTCATCATGATTCAGCCTTGGTAGGTTGTATGTTTACAGGGATTTACCCACTCTTTTTGGGTTGTCCAATTTATTGGCATATAATTGCTCTTAGTAGTCTCTTAGGATCCTTTGTATTTCTCTGGTATCAGTTGTAACATCTCTTTCATCTCTGATTTCATTTATTTGAGTCCTCTTTCTTTTCTTGGTGAATCTAAAGGTTGTTTTGTTTATCTTTTCAAAGAACCAGCTTCTAATTTCATTTTCTTCTTAGTCTCTATCTCATTTATTTCTTCTCTAATCTGTCATTTCCTTCCTTCTACTAATCTTGGACTTTGTTTCTTCTTTCTTTAGTTTCTTGAGGTGTAAAGTTAGATTATTTGAGACTTTTCTTGTTTCTTGAGATAGATTCTATCTTTATGAACTTTCCTCCTAAAACTGCTTTTGCAGCATCCCATAAATTTTGGTACATTACATATCCATATTTGTTTTATTTTTAAGCAAACCAATAGCTTAGTATATCTGATAACTTATTTTTCCCATCAGAATATTCAGCTATCTTCTTGTATTGTACATACAGTATTTCACTTATTTAGGAACATACAAACAGAATTTCATCGTCTACAGAACTAGATAAATCACACAAAAAGTATTTTTCTTCAACAAGTGGTCTTAAGTCTATTTGCTAAAGCCTGGCTGGTAGTCAGCATGTAAGTCATCAATAATAAGCTAAATAACTAAAGAACTTGCTAGTCTCTAACTATTGGTAAAAAGGAGCCTGCTGGTTCCTAGTACATTAAAATCTTAGCAAGTTCACAAATTCAGAAACTCAAGGAATCTTTTCCCACAAGGCTCCTTGGAATCCACTCCTATCATTTTTAACCTTTTCAAAGGAGAGTGATTTTCTATTGCCCTTCTTCACTTCCCACTGGAAAACTTTTCTTCAAGAATTTAAAGAAAAATAAAAAACTAATTGCCTTCTGAGAATTTCATCCTGACTTCATTTGGTATTACTGGGAATGCTGCCAGATAAAAAAGTTCTGCATGTTGTTGGAAGTCCATCGTTTAGCATATTCCCTAATTTGGATGATCTACTATCTGAGAATATATACTTAAAAAACAACAAAGAGGAGGAGGGGGAGAGGAAGGGGGAGGAGGAGATGAAGAACAAGAAGGAGAAGAAGAAACCGCCAGAAAGCTTTGAGTGAGCTGACAAATTATATCACAGAATTATTGAGAGTAAATAAATCAATTTGAATTAAATTATTGCTGAGTTTGCAAAATCATATGCAATTAAGTGGTGCAATTTACTTGAAGCAAGACATGCATTTTTCCATACGATAAATATTTGAAGGGCATACCTCATTATCTGTGATAGTGTACACATGATATAATTTTGGAGGACCACATCAAATTTGAGAAAATCTCTTACTTAGTAATAAGCACATGGAGGGAAGGCCAGGAGAAGCTTAACTATCTTATAATGATCAATGCTCTCAATATTAGCTGATTATTTTTTATCTTCTACCTAAGGCTGACTTTAGGTAAAACCGTATGCTTCTTGAAGACCACAGTTGTTCATTTTTGACTCCTTAGAGGCTAAAAAAATTGCCTGACATATATTGGTGTTTTTTTGAGTCAACATAAAATAGGTTAAAATTTGTCTTGCAGGCTACCCACTCACAGAAGTTGACACACCTCTGCTTTTACTAGGCATTTCTTGATGCTCAAACATCAAGCCAGTCCCCTTTTTTAGATATCCAAAATGAATTTCTCTCTTCTAAAGCAAAACTCCTCCAAGAGAACATTCTACTATCTTACACTATTCACTTAATTTCTGTATTCTGCTTTCCATCACTTCTTGATCAAAATGGCATTCTCAAAGTTCACTAATGTCCTGCTAATCACTATTTCGAAATGCATTTCTCATGTTTTTCGTTTTCTTGAACCTTTGTTTGTGGTCTCAACCCTCTTCCTAATGTAACCTGATAGTATACTACTTTTGATTCTGCATCATTTCTCCTTTAACTGGTCTCCTAGCTAGAACACAGGCATGCTTTAATTCTCTCCCCAGGCTCCTCCCAGCCCTTCCAATGAGCCTTCCCCAAGAATCAGTCTTTCTTCTGTTTTTCCCTTATAATTATCTGCTTCTACGATCTATCTCCTGATGTAGTTCAATTATCATATGTATGATTAGCATTCCCAACTGACTACAGAACTCTAATCTGGCACTAATCTGGCTACAGAGCACCAAAATGGTACCTCAAGTACCTATCTCAAATTTCCTTTGAGAATTGTCATTGTCACTTCTCATTTAACACTGCTAACACTGAATTCATTGTCTTCTCTATAAACTAGTCTGTGTGAAGGGCACTAATTCCTCAACTACTAGATTTCAAAATCTTTACCCTCCTTACTTCTTCCTCATGTCTAATCAATAATATATGACATTCTCTGAATCATTCCTTCACAGTAGTTCCTGCAACAATCCTTAGCCAATATGTGTTGACCAAACAGTTTTAAAGAAAATTCACATATATCCAGACATATCCTACACTCTGCCAGTGTAGACTCTTACTCAAGCTTTTGCCTTTTCCTCCCATTGTACTTCTAAAACCTTACCCAGAGCACCTGGGTGGCTCAGTCAGTTAAGCGTCTGCCTTCAGCTCAGGTCCTGATCCCAGAGTCCTGGGATGGAGCCCTGCACCTGGAGTCCTGCTCAGTGGGGAGTCTGCTTTACCCTCTGCCCCTCCCCGTGCTCATGCTCTCTCTCTCTCAAATAAATAGATAAAATCTTTAAAAAAATTTTAAAAATAATAAAAAAAATAAAACCTTACCCAATGTTGAAGGTTCACCTCAGATAGCAACTCCAAGAAGTAGTTTTACTAAGGATACTCTATCCCACCTAAACTCCTATCACATTTTGCTTATATAACTAATTTTACACTTACTAGACTACCTTATATAGCAGATTATATATTCAAGTATTGCTCTATCCAAACATGTGAGCTCTTGGAACGCAGTAACCTTGTCAACTCAGTTTCTCCTCAGACTTAGACCTACTACAATGCTGTACATATAGTAAGTGCTTAAAAACTTACTGTCTTCAATTAAACTAAACTGAGGTGGGGTTTGAGTATGCCTAAATTATTAAGAAATCTGTATTCAGATGCAGTCTGTCTGAAATTCCTTTCAAATAGCTAAAAGGCTTTAGACATATTATCAAGGAAATAATAGCAAGATAAGGGATCAATGATCTAAAACATAAATACAGTGTCTTTTTACCCCCAGTGGGCAATTAAAATTAGATAAGAAATTATTACCTAATACTTAATTTATCTGAAATTTCAATGGTTTTTGTTACAGTTACTGTTTTTAGTTTTTGGTGTATGTTTTTGCTTTTTACCTTGACAATTTTTATGAGTGAGGAATCAAAGTGAGACAAAGGTATAATCATTGCAAATACTTTAGCTAGTTGAAAGGTCTCAGACAGACCTTGATGTTGATAATGGTAGTTCAGGCAAGAAGGTTCTAATGCATTTGCCTTTCAGAACCATCTCAGGCTTTCAAATGTGATCAAACTTTATTTATGAATATATTTTGTGCGTGTGGAATTTTGAAATTTTCTAGCTATGTGCAATATCTGGAATTTAAAATTTTTCACTCTGGGTTTTTTATGTTTAAATTTAACACCTATTAATATTGTGCTTATTGTGCTTTTATGACATTTTTCTTCTAATTTATAATGACAGAGTAACCAATCCAAACCCAAAAATACATATATTCAAGAAGGTCATATGTCAGGTTACAAATGGCAAGATTTCATTCTTTTTTTATGGCTGAGTAATATTCCATTGTGTGACTGTATTTGTTTATGTATGTATGTATATACATATATATATATATTATATATATATTTTATATATATATTATATATATTTATATATATATATTTTATATATATATATATAATGATGTGGATGGAGCTAGAGAGTATTATGCTAAGTGAAATAAGTCAGTCAGAGAAAGACAAATGCCATATGATGTCATTCATATGTGGAATTTAAGAGACAAAACAAACAAGCAAAGGGAGGGTGGGGAAAGAAAGAGGAGGCAAACCAAGAAACAGACTCTTAACTCTAGAGAACAAAGTGATGGTTACCAGAGGGGAGATGGCAGGGGTTGGCGGGACTGGGCGGGAGGGGGAGAATGAGTGAAATAGGTGATGGGGATTAAGGAGGGCACTTTCTGTGATGAGCACCAGGTGTCGTATGGAAGTGTTGAGTCACTATACTGTACCCCTGAAACCAATATTATACTGTATGTTAATTAACTAGAATTTAAATAAAAACTTGAAAAAACCCAAACAGGTCATATGAGTAAATAATACTTATTTTAAACAAACATATATAGCACTACCTTACTTTGAAAGGGCATGTCGTCCTGAAGTTACTTGGCATATTTTGAATATCAGAATGTTTTTGGTGGCAATAATGAAGAACTGCTGAATTCCTTGTGCTCATCTTTAGTTTTTGTTTTTGTTTTGTTAAGATTTTATTTATTTATTTGACACAGAAAGACACAGCGAGAGAGGGAACACAAGCAGGGAGAGTGGGAGAGGGAAAAGCAGGCTTCCCGCCGAGCCTGATGTGGGGCTCGATCCCAGGACCCTGGGATCATGACCTGAGCTGAAGGCAGACGCCCAACGACTGAGCCACCTAGGTGCCCCTCATCTTTAGTTTTTCATTGGTTTCGAAGCACATAGCATTTACCATACATTCATCATTTCATTCCCAATCTTGCAGCAAATTCTGACTTAAAATATTACAGGTGTGTATAGAGGGAGAGTTGACAGAGAAAATGGAAAAGGGAAGTAAGAGTGAAGGAAGGCAAGACAAATTCTTTCAGATAACTAGCTTAATTGGACTGGTTTATATTACCTACTAATCAAGTTGATAATGGATGAAAATAAAACCACGGCTATTAAAATCTCAACTTAAAACAACTGACTGGGTTTTATTTTCCCAGTGACCTCAATTAATAACCACCAGGCAAACTTAGTGACAGCACAGGTCCATGTCAGCTTTGTAAAAAACCTGGGAGAATCTCACATTCGATAATGAACTCTCACATACAGTACTGCATATTCAGCTTGCTTTCTTTTAGCCATATTTTTTAGTAGCAAACAGAAAGTGTGAGCAGGAGAGGTAAAAATATCCCACCCACTTAATTTTTATTTGGCTGTCTACAATCAGGTAAACACACAGGCTGCTAAGAGATAAAGGATTTTCATCTTTCTTCACAAAATACCGCAGGAGGAGAGAGAATTTTCTTCGTGTAAAACTCAGCCCTCATTCTGTCAGGCAAAGTAATTATGGAAGCAAAACAAATCCACATTGTCTAATTAGGTCATTAAAAAGCATAAATGCGTCATGGAAGTTTTTCCCCTTGCCTAAGACATAAAGTAAGACAATGAAAACAATCTGGTAATATAGAAAGGTTCAGAATTTGTTTCTTTTCAAAAATAATAGGTCCTTTCATCTTTCTATTTCCCTAAGATGAAGACAGTTAATTTGGAGACAGAATCTGTAATTAGTTCAGGGTTTACTTTGATTATGTTTCAAAATATTTAACCAAAAACAGGAAGATAGAGAAAGAAAGAAAATACATAGAAAAATTATCAAAGGAAGTGAATGAAAGCAAGAGAGTGGGTTGCTGATCAAAATGTATTGTGCAGAGACAAGATGAATATAAAATCTACATTCATATAAACACAACCAATCTGGGATACCAGAAAGCTCTCAGGAAGAATATACAGGCATCTGCCTCTGGGATTTGAAACCAGACTTTAATCACAGCTAACTTAAATAAAAACAAATGGCATGATTATTTGCCTCTTCCTCTCTCTACTTGTTATTGCTTGAGTTTTAGAAGACTCGTGGCTCAAAATGTTAAGAAACAAAATTCAAAAAAACGGAAAGGAAAATAAACTTACCTGTGATCCTCTTGCCCCTCGTTTGTGGTCCCATTCTGAATGCCCCATGAGCTGTAATATAATATAATAATTACCGTAAATTCAATGACACTTATTTTATGTGGCGAATATTTTTACTCTTTCTTCTAAAGAATACTTTTTTGAAATCTATGTTTTAATATGAATGTATTAAGTAGCTATCATGAATAAATTAATACACCAAAAGTAATAATAACCTCTGGTTTGATAGCTAATATTTCAACTGGTAGTTATTTCCAAGATATTTTAATATCACTGTGTGATAGAAGAGTCTGCTAATCTACAGCTTTCTGGTTCTTTGTCAGGAACATCCTAGAAAGATGTTAACATGGGTTAAGCTTTTTACATGCCATTAAGCTCCTAGCTTATTAAGAAAATATGCTAAATAAATCATTAGCATAGCTTAATTTACTGTCATGAATGATAAAAATGAGAAGGCCAAAATATTTCAATCATTTTTAGTTCGGTTTTGATAGTATCACAAAAATATGAGCGTTCTAAAGAGTGAAATGATCTAATGTGAAATATACCCCCAAGGTCACAAAATACAGATTTTCATAAACCTATAAAACATTATCAAGCTAGTCCCGTAATTGTAATAGCCCTGAGCTACTTTGCTTATAAAGCA
This sequence comes from Mirounga leonina, assembly GCF_011800145.1. NCBI lineage: Eukaryota > Metazoa > Chordata > Mammalia > Carnivora > Phocidae > Mirounga > Mirounga leonina. Next base: position 13,373,276 of record NW_023270504.1, read on the forward strand.
TGATATTTATTGAAAATAACATGTAACTAGAAGAATACTAAGAAAATACAAGATATTGGCTGAGAGAAATAAAATTCTATTCATCTATCCAGTATACTTACTATTCATGTGTCTCAGTGGAAGAACTCCCCATCACTAATAAGCTAGCACATGAACAGGACAGACTACTCAACATATTAATATACCTTGTTAGCTTTTCTATACAACAGCAATGACCCCTTAGTAGACACAATAAAAAAACTGTTCACAATAGCAACAAAAAAGTAATATGTTTTTGAACATTACCAAGAAATGTTTTTAACCATATACAGAAAATGGTAAGACCTTACTGATGGCCTTACAATGTCCCTGATTAAGAAGACCGAATTCTATAGAATTATTAAGTGTTCAATTCTACCCACACAAATTTACAGGTTTAACCCAATCTCAATCAAAAGCTATTCATATTTGTTTAGGAAACTGAAAAAAAAAAAAACTACATACATTTTATCTGAGAGAATAAACTGATAAGAATCAGAATATATTAGGAGAGTAACACCCTAGTGGGTTATTAAAACATATTGTAAAATTTAACCCAAATTATGGGACAATGATTTAAGACTCAAAATATAAATGAATGATATGTAGTGGACAGTTGTGAAATGTCAAAATATGAAAAAGAAAATATAAAAATCAATGATTGATGAATTAGTTCATGAGTGGAAAAAAAAAGAGAAACATTCTATGGAAAAAAATGAGAACTGAACCTTCTAATATATACAAATATAAATTCTAGATAAAAAGCAAATTTAAAAAGATGAAATGGTACATATAAAATAAAATCCAGACAAATACTTAGACTACCTTGAAATATAAAAAGATTTTCCAAACTAAACACACACACGTACACACACACACAGAGGATTATGATCCAGCTACATAAAACTTCAAATGTCTGCACAAATGTCACACTGGCAAAATATTTCCATTAAGTGCCAGGTAAAAAAAATAATATCTTCAGTGCATTAAGAGCTCTACAAATGTGAAAGTAATGCAACCCTAGTAAATAGAGGAAAGGATAAAGACAGTTCACAAAATTAATATCCATAATCAATATTCAGCAACAATTTTCCTTGAAGTGAAAAAGTTCAGTATAAACAATAACAAGAGATGACTCTTGCCTATCAAATTAGCAATCTGATCTTGTTGAATATTCGGTAGAATTTAGAAAGCTAAGTATGCATATAGATTGCTCGCATGTAGTGTATAGATATACACATGTATATATTTACACACTTATAAATACATAGACATACACTAGATATATTAAATTTAATACATATTGCATACTCTTAAAAATTCAGACCGTTTCAACTAGAAAATAAAAATGTAAAAATTCAGTAATTACAATGTGTCAATCACTGTGTTATCCAACAAAAGGGAAACTGTCTGCTAACTTAGAACATAAAAAGAACATAACATAGAATTTCAAATTTGGTTTTCAGGGCCTTTTTACAAAATTACATATGAAATGCTTATGGGATTATAAGTGAAAAATGTAACAAATTAATTTTAAATTACTCATTTTTAATAAGATGATCAGTTATTTTAAGCATTGGAATTAGTGAAATGATTTAATTATAATTTGGCTAGCACACAATTTTAGGTAAATTAGGCCAGGTAATCATCATATAAAACTGAATGCTTAGATAGTTGATATTTCTTTAATGCTTTAATTTTTTTTAATGTCTGGATTTAATGGCATTACATCTGCTAGTAAATATTCATTGATACTCATTTAAAGTTGATTATAAAAAAGTTAAACACTAATCAACTAATGAAATAAATAGTCTGATTTAGAAACATATAAATTAAGACCATTTAATTAGTTATTCACTAGAACTATCAAAAACCATCTTGACACATTTCAATCACCTGCCTTATTGAGACCTTTGGGAATACTCTTTGTCAATAATAGGAAGAAAAAGAAAATAATAGGAAGATGTGAAGCTTGCTTGGGCAACTTTAAACAGATGTTAAACTTGAGTACTATGCTGTTAGAGTAAAATAATTTTTTTAACATTTTAAAATTTAAATTAAATTAACATACAATGTATTATTGGTTTCAGAGGTACAGACCAGTGATTCATCATTCTAGAGTAAAATAATTTTTAAGCAGAAGGGTTATCTTCTCTTTTCCCTGTTTTATCTAAATCTTAGGAAAAATAATACTTTATAAAAGACTGTTATGCCTATTATCCTCTTGCTAATGAGCTTCAACTAAGAGGATAACTTAGCAAATTCTACTATCATGAGTATCACAGTAAAAAGAGGTAAAAAAAAAACACAAACACAAGTTATAATCCACAATATATTGACTTGGAATATTTGATAATGACAGGTAGTAAGTCAAAAAAGATAACATTTCTCCAGGATCAGAACTAAAATAAGAAAAGCACAGATTTCACTGCCTTCTATCATTAACTATGTAAAAAAAAAAAAAAAAAAAAAAGATGATTTTTAGTCTGAGAACAAAAATTTTCAAAATGTAGACTCATTTGGGGCATCACTTAGTACAGAACAAGAAGATAAACTTGATCATTATAAGTCAGAACTTATAAACCTCTAAAAGTTCACTAAATCTGACCTTTTATTTTGAAACATACCATAGAAAATTTGCCATATCAGAGAGTGTTATTTCCTAGCATTATACAATAGACTAATGAGAGAGATTTAGGGTAAAGGAATTCTATTTTATTCTATCATTGCATATTTCTATCATATATTAATAACATTATTCTATTTAAAAGTCTGGGTTGACCAGCCATGTGTTAATATGTCAAAATGTATTTTTGAATACTATTACTACTTTTTTCAAGTAATGAAGAGTTCTAGAAATCTACATGTTATGTGAAATACAATCTAAAAAGCAATGAACTCTGAAATGATAAGATACTGTAATATTCTCTATTCAATAGAAAGAGAGTCAAAGGAAATTAACAAGATTTTTTTCCCTTTGGACTTCAGGAAATCATACAAAGGCTTTGTTTTTAATGAAAATAACCTGAATCAAACTTCAACATTAATAATTTTAGTGTTGAATGTATGAGGTTTGTTATAATACTTTCTGTAACTTGTTTTTTCAGTGCAGAGAAAGAGGTGGGGGTGCTGCTGGCCAGAGTGTCCGGGCCCTACTGTCTCCATGATTACAGCGTACCTGGCACCGATGGGGGTGAGGTGGGGAGTGGGGAGGATAAGCACATGATAGCACACAAATTTTTGTCTTAGTTGCACATAGAATTTATTTTACTGTTATAATAGCACTGTCCTTAGATCATGGACCAAAGACTAAAATAACCAAAATGTTTTCACTATCCTTTTAAAAAAAAATCATCCATTGTGTGATAAACTGCCTGACTTAATATTACAGATTATTTAAATTAAAATGAAGCATTTGGCCACAGATAAGTATTCCTGTTAAAGCAGAACCATAGGCCTAAATGTTTTAGGAAGTACCTAGACACCTCACTGGCCTCCCTCTCTTGACTAATGATTAGGAGAAATCAAAAAACTTGGTTATAATAAATAATGGAAAGGAGAGCTTGCACAATAAAGTCAGTGAATTTCAAAATTAAGTGCAAACTGATGTTGGTGAGTTATCAATGAGAAAGTCAAAACATCCTTTGAATCAAACAGGTAGGATTGGTATTGAATTGCAGATGACAAGTAGGCATTTGCCATTTTCATGGGCTTAGATAAAAGACAGAAATGGGTCATGGACTATGAGGAACAGAAGTAAAAACTGTAGATTTTTTTCTTTTTGCAATTGAAATCATCTGCGCTAAACTTTCAAGACAAATGAATAGCAGCATGATACCTAGGTAATTCTGGGAAAAGAGACCAAAAGTTCATTAACATGATATGATGCTCTTTCTGGTGAAGGAAGGCTTGTGATTTTATTATTAGTTATATAAAGTTTCTAGAAATGTAAGAGAGAGAGAGAGACAGACACTAAGACCAGAAAAATGAAAAAAAAAATAGGATATTCAAATATATTCTAGTTGATAAAGAATACATGACTCCTTAATTCAGGAAGAAAAAAGAATGTCTCTCACCTTCTATAAAAACTACCCTCTGAGTTATTTAACTATGATTATTCCTCTGGGAAAAGGCATTTTAATAAGAAGGTTTGGGAATACATAGGTTACCACGGTTATGCCCACATATGCTAAACAAAAATCTTTCCATCTGAGGAAGGAATTCTCTTAAAAAAAAAAAAAAAAAAAAAGAAGAAGAAGAAGAAGAGTATCTTTCTTCTTTTCCAGCTCCCATTAATCAAGATAGGCAAAGTGGAGACCCTTAAATTTATTTCTAGGAAACAAAGTATACTTCCTTTAAAAGAAACACAATCTGTTATTTAAAGCATTTTGAAAATCCTAACTTCCTTGACACTGAGTCATTTTCATCCTTGTGGAATAAATTCTTTTCTCTCTCTTTTTTAATAATACATTTCTACATCACAGCCTTCAGCTAACAGTATGCTACACAGTACTTAGTTCCAAGGAAAACAAAACCGCTGCCAAACACCGAATTTAAAAAGTTCACAGGAGAAAGCAGTCAGCATGGAAACAAAATGGTTCCATCCAAGCAGAGGTATTTTTAATAATAGCATGAGAAATGCAGATAGTTGAAAGTATATTTCTGTAGGTACTTTCCTTTCTCATTTCTATATTTTTCCCTGAGCTATAGTCTCCTACTACTTTTTGTTAATATAAAAAAGAATGCCTTTTAGGGGATTCATGGGAAGAAAAATTTCACCATAACTATTATTGAAAAGAGATGAAAGCTGCATGAGAACCATGAGAGGTGAAAAGACAAATTCTTTGCATGTCCTTAAAGAGGCGAGAGGTTTTAGATAGGAGAAAAGGTAACAATGGAGAGCAACAGTAACATTGTCATCTTCACCTTCCTCTCCAGAAAACCATTCTTCTGTTTCACTTGTTGAAAATTACTAAAGCATATTTTTGAAAACATTTAAAAATAATACATATACACTGTAATATATACTATTATATATGTACATTGTATGTACTTATTATATATTATGTATGGTACATGTAAGGATGTCAAAGTTACTACATAACCCCCTTGTCATTGCATCATTTATTCATTAAACAAATCTTTAACACATCCTTATTATATGCCTGTTACATTCCAGGGACTATTCTAGGCACAACCGATATATCAGTGAACAAACCAAGATGCAGCTCTATTCACCTGGCTCTTATAACCCTAACGAAGGAGATGGAACATAAATGAACAAACATACCAGATGATGATAAAGCTATACAAAAGCTGAGATTGAAGGATGGAGAATCAGTGGCTAATGGCAGGTGGGGGCTGGGAATCGAGCTGCTTTCATGTAAGTAGAGATCAGGGAAGTCCTTTCTGAAAAAGTGACTTTTTATGAGAGAACTGTATAAATGAGAGCTGTACACACAGGTATCTGGGGGCCAGGCTGGCCAGACTGAGGAAAGAGAAGATACAAAGATCTCGAGCGAGGAGCAGAAGTGGTTATTTGAAGAGCATGCACAGTGTCCTTAAGCTAAACATTTTAAAAAGGGTTGGATCTTTTTAACCATAGGTATATATTTGGTATTTACTCCCTCCCTCTGGTATGGAATTATCTAAAAGTTAATCATTCACTCCGCTCATTAAAAACTGCAAAGTACATGCTGTAGGAGCAATAAGGGACCAGGGATTCTCCCTTCCCCAAAATCTTCCTCAATTTTATTCAAATCAACATGAATTTATGGAACAGATCCCACACTCCACGAAGGCACCCTTAGATTAGCCATATCACAAAGCATAAATTTGTCGTCCCTTCACACGTTTTTTCAAGAGTCATAAAATACATAAAGAGCAGGGCTGCCTTTTAGCTCCGTTTACTGTATGAGGCATGAAACGTTCAATTTGATAAGCAAATTAAATCTTGTCTTTGCCATTAGCATGTTCCCTTTGGATTCTTCCCTTGGCAAACTCTTTTTTATAATCTCTTTACTACTTACTTAGGCTTTCTCTCTCTCTGGGATTCTAGGTAGGAAGATGGGCCTGGACTGCTTACTCCCCTGTCTGCAGAGTTTACCAGGTGGCAGTGCCCCAGCCTGGGAAGTCTACACAAGCTCAGTTCCTGTCTAGTCCTTTTAGGGGAACTGCTCTCAATCCTTTATGTTTCTTTCCTTCTCTTGTTATCATTGGAGTAAGAAGTTCAAGAGGACAGTGTGGTCTGCAGGAAAGGGACACTGAAATCTGTCTGTGATTTGGGCCTTAGGCCAAAGGAGTTAACAGAATCCCTGAGGCTAACCACATACTGTTCCCAGCCCTGGGGGGTTCTTCCCTAGGGTTTGGGGCGTAGAAAGGCCTAATGCAGGTGATACTGACAAACATTTACCCTCCTTTATAATTAATCAACAGACTGGGAGGAGACTCCCTCAGCCTCCTTTGGGTAAACCAGATAGGACTGATCAGCAGCCTAGGTTCTTACCCATAGCCTCCCTTCACCACCACCACTTCATCACATCCCCACACCCCAAATCCATCCCACTCTGCAGGGCATGAGTCAGTGGTGAAGATTTTAGGGGGAGACAGGACATGGTTACATTACACAGAATACTGCAAAGAGCCACAGAAATATTCATCAGATACGTCCAAGGGCATCATAAAGTATTTGGGTGGGGGGGTGGGGGGCTGTTACTACTGCTTGCCCTTTACTCTTAGGGTGGGACAAGAGAAGTGAGTCTTTTTTAGCTTACTGGTCCCAGCCTTTCATGCCTCAAGGATCTTAAGGATCTTTCTCAGGATCTAAATATGTGGGGGTTTTTTTCCCCCAGAATAATTCAGCTTTCTCCTATTCTCCCCATCTTGAATCTTCAGACAAATCAGCAGGAAAAAAAAAAAAATTCTTTAGAACCCTTAGCATTGAGAGCCTGGAAATAGTAAAGCACTGAATGACTGAAATTAAGGGATATTTTTCACAGTCAGTAATAACTACCTAAATTCCATCCACTTGGCACAGAATAAATCCCTGATCCTGACTCTTAGCGTTCCAATCTAGTATAAACTTCATAAACACGAGGGAATGAGAAGACTTCAAATAGAAAGAAATCCAAATATTCTGGAGTTTGAAATCCCAGCCTCTCTCCTGCAAATCCTCCATCTATTTCTGGTAATTATGATGATATTCCCACACTCTGATTGAGAGTATTTCCATAATTCTATTTCTGTCTCCATTTTCACAATGACAATCATTACCCTAAACCTATGTGTGGCCACTGATGAATCAAACCTTCCATTATTTTTACGTATTACATCTTGACTATCTTGATGACATCAATTTTGGCACTTTTACTGCCAATTTCCATTTCTGGTACTACTAGTAATAATGCAATCACATCAATCTTGTGCTTAAAAAGTGCAATATTTCATAAAGAAATAGCCATAAAGTAAAATAAGCTTGTGAAATTCTGCAAAATAGAATTCTACTTAAACAGTCTCAATATATATTAGCATTGTTAACATTTGAGGAAGTCTTAAACAAAGAAACATAATTCAACTAAACATTTCCAGAAGTATTTGATCATAGAACATTTTTGTTTCAAAAGGGATTAACAATTTTCCTTGAAACACATTCTGAGAAACCATTTTTTACAGTTTCCTGAGTGATTTTCTCATACATTATTTTCCTACAATTTACATAATCATGTATAAGCACACAATTTTTTTCTACTGCATTACATTTAACAATAAGGAGTTACTGAGTCCAAACCAAATATCACATCCTGAGCAATGAAGTACACTGGTAAGGAAAAAGAAAAAGACGTGGGAGTTGATTTGTCCTCATGGAATTCATGGTGGATAATTAATGTGATAGATTTATTTCTCTAAAATCCATTTTTCTACTCTCTAGTCTCCACCTCACTTAAAAACTGTTGAACAAGAGAAAAACCAAATTTCTCAGAAAATCCTACATAAATACTGTAAATTAATCATACTTTTATTTTCTTTTTTTCAAATTTTTATTTAAATTCTAGTTAGTTAACATATAGTATAATATTGGTTTCAGGAATAGAATTTAGTGATTCATCGCTTGACGGGTATTAATCATATTTTTAAATGTTGGCTATAGAATGACCTGTAAATGTATAGTAAATTACGTCAAAAGTTAAGTTATACCAAATTCTACTAGTATGTCAGTAATTCATTGCTGCATTCACACACTCATTCATTCATTCATACACCCTTTTAACAAATATTTAATGGGTACCTACGATAAATCTAGAGCCCCGTGCTCTATGTAAACATAACAAATGTTATTGTCAAACCAGAGGCACCACAGGATCTTGAAGTACCTTCTGAACTATTGATAAAGTACAGCATAGGGGTTAAGCACATGGGTTCTAGGGGACTGCTTGGCTGGTTCAAATCTCACATCTGACATGACAGTCTTACTAGACACATGATCTTGGAAAATTCAGCTAATGTTTCTGTGCCTCAGTTTCCTATCATTAGAATTCAGATAATAATAGCATTTAATTCATGTGGTTTGGGGGAGTATTAAATGAGTCCTTACATAAAGAAAGGCTTAGTACAGTACCTGGTGTGTAGTGAGTACCACTCATTAAATGTTAGCTATTATTTCTATCACCATTAATAATTATGTAATATTATTTAGGTGTTATTACATTCTGATTCTTTTTAAAAAGTATAATTCAGATGATCTATATGGTTACTTTCTATTAAATTAGAATGGAAGAAACCCATCCCCGGACCCATGCCAACACACAATTTATAAAATCTGATCAAATTCATGAGTAAAACAAAACTTCGTGCACTAGGACTCAGAGTAACATAACACAGGTACATGACCATTGAGTCTATTGAGTTTACTGCATCAGGTTCAGATTATTTTCTGTGTAACAATTGGAAAATCCAAACTTGTGACCTTACAACATTACTAGATCCCCTTGGTGATGCACACAGTAATGACAGCTGGGATGGCTTACTCTTCCTGATGCATAAATAGTAGCAAAAAGCTGAGAACCACAAATAGCAAAGGCTTGAAAAGATCAGCTAGGTAAAAGCCATGCTATGTTTCTTCAATCTGGAAAAGACTCGCACCTTCAGGTGTATCATCTATTAATTGGAAACACAAACAATTTCCAATGCAAGTGATAGTTAATGCCCTGAAAAAAAAAAAAAACAAGCAAACAAAACAAACCCAAAAAATCCATGCAAGTATTTCTAAAATGATCACAGTAAAAAAGCTTTTACGTTCTTAGCAACAAAACAAATGCATTTTTCTTATAAAATAGTACACAAGTATTCTGGCTTCAAGTGATTAACTCAATCAACTTTACTTCAAGAGAAACCTGAATTTCTGAGCAGCCTTGAATGTGACTATAAATCTGTATTTTACAGTTTGTTGAACTACCTCTTGTATTATTTCTGCCAATTTGTGTAACTGAGTAGAAATCTTTAAAAACGGGGGTTTCATTTATTATTTCCAGCTCTTTACATGTTATTTTTAGACTGGGCCATGTTAATATTTCTCAGTTTCCCCATATATATTCAGATTCCATTTATACAATGCCTCCTGAAAGGACTCATTCAAGAATATTACCCCCCCCACCCCGCCAAAATTATTAAAACTCAGTCAAATCCACCAGGGCAACTTCATGAAACTAATCTATAAAATTGATCTTAGAAGAACAATTTGGAAATCCCAAGGGAAATAGTAAAATCCAGAAATAGTCTCAGTTGTGGCAAAAGCTTTAACTGAAGATTCACAAAGTATTGCATTTGGATAGCTTTAAGGTTTTTCTTTTTTTCCCTTTTTCTTCATCAAACATTCTTATGTATTGTAGTGGTGTCCACAACATACAATTTCTTTAATGTAAAAACATTAAAATTATGTGTATGCTGAAAATGGGAAAATTAATTTGATCCCCAAATAGTTTTAACACTTGTGAACCTATAAAAATATATGTATATTAGTACTTAGTTGTTAAGCCCTTATGTCTCAACAAAACAAACTAAATCTGAGGAAAATTTTCCATTTAACCCATCTTTCTTAGAAATGGTCTTAAAAGTCAATAGCATGACTTTTTAAAATAAATCTCAACAATTCACATTACTTAAAAAATTGAACTCATTTTAAGTCTCATAAATGACATAAAATACTGAATTAATTTTTTGATAATTTCCTCTCAATGTGAAAGTTACATTTTTCCAAAAATGCTTTTCGTGAATTTTTAAAAGTCTTATTCAATGCTAAGCCATGTTTCTCATTAGCGCCAAAAAAACTTCAGCAAAATGACATAATTCCCGACATTTTCCAGGCTACTTCCTCCTTGTCAAACAGCTTCACTTTGGAGTTGGTGAGAAAAGGACAGATTCACTTAAGTGGCAAAAAACAATATATGCCAACTCCATTACAGGTCCCTTGGGGTTCTTCTTTTTCCTTGGAGCTTGGAATTGCCAAAATTACTTTAGTTCTACTTTCTACAATTAGTAAGTTTGAACAAAACATGTCCAAACATGTTGCCCTCAAATTCTTAAACGTTGTTGGAAATAATTTATAAGGCCAGAAGATATTCTCTTAGATCAAGCTTAAGGTAGAATATATATCCACATCCCCAAATTTGACCTAGCCCCTCAATTCTTCTTCATGGCTCCAAGAGCCATTTGATATGTTGAAAGCAATTTCTTGTGTTTGTTTATACTGCAACCAAAGTTCCTTTCATTAAAAAAAGTTTTCTTGGAAATTTATTCCCTTTGGGGACATATTATGTGGGTCACTAGGGATGAAGGAAAAGAAATTGGAATATAAGATGGGGAAGGGGGAGAAAAGAAGTAGGAATATAGTATGATCTAAAGTTCTTTGTTGTAAGGAACTTTTTGAATTTCAAACTTTATGAACTTTGAATTACGAACTTAATAAATTCTTTGTATTTTATTAGCTAGGGCATAGTATTACGGGTGCAAAAAGAATGGCCATGCTCTTCTCTATCTCAATTCTTACTTCAAGTACTAGAGCAGAGAAACTTACTTGCCTTTTATCTTTCTTTCTTTGTAAACATTACTATATGCCAGATCCTGTACTAAAGGCAAAACATAAAGAGGAAGAACTAAAAAAGGTGATTTGGAGGGAAGAAACACAAGAAAATAGATACACAGCTACCTAACAATGGCTATTAAAACAAAACAAAACAAAACAAAACATCATTCTGGGTTGTAGAAGACCAATCCTGATTGATGTATCAATTTACCACTGACCTTGTCAATTTGAATCAGTAATATACAATGGATGAGATTCTGGATTTTTAGATTATTTGTATAAATTGAAAACTCCCTGGATATTTTTTGGGAGGGAGAGGGGGACATCTTAAAGGAAGGATACAATAAAAAAAAATTTTATTAAACACATTTTCTTTGCTTCCAACATAATTGGGAGTACTAAAGATTTTACCAAGAAAATGTTTCAATATAAATTGTGATTTAGAAATAAGGGGAGGGATGGAATTTGACAAAATATTTGTACATCACTGCCACATCACAGCCAACCTTCTTTAATGAAATTGCCATAGAAAATTCTTTAGTTTCTGATTCTTTGTCGAGACATTTAAGGATTAGAATTGTGGGATTCAAAAATGATCAGAAAGTCACATTTGAAAATTGAAAATTATTGTCATTTATGGGAATTTAGGGTGATTTTCCTGTTAGCCTCCGTTTCTTCTTTTTTGGAAGTGGTCGTGAGGGAATGACTGTTCCCCTGATGTTTCTGGCTGCAGGGTATGTGCAAAATGCCCAAGGTAGTCTCCTTGAAGGGTAGACTCCAGAGTCAAATTTCTTGAAATCAAATCCCTATTTTACTCTTCCTAGTTTAATCAATCTGAGAAAATTATTTTATCATTTCTAGGTTTAGTTTCATTTGTAAAATGGAGATGATAGTATTACCAACTTCACATAATTTTTATGAAGATGGGGTAGCCAGTGTAAAACCATGCAACTGGCTTCTCACTTATTTTAGATTTAAATCTGAACTGCTATAACCTCAAGGCTTGAATATTATTTGCCAAGCCTGGAATGAATTTTCCCATTTTGTCTATCCATCCCTTTTCCTCCATCCATCCATTCATCCAACATCAATATATATATATTGAGCACCTATTCTTGGACAGGCTTGATACTGGGTACTGAGGTTAGGGAGTAAACAAAGGCGGCCAGCCTTGCCTTCATCATCCGCTCCCCCCCCCCCACTCTTCAGCATGACTGTTTCCTGTACTTACAGCAGTATGAAATTATCTTGTCTATTCATTTCATTACTTGTTTTATTGTCTGTCTCCTGTTCTAGAAAGTGAGTTTGAGGATAGCAAAAACTTTTGGTCTTATTTTCTATGTGCATTGGGCCTGCTACCAGTTAAGGGACTCAATAAATATTTGTTTAAAGAATGACTAATTAGTTTGCCCAGAAGAAAATAAGGGAAGCCAACTAGATAGAAATTTAAATAGTGAAGAGTTGAATAAAAAATTCTCTAGCTGTGAACCCTTTGTCTTCAATTTCATTCTCCCGAGAGTTGTTGTGCTATAAAAAAGCATCTTGTTAAACACATAAGTTATCAAATTATGAAGAATAAAATACCTATTATTTCAGTTTTAAGATTCTGTGGCACCTCTTGATGGAAATGTCAGAATACCGAGTTGCTGTAAGCTCAGGGGTGCAAACAAAGTACATAAGTACCCCTGAAACTAATGCAACATTGTGTGTCAACTATACTCAAATACAATCATAAGAATAAAAAATAAAAACAATCAACCAAGAAAGGAAAGAAAAAAGAGTACATAAGTAATAAAGACTCTGTCTTCATAAATGTCTTCATTCTAACTCAGAATCTTGTCTTTCGTCACTTGCCTTATGTGACCAAAGGCCTCTATTTGCTCATATCATATACATTTTATTCTTTTTCCTTCTTCACAGAACCCCAATGTTCATAGAGATGGCAATGCGCCCAGCTTAAAAACTACATTTCCTGACCTCCCTTCCCTTAAAAATCAGGCACCCATGGGACAGCCTTGACGAATGAGATATAAGCAGAAGTCACTACGTGAAGCTTCCAAGAAAATTCTTTAAAGGAAGAGATTTGGCTAGCTTGTCTCTTTTGCCCTTCTGCCTTCCCATTCTTCCTGCCTGGAAGGGGTATAGGATTCTGGAGATGAAGCAATCATCATCCGACACAAAATGACCATGAGGGAAAGATAATTGCTTCTGCCCCAACATCCTGAAGCCATGAAAATGTCATTATCGAGTTATTCATTATTTGAGCAAACATGTACAAATGCAACCTCCCTCTCCCTCTCTCCTTCTCTCTCTCTCTCTCTCTCTCCCACTTCCAGCTCTCATGAAAGAGCAGCAAAATGAAAGGCAATCAATATATACCAGGAAAGGCCTTGGAAATGGAAGAAAAACAGATCCACACACATTAACTGACTTTGAATTTACTCCAAGGCAAAATCACAACATGCTAACTCTAAAATGGGTACACAGAGGAATAACTGATGTCATCAGTTTGATTTTCATTATGTATATGACACATATATCAAGTGCAACTTCATGAATTAAACGAACACAGTAGAAGTAACTTGTAGATGTCTCAGTTCCCTTTATTGCCATATACCTGGATTTTAAATAAAAAAGGACTATCACTACTTTAAGAAAAAAAAAAAAAAGACAAATGCCCATAATTCTGAGAACCATGTAAAATCATGTTTTGGAGACCAGATTACAGCAATGTTTCTGGAGTATGTTTTGCAGAACTTGTTGTTAACAGTTGTTTCAGATTTAAAAAATCATTAAAACAGATTTTAGAAATAGTGGGCTAGACACAGTGGGTTTTTTTTTTTAAATACTTTATTTATTTATTTGACAGAGAGAGACACAGCGAGAGAGGGAACACAAGCAGGGAGAGTGGGAGAGGGAGAAGCAGGCTTCCTGCGGAGCAGGGAGCCCAATGCAGGGCTCGACCCTAGGACCCTGGGATCATGGCCTGAGCGGAAGGCAGACGCCTAACAGACTGAGCCACCCAGGTGCCCCTAGACACATGTTATTTTTAATACAGAACTTCACATGTCCTTTAATATTACAACCTCTGAGAAATAAAGCAAATGAATTTCTCAATATTCTCAATTTCCCAAATACATTTTACCTCAGAAACTGAACTAATTTCTCGCGGAGCATCTTATGTACCATTAGAGCATAGTTTGCGAAACAATGAAATGAAGAATTTTGTTCTTCAGGGGCACCTGGGTGGCTTAGTCATTAAGCATCTGCCTTCGGCTCAGGTCATGATCCCAGGGTCCTGGGATCGAGCCCCGCATCGGGCTCCCTGCTCGGCGGAGAGCCTGCTTCTCCCTTTCCCTCTGCCTGCCGCTCTGCCTACTTGTGCTGTCAAATAAATAAATTAAAAAAAAAAATCTTAAAAAAAATAATTTTGTCCTTCAAAAGTTTAGAGTAAGAATTTCAGAGAACAATACAAAAACAAGTAGTTCTTGATGAGTCATGAAAATGAACATTAACTTTAAAATCCAGCTTTTAGAGTAATTTGTCTGATTTTTGTTTTTAAGAATAAACATGCACAATAATTGCATCAAGAAAGTGAAAAGACAATTCAAAGAATGGGGGAAGATATTTGCAAATAATAAATCTGATAGGGGATTTGTATCTAGAATATCTGCATACAGAATACAGAACTCTTAAACAACAAAAAGAAATTAACCCAACTAAAAAGTGGGCAAAGATTCAACAGACATTACTTCAAAGAAGATATGCAAATGTTCAGCAAGCACATTAAGAAGATGCTCAACATCCTTAGCCTCTGGGGAAACACAAATCAAAACAACAATGAGATACCACATCACACCTGCTAGGATAGCTATAATATTTAATACACTCACATAGGATACAACAAGTACTGATGAGGATGTGAAGAAATGAGAAACCTCATACTTTGCTGGTGAAAATGTAAAATGGTGCAGACACTTTGAAAAACTGTTTCGCAGTTTCTCAAAATGTTAAACATGGAGTTACTATATGATCCAGGACTTTCACTCCTAGGTATATACCCAAGAGAAATGAAAACCTATATCCACACAAAGATTTGAACATGAACATCCATTGGAACATTATTCATAATAGCTGAAAAGTGGAAATAATTTAAATGTCCATTAACTAATCAATGAACAAAATGTGGGATATTCATATGATGCAATTTTTGTAAAGACTTTATTTAATTTAGAGAGAGAGTGCGTGAGTGAGTAGGGGAAGGAGCAGAGGGGGAGAGCAGGGAGGGGGGATGAATCTCAAGCAGATTCCGCCCTGAGCATAGAGCCCTACGTGGGACTTGATCTCACAACCCTGAGATCATGACCTGAGCCTAAACCAAGAGTCAAAAGCTTAACTGACTGAGCCACCCAGGCACCCCATGATGCAATTTTATTTGTCAATAAAAAGGAATGAAGCTCTGATACACGCTACAACATGGATGAACCTTCAAAACATTATGCTAAGTGAAAGAGATCAATCACCAACAACCAAAAATAGTTGATTCCTTTTATAAGAAAAGTCTAGAATAAGCAAATCAAATCTATAGAGACAGAAAATAAATTAGTAGTTGACTGGGACTGGAGGTGGTAGGGAGAGAAGCAGAAATGGGAAGTGACTACTGATGGATACAGGATTTCTTTTTCCCCAAAGATTTTATTTATTTGTCAGAGAGAGAGAGAGAACACAAGCCGGGGGGAGTTGCAGGCAGAGGGAGAAGCAGGCTCCCTGCTGAGCAAGGACCCCTCCCCCGCAACGTGGGACTCGATCCCAGAACCCTGGGATCATGACTGAGCTGAAGGGAGACGTTTAACCAACTGAGCCACCCAGGCTTCCGGGATATGGAATTTCTTTGGGGGATGATAAAAATGTTATGGAAAAGGGCGCCTGGGTGGCTCAGATGGTTAAGCGTCTGCCTTTGGCTCAGGTCATGATCCCAGGGTCCTGGGATCGAGTCCCACATCGGGCTCCCCCTCAGCGGGGAGCCTGCTTCTCCCTCTGACCCTCTCCCCTCTCATGCTGTTTCTCTCTCGCTCACTCTCTAAAAAATAAAACCTTAAAAAAAAAAAAGAATTAAAAAAATGTTATGGAATGGATGTACAACTCTGTGAATATATAAAAACCAATGAATTATATACTTTAAATGGGTACATTTTATGGTATGTGAATAATATCTCAATAAAACTAATAAGCATACATATTCCATGCTGAAGAAGCTCCTTAAGGAAAAATTAGAAGCATTAATGATCTCTATTTAAATTTGACATTTGCTGCTAAAAATATTGTGGAACAGAGAAATATAATTAACTTCTTTATGTGTAAGATATTTTAGCTGTATTAAACAGTAAATATAAGCAAATATAAGTAAATATGTCTTATTCCTAATAGAAAATGGTTAAGTGTATGCATGGTATTATTATTCCTATTACTAGCTACTTCGGAAATATTTAGGAAACTTTCCACTTACACTAGTTCTACCTGCAGAGCTTGGAGCAAAGGGAAATTTTGTAAGTACTAACAGTGTTTTTATTTCTAAATTGGCTCCAGGAGTAATTCTCCACTGAAGAGATACAATATCTGACATTTTGGGATTTGTTATTTTAAACTGCGGTTCACACAGTAGCTTTCATTTTCCTTTTCTCTGTGAGCAAAACCCTTCTCAAAATATTTGAGTGTCAATTACAACATTAATATGGATATTTAAAACATTTTAATAATCTTTTAATTCTTCTCCAAATAATAAATGTTTTGACCACTATATGACCTTCCATATATATTAATATCAATAACCGCTAAGCCAATATTATATACCAAGAACTATTGGACACTTTGTATACAATGAAGATGGATGAAATTCTGGCCATCTCATTCTTATAGAGGAGAAAGAAACACAAGCATTTAAAATAAAACATAAGCACACATTTGTTTTTCCCACTTATGGTTGAGTCCTTACTGTGTGGCAGGCATGGATTAAGTATTTTCTATGCATTATTTCAAAAATCCTCCAAATAATCCCTCTGGAGTAATATCATTTCCCCTCTGATAAATGATAGAACTGGGACATACAGAGAGCTCTTAATTAAGTGGATTCTGCCAAAGGTCCCACAGTCAGAATGCATAGACAGGAAGGTCTGCCTTTGAAACACTAGCTCTTATCCTCTACATTGTACTCCCCGCATATCATGAATTAATCACAAATATGGAAGCAATGACTCCTCCCTGAGAGGTAGGGGGCAACAATGAGGGCTGAGCTAAAGATAGGATGTGATGTTTAGATTGGTTTTTAAGGTGCGCATAGGAGACTGCCAGGGATGGGGGAGAATTCTAGGTAGGTTGGGGTCAAGATACAGAGATCCTTGTACATAGAGTTAAAGGGTTCATAAGATATTTTAAAGGCGAAAGGAACCATAGACACTTTCAAGTAAGAATTATATGAACATATTTGTGCTTGCATGCTTATAAACATAGTTGCATATTATGTGAATGATGGGACAACTTGTGGGAAGGAGATTGATGGCAAGATCTCCTAGAAGACCTACTAAACATGGAATGAATATAACATTCTGAAATTAAAGTTCATACTCATCCCCCTATTCCCACAAGGAAATGTCTAATCAATTCAAGATACATTTGAAATGAAATATGAGCACTGCACCCTTTCACATTCAAAGACTAAGGCCATAAAATATTCATGATCTCATCAATGTTTTCATCTGAGGTTGTAACTGTGTCAACAGGGTATAATTAACCAAAGAAAATTGAAGCTTAATAAATTAGAGACCCAACAAAAGGAGACAGAGAATTGACAACTCGAAAGAAAGGTAGGGGGAGAATCTTACACTATTCTTCCTTTAAATAGGTAATTTAAATGAGCACCTTTAAAGGGTCCTTGAGCCAGAAAATATATCTAAAGGTCTAGAGTGGTTCACAAGCACCCTCATTCCATTTCTTTAATTACATAGATTAGTCAGTGTAAGGGCTTGTCCCACTCAGGACATTGCACTTAAAGTATAAATGTAAATTTGAATAAGAAGATTCTAAAAAATTAATGACAGGTATTACCCATTTGAAGTAGATTATAACTCATCATTGGAGAGACCAAAAGGGTAGCCCTGGGAAGAGCAAAGGATGGAAGCCTTCAGAAAGCCAGGGATACATATGCTTTGATGAATACATATTTACTATTCTCTAATTGAACACTTTTTGAGCACTTACTAACTGCTGGATGCTGGGTTATCTAAGAGAGATAAAAAGCTAAGAGTCTGACTTGAAGGAACCCTCATTTCTAGAGGAAAAGAAAACATGTAAATGAAGAATTAAAATATACTATTATAATCCTTAAAATATCTGTTCTTCAAAGACAAGAAAAGTTGCACAAACCATTTAAGATGTGCTTGGAAGGCTGAAGAGGGTTTTAATAAAAAGAAAGAAAGAGAGGGAGGTCAAAGGGTTTGGAGGATCATCCTAGGAGGATGGGCCACTGGCAAATGCTCAGAATTTGAAAGCACATGCATCAAATGATTCAGGAAAAGACGACTAATTCACTGATGGCCTCTACTTAGGATGCACTAAAAAAGGGGTGGCAAATTTTGGAGAGCCTGATAAGACAGGCTAAGAACTTGGAATATTTACACCACGGGCTAATTCAGTCACTGTTTTGTCCAGATTTATTCTTTAGAAAGATATCACTTAAGATTGTATAATAGACTGGGGTCAGGTGAAGGTGGGAGCCTGCGTGAAGACCAGTTAGGAAACAATTCTATAATCTGGGCAAGAGATAAGGAGGATCTGGAACAAGGCAGAGACAGCAGGAATGTGAGGAGATAAGGGACAGGGAGAGAGATTCCTGAGGGGGAGTTTTATTTACTCAAGACAAAGGCAGCTTCAGAAAAAGGCAAATTTTATAATCCACGAACTTTTCATACTGTACCACAGACATTTCTCTTAAAAAAAGGCAAATTCCTTAAGGGCAGGCCTCTCTGCCAACCGCTGAGCCTACCACTGTGTCTGCCTTAGGAGATGCTCCAGAACCAACAGTTTAATTACTTAAATGCTGCAATATTAACATAATAATAGGACATGGGTAAAGGGCAATAATCCAGAGAAAACAACAGTATAGCTTGAATTCTAATATCCATTTAATACCTTAATTGTGTATGTCTAGAAGCTTCCTCAATATAGCATTGATTTGAATAAGCTTTCCTAAAGAAACTATTACCCAGAAAGCTGATATCAGGGTGCCTGCTCAACCCAAATGTTTGTCTCCTGTCAGTATTGCTAATGTTCACATGAAACACTAGTCATCTGTCTGTCACATCCAACCATGTCAATGTTGTCAATCTTAATTTGTAAATTTGAGACTAGAGACTTTGCCTTAATTCATTTGATACCCAAACAGCACTGTTAGCTCTTAATAAATGCTGCATGGCTATTTAAAATAATTTCCAAAATAAAATTCAAAAAATTTTCAAATATCTATACAGTACACTGACTAGCTGTGCTGCATTAAATACAAGCGTGACAAATGCCAAGCATCCCTAACTTCATATTGCTTACTACAGATTTTGCCAAAATTTACCCTTTTTGTCCAACGCATCTATCATTACTTTTATTTACCGTTACTTCTCTATAGCTTTGTTAAAGATGGACTCCAGATGTCATAATTAACTTGTACTCAGAGAATATACTAGTCAATAAGCATAAACTAATTAAAAACAAAATCCCCTAAAGTTCCCAACGTATTTGCTGCATATTTTGCTGTTTGCTACTTACTTGGATCTCTGAGGGCAGCAGAGGCGGGAACTTAAAAGGAATAACTCTATTCATTTAGCAAGATTTTTAACACAGAACTATCAGACTTGAGTACAGGACATAAGACTTTTTTTTTTTTTAAAGAAGGCTCTTATTTCACAGATGCTAAAACAGAATAAAAAAATAGAAGCCTAAGACACAGAACAATTTAAAGATCACGCAGAATTTTCCATGTAGAACAAATCTTTTAATAGTCTGAGTGTTCAACTAACTTCTTAGGTATTTTAGAAAGTACTACTCTTGTCGAGATAGTGGTATCATTTATTTAATAATGGCCTGATATCTTCATTGATAAAAATTCCCTAATAAGGATACACCATTCAAAGTTCAAATACATCGTTATAGGGCAATGTTCTCCCCAACAGAGCACATTTCATGCTAAGGTTTAACCTTAAGCTCTATTATGTAAGTGACCTTCAGAAATGTATTTGACTTCTCTAAGCTTCAGTTTCTAAGTCAATGGAGACATTACTTGTCTTACTCAACTCACAGAGATTTTATGATGGAACAAATGAGGCAATGGACAAAAACATGCTTTTTTATCTGATGTAATGATTGTGAGTAGGAGCAATCTATTTAAATCTGTGAAGCTATTCCTAAAACTATTGACTATGAATTTTGTAAATGTAACATGTGGTCAAGTGTCGAGAAGTACAGAATTATCTTCAAGATTATTCCTCTTCACATAAACATGATTTTGCCCTGTAACGATGGAATAAAAAAAGGTAATTGTTTATAACGTGTTATAAACCAACCTGCAAGAATATGGGAAACGCGTTCACAAAGATAAGGTCTTTTTTTTTCCTTCTTTTTTTAACACAAGGAGCGCTGCTTTTGCTGAGGTTAGTAGAACAAATAATGGAACAATTTTGTTTTGGAATGTCAAAATAAATAGAAACAGGTCTGATAGGATGAAGCTAAGAGAAGAGTTGTGTGGGGATCAGAAATATGTTCTGATAAGGAAAACCCCATTAGCCTCTGGGAACTTCAGTTCTGGGTGACACTTAAAAGGATCAGACCTCTCGATTATCATGAGAGTGCTTTTCTTGGTTGAAATCTGAACCAGACAACAATAAATCTCTTTTCATGCTCAGGATCCCAATTCTGATTTACTGTAAAGTTTTAATTAAACCCAGTCAGAATTTACATTGAATGAGGTATTTAAAAACACAGTCCCTTCCTAGAAAATGAACAAGGCATTATTCCAATTAATGTACACAGATGAGAAGGCCTAGGGGAGGGCTGGATGGATCCATGTTCAATTTTTTAATTTGTTGAGTTTAGTAAGGCATGCACATTTCTCTTTTTAATTTACTAATTAATTTTAACTTGAAAAGAAAGGGTGGGGTTTTTTAATATGATTTCTCCATGATGCTTATTCTTTACAAAATATATTTTACAGTCATTAATCTTGATTTGTAGACATATTCAATCCTTGAAATTATAGTTGAATCTATTCTTTGGTGCTCACATTAGATTTATCTCATGAAATACATACTCTGAGTCTTATTTCCACTTTCTGGAGAAGGGTGTGCCCATGAGATGTAGTAAAGTCAACTTTAGCTGACCCTAATTCCTTGACTACTATGGATTGTGACACATTTTATAAACTATCATTTCAGGGTTCACACTGAGTAAAGGAAAAGGAATAGTAATTAGGGTGTACAGATTTCATTGATCAACTGTGAGATGTGAAAGAAATAGCTGAAGAACTTTTACCTCCTCAAGTTTGATTCTTCAATTTTAACAAATGAAATCTGAACGCGAAATGATGTATTAGACTTCAGGAACTTATAAAGGAAACAATTCATGGACAAACTGAAAACGGATAATAGTAAAATGACAGTCCCTTATAAAAATCCATTAACTATGATGCATTTACCTTTACAAGAAAGAAATGAAACTCTTTATTTCTAGAGGGAGGCACTGAGCACTAAGGACTCAGACAGACTGGGTTGCAGACGTGATCACCTCATTAATTAATTCCCTATGAGACTATGACCAGTAATCCCTAATGATGCATTTGTTTGCCAAGGCCATGGCAACAGGGTACCGCAAACTGAGCGGCTCTGAACGACAGAAATGTGTCACCTCAGAGTCCTGCAGCAAGAAGTCTGAAATTAAGGTGTCAGCAGCACCATCCTCCTCTTGAAACCAATAGGGGGGAAAATCCTTCCCTTCTTCTTCCTAGTTCCTCTGGTGGTTTCCTACCAATTTTTCATGTTCCTTGGCTTATAGATGCATTGTTCCAATCCTCCATTTTTATATAGCTATCTTTCCTCTATGTGTGCCTGTCTCTGTGGCCAAATTTCCAATTTTTTAATAAGGATATCTGTCATACCAGATAAGGGCTCACCTAAAGACCTCACTTTAACTTGATTACCCCTCTAAAGACCCTATTTCCAAATGAGGGTGCATTCTGAGGTACTGGGGGTTGGGATGTCAACATCTTTTTTTGGGAGACACAATTCAATCCATAACATATGGGTCTTGGTTTTCACAAATATAAAATTAATAGATAGACTACCTAATGGGCATCTCAACCATTTAAGGATGAAACAATTTTCATTTTTTCAAAATAAAAAATATACTTCATGAGTGGTATTGACAGCACCTGTTGAATGAAAGGTCCTGGTAAGCTCTGTGCTACCTTCTGCACTTTCTAGAAAAACCTGAGTAGGATCAGTTAGGTTTAGTGACTGATCATATGGTTCAATCTGGTAGATTTGATTTAGAGATTGAGGACTCCTGGATCTCCAAGACCTTTCTAGCCAGGACTTTTCAATTCCAGAGCAGTTTTTAAACCAACATTCCTACTCTATAGATGAAATCAACAAAATAAGACAAACATATCTGTCTTGTCCAAGGATTTTTAACATGAAAACCTAAAAATAAGGGAAAAAATCATTCTCATAACTCAGAGCACTTCCAATATTACTCTTATTGACAACTTTTCTAATGTTCTTCAATATCCTGAAACCAGAGTCCATTCTCTGCTCCCATTATATTGCTTCTGTAAATACATACTTCTTAACATATGCTCACTTTGGTAAGTCAGAAGTGTCAACAAGCCCTATTTACTAAGTTGACACTCCTAGCTCTGTCTGCCTCTGCTATAATGTACACTCTGGGAAGATCATGGACCTCTCCCTGCCTCAGTTTTCTCAGCTGTCAAATGGAGATATTAATATAAAAATACTATCAGGTACATATAGTGAGCATGCCTTACCTTGGCTTATTACTAAATTACTATAGATGCAATAAGGACTAGAAAGCTAATGACCACATCAAAGATTTTGAGTGTTGTAAATACCATCAAGGTTACAGAGAATCAATAATCAAAGGAGATCAATAATCCTAGGAGAAGAAACAGCTTTCATTCATTTACCTTGGCTAGCCACTAGATGTAACTTGTCTGTTCCTGTAAGTGTAATTCAAAGTGTCATCATGCCTCCTGAGGCAAGTGCACATCTGCCACCATCTGAAATCTTCTCAATGTATTATTCAATGCTCCATTATATTGTGGAGCTAGTTTAGATCACGAAACATGGCTACACTCTTCATAATGTTAGTAGCTGGGAATGAAATGAGAGCAGGGCTGCGAGGAAGAGACTGAGAAATAGCAAGTCATTTGAAAACCAATGTGATAACCTCCTGGGTTGCAAATCATTCCCAACCCAATTTTTTAGCAATTGAGAGTAACTACTCTCAACAGCAGTGACCAGAGGAAACTGTCAATGTTGTCAGGGCATTCAAAGCCTATGTGCCCTTTGATGGTCTTTTTTGTTTTTTTAAAGTAATCTCTGCAGCCAACGTGGAGCTCAAACTCACAACCCTGAGATCAAGAGTTGCATGCTCGGGCACCTGGGTGGCTCAGTCAGTTAAGCATCTGCCTTCGGCTCAGGTCGTGATCCTGGAGTCCTGGGACTGAGTCCCACATCGGGGTGTCTGCATGTTCTCTCTCAAATAAATAAATAAAAATCTTAAAAAAAAAAAAAAGTCACATGCTCTACCGACTAAGCCAGCCAGGCGACCCTTTGATGGTCATTTTTAACCCTACTCAGAAGACTTGGGTTCTGACAAACTCCCTCACTCTCCTGGGCTTCAGAGAATGGAGCACTCCCAGCTGGACAGGAAGAGCCTGAGAAAGTTCTGTGGGGTTTGCTTTTTTTTTTTTATTTTAAAGTTATACAGACACACATAAAATGTCTGCTTCTACACTTTAGCCACCTCAACATATGAAACCATGGGGTTTAAACAGTAAAATAACAATATAATGGAGGGGGGAAAGTCTTGCCCCTGGCATCAGGTATTGTAAACATCAAGGAGTGCCAGTGTAAACCTTTATTCAAGAGACTGGGTTCTTTGTCAAGCAATGCCTTTCTTCCAAAACATTCTTGCTGCCATATGTCTGCACCCAGCCAGCTGCAGATCTAATAAGAACGTTCTTATTCATGTTGTATAATGTTTTACAGGTTTGCCACGGGGGTCACTGGCTGTGAGTTCTTTACGTCAGAGTCAGAGTTCTAACAAACAGAGAGCGGAAAGATGCCAAGAAATGTAGGCTGGGAGGGGAGGAGGAGCAAGGAAAAAAGAAAGGAAAAGGCGCATCCAGCTCAGGGTCTTTCTATTTATTTTGCACTCACTGAATGTCAGAAGCAAGGCTTTTATTATTAGGGAAGCAAAAGAGAGAAAAGGGAGCAACTATCAGGTTGTATAAACATTATCATCAAATATAAGATTAGAAATGTTTAACTAACTCTCTCTTAACCGTCTCATTTAGAAAGGGGAGATGCATTCATCTTTTCAGATGTTCGGTAGCTAATTTTATGAAGCTGCTGCTGCTGTATTCTTCATGTTAAAAAATACAAAAAAAAACCAAAAGATTTCCCAATGGCCCTAAAACATGAAAATCTTAATTAGGTTCATAATTTACTTCATCGAGGGACATGGACACATCATCAGTTACAAATACTATATGTGCTATGGTGAGCACTGTGAATTGTGTAAGACTGTTGAATCCCAGACCTTGTACCTCTGAAACAAATAACTCATTATATGTTAAAAAAAAAAAAAAAAGAAGATAGTAGGAAGGCAAAAATGAAGGGGGGGAAATCGGAGGGGGAGACTATGGACTCTGAGAAACAAACTGAGGGTTCTAGAGGGGAGTGGGTCGGGGGGATGGGTTAGCCTGGTGATGGGTATTAAAGAGGGCACGTTCTGCATGGAGCACTGGGTGTTATACGCAAACAATGAATCATGGAACACTACATCAAAAACTAATGATGTATGGTGATTAACATAACATAATAATAATAAAAAATACTATATTATCAATATAAACCCACGTTGATATAAAATGAGATTCAGCAAGAAAAAAAGTAAGTTTAAGACTGCCATTAAATGTTTTCAGAAGTAAATGAATGACAGCTTTTGCTCATCGGCTCTGCTACACCGAGGACCACATGCTTGGTTATGAACTCACTAAGTAGATTTGTAGATCATTCCTTAAACATAGATCTCTGCTGCCAGATGCATAAATGTTTAGAAGGCACGTTATATATGCTCATATTATCTTCTTTTCCTATGTTGACTTGCTTTAATTGCAACATTTTTTTTTCTTTAGCAAATTTAATAGGAAAGCAAATTTCCAAGTGAATTTTTAGATCCTGGATACATTTTAAAAATGTCATCCCAAGTAAATGAGTTTCTTAAAAACAATACAATGCAATCTCAATAAAAAGAAAGTCTCACTGGCCCCTTACAATACAGAATCTAAAAGCCAAGAGACAAGTGCCTACAGAGTTGCTGACGAGAAGTCAACTTGGGAATAATTTCATCAGGGAGAAAAATGATTGTATGGGGGAAAAACAGCACCAACTAAACAGAGGATAAGAAATTTTATAGGGTGCTTACACCAATGTGTAAAGGCAATGAAGGTATGTATCAATCACCAAATATGATGTTCACGTCACAATAAAGCACTCAGACAATAATCTTAGCATGAATTGAGAGGAAAAGGAAAAGTGACATCAAGACTTTGCAAATACCTTACTGGTGAATTTTATATTAGCATTCAAAGCCTCAGCAACTTCAAAACAAAGTCCTAGAGTAGAAGGGTATTTTCTCTTATTTGTAAAACATATTATTGTTTTTCAACCCTATTTATAAATTCTCAGAGGAAAAGCAAAAATCTCCAAGTGGGAAATTTTTCTTTGGCTCTCAATACTGATAAGATAGCAGTTTTTAATAACTCATTTTCTTGTTTTATAGTCTTATTTTGCCAACTCTCCTCTTGTATCTCTTTTCATCGCTTATTCTCTCATACGTTTAGAAGTACTTTAGTAAACTCAACAGAGGACCCAAATCCAAAAAAACCCAAAGTAGTATTCTGCAAAGTCTGTTAAATTTTAATATCCCCCTTCCCTGTATCCAAATGCAATCAGCACTGTTACACAACAGAATAGCAAGATCCTGTTAAGACTAAATCTTATGGCTAGTGACTGGTGTTATATTCTGAAATAGTGACTCTCACATTAAAAAGTCTTTGCTCAAATAAACTTCCATGTTGTTTCAATAGAAGCTTCTTAGGAAGGTATTTTGAAAACACACAGAAATAAAGTGAAAGATGATATCAAAAAGGCCCAAGAGAAATCACGATGTTTCCACTCTGAAAGATTTTAAAAAGGGATAATAAAATTATTACTCTTAAAACCAACTTTTAGACCTTTACATTCCATCTCCCTGGCAACATTAAAAGTCTCTCAGACATAAAATTCAACATGATGATAATAACAAAAATAGTAAAGAAATAATGTTTGCTACACAACATACTTTTCTTAGGCTACATGGTGAACTCATTTAGTCCTCACAACGACCCTGTGAAGTGGGTAATATTATCATTCCCTTTATACAGTAAAATGGGGAATCAGACACAGAGGTTACTGACTTGCCCAAAGGTCCAGGGCAGGGATGCCTGGGTGGCTCAGTCGGTTAAGCATCTGACTCTTGGTTTTGGCTCAGGTCATGATCTCATGGGTCATGGGACTGAGCCCTTAACTGGGCTCTGCACTCAGTGGGGAGTCTGCTTGAAGATTCTCCCCCTCTGTGCAACCCCCTCAAATAAATAAATAAATCTTAAAAAAAAAATAGGGCAGCTATGTAGCTTCATACTCCTAACCACTAGACTACACTGCACATAGTTATCTTGAGAAAATAGGAAGATGATGAAATAGATCAGGAATCCATAGGAACCCTCCAAGATTCTGGAATGTTTATTTCTTATGCTCAGTGACTAGTCCATGTGTGTCTGTTTTATACTTTATTTTCTTATTATTTTAAATATATATATACATATACACACTTAGAGTTTCAGATATATAGTTAAAACAATATATATTTAAAATAACAAAATATATGGAAAGTATATGTTACATATGCTCTTTTTAATGCTATATTTCACAGTTTAAAATCTAAAGAAAACAGCTATTATAAAAATTTTTACAAGATGGCACAACTGGCATCCTGACTGGGCTTGAGATGTAGACAACGAACATTGATATCATCTTTTAGTGAACACACATCATGATTTTAGTAATTTGGAGTCACATTCTGAAAGGTACTTGAAGATCTCCCGCTCTTGTAAGAAATAAGCTTTGGCAGGTAGTGATCACTCTAGGCTATGGTTTCCTGACTCAAAAACAAGACAATTAGACAGAATGTCATTAAAATACCTACGGCTTTGGAATTTTGGGGTTGTACAGATTTGAGTGAAGCCATAATTGCTAAGAAAACTTGTCACTCAAATCTAAACACTGTGAGCAGTACAAGAATGTGTTAAATCAGGAGTGCTGATGAAGACTCATTTTAGTGAGTATGTTTCCTATGGGTCCCCCTCCACCCTTTCTAAGGTACTCCCCTGGGGCTGTGATGGGTATTCTACAAGTGAGCTTGCTACCAGAAGACCCAGGTTCAAGACTTGATCCCCCACTAAAGAAGTAAGAGACCTCAGGTAAGGTCAAAGAACTTTTCTACAAAGTGAATCATATATTGATTTTCTTTCATAACTCAGATTTTAAAGACACTTCATTTTAAGCAATACCTTCCTCCACCGTAGAGGTATTGTTTTCTGAAGGAAACCCTAAGAATCATAGGCCCAGTTGGAAATTATAAATGTCATCGTTGCTTTGATCAATAACTCAGGGCATTCAAATGATCACATCAGAAAACATCAAGTTCTAGAATGCCAAAAATCAACATTGTAATTCAACATTAAGAAAAACCTGTCAGGGTGGTATTAAATAAGCCAATTTCTAAAATGATATAGGTACTATTAACTTACTAAAAAAAAAAAAAGGCAAACCAAAAACTTAATTTTTCCTAGCTGTCTGGACCAAAGAATTTTCCTGGTGAACATCCAGGAAAGGGAAAAGGGGAGAAAGAAGATTGAAGATGGCAATTCAGAAAAAGGAAAAGGGGCACTTTCTTCTCCTAAGCATGGTTTTATATGCTGTATGTATAATCCCCAAGTTTCAAGGGAGGAGCCTGCAATTGACAGCTAAGAGAACCAGGAGACTGATCTCATAAGCTGGAAAGGTACACACCACCTGTCCTTAAGACAAAAAGGTTTTGCCTATGAGTCAAGAGGGATACTGTGGCACCAAGGAGACCCAACAAGAAAAGTGGCAAATCCAAGAAAAGCATAAAACTTGGACGTGAGGTGGGATGCTGCCACTTTAACATATAAATGTCAAAATGAGAATAGCAAAATATTATTTTGTATTCATTACATTTTCACTATCTTTTACCTAGCCCCCTCCCCTATTGTTGGTATACCCCAGTACCTGGTCATCAATCAGACAACTTTCCTCCTCTATATACATTCATTCCCTTGTTGAGCTCATTGTAGCTCATTTCTTTATTTACTATGTATATGATGATGACTCCCCAGTGAATATTTCCAGCCCCAACCTTCCCCCTGAATGGCAGGCTCATATATAACTTCACAGATGGCCAATAGGCTTTTCGAAACTTAACATTTCTAAAATCCAATGTGTTATTCTTCCTCCCAAACCTGCTTTATCCTGCCCCTCCCCATTTTGTTGCCTCCCATGTTACTATGGGGTATTGTCAGCCAGTCATCAGCTGCTTAGGCCAACAACCTTAGAGTCATCCTGCAAGCTCCTACCACATTCCAAATTAATTCAACAGCAAATTCTAGAGTCACTATCTTCAAAATACATCACAATCCCAACCACACATAAACTCACTAACATCTCTCACCTAGATTACTACAAAGACTGTCCCCCAAATATTTCAGCTTGCTCTCTCACATCATACAAATAAGTACCCAAGTAATACTTCAAAGCGGCCTCCTCTGACCATGCTATGTAAAACCTCACATTTTGACACCCTATCTCCTTTCCCTACTTCATTTTCTTCATTGCACTCAGCATTTCCTGGTGCATTTAATCCTTTATCTGTCCTTTCTAGTAGCTGTCAAATCCTTCCAATCTCCAGGAAGGCTTATTGAAAGACAGATGTCTGGACCCCACCCTCTGAATTTCAAGTTCAGTAAGTCCAAGTAGGGCCTGAGAGTCTGCATTTCTAACAATTCCCAGACAATGCTGATGCTACGGGTCTGGGGATCACACTTTAAAAGACCCTGCCTTAGAGTATAAAAGCTCCTCAAGAGCAGGGCTGTTTTTTTTTTTTTTTTTAAGGAAATTTATTAATTCACAAGCTTTATATAGCTTATTAAAACAAAACAAAAACAGTGAAAACAAGACACTTTCAAAGTCCATGCCCTTCCAGCCTTCCAAGTGTAAGAGCTCTGAAAGTTGTTGGAAGAACAAGACAAATTGGAAGAATACAAAATTATGAACGAAGCCATAACATCTCATGCAAGAGATCACCACCGTATCCTCAACACATGGATGATGCTCAATGACTTGGTTGAACAAATGAATGATTAATTGTGGAATAAACTTCATTTAATGTATTAGGCATTTCCATGGACATCAGATTCTAAATAATTTATATCAAAATATTCTTTAAAACAAAGTGTATTATAAATACACATGTACATCATTTTTAAATAGACTTCATCAAGTTGGAAATCTGGGTATTACCAATCAGTATTAAATACGTTGATAATCAAGGCAGTGATACATGTTCAATGATCACTAGTTCACAACTGAACACTCAGTTTATTTAAACTCACTTCTCAAAATGATTAGCTAAAATACGTGATTGCAGTCCTATCATCTATGGTTTTCTAGACATTTTTTAAAATTTCCCTATTACATCATCACTCTTCTTTACTAATATAAATTCTTACCCCATAGCAGCTAGACTGTGAGGCAGTTCCTGGCGCCAAAATCTGTGTACAAATTTAAAAACTATGTCTGCCTGTTTCCTTCCTGTCCAGTCTGTTTTTAGACACCTGCAGGTTAATCTGATGTTTATAAGCCCAAGAAAAAAAAGAAAGGTCCTAGAGAGACAGCCAGGAGTTGGGCAAGGAATGTATTTGAAGCAGAAGGAGAAGGAATATAACAAACAGAAAGGAAAGGAAAAACATACCACTACATGGGGAACAAAGTATGTTTTCATCTGCATGAGGAACAGGGCCATGCTTTAGTCTAAGTTGTGGGTGGACATGAAGAATGCTCCAAAGAGAGGTGGGGAAGGGGACATGCCATGTCAAAGTCTCTGCTCTGGTTCCTCCCCTCAATCTCAGACCGTCGGCCCCCTTTTTAGCTTGAGTCTCATGTGGGTTGCCAAGTACAAAGCAGAGAACTCCTCACTGCACAAAACATATACTAAAACTTCTTTTAGTGAGGACCCCATTCCTCACTTTTGCCACAGTGCTGAGACCTGATGGTGGGTGCTTCTGAGCACATGAAGCCAGGAAACAGCAGAGGGATCATCAAACCTTGGGCCAAATCCTAGAAATTATTTGGCAACTCAATCAGATATCTGTTGTCCTGTTACTTTACATTTCCAAAACCACACATTAAAACAAACCAACAGTCAAAAAACTCAATAAAGCAAAAGCTTTCTATTCCATTGGCAGACATGTGAAAAGCAATTATAATTATTACTTAAGTATCCACATGTGTCTCTTGGCTGACTATTCATGGTGAATTTTTACTTCTCTGTTGGCTGATAGCCAGCACACACCAGAGTAGAACTCAACCACTTCCCAGCAACTGTGCATTCAGGAAATAATAAAGCCAGTTCAAAAAAGAAATTCAAGTGAAACAATTAGCCAAGTCTGCTGTTGATTTTAGCTCCTGAATTTCCTTAGGAAGCATGATGTCATTGCCTAGTCTAAAACTAACTCATCCAAGGCTCCATATAACTCACGGAAAAAAATTCCAATGTACTTACCACAGCACCAATGGTTTTTTGTGATCTCATGCCTTTACTCTGGCTCTTAAGTCACTCCTCTTTGTATCCTGTATTTCAGGGATACTATACTACTCAATTTCCCCAAACATGCTGGATTGTTCATTACTGACACTAGTGATTTATGGCACAATGAATGGGCTTTGGTGTTGGGACAGACCTAGGTTCAAAGCTTGGCGCCCTCCCTGAATAACAAGGTTACCTTGGACAAGTTTCTTAAACTCTGAATCTAAGCTGCATTGCCACTAAAATAAGGATAAGGACACCTATGTTGGAGGATTACTGAGAGAACTGAAGTGAGATAATATTTCTCAAACTCTTAGCAAAGTCGTTGGACCACAGCAGGCCTTAATCTTCCTTACTCATCCCTATGCCTGCTCCTGCTTATCTTTCAAAACCTGCCCCAAAAGTTTTGTTTTGTTTTGTTTTTTGGTGCAACCTCCTTTGCCTGCATCCCCTCTATTTTGCTCTCAGCCAGACAAAAATCACTTTTTCCTTTGCTACTCAAAACTATGCCATGCACATATCAACTATTAGTTTTGGTTTTATAATGCAGCACATTTCCTTCCCATCTTCACTAATCAGTAGAAGATTCATAAAGGCACACACTGTGTCTACATTATCTTTGAACTCCAAATATTTAAACTAAGACGTGCTACAAAGTAAGAACTCTATACATGTAGGACAAATCAACGAATATAGAGATCGAAGGGGAAATCACCCAATGGGTTCTCTGAGCACAAAGATGATTTTTACATAGTAAAATCAATATCCTTCATTACTGTAGATATTTAAAATTGAGATATACATTGCTATTTTACTGGGACAAAGATTTATCATGAACTGACTGCATGCTAAACAAGTAGATATAAAAAAGAATAAGAATTTCCTCAAGCAGTAATAAATAAATCTTAAAAAAAAGGAATTCCCTTGAGCTTTACAGGGTGGCTAGGGATGCTGTATGCACAATTCCAGGGGACGCCATTCATGATTTGGTCATTCCAGATGTTGTATAATGGATCTCCTGACTCACTCTATAACATCTACTTTCTATAAGAAAGGACATTAAAAGTCCAGAGTCAGATGGCTTCCCAGGGGAATTTTACCAGACATTTAAGGAAGAGTTAATACCTATTCTCAAACTGTTCCAAAAAATAGAAATGGAAGGAAAACTTCCAAATTCCTTCCACGAGGCATTACCTTGATTCCAAAACCAGACAAAGCTCCCACTAAAAAGGAGAATTACAGGTCAATATCCCTGATGAAGATGGATGTAAAAATTCTCAACAAGATACTAGCAAATCAAATCCAACAGTACACTAAAAGAATAATTCACCATGATCAAGTGGGATTTATTCCTGGGCTGAAGGGGTGGTTCAATAATCACAAATCAGTGTGATACACCACATAAATAAAAGAAAGGATAAGAATCATATGATCCTCTCCATAGAAAAAGCATTTGACAGAATACAGCATCCTTTCTTGATAAAAACCCTCAACAAAGTAGGGATAGATGGAACATACCTCCAACATCATAAAAGCTATATACAAAAGACCCACAGTGAATATCATCCTCAATGGGGAAAAACTGAGAGCTTTTCCTCTATGGTCAGGAACAAGAGAGGGATGTCCACTCTCACCATTACTATTTAGCAATATTACTAGAAGTCTAGCTTCAGCAACTCCAGCGAAAAGAAATAAAAAGCATCTAAATTGGCAAGGAAGAAGTCAAACTTTTACTATTTGCAGACATGATACTTTATGTAGAAAACCCAAAAAACTCCACCAAAAATTTGCTAGAACTAATACATGAATTCAGCAAAGTCACAGGATATAAAACAACATACAGAAATCTGTTGCATTTCTATACACCAATAATGAAGCAGCAGAAAAAGAAATCAAGGAATTGATCCCAGGATCTATCCCATTTACAACTGCACCAAAAACCATAAGATACCTAGGAATAAACATAAACAAAGAGGTTAAAAGATCTATACTCTGAAAACTATAGAACACTTATGAAAGAAATTGAAGAGGACACAAAGAAATGGAAAAACATTCCATGCTAATGGATTGGAAGAACATTGTTAAAATGTCTATGCTACACAAAGCAATCTACACATTTGATGCTATTCCTATAAAAATACCACCAGCATTTTTCACAGAGCTAGAACAAACAATGCTAAAATCTGTATGGAACCACAAAAGACCATGAATACCCAAAGAAATTCTGAAAAACAAAGTTGGAGGCATCATGATTCCAGACTTCAAGTTATATTACAAAGCTGTAACCATCAAGACAGTATGGTACTGGCACAAAAACAGATATGTAGATCAATAGAACAGAATAGAAAACCCAGAAATGAACCCACAACTCTATGGTCAATCAATCTTCGACAAAGCCAGAAAGAATATCCAATGGAAAAGAGACAGTTTCTTTATCAAATGGTGTTGGGAAAACTGGACAGCAACATGCAGAAGGATGAAATTGGACTTTATTATACCGTACACAAAAATAAATCCAAAATGGATGAAAGACCTAAATGTGAGACAGGAAACCATTAAAATCCTACAGGAGAACACAAGCAGCAACGCCTTTGACCTCAGCCAGAGCAACTTCTTACTAGACACGTCACTGGGTGTAAGGGAAACAAAAGCAAAAAAGAAATACTGGGACTTCATCAAGATAAAAAAACTTTTGTACAGTGAAGGAAACAATCAATAAAACTAAAAGGCAGCCTACGCAATGGGGGAAGATATTTTCAAAGGAAATATCTGATAAAGGGTTAGTATCCAAAATCTATAAAGAACTTATCAAACTCAACACCCAAAAAAACAAATAATCCAGTCAAGAAATGGGCAGAAGACATGAACAGACATTTTTCTAAAGAAGATGTGCAGATGACTAACAGACACATGAAAATATGCTCAACATCACTCATCATCAGGGAAATAGAAATCAAAACCACAATGAGATACAACTGCACACCTGTCAGAATGGCTAAAATTAACACAAAAAACAACAGGTATTGTAGAGGATGTGGAGAAAGGGGAACACTCTTACACTGTTGGTGGAAATGCAAACTGGTGCATCCACTCTGGAAAACAGTATGGAAGTTCCTCAAAAAGTTAAAAATAGAACTACTCTTGGGGCACCTGGGTGGCACAGTGGGTTAAATGAATGACTCTTGGTTTCAGCTTGGGTGGTGAAATCAAGCCCCATGTCAGGTTCCACGCTCAGGATGGAGTCTGCTTAAAGACTCTCTCTCCCTCTGCCTTCCCCCACCACCCTGCTCTCATGTACACACATGTGCTCCCTCTCTCTCTCTCCCTCAAATAAATAAATTAAAAAAAAAAAAATAGAACTATCCTACAATCCAGCAATTGCACTACTAGGTATTTACCCAAAGGATACAAAAGTACAGATTTGAAGGGACACATGCACCATGATGTTTATAGTGGCATTATCAACAGCTAAACTATGGAAAGAGCCCAGTGTCCATCAACTGATGAATGGATAAAGAAGATGTGGTATATATATGTGTTGTGTGTACACACACACACACACACACACACACAGGAATATTACTCAGCCATCAAAAAGAATGAAATCTTGCCACTTGCAATGATGTGGATGGAGCTAGAGTATATTATGCTAAATGAAATAAGTCAGAGAAAGAAAAATACCATATGATTTCACACATATGTGGAATTTAAGAAACAGAACAGACCAACGTATGGGGGAGAAGAGGGAGAAAAAAGGGAGAGGGAACAAACCATAAGAGACTCTTACAAAATTACTTCTCATTTCCATTAGAAAGTAT
Organism: Mirounga leonina; assembly: GCF_011800145.1. Taxonomy (NCBI): domain Eukaryota; kingdom Metazoa; phylum Chordata; class Mammalia; order Carnivora; family Phocidae; genus Mirounga; species Mirounga leonina. Next base: position 13,408,454 of record NW_023270504.1, read on the forward strand.
GAAATAGAAGAACTCCTATCATTGCTGTGGTCAAACTCACACTTTTGCCATTTATTAAATGGTTCTGAGACGCTGAGCAGATCATGTGCTCTCTCCAGGGCTCTATTCCCCTTCTATAGAACAGCGAGACAAGATGATTTTCCTGCTGTGAAATTCTATAATTTGTATTAGAGTAAAGAGTTCCCCACCCTAGCTATAGCTCTCAGCTTTGCATAGTGAAATAAATTCTTTCAGCGAAATTTTTTGAATAAAATTTATCTTGATGTAATTTGCCTTGGTGATTTTTTTTAAATTAGTTTAGCTTAACTATGTGAAGCAAAACTGACAATCTCAAAAATAAAATAATTTTGTAAACATCTTCATTATTAAATAAATCACAGTGAAGACAACTTAAAAAGTTTAAAGAAATCTTATTACAAATAAGTTGAGAATCTCATATGCTGAAATAACTGATTCAGTATAAACCAAAGACATTTGAGATTTAATTTTCCATATATGTAAAAATAACACTTTGGATTGATAAAAATTTGACACATATTCTGAGGCCATGCATTCAGAAGCACATGATATATTATAATCATTATCAACAATCTTTTACTGAGCAGCTACTACGCACCAGACAGTGTATTAGGCCCTTAATACAAAAAAGATTACTGAGTGTCTTTTTCATTGGAATGTTAGGGATTTCTAAAGATTCCTCTAGGGATTAAAAATAAGAATGCATATACGCATCTCTGATTGCTTTTGACTAGACTATTTTACAACTCCAGGGACAGTCCTTAAATTAGAGAAAACTGATGAAAGAGCAAATATTTAGCAATGCAAATGATTCCTTTTTAAAAAAAATTTATTGTTATGTTAATCACCATACATCATTAGTTTTAGAGGTAGTGTTCCATGATTCATTGTTTGTGCATAACACCCAGTGCTCCATGCAGAAGATGCCCTCTTTAATACCCATCACCAGGCTAACCCATCCTCCTACCCCCATCCTCTCTAGAACACTCAGTTTGTTTTTCAGAGTCCATCGTCTCTCATGGTTCATCTCCCCCTCCGATATCCCCCCCTTCATTCTTTCCCTCCTATCTTTCTTTTTCCCTAACATATATTGCATTATTTGTTTCAGAGGTACAGATCTGTGATTCAATAGTCTTGCACAATTCACAGCACTCACCATAGCACATACCCTCCCCAGTGTCCACCACCCAGCCACCCCACCCCCTACTCCAGCCACCCTCAGTTTGTTTCCCGAGATTAAGAATTCCTCATATCAGTGAGGTCATATGATACATGTCTTTCTCTGATTGACTTGTTTCACTCAGCATAACACCCTCCAGTTCCATCCACGTCATTACAAAGGGCAAGATCTCATTCCTTTTGATGGCTGCATAATATTCCATTATATATATGTACATATATATGTATATGTCATACATATATATATATGTATGACATCTTCACTATATAAATATATACATACATACATACATACATACATACATACACATCTTCTTTATCCATTCATCTGTTGATGGACATCTTGGCTCTTTCCACAGTTTGGCTACTGTGGACATTGCTGCTATAAACATCGGGGTGCACGTACCCCTTCGGATCCCTACATTTGTATCTTTGGGGTAAATACCCAGTAGTGCAATTGCTGGGTCGTATAGTAGCTCTATTTTCAACTTTTTGAGGAACCTCCATACTATTTTCCAGACTGGTTGCACCAGCTTGCATTCCCACCAACAGTGTAGGAGGGTTCCCCTTTCTCAGCATCCCCGCCAACATCTGTCTTTCCTGACTTGTTAATTTTATCCATTCTGACTGGTGTGAGGTGGTATCTCATTGAGGTTTTGATTTGGATTTCCCTGATGCTGAGCGATGTTGAGCACTTTTTCATGTGTCTGTTGGCCATTTGGATGTCTTCTTTGGAAAAATGTCTGTTCATGTCTTCTGCCCATTTCTTGATTGGATTCTTTGTTCTTTGGGTGTTGAGTTTGATAAGTTCTTGATAGATTTTGGATACTAGCCCTTTATCTGATATGTCATCTGCAAATATCTTCTCCCATTCTGTCGGTTGTCTCTTGGTTTTGTTGACTGTTTCTTTTGCTGTACAAAAGCTTTTTATCTTGATGAAGTCCCAATAGTTCATTTTTGCCCTTGCTTCCCTTGCCTTTGGCGATGTTTCTAGGAAGAAGTTGCTGTGGCTGAGGTCGAAGAGGTTGCTGCCTGTGTTCTCCTTTAGGATTTTGATGGACTCCTGTCTCACATTGAGGTCTTTCAACCATTTGGAGTCTATTTTTGTGTGTGGTGTAAGGAAATAGTCCAGTTTCATTCTTCTGCATGTGGCTGTCCAATTTGCCCAACACCATTTGTTGAAGAGACTGTCTTTTTTCCACTGGACATTCTTTCCTGCTTTGTCAAAGATTAGTTGACCATAGAGTTGAGGGTCCATTTCTGGGCTCTCTATTCTATTCCATTGATCTATGTGTCTGTTTTTGTGCCAGTATCATACTGTCTTGATGATGACAGCTTTGTAATAGAGCTGGAAGTCTGGAATTGTGATGTCACCAGCTTTGCTTTTCTTTTTCAACATTCCTCTGGCTATTCGGGGTCTTCTCTGGTTCCATACAAATTTTAGGATTCTTTGTTCCATTTCTTTGAAAAAAGTGGATGGTATTTTGATGGGGATTGCACTGAATGTGTAGATTGCTCTAGGTAGCATTGACATCTTCACAATATATGTTTTTCCAATCCATGAGCATGGAACGTTTTTCCATTTCTTTGTGTCTTCCTCAATTTCTTTCATGAGTATTTTATAGTGTTCTGAGTACAGATTCTTTGCCTCTTTGGTTAGATTTATGCCTAGGTATCTTACGGTTTTGGGTGCAATTGTAAATGGGATCGACTCCTTAATTTCTCTTTCTTCTGTCTTGTTGTTGGTGTATAGGAATGCCACTGACTTCTGTGCATTGATTTTATATCCTGCCACTTGACTGAATTCCTGAATGAGTTCTAGCAGTTTGGGGGTGGAGTCTTTTGGGTTTTCCACATAAAGTATCATCTCATCTGCAAAGAGTGAGAGTTTGACTCCTTCTTTGCCAATTTGGATGCCTTTTATTTCTTTTTGTTGTCTGATTGCTGTGGCTAGGACTTCTAATACTATGTTGAATAGCAGTGGTGATAGTGGACATCCCTGCCGCATTCCTGACCTTAGGGGGAAAGCTCTCAGTTTTTCCCCATTGAGAATGATACTTGCTGTGGGTTTTTCATAGATGGCTTTTATGATATTGAGGTATGTACCATCTATCCCTACAGTCTGAAGAGTTTTGATCAAGAAAGGATGCTGTACTTTGTCAAATGCTTTTTCTGCATCTATTGAGAGGATCATATGATTCTTGTTCTTTCTTTTGTTAATGTATTGTATCACATTGATTGATTTGCGGATGTTGAACCAACCTTGCAGCCCAGGGATAAATCCCACTTGGTCATGGTGAGTAATCCTTTTAATGTACTGTTGGATCCTGTTGGCTAGGATTTTGGTGAGAATTTTTACATCCATGTTCATCAAGGATATTGGTCTGTAATTCTCCTTTTTGATGGGGTCTTTGTCTGGTTTGGGGATCAAGGTAATGCTGGCCTCATAAAAAGAGTTTGGAAGTTTTCCTTCCATTTCTATTTTTTGGAACAGTTTCAGAAGAATAGGTATTAATTCTTCTTTAAATGTTTGGTAGAATTCCCCTGGGAAGCCATCTGGCCCTGGGCTTTTGTTTGTTGGAAGACTGTTGATTACTATTTCAATTTCCTTAGTGGTCATAGGTCTGTTCAGGTTTTCTATTTCTTCCTGGTTCAGTTTTGGTAGTTGATACATCTCTAGGAATGCATCCATTTCTTCCAGGTTATCTAATTTGCTGGCATAGAGTTGCTCATAATATGTTCTTATAATTGCTTGTATTTCTTGGGTGTTGGTTGTGATCTCTCCTCTTTCAGTCATGATTTTGTTGATTTTGGTCATTTTTCTTTTTGATAAGTCTGTCCAGGGGTTTATCACTCTTGTTAATTCAAAGAACCAGCTCCTAGTTTCGTTGATCTGTTCTACTGTTCTTTTGGTTTCTATTTCATTGATTTCTGCTCTGATCTTTATTATTTCTCTTCTTCTGCTGGCTTTAGGCTTTATTTGCTGTTCTTTCTCCAGCTCCTTTAGGTGTAGGGTTAGGTTGTGTATTTGACACCTTTCTTGTTTCTTGAAAAAGGCTTGTATTGCTATATACTTTCCTCTTAGGACTGCCTTTGCTGCATCCCAAAGATTTTAAACAGTTATGTTTTCATTTTCATTGGTTTCCAAGAATTTTTTTAATTCTTCTTTAATTTCCTGGTTGACCCATTCATTCTTTAGTAGGATGCTCTTTAGCTTCCATGTATTTGAGTTCTTTCCAACTTTCCTCTTGTGATTGAGTTCTAGTTTCAAAGCATTGTGGTCTGAAAATAGGCAGGGAATGATCCCAATCTTTTGGTACTAGTTGAGACCTGATTTGTGACCTAGGATGTGATCTATTCTGGAGAATGTTCCATGGGCACTAGAGAAGAATGTGTATTCTCTTGCTTTGGGATGGAATGTTCTGAATCAGTCTGTGAAGTCCATTTGGTCCAGTGTGTCATTTAAAGTCGTTATTTCCTTGTTGATCTTTTGCTTAGATGATCTGTCCATTTCAGTGAGGAGGGTGTTAAAGTCCCCCACTATTATTGTATTGTTGTTGATGTGTTTCTTTGCTTTTGTTATTAATTGCCTTATAAAACTGGCTGCTCCCATGTTAGGGGCATAGATATTTACAATTGTTAGATCTTCTTGTTGGATAGACCCTTTAAGTAGGGTATAGTGTCCTTCCTCATCTCTTATTACAGTCTTTGGTTTAAAATCTAATTTGTCTGATATAAGGATTGCCACCCCAGCTTTCTTTTGGTGTCCATTAGCATGGTAAATGGTTTTCCACCCCCTCACTTTCACTCTGGAGGTGTCTTTGGGTCTAAAATGAGTCTCTTGCAGACAGCATATTGATGGGTCTTGTTTTTTAATCCAATCTGATAGCCTGTGTCTTTTGATGGGGGGCATTTAGCCCATTTACATTCAGGGTAACTATTGAAAGATAGGAATTTAGTGCCATTGTATTGCCTGTAAAGTGACTGTTACTGTATATTGTCTGTGTTCCTTTCTGGTCTATGTTGCATTTAGGCTCTCTCTTTGCTTTGAGGACCCCTTCCAAGATTTCTTGTAGGGCTGGTTTCGTGTTTGCAAATTCCTTTAGTTTTTGTTTGTCCTGGAAGCTTTTTATCTCTCTTTCTATTTTCAATGACAGCCTGGCTGGATATAGTATTCTTGGCTGCATATTTTTCTCATTTAGTGCTCTGAATATATCATCCAGTCCTTTCTGACCTGCCAGGTCTCTGTGGATAGGTCTGTTGCCAATCTAATGTTTCTACCATTGTAGGTTACAGATCTCTTCTCCCAAGCTGCTTTCAGGATTTTCTCTTAGTCTCTGAGACTCGTAAGTTTACTATTAGATGTCGGGGTGTTGACCTATTTTTATTGATTTTGAGAGGGGTTCTCTGTGCCTCCTGGATTTTGATGCCTGTTTCCTTCCCCAAATTAGGCAAGTTCTCTGCTATAATTTGCTCCAATATACGTTCTGCCCCTCTCTTTCGTCTTCTTCTGGGATCCCAATTATTCTAATGTTGTTTCGTCTTACGGTATCGCTTATCTCTCGAATTCTGCCCTCATAATCCAGTAGTTGTCTCTCTCTCTTTTTCTCAGCTTCTTTATTTTCCATCATTTGGTCTTCTATATCACTGATTCTCTCTTCTGCCTCATTAATCCTAGCAGTTAGTGCCCCCATTTTTCATTGCACCTCAATTAATAGCCTTTTTGATTTCAACTTGGTTAGATTTTAGCTCTTTTATTTTTCCAGAAAGTGTTTCTCTAATAACTTCCATGCTTTTTTCAAGCCCAGCTAGTATCTTTAAAGTGATGATTCTCAACTCTAGATCCAACATCATACTAATGTCCATATTGAGTAGGTCCCTGGCAGTCGGTACTACCTCTTGTTCTTTTTGTTGAGGTGATTTTTTCCATCTTGTCATTTTGTCCAGAGAATAGATTAACGAGAGAACAAAATGCTAACAGGGTAACAACGTCCCCAGAAAATATACTCTAAACAAATCAGAAAAGACCTGAAGCTGGGGGAAAAGAAAGGGAAAGAAAGAAAAAAGAAAAAGAAAAAGATAAAAACAAACAAAAACAGAACAAAACAAAAAAACAGAATATGATCAAATATGATCAGGCTGGTGCATAGATCTGTGCCACACACTAGATTTTGGGTGTATTTTGGTCTGTTAGAAGAAAGTGCCTCCCAAAATTTTAAAGAAAGAAAAATTTGTATGTACAAAAATAAGGGTTATGATGAAGGGATGGAATATTACTGTAAAGATGAAAATTATAAAAAAATTTATAAAAGGAATTGCTAAGAAGTTGTTTGAAAAAAGAAAGAGGAGGATTAAAAAAAAAAAAAGCAAGAGAATGTGATCAGGCAGGAGAGTAGAACAAAAGCATACACTAGAGACTTAGGGTATATTTTGATCTGTTAGAAGAAACTATCTCAAAATTTTAAAGAGAGAACAACTTATATATATGTGCCAAAAATATGGTTAACTACTATGAAGGGATAGAATATGACTCTAAAAATGAAAAATAAAAAAGATTTTTAAAAAAGGGATTGATACGATGTTGGTTGAAAAAGGGAAAAAGAAAAATTCAAAAAAAAAGAAAAAGAAAGTTAAAAAAAAATTAACTTTGAAAGATTAAAGGATCATGGGAAAAAACCCATGAATTCTATGTGCATTATTCCCCTAGCACTGGAGTTCCGCCATTCTCATTGATCGGTAAACTTGGTCTTGGCTGGCTGTTCTTGCTGATCTTCTGGGGGAGGGGCCTGTTGCCGTGGTTCCCAAATGTCTTTGCTGGAGGCGGAATTGCCCCGCCCTTGCTGGTCCAGGCTAAGTAATGGCTTGGGTTTGCTCTCAGGAGCTTTCGTTCCTTCAAGCTTTCCATTCTGCTTTGGAGGACGAGAGTGAAATGGCAGCCTCCAATCTCCACCCCGGAGGAGCCAGAACTCGAGGCCCCGCTCCTCAGTGCGCCCCCAGAGAAAAGCAGTCAATCACTCCCATTTCCACGGTCTCCGGCCACACTCCATGCTCACCCGGCCTATGACCAAGCGTTTCTGTCTCTGGCACCTGACCCTGTGTGGAGTCTCCAAACCCAGCAGATCCCTGCGGTGCACTCCGGCGCCACTCCTCCCAGGGGAGGAAGGGGAGTCTCCCTGGTCTGCTGCTTGTTGGGTCCCTGCTGGAGGAGCAGTGGCCCGACTGTGCCGCCGATCACGGTTTATGGCAACCCTGAGCTGAGAGCCCACGCACCTCGGCTCCGTCTCTGCAGCCGGCTTCCCCGCTCCGATCCCTGGGAGCTCTGCTGCACTCAGGCACCCCCGGTCTTTCTGTGACCCCGAGGGTCCTGAGACCACACTGTCCTGCAAGGGTTCCACCCCACGCTTAGCCACTGGAGCGATGTCCCTCAGCGGAGCCGACTTCTAAAAGTTCCGATTTTGTGCTCCATGGCTCTATCACTTGGCAGAAGCGGCTGACGGAGGCCCCCTCCCCCGCCGTCTATCCTCCCGAATATTGCCTCGGATTCACTGCTCTGCACGTCCTACCTTCCAGAAAGTGGTCCCATTTCTGCTCAGAGAGTTGCTGCTATTCTTTTCTTCGATCTCCTGTTGAGTTCGTAGGTGTGCAGAATGGTTTGATCCCTATCCAGCTGAATTCCTGAGACCAGACGAAATCCAGGTCTCCTACTCCTCCCCCATCTTGCTCCACCCCCAATGCAAATGATTCTTGTTCATGATAATGCAAGCTAATTTTGTCTGATTGAGAATATAAATTTCTGAAAGTCAAATTCTCATTTGAAATGGGTTTAACATCTTATTGGTTCCTTCGTTAATTAAAAAAAATATTTGCATTATGTTCATTTTGTGTTTCTACTAACCATGATTTTGACTTTGTGAAGATTATACTTTAACACATGAAAAATGGTTTCTAGAGTCTATAATTATGTTTTAGTGGGAATAAATAACAAAATGTATATATATCATGACTATCTGACATTTTAACTAGAAAAATAAAGCCAAGTATTATTTCAGATTTCCTTTCTATGTTTCAAGTTGACAGAAATGAAACTACAAAAATCAACTCTTTGAACATTTTCACTAACTCAGCCAATGGACCAAAGCAATTGACCTCACACAAGGATGGGCTAAAGAAAAACTCCAAAACTCTTCCAAGAAAGTTGATATTATCCTCAACATTTTTAATTATTTTCTAAAGGCAGAAGAGCCCCATCCTCCAGTCTAAGCTTCAGATTTGTTGTTGGATGTCTCTATCCAAATGCCCCTCCTAACTGTAAGCTAAAGTTCAAAATGAATCCACCACGTCCTCATGCCTCCCCTAATCACTCCTGCCAAACTTCTCCCTTCTGTATTGTTTTTTGAACCTCCCTCTTAACCATCCAATCCACAAGTACACCTTTCTACAGCTCCAACACCAGTCACCTCATCGGACTCAGTAACTCTATTCCCATCCCACTCCATCATCAGTCCCATGGTTTTTGTCAATTATGTTCCAACAGATTCTCCTGTCTCCAAACCCTCCACCTCAAATTTGTGGTCCTTATTGGTGAGAGAGCCAGAATGATCTATTAGATTAGAAATGCAACCTTGACTTTGGCATAGCCTGGTTCTCTACAATAGGATAAAGTACCTTGTACATGATAACGAAGACCCTCCAAGATCTGGCCCTGTTTTCTTTTGCAGCCTCACTTCCCATCACATGAATCCCCCAACTGATGCTTCAGCAACTAACACCAGGGTGCAGTTCCCCTGCATTGTCATTATTTCTTGCTTCTTACTCTCTCAGCCTTGAATATTTTCTTGCTCCTCCCCTCCACCCCCATCTTCACCTTTCTGGCTACCTTTTCAAAAACACAGTTCAAAGCATTATCACTTTCACTTCCTTAAACAGTCTTCTAGGCCCTCCCCTATTTTAAGGCTCAAACACCATGTACTCCCTTTTATTACTGTGCTAAAAAATAATCTATAATGGCCTTCTTAGATACAGTGCCCCTTATGGAGCTGCAAGTTCCTTGAGGTCACAATTCAAAACCTCTTTTCTTTTTTAAAGATTTTATTTATTTGGCAGAGAGAGGGAACACAAGCAGGGGGAGTGGGAGAGGGAGAAGCAGGCTTCCCGACGAGCAGGGAGCCTGATGTGGGGCTGGATCCCAGGACCCCAGGATCACAACCTGAGCCAAAGGCAGATGCTTAACGACTGAGCCACCCAGGCACCCCCAAATCGAAACCTCTAACAGGGCATAAATTAGTACCTCCCTCAAGATCTAAAGGATGGCTCTCATTACGTCCCCATTTAATTCAATGGTCCAGCTCCTCCGCAAACCAGAAGGATCCTGGGGATGAGAGCAGACTATAAGCAGTAGCCACAGTTGTCCATGCCAGATCTTGTATCTTTGATTAATATCACCTAAGGGACATGACATGGGACCTTTGGTTTAACAAATGACTTCTTCCTATCCTTATCAGAGAAGAGATTCAGAAACTATTTGCATTCACCTGTAATGTACAAAAGTACACATTTACAGTTTTGTCCTTGGGGCCATGTCTCCCTCTGTCATAACATAATCTGCAGGGTCCTGAACTGTCTGGATATCCTGTAAGAGTATCACACTGATCCACTGTATCATGCTAATCAAGCCAATGTGCAAGAAATTGGCCAACATGTGGAAAATCTTGTTTAGATACATGGGCTCCAGAGGGTGGGATATAAACCTTACTAAGAAAGAAAAAAACTATTATAAATTTTCAACATCCACTACATATGTTTGAGTTCAGCTCAACTAAATACTTAAGCTACATTTAAATAAGGCAAAGATTATATGGCTACATTTCTTTTAGACTCCTGTCTAGACATTTTACATCAAAATTCAGTAAGAAAAATTATCTAAGTATCTATCACTTAACATGAAAAATGCTCCTAGTGTAAAGTCTCTGGTGTGTCATTACTAAGTAACTCCTGGAAACAACTAGTAAATTGATAATGGTATCCTAGAATCTTCCCCAATAACATTCACACCATCAGAGCGACTCAGTAGTAGTTGAGTGAGATACAAAGAATTTTCGTAACTATTACTCAGATTTTTTTCTCAGTCCTCATGTTTTGTACTTTCTTTTGCCAATCCTTTCCAAGCACATATTAGATGCGATTTTTATTCATTTCATTGGTAGATATTAACTATTTCACCAAATCAACCTATTTTTCTGCAGTCTCACTCACCTCTCAAGTATTTCTAATATACTGTGTTAACGCAGTTTACTGCTAAAATTGTATCAATTTGTGCTATAAATATAAATTAAAATATATATGCATTTGATGACTATAAACATGGTTTGATTTTATGACACTGGGAACCAGATTTTTCAATACATTAAGTGGTTTGATGTAAAACTCATGAAAGATCAAGAATCACTTCCCAAGAGCATCTATCATCTTAAAGGGGAAATTAATAGGCAGGAGAGGAACAGGCCTTCAGCAACATCCTTTGGTAAGGTGGAAATGACTCTGTAATTAATTCTGCAAAAAGAACAAAACATATTTATTCAAAAAAAAAAAAAAAAAAGCCCAAAGGACTAAGAATGAATAAGAATCTGGTGCCTCCCACTATGAATAATGCTACATTAGTAAATGAATATATTTATATCATGATAGGTGCTTCCAAAATAATGATACACAAATAAGCTCTACACGGAGTTTTTTCTCCCAGTGAGCCGTTTCCTTGGAACGTGACACTTCCAAATCTGTCATCACTCTCAGATGCCAAGTCACTGCTCAATGTGCTGGAGTGGAAATTCACAAAGCAAGATAATGGTAAATGGAGGCTTAATCTGCTCAGAAGTTCTTGGATGGTCATTTTGTTTAGTTTACAATGTGCTACATTGTTCTGCATAATGCATTCTTTAATTAAAAATAAACTCACTGAGGGGTGCCTGGGTGGCTCAGTCGGTTAAGCATCTACCTTCAGCTCAGGTCATGATCTCAGGGTCCTGGGATCAAGCCCCATGTCAGGCTCCTTGCTCAGTGGGGAGTCTGCTTCCCACCCCCTGCCCCTCCCCGCAATGTGCTCACGAACACCCGCACTCTCTCTCTCAAATAAGTAAGATATTAAAAAATATATGGAAAGAAATAAACTCATTGAACCTTTCTGGGAGAGGAAATTCCCTAAACCCCAAAACTAATGTTGTCAAGTATCAATGACTTCATTGTTTCCTCTATTGAAAGATAAGAAAGAAACAGTAGACTACTCTGTCAGCACACTGGGGTGTTTACAAAGGGATTACTCAATAAATCAAGTTAGCACTAATAGGATTTGTCTTTGCTTTTGATATATGAATGGCTTCATAATTACCAAAGAATATACGGTCTGTAGTGTTGCTTTAAAGAAAGCTTAATAAAATTTTTATTTTAGAATAGTTTTTGATTTACAGAAAAGTTATAAAGATGGCACAGAGTCAAAAGCCACCCCCACCCCTCCATAAACACACTTTCCCATCATTAACATTTTATATAGTATGGTACATTCACTAAATTAATGGGCCAATATTGATACATTATTAATAACTACAGCCTATATATTATTCAGATATACTTAGTTGTTTTTTAATGTGTTTTTGTCTGTTCCAGGATTCTATTCAGGATACCACTGTACATTTAGTCGTTGCATCTCCTTAGATTCTTCTTGGCTATGACAGTTTTTCTGAATTTGTTTTTGACAACTGTGATAGCTTTGGAACTAGTCATGTGTTTGTAGAATATCTCTCAATTGTCATCTGTCTGATGTTTATCTCATGATTAGAATGGAGTTAAAGGTTTTGAGGAGGAAGATCACATAGGTAAATGGATTCTCACCACATCATTATGGGTATACACCATCAGCATGACATTGCTGTTAATGTTAAATTAACCTTGATCATCTGGCTGAGACAGTTTTACAAGGCTCCTCCACTGTGAAGTTACTCTTTCTCCACTTCCCATACTACACGCTTTGGAAGGAATCACTTAGTGCAGCCCACACTTAAGCAGAGGGGAGTTATGTTCTACATCCTTGAGAGAAGTATCTTCATAAATTATTTGGAATCTTTTTGCACTGGGAGATTCATCTATTCAGCCTATTTATTTATTTAATCAATCATTTAGATCAGTATGGACTCATGAATATTTATCTTATGCTTTAGGTTATAATCCAACACTATGTTACTTGTTTTGTTTCTCAGATTATTCCAGCTTTAGCCATTAGCATTCTTTTGGTTGATTCCAATGCCCAACTGACATTTCCTATCTATCACTGTGTACATGTGTGGGGGAGGGCTGTATATGCAAGCACTTCTTAACTTATGGTACTAAAAGACACTCCAGGCTTGTCTTGTATATTCCTTGCCCCAGTCCTAGGATAAAACCACTTCTCTGAGGAATCCCCATTCCTTTATTGGAGATGGTATCAGAAACCAGTCTCAGCTAGAGATGCTCAGTGCTAATGGGGTGTGGTTGCTTCTAGGCCCTCTCAGTAGACAGAGCAAGTAAGTATTAACTATACACCTAATGATAAATATTTCCATATGTATCTATCTGTATCCATATTAATTTTTTTTTATTTTTATGTCATTAATCAAACTGAAAATATCCTCTCCCTGAACTGACCACACCCAGGTAAGTAGACTCCATTTGGTACTGACAGTACTTTGGATGTTACAGTGCAGAGTTCACACAGTCCTTTTTCCCATGTGACTTTCTTTTAAAGATTTTATTTATTTATTTATTTATTTATTTAAGAACAAGAGAGGGAGAGCACACATGAGCAGGGGAGAGGAGCAAGGGAGAGGAGCAGAGGGAGAAGCAGACTCCCTGCTGAACAGGGAGCCCCACTCGGGGCTCGATCCCAGAACCCTGAGATCATGACCTGAGCTGAAGGCAGACACTTAACCAACTGAGCCACCCAGGCACCCCAACTCTGTGAGACTTTCTGATTGACTGATGATTGAAGTGATTTCATAAACTCCACTGTACACTTCATTTTTGGTCACTCTTCCTGGTCCTAACACAGGGCTTGATACATGGTAACATCCAGTGAGTATTTGTTGAATGAATGTATGAAGAAATCCAGACATAAATGACATCTATTATATTCCTCTTCCCTTTCAGAGCATGATTTCCTTCTTGTTTTGTAGAAATCATGAAAAATGCCTCAACTTTAAGCTCTCCTTCCTACAAGTGTACATGCATCATATGCATCTGTATCATCTCCTTCCTTCTCAGCAGAAAATAGTCAGTCTTCAGTCAACGTTAACAGGCCCATTAAAGGGTTAGATTCTCTCTCCCTGCCTCTCCAGGTACCTAATCCCACCAATCCTTTGCCTGAACCATCCTGCATCTTTGAACCTCTCCATTTCTACCTTCTTTCTCCTCAGCAAATACACCTGAGACTCTCCCTACTTTTTACAAGTGTAGATTTTTATCCCCAAACAACTTTCTAGCTATTTTTCTCTTTTTCTATTTCTATTTCTCTTAATGGCCCAGCTCCTTGAAAATATAATCTAAATTAAATTTTTCCATGTCTGGGGCACCTGCGTGGCTCAATCAGGCGACCAACTCCTGGTTTTGGGTCATGATCTCAGGGTCGTGAGATCGAGCCCCACCTTGGGCTCTGCACTTAGCTCAGAGTCTGCTTGAGATTCTCTTTCTCCCTCTCTCTCTGCTTCTGTCCCTTCCCCGCCATGCGCGCGTGTGTTCTCTCTCTAAAGTAAATAAATAAAATCTTTTAAAAAATTTTTTTCCCATGTCCTCATCTCCCATCTACTTCTCCACCCACTAATATCTGGCTTGTATCACTAATGAAATATAACTTCTACCTAACTAGCTAATTCCAGTGAATTCTTATTTTAATTGATCTAACATATTATAAGCCAACAGAAAAACCACACACATTATCAACTAAACCTGCTGACAAATATATGTAGCAACTTAGAAAATATACACAATCTGCTTATTTACATGCAAACTACCATTCATATAACTGAATCCCAAAGTATTCAAGAACTACATTTCAAATCACTTAAACCAAAAAGTTTAGAAGAAAATGCTGATTAAATTTGTTGCTGTCTGAAAGTGGGAAGGCTATTTATAGAAAGATAATGTCTAAATGTAAAATGATAAAAAATACTTTGCATGTCAAATATAAATAAATATATAAGGCAAACAACACATTTGAAAAGCTTTATCCATAAAATAAGCAAATATTAATATTTAAAATGTTAATGAGAAGATAATTCACAAGAGAGAAAATATGAATGGCTAATAAAATGTTCAGCTTCATAAATAAAAAGAAAATAGTGAATTAAATAAATTAACTCTTCTTTTTTCACCTATTCAGTTAGTAAGTAACTCAAATATATCTCCTAATTCTAGTAAATGTCAATTAAGACCAGCATTATAGTAATGGTTTGTAGAAAGGAGCAGAAATAGGTATGATTTTTATTTTCCTTTCTATTCATTTCTGGATTTTCAAAGCTGCACTTAATAGAACAAAAGACATTGGACAATCAGAAGAAAAACGTTAAGTACCATCTATTAACAAAATAATCAGGAGATATAAAATCGTAAGTTCAGGCATTATAGAGAAATGAAGTGGGCTGAAGTATCTGTTGAGATTGTTCTAGTGGCAAAAAAGCCCTCTTGAAATACTTTTCCTACCAACTTATTCACACCCATTTTTAATGGAAAAAAAAGACTTTAGTTGAAAATTAAGCTATAAAAGCAAACACTTCCAGGATAAATAGTTCACACTAAGACATAAATGATAGATTGCCTTGGGAAAGAAGGTTTTAATGAGAGAAATGAAGGTCATGCAGTAGGTACCCCCAAAAAGATAAAGTGGACACTCCATAAGGGGAGAAACAGATGGTAAAGTAGAGGCCCAGGACACCGAAGACAGGCTTTGCCTGATACCTAAAACTGTGTTTTGTGTGCAGGCCCTTGTCCAGAATATTATGCCACAGCTCTCGCCTAAAAGGAGGCAGCTGTGGATACAGATGTGGTCTTGCTCTGTTATTCAAGCCCCAACTGGATAAAAGCAGGTTAATATAGTTTTAATGGTGGCAGATTAGATATTTGGTCTGTTTGTTAGATGTAATTGAATCTGTGTTTTTGAGAACAGCTCCTGATGACGCACAATGTCACAAATCCAACATAAGAAGGGCAGTTTAAGATCTGGTGACTGAATGCATGTGTACTAACATGAAATAAATGGAAAACACAGGGTATTATGAGAAGAAGATATATATAAATTATGATGGGGTTTTATGTTTTGATTTGGAGACCTAATTCCTTATTTTGAAAGAATGGCCTCTTCAAAAAATAAAATAAATGTCCTCATTACCGGATTTTGGAAGCTTAAGAAAAACAAGTGCTGGGGTAAAAAATTAAAAAAAAAAAAAAAAAAAAAACCTCAAGATTTTCTTTTTTATTTTTGTTACCAACTCCATGGCTAATTATCTTAAAGTATTCATGTTGACAAAAGAATCAGGAAGCCAATGATCCCAATGAGTTTTTTATGTGGCCAACACAGGAATCAACTCCAGGTAGCCCAAATGCAAAGCTCCTACCATATCTTGACTGCTAAATCTCTGCTTGCTTCCCAGTTATTTTCCACATTGCAAACCAGCTGCTCTAACTGCTATTCTGTCGAAACAGGTTCCTTTTAAATAAATAGTAGGGCATGAAATGGGGGAAAAAAAAAAGCTCTAGGAATGCATTTTTCTGATCTGTTTACCTAATTTATTCTGTTAGTATTTACTGAGCATCTATTACGTGCCAGACGCTGTTTTTAGATGCTTGGGGAGTATCAGTAAACAAAAAAGCAACAACCACAAATGTTGCACCATCACTGTGGAGCTGAAATTCTAGAGAAGGAGACAGAGAGTTAAATAAGGAATGTAACAAATAAATTCTGCCGCGTAGGAGAAAGTGCCAAGTGCTCCTGAAGGAAGAGTAAGATAATAAGGACTGGTAGTACAGGGGCCAAGGCTTCAATGTGAAGTGGGGGCTGGGGGCTGTCAGGAGAAACCTCAAAGGAAAGGCAACATTGGCTTTAAGACTTAAAGACACAGGCACAGAGGAAATGAGCTCTGAGGATACCCAAAGAGAAAGTGCTCCAGGCTGAGAGAATAGCCAGGGCAAAAGTCCTCAATGAGTACACCGGGCATGCAGAAAGAAGAGGACAGATAAGTGTAGCTGAAGCAGAGTAAATGAAGAAAAAGGTAGTAAGAGATAAGGTAATGGCAAAGATAAAGGAGCTCAATTACATAGGGCCCTGTAGGGGTTATAACGTCTTTGACTTTTACTCTGATACCTCGAGTCAATGGACGTTTCAAGCAGAGGAGTAACATTACCGATGTATAGTCTTAAGTCACTCAGGCCAGTCTGCTATGAACAGACAGTAAGTAAGTGCGGAGAGGTTTCTTTAGCACTCAGACGAGGCATGACATTAGCTCTACTACCGCGGTAACAGCAGAGGTGGTGACAAGTAGTCAGATTCCAGATGATTCGGCAAGGAGAACTAACTAGACTTGCTGGTAGATTGGGTGTGATGGATAAGAGAATGAGAGAGGTCCAAGATGCCCCCAGGACCTTTGACAGAGCACCTGGAAGGCTGCAGTAGCCCTCAGCTGAGATTAGGAAGGCTGTATTTGGAGGTTTGAAGGCAACAGTTGGAGGTTCCACTGGGGACACATGGAGTCTGAAATGTGTATTAGATATCGAAGTCAAGAGGTCATTTATTGCAGCTGGATATATGAGTCTGGATTTCAAAAGAGGGGTCCAAGCAGGAACAGTGAATTTAGAAGTTGTCAGTCTGAACATGAATTTCTAGTTAAAAGAGCAAGAGAAGCAAAGCACCCGTTGGTCACTTAACATAGGCCATGCCTTACACCATAAACTCTCGCACGCCTTATGTCATTTAATTCTGTAACTCCCCTGTTTTTCAGACTAGACCATTTTACAGCCTAGTAAATTAAATTGAGAAAGTCTAAGAAATTCCCTGAGGCTAACCAGCTTTCCTTATGGCAATGAATTTTGGAAGAGGCAGACCTTGGACTCATATGTAGGCTTTTCCATTAGCTGTATAAACTCTCAAGGGCCCAATACAAATAGAAATGTAGCTTATATTTTGGTTGTGATAAATGAAAAAAAGGAATCCAAGCTGCGGATGCAGAACTGTAGACCTAGTATAATGAATGCCCTCAATGATGTGAAGTTTAAAGTTGAGTTTAATAATCCTTTACAATGAATGCAAATTTACAGTCTTTTAGGATTTGAATCAAAAGATTTAAAACATTTTAGTTTTGTTGCTTAAGTAAATGGTCTAGTTGAAAAATCACCTGTTTCTCACAAGTCACTTACTTTATTTTGATGTACCAACGTGAGCCAAATTGTGTACACATATGTGGAACATTAAGTAACCTATTTCTCCAAAACAGAAAGCAAAAGTAATGGCTTATTCATTTGATACATATTTTTTTAAAGATTTCTTTATTTATTAAGGAGAGAGCATGAGTGAGTGAGCGGAGGAAGGAGCAGAGGAAGAGAATATCCAAGCAGACTCCCACTGAGCACACAGCCCAACATAGGGCTTGATCTCACAAGCCACGAGATCAGGACCTGAGCGGAATCCAAGAGTCAGATGCTCAACCAACCAAGCCACCCAGGCACCCCTGAAACGTATTTTTCAAAGAAAAATAGTAAAATTCTCTCTCTTCCCAGTCACTTGGCTTTAAAAGTTTCATATCTATTACTTGTCTTATACTTTTTTAAATACTTAAAAATTAACTTACTTCAGAATATTCAGATACAGAAGATACAGATCTTCTCAATTAACGAGGTAAGAGTCTCATACACCATTTCGGACAATGTTTATGAGCCAAATTATAAATTCTACTGTAAGATTACAAACATAACTATAAAAAACAAAAAGTCGGAGAAAAAAACAGAACTTCAAGATCTCTTACTACAAACTAAACATGCCACTCTGACAAAAACAGTTTCCAAATTTCCTCTGGTAAAATGATTAATGAAAATGTTTCATGTACTCATATATACATTAAATCTCCAAGACCCAGGGCAGTAGCATCATAACCTCTATTGTCTCTGTTCATGATGGACAGATGCAGAAATTGAATTTTCAAAATTATACAGATATTATATTTTTTTAATTCTCTATATATAGACATTGAGTTTGCATATTATAATGCAAACAATATATATATATAAATACCTATTTTATGAATTTAAAATATAACTTCCAAGAAAATAATTTGAAATGTAAATATTCACATGGGTTATGGTTTTATAGGAGGCTAACTCAGAGAACAAACATTGACTTCATTAGCATTAGCATTTACAAAATAAACTTGTGGAGAACTCATTTATTTAACCTGCTCTGCACACCCAGGCACATACAGACACACACATATAGTCCCCATAGCTCCTTGACCTGTACCTATGATATATTCTCCTGTATACTTCAGAGGTTACTAATACATTACAAGTATATAACCACTGTTTGCTGCAGCCCACCGGGGATGCCTGAGCAGACACGGGAACATGTATTCATGGGGACACCAACCAACCAGAGCAGCTCCACATACATTTGCTTTGTATCTGGTAGCTCAATGTGATATTCAGTAGCAAAAAGTCTTCTGCTGCTTACAAGATTACTTGGGAAACCACTGTCCTAGAGGTTTCTTAATTAAAAATGTATTTAGACTTACTGAGGCATCAAAGTTTCACATTTATGTAACAGAACCACAGAAAGAAAAGTGTAACCATCAACAGACACTTGGATTAACATTACTTTCCCCAAAGAAACCAGGCAAAATAAATCTGTTTTGTATAATTTACCAGAAAGCTTAACATTCGAAGCAGTACTAAGCAGTGGTTTTACAAAATGTTGAGTTATTTTCAGTAATCTGCTAAGATTCACCATGGTGGATGTTTACATCAAAGTAAATAAAACACTTTGGTACAAAAGAGCCCTTTTAATAAAACCTAGAGAAATACTATATATAGGAAAGAGAGCTCTGGACTTCATAGAACATTTTTCATTGAGATCTTACTGGTCCTGGAAGATGAGTAAGAGACTTAGCTATCATATGCAGTTTATACACAAGCAAATGAAATGCAGTGACAAAAAATGATTCACAAAGGGTTGCAAAGTTAGCTAGGAGAAGGATTCTCCTAGGTCCAGTTCCATGGAAATTACCATGGACCCACACAGAACCCTGTCACTGTGTGATGAACTAATGTGTTCTGAATTTACTATGAATTTACTGGAACTTAAGTGATAGGCCATAAATAGAGGGCTACAGAAAATAATTGCTGACTACACACTTAAAATCTAAACCTAAAGGATGGAGCTTTTTGAGCTAAAACCTCAGACAGGCTTGGCCAAAGCACTTACACTTACTAACCAAGAAGTAACTTCCCTATGTAGTTAAAAGGAAGACCTCTGATGCTTCAGCCACTGGCAGACCCTCAGCGGACTGGGCAGAAGAATGGACCCAGAGATGTTCACATCCTCATCTCCAGAAGCTGTGAGGACATTACCTTTTACATGGCAAAAGCAACTTTGCAGATGTGATTAAGGACCTTGAGATAGGGAAACTATCCTGGATTATTGTCATTGTAACCCAGGGTCCTCATAAAAAGGACAGAAGAGTCAGTAGTAGGATATGTGAACACAGAAAAGGTCATAGCGATGTGATATAAGAAGGACTTGACCTTTGCTAGCTTTGAAAAGTGGAAGAAGAGGGCCACAAGCCAAGGAAACTGGACAGCTTTTAGAAGCTGGCAAAAGCACAAAAATGGATCTTACCCAGAGCCTAAAGGAATACATCCCTGCCAACACCTTGATTTTAGCCCAGTGTGATCCATGTCAGCTACCTGACCTACAGAAATAAAAAATAATAAAAGTGGGGTAATGCCATTATATTGGCAATAATTGGTCACAGCAGCACTAGAACATTTGTGCACTCAGGGTATAAGGACATGTTTTCCTTATAAATGAAGAAAGATCTCAAAATTCAGTCGAGAAACATTTAGGGCAAGTCCAAGGTGTACCAGGCTCCAGGAGCTGGGACTGAACGAAGACGAAGATGCACTTTTGGCAGTCAGGAGTGAATCGTTTTTTGCATGTAATGAACTGGCTTATGTGTACATGGGTCTGTGGGGACACAAGTGTTTACCTGCGTGTGAAAGGTCAACAAAGTAACTCAGAAGAAGGAGGGATTTCAGAAATCATCTTAAACCAACCATACAAATGAGGAAACTAGTTCAGTTGGGCATTCAGAAAGTTTAGTATCCACATTCTCAGATCCAAGTCGCACTTCTTTTGCTTCATTAAGTGGAAGCAACTTGAAGTCTCCTATGATTCTGATATGAACAGTCCCTAAGTTTCAATCATGAATCAGTCAGCCCCAGATCATTCTGGAGACAATCAGCTGCCACGGTATGTTCCACTTGAACAAAAGTTCTCAAGTTAAGGAACTGCTTCATATTTTCTAATGGTAACAATACATTATTACAGATTCCAGTACATTTGAAAAACTGAACTCTAAAGACAGTAAACCCCAGAATGGTCTACTCTTCTAATGAATACCAAATGTAATGTCTATTTTAAAGTTAGAATCCAAAATAAGCAAAGCTACCACACAGAAATTTACTGATACAGTAATTATGACACCTTAAAAATATGCATCTAAAACATTAGTTTCTTAATAGTATTAATTATTCTACATGATTCAAGGTTCAAAAAACAAAATTTCAGGGGCACCTGGGTGGCTCAGTCAGTTAAGCATAGGACTCTTGGTGTCAGCTCAGGTCATGATCTCAGGGTCATGAGACTGAGCCCTGTATCAGGTTCCACACTCAATGCAGAGTCGGCTCGGGTTTCTCTCCCTCTCCCTCATGCTCTCTTTCTCCCAAATAAATAAAAATATATATATATTTTTAAAAGTTTTCAAATTAGATGACACATTAAGAGAAAGAATGATCAATATCTGTATAACTTATCTCTGCCTGGAACACTCCCTATGCCTTCTCTTGATTGGTTCCTGACTGACAGAAATTGCTCTATTTTGGATAGGAAATTGATAAGAAGAAAATCAAGGATAATTTTTTTCAGAGTTTCAACCTCTGTAATTAGACTTACATCCTGCTTATTTCTAAAGTCTATTGCTGGTAAGAGAATAGTCTTTCTGTGGAATACCAGTTACAACCCCAAAAGTCAGAAACACTAGATTGATAAATATTTAAAATTAATCAGTATTGTAAAGTAGTAGAGAAACTATACTTCATATTACTATCACTTAGTATTCTGAACCAGCATATCAACCTAGTAAACTTCTATCACCTCAGGTGATGATGAACTAACGACCCTACACATAGTAAGTTCAGAAAAAATACTGCAGTAATAATATAGGAAGTAATAGACTAATTACCTATGTGATTTACATGATAATGACTAAATGATGAGGATGATGACAACAGCCACAGTAGCTTGCTTCATCACAGGTTCTGTGACACACTGTCTCGTCTAATCTCCACAATAATCCAAAGAAATACACATCATCTCCACTTACAGTTGATGAAAATGACTTAGAAGGATTAAGTATCTTTCACAAAGTCACACAGCTAGTACGTGGTAGAGTTAGGATTCAAACTCTGACCATGGCCAGGTCTGTGTGGCTCCCAAACATCAGTCCTTCCCCTTTCCTATA
The DNA here is from genome assembly GCF_011800145.1 of Mirounga leonina. Taxonomy (NCBI): domain Eukaryota; kingdom Metazoa; phylum Chordata; class Mammalia; order Carnivora; family Phocidae; genus Mirounga; species Mirounga leonina. The sequence continues at coordinate 13,430,449 of NW_023270504.1, forward strand.
CTGCCTCTCATGGACAGAAGCGAAGTACTGAATTGGAATTCTAGTATTTCCTCAATTCCCACCTATGGAATATTGAGGAAATCAATGAACCAATCTTGGACTTTATTCCCATTACATAAATTAGAAAAATTAGAGGATATCAAAAGGTCTTCTTAGCTCTTTAATTCACTCATTTTTTCACTCAGTTCTTCTGTAGATTTACACCAAATGCCTTCTATTTGCCAGATCTGCTCTAGGTACTGAGCGTACCACACAGCAGAAAAAGATCCTGTCTTATCTAACTTCCTCTAGTAAGATGAACACTCTTTAAGCATGCAACCTCAGGGAAGGTATTTCTGGTACGGGATATTTGAATTGTGACCTGAACAAAATGAGAAATCAAGCCACAGGCATATCCTAGGAAAAAGGCTTTCTAGGTAGGAAGACTCATTCTAATGGTTCATTCAAAGTCTGTGTTGGGCATCCTTCTGATTAAATGTCCTTTTTTTCATATGATTGCTAGATTCACACTTAAAGTAATAAATTTAAAATGATTTTTTAAAAATTGGAAATGATTAGAAGCATTCAGCTTTTCCTTACTGTTTCCTGAATCCTTTCAGCTATGAACTGAAAATCTAATATTTGGGAATGAAGAAAGTCATGTGATTCAGTTGAAAGTACCAAACTGGTAACAGTAATTCCTACAAAAATTATATGGGGTATCTGCCTCACATACATCCTTTACAAGATGTAAGGGAGGATAATCTTTTAGATTAATATTATTTTATAAAGTATCATTTGCAAATGGATGAACAATTATTTGTATCCCCCAGTGTTCTAGAAGTTCAGTCCATATAGGTCGGAATGTTTAACAAGTACAGAGTTTACCGAAGTCAGAATAGAGGGTATAAGCCTATAAGAGGATGAGCGGCACCATGTTAGGCGAATTATTTAGCATGAAACAGGGATGACAGCTTAATGCGCTAAATTTGACATGTCAGAAGCAAAAATGTAGTCATTTCTATTACCATTATGTTCTCAAAATCTAGCTTCCTTTCTCAATTTTATTACCATGGCATCAAACTAACTTGAATCTTATAAAATAGTCTGGAGTGATCCCTTAGAATATTTAAGATCACTACAAAATAGCTTCATTTTTATAAGTGCTCATTAGAGGAACAGAAAGCAACTCTTTTGGTATAATTTTCTAGGAAAAGAAGAATAACAAAATTTAACTACTTCATTCTATGAATAACTTCAAATCACTTCTACTGAACTAAACAAACTCTTGCTTCATTTAAACAATTGAAAAAGTTGATGGAAACAGCTTGTGGGAATAATTTTATATCTATTAGAGTAGTAATATTGTTCATACTGGTTAAAATGCTTAAGTATTTATTCCTTCCTTGATTTAATTTTAAAGAGATTTACTTAGCACTTTCCAGGCAATGAGCAAACTGACTTGGTGCTGAGGATATACAGATTACAGTATTGTAGACACTGACCTTTGAATAAAGAAAATATTACCTTTGACTCAATGAATATTTTCTCTTTTCTGATTTAATTATTTTAGCCTACTGCTTCAGAATGTATATAAATCCAAAGGCAGAGAAAAGGAGTGCCAATTTCTTGCTCAAAGAGTTATCAGAACACAGTATTAAGGAGGGAATTCCTGTGCTTGAACCATAATCCCATGCCAATATTTTCCCTTTTACCTATAACACTTGTAAATTCCCTACAATAAAATAATCAAAGCCTTTTCCCCTTCAGTCACTTTTAGAAAATTATAGAAGGAAAGCCCTCCTAAATATAATTTACATATTTTTAAAAGAATATGAAGAAATTCTGCTGAGCAAACTGGCTGAAGAACAGTCCAAATAACAAATAAGAAAAAAAATTCTGAAAGAAGAGAAAAAGAATTTTAGATCATACCAACAGAAAAAAAAAATATTTTGAATCTAAATAAATAGTTAGGGGACCAAGTATAGATTATGGACCATTTTTCAATAAAATAGGTAAACACTTCAAGATAGAAAGATTAATCATTTTCTTCTTTTAAACAAGGTATAAAAAATAGTTTCTTGTTATTTGAGTATCAAAATACATTGCCAGTCAATGGCAATTTGTCATCAAGCAAAAATGACAGACATACAGGGGCGCCTGGGTGGCTCAGTCGTTAAGCATCTGCCTTCGGCTCAGGTCATGATCCTAGGGTCCTGGGATCGAGCCCCACATCAGGCTCCCTGCTCTGCGGGAAGCCTGCTTCTCCCTCTCTCATTCCCCCTGCTGTGTTCCCTCTCTCTCTGTGTCTCTCTGTCAAATAAATAAATAAAATCTTTAAAAAAAAAAATGACAGACATACATACTCCAAATCAAAATGCACTAAATTCTAATTAGAATATTTTGCTCATGATGCTTTTCACTATACACACAAATATATGTCTTACATATATTATTTATTTTATATATATGTATATACACATATATATAAAATACTTAGTTTCTATTTTCAAGAGGTCCCTTCATTTATGGGAAAACTCTTCAATATCTCTTTATGTATTGGATCCCATTTTTATTTAAATATGCTCACAAAATACCTGCCCAACATTTAAGAGAACTGGAATTTTACAGTATTTAATGTTAGGATAAATTTTCCATTGACAGAATATATATTTTTTTTTCAATAGAGACAAGTTACACTTCCAGAACTGGCAGGTATAAAATACTCCAGCAATTGTATCAGAATCACATTAATTTTTTTTTAATCTTACAAGGATGTTGCCTAAATAAGTGCAGCCTTTTTAGGCCGCACTTGGCCGCAAGGCCAAGAGGTTTCAACAATCTTAACTAGAGAAACAGGACTTCATTTGGGGTAAAGACATTTACCTGACTGTACCACAAATGACAAAGGATGACTCTGGGTTTAGTTTGGTTTGTTTTTTAAGATTTTATTTATTTGTCAGAGAGAGAGAGAGAACAGCAGGGGGCACGGCAGGCAAAGGGAGAAGCAGGCTCCCGCTGAACAAGGAGCTGGATGCGGGACTCAATCCCAGGACCCTGGGATTATGACTTGAGCTGAAGGCAGATGCTTAACCAACTAAGCCACCCAGGCATCCCCCCCACCCTTTTTCTTTTTGACTCTGTGTTTTGAATGTCAGCAGGTTGGTGTGTTTATCACTTCATTACTCACTTATTCATCCTCTAATGCATCCATCCATCTATCCATTAAATATATTGAGTACTTGGTGTGGGGCATTGGGCGGTTCCTTCCCTTTCCACTGACAGGGCCAGTTGCTGTGGGCCAGCCCAGCACACACTCTTCAGTAACTAACTCAGAATCAATCCCCACTTCTCACCACTGACTCCAGGCCCAAGAAAAGGGGTCAGAACCCTGGCACAGTATTCTTCAACCTCTGTTTATTGATACTGACAATAAGAGTGCCAAGAGAGGGGCACCTGGGTGGCTAAGTCATTAAGCGTCTGCCTTCAACTCAGCTCATGATCCCAGGGTCCTGGGATGGAGCCTCGAATCGGGCTCTCTGCTCGGCAGGAAGCCTGCTTCTCCCTCTCCCAGTCCCCCTGCTTGTGTTCCCTCTCTCGCTGTGTCTCTTTCTGTCAAATAAATAAATAAAATCTTAAAAAAAAAAAAGAGTGCCAAGAGAGGGAAATATAAAGCAAATTCAATGTATTATTGTTGTCTGATGACCTAATGAGGATAAAAACGATATAATTTAACTTGCGGAATTCCTTTAGCACAGAGCAGAAATCCAACAGGCGAAAGTTTTCATCTTGACAGCAAAATGCCTGTAGAGTTATGCTCTCATCTCTGTTTTAATGACCAGCTCAATGCTGCCTGTTTGGCTTCTTATCAAAGAAATCCAATTAAATACTTACCAGACACTCTCCGACATTGCTGGTGAAAGTGCAAATTGGTACAACCTCCTTGGAAAGCAATTTGGCGACATGTACGGGAAATTCTCAAGTATTCATTCCATTTGGCCCACTAATTCCTCTTCTAGGAATATTTCATAAAAAGATCTGCAACTTGAGATTTTTTTTATACAAAATTTTTTAATCTCATTATTTATAATAAAGCATATTAGGAAACAACCCAAATGTCTAACAAGAGAGTAAGTTATGTCATAGCCATAGTGTCAGTTGGCACATGACCAATAAAAAAATGTTTTTGAGCACTTAATCTAAAAAAAAATGCTTGTAAAATTGACATGTTTAAAAGGAATATTCAAAATTAAATATACTGTACTGTTGCATCGATGTAAAATGTATAAATGATGAAGATACATAAAACATGAACTATTGATCTCAGAAACATAACCTTATTTTTTTTCTTCTTTGTATTATCCTTTCTTTTTTTAAAAAAAATATTTTATTTATTTATTTGAGAGAGAGAATAAGAGAGAGAGAGTACACGAGAGGGGGGAGGATCAGAGGGAGAAGCAGACCCCCTGCTAAGCAAGGAGCCCGATGCGGGACTCGATCCCGGGACTCCAGGATCATGACCTGAGCCGAAGGCAGTCACTTAACCAACTGAGCCACCCAGGCGCCCTGTATTATCCTAACTTTCTAAACACTGAGCCTGTGGTTATAAATTTAAGAAATCCAAAACCTGATAAAGCATTTCAAATTTAGTTGGATGTTATGCTAGGTGCCAGAGATCAAGGCCCAAGACTGAGCGTGAAGATACAGATTACCAGAGGCATGTGTTAAAGACCACAAGACAGGGGCACCTGGGTGGCTCAGTCAATTAAGCGTCTGCCTTTGGCTCAAGTCATGACTTCAGGCTCTGGGATCAAGCCCCGCATCGGGCTCTCTGCTCAGCGAGGAGCCTGCTTCTCCTTCTCCCTTTGCCTGCCACTCTGCCGACTTGTGCTCTTTCTGTCAAATAAATAAATAAAATCTTTAAGAAAAAAAAAAAAAGACAAGATAAATGACAAAATGGGCAGGGGATCCAGGTAGAAGACAGGAGAATTGCCAGGAGGCACTGAATGAACCCTTTTCAGACAGGAGAGTCAGGATAAAAGATACCACATGGAAATTCATGAAATGTCCTCAAAATGAATTCTTTTAGACAGGAGTTGTGTTAAAATAAGTAATGTTGTAGAATTCTTTTTTTTACAATAATCTCATTTGCGTTAAATCACTTATTTGATGAAACCAAGAAGTATTATATCTAGGACATCATTGCCCCCAAAGCCAACAAAACACAGTTTTATTACAGTATTGTTAAAAATATTTGTTCCAATTCCTTCAGTTTATCTTTAATAGGCACTTGAAGGAAACTTTCCTTTACTCAGTCTCGATTCTCCAGTATAGCAATATTCTTAACCATTTTCAATGCAGAATGACATATATTGCTGTCCACTCTAATTCTGACCAGATGTAGAAGTAAACAAATGTCACTTTTTTTTCATACTTGGTCAACTGAATTTTAAAAAATTTACTCCATAGTAAAGGGAAAATTTCTTTCATAATTTGTCATTAAGGGGAAAAAAAGCTCTAGGCCAAAACAATATATACAAATTAAATATGCTCACAAGACACATTATTGCATTTTAAAAATTTACAAACACAGCATGGGATTCCAGTCAGTCACTCATAATTGTGTTTCTCTGACCTCGTTTCAATGAAATCAACTAGTTCAAAACTTTGCCCAAGTTTGTTTACATAATTATTAGTATTTTGATAAAATATATAAAACCTAAGTTCACAGAATATTGTATTATCAAGAAAAAATATTTAAAAAACTATTCTTCAATAAAGTGAAAGGCCATGGAAAAAATCTATAAACCTTTTCTTTCTCTATAAAATTGATGGGGTTGGGAACTACAGAAATAAAAGGCTTCAGCCACTTCCTTAACAGTTGTACTAAGGTCAGTCATGTACATTCCTTCTCATCAGAGTGTGGCCTCAAGATGATTTAATCTACATGACTCAAATTACAAAAGACTTACTTATTCTCTTAAACCCAAAATTAGGGGTTACAAGGTGAAATGTTACTTTAGCATTGTACATAATAGTGAAATATTCAAATAGTCCAAATCTCCATCTGAACAGAAAAGTTTAAATATATCATGGTATATCCATACAATGGAATACTCTGAAGCTAATAATGTGTGTGTGTGTGTGTACAGCAAAGTGGGTGTGTATTTGTGTGTGTTTGTGTATGTGTATGCATGTAGAGTGTGTGTGTACAGAGAGAGAGAAAGACAGAAGAGAAGATTATCAAGATATACAGCTAAAGTAAAAAATCACACATTTCTGAACAATGCAGGTAAAATTAATTCATAAGTAATAATGGTACTATTAATATCTGCTGACCAATTCCTACACAGGTGGTATTCACCTACACACTTTGCACAGAGTAATGCTTTGAACTCTCCCAATAACTCTGTATTATTGATTCTATCGCTCTCCCCATTGAACTTATAAGGAAACTAAAGCACAAGGTAACTTGCAAATACTGTTCTTTAGGTCACACAGCTAGTAAGTACTTTTGCTTGTAATCCTCCATTTACCCCTCATCCCCATCTATCCCTGCTCCTTTGCCCTAAAAAGTCTGATTTCTACCAGTTACACCACCTGCATTCCTGAGTCCAAGGATTCTCTTTGGATTCAGCTGGTGGGAGGGACCCTCAAAGGATGGGGATGGGTAGAGAAAGGTGGTTGAAGTGGGAGTATTCATAACCACCCCCAGTGGCCATCCCCTCCCTTGCTCACAGCCATGCAGTCATCCAACGGTGGCTGCATCTCTCCAGCCATTACCACAGCATCTGTCTAATAACCCCTGTCCAATGGCTACTACTCTCATTGGGTGTCATTTAACGGCTCCCCTTCTTGTGTCTTTGGGCCTAGAGATGAGGACTGCTTTCCTCTCTTGCTAACACAGGTTGCCTTATCATTCTTTGTTTCCCTTCACATCCCCATAGCTAGTTCCTCCCTCAAAGTATTCAGTGACTGCTTTGATTGGGTCATCTATTTCCTGCCAGGACCCTCATACAGAAGCAAAGATAGGACTCAAACCCAGGGTCTTGCTCTAGAGTCTATGCAATCTCTCTGCCCACCATGTGATACTGCCTCCCCACTTTGCTGGTATATGTGGGCTTTTTTTTTTGTACTGAAAGACCATGCACTGAGTTGCTGATAGGAATTTTATCTGGGAAGTAGAATTATAGGAGGAAATTTAAACTTCTGTATTTTATGGTTCTACAACATTTAAATTTTATATTTTTCTAATAAAAATGCAATAAAGGGGGCGCCTGGATGGCTCAGTTGGTCAAGCGTCCAACCCTTGGTTTCAGCTCAGGTCATGATCTCAGGGTCATGGGATCGAGCCCTGTGTCAGGCTCCACGCTCAGCAGGGAAGCTGTTTGAGATTCTCTCCTTCTGATGCTCTCACCACTTGCTCACTCTAAAATAAATAAATCATTTAAAAAATGCAATGAAGTATTACATATTCAACAGTGAGGCTGGCAACAATGGAAATTGATAGCACTTACTATCACTCCTTTAAAGAAATTTGATAACCCATTTTATTTTATTTATTTTATTTTTAAAATTTTTTAAGATTTTATTTATTTATTTGTCAGAAAGAGAGAGAGAGAGAGCATAAGCAGGGGGAGCGGCATTCAGAGGGAGAAGCAGGCTTCCTGCTGAGCAGGGAGCTCAATACAGGACTTGATCCCAGGATGCTGGGATCGTGACCTGAGCCGAAGGCCGATTCCTAACCCACTGAACCACCCAGGTGTCCCTTTATTTTAAAATTTTGACTATGAGGCTTTCTTATAAACTATGGATAATCATTCTCTAACATAGAAGTCTGGACAATGTGCTGTACATTGACACTCCTGGATTGCCAAAAAAAAAAAAAAAAAATCTTGAATAGGAAAATAGTAAAGGATTACTAAATTACTATTCCTCCTATTATTGACAATGTGCCAAAGAGATAGTGGGTACTAGTTCTTCCAATGGGTTGAGAGCCAAAAGAAAAAACACTTAATATTATACTTAACAACAACATACTCCAGAGTTTAATAAAGATAGAATTTGATAGTTTCCTTTGGGACAATACTGATGCAGAGTAGAGTAAGTATGCTTCACATTTCATCAAATCTGGATGATCAAACTATATATAAGCAATGTCTTATGGGGAACTGGAGTTTAAGCTACACCCCAACCTCATTATGCATGCACTGCTCTGTTCAGTCACGATGCACACAAGCCTTACATTTCCCTTTTCCATACTGCAACCACAACATTCCCACACTACTTCTCCAACGCTCACAGTTTCCCACAGTCCAGTGAAATGGACTCTAGGAAGGAAACAGAATTCAATATTAACAATTTTGCCTCACCGCTAGACATTTTGGAATGCATCCTTTCCAAATATTCAAGGATAACGGCTATCATGTTTCTGATAGGTTAAAAAAAAAAAATTCAGTCTTCACTTTTAAGTAGTAATTGATAACAGATCTATAGCCCTGACATCCACATAGCTCAGGCAGTGTTTTATATTAGCACCCAACATCAAATTAACCAATTCCATTCAATGGAAAAAATCATAAAAGACCAGTCTTTTTCCTTCGATTCTTTCAATCTTTCAGTCTCTCTCAACGTGAAATGTTAAAACTCATCCGTTGCACATGTGGTATTTCCTAAAAGCCAAATCTAGCTTACCAGGGAGGGAAAACAAAAACAAAAATGAAAAACCCCCGCAAACCCTGAATTCTCCCACCTCTAGGTATAAAAAGCCTCCAGATGTCACTCATTTGCAATTCTCCTACCAAGGATTTATTAATGAATGACTGCCAACACTGAATATACCCACAGCCACAAATCCTTCAGCTCTGTGACGTCAAGACCTCAGACATGTGGGAAAAATCCAGGTCATTCATTATTGGAGCGTAAATGTTAACAATCAATGTCTCCAAGCCATAGACATTAGCCTGGCCTAACCCATCTGTCATCAACATCTAAATCAGTGAACATTATTTTCAGACTGACTTTTGCTACAATAAAGCTATCTACTCTATAGGTGAGGGAAGAATGAAAATTAACTACAAATGTTAAACAAATGCTATATTTTATGATCACATATGATTTTATATATAACAGTTGAGTTAAACATTAATATATTTAGGAGCAAATCATTCCCCTTCATCTATAGCAACTGGTAGAGAGCTACACATTGACTTACCAATCTTCCATATAATTATATGGAATATACATAGGACAAAACAAATGATTGCCTTATTTTCATGTCTGCAGTAGTTTATGCCTAAAACAACATTTTTGGATCAAGATGGTAATAAGTCTCTGGCACAAGGACGGCCATCATTTCTCATGCCCACATGGAGGCTTGCTCACATTGTGAGGGACTGACTGTTGCTAGCTGTATTACTTGGACTCTCTAAGTTACAGCCAGATGAAATTTTCAGTAAAAAATGAAGGGGGGGAAATCGGAGGGGGAGATGAACCATGAGAGACTATGGACTCTGAGAAACAAACTGAGGGTTCTAGAGGGGAGGGCAGTGGGGGGATGGGTTAGCCTGGTGATGGGTATTAAAGAGGGCACGTACTGCATGGAACACTGGGTGTTATACGCAAACAATGAATCATGGAAAACTACATAAAAAACTAATGATATAATGTATGGTGATTAACATAATAAAAAATGTTCTATATTCATTTCTAAAAAAGACATAAATGAATGCATTTTTCTCCTCTCTTCCCTGGGCACTCAAATGAAAATGAAATACAAAAATCCTTAATAAAGGAAAGAAATGCCCAAAAGAAATAATCTGTCCTTAGGGCAAACAGAAAATCAGTTCATCTTTAGATAGCCACATTCAGATTCAGAGTATGTAACTGAATTTGGGATACTGTATTTGGAAAAGAACTTCTTTGATGGTTCCCAGAGAATTGATTCATTCCTGAAGAATTATTGAAGTATGCACTAAAATATAAAATATCATATCACCTCAACCCCAGATACTTTGGACAAAATGATGTGATTAAGCACTGAGAGGAACACTTTGCACTCAGTGTTAAGAAGCTACTTCTCTTAAAAGCCTGCTCATTTAAAAAGAGATATGTCTCATGTGAATAACAATGAAGATGAATTTTTGAATGAAGAACAGACTAATTTGGCAAAGCTCTTTAACTAGCAGTTAAATAGAAGCTTTAAAGGAAAACGTTAAGAGTTCTTGTTCACCAACACTGAACAACATTCTTGCGTGCATTTCTCGGACGGTATGACTGGTATCGCCAACCGAAGCAAGAAAAACTCCAGGCTTCAGAATCAGGTTTGGACTGACCAGGGTGGGTGTGTGGGTGTGGGTGTGGGTGTTGGCAAGGGAAGAGGAGCGGAGTATATATGAAAGAGGGAAAAGGTGACTGGAAGAGGGAAGTGAAGGAGTGATATATTGCCCCCTCAGGGTAAAGACAGCAAAAGGTAGGAGTATTTTTGTTTTATTTTTGCTTCCTTGTTTCTAAGGGGTTTTATGCACTTCATACTTCTCACAGGTAACTGTGTGGATAGTAACAATGTCAATTATATTCATTTTGGGTGAAAAACATGTAAAAACACAATTCCAATTGGTGAAAATAAAATATAAATATTAACATAAGCTATATGGAAAATTTGTGAAAGACTTTGAAATGGGCAAAAGCAAGACAAATTGACTAAATTCATGAGTGGACTGACCAGCTCACACTTCCTAGTTATCTCTGGCTTTCGAAGTCGTTGAGCCATTTTGTAACTCCATAAGTAATAGAAAACTGATAGCGATGCAAATTACTGTCAGAACACTGATCCTCATAAATATGTGCCCTGTCCATTGGAATGTAATTGATTCTTGCCCTGTGGATACTGAGCAATTCTGCATATTTTTTAAAATTCATTTTATCATTCCCTATCTGACTATAAATGTGTGATACTTTGATTTCTCTTTTGAATCAGTTGTAACATCAGTTCCTTCATTAATCAGTTAATAAATACTTATATTCATTTTATATTTGTATGAGTTATGACTTACTTTTTTTTAAAGATTTTATTTATTTATCTGAGAGAGAAAGCACAAGCGAGGGGGGAGGGGCAGAGGGAGAAGGAGAAGCAGACTTGCCCGATGCGGGGCTCGATCCCAAGACCCTGGGATCATGACCTGAGCTGAAGGCATATGGTTAACCGACTGAGCCACCCAGGCGCCAATGACTTACTTTTCTAAAAAAAAAAAAAAAATTATCCTTGAGCTCTACACATACACATGAGCGCACACAAACACTTATGGACAGACAGATACATAAATCAGTGAGATTTAAAATTACATTGTGGCTGGATTGCAAGTATTTATTCCCATATACTTTTCTGTATTTTCTGAAATTTGTTTAATAATCATGAGTTACTTCAACAATTAGAAAGAATTTTTTTTTAAAGATTTTATTTATTTATTTGAGAGAGAGAATGAGATAGAGAGAGCATGAGAGGGGGAAGGGTCAGAGGGAGAAGCAGACTCCCTGCTGAGCAGGGAGCCCGATGCAGGACTTGATCCCGGGACTCCAGGATCATGACCTGAGCCGAAGGCAGTCGCTTAACCAACTGAGCCACCCAGGCGCCCTAGAAAGATTATTATTAAAAAAAAAAAAAAGGCTAAAGTAATCCTCTGAGAGTTTCTACACGTAAATCTAACTCCCAAACAAACACGTTCCTAAAAGCTGTCTTCAGGTGACCCACTCAAAAGGAGCCGGTTTTGTTTTGTTTTTGTTTTTTGAGAGAGAGCGAGAAAGAGCATTCAAGCAGGGGAGGGGGGGCAGGCAGAGGGAGAGGAAGAGAATTTTTTTTTTTAAAGATTCTACTCATTTATTTGACAGAGAGACAGCACAAGCAGAGGGAGCAGCAGAGGGAGAGGGAGAAGCAGGGAGCCCGATGTGGGGCTCAATCCCAGGACCCTGGGATCATGACCTGAGTCGAAGGCAGATGCTTAACCGACTGAGCCACCCAGGCGCCCCCCACTTGTCTATCTTTGCTTCCAAATTTTCCTCTTGAAATCTTGCCATTTGAGACAACATGGATGGACCTTAAGTATACTATGTGTCCAGAGGGAGAGAATCATAAGCAGACTCTGTGCTGAGGACAGAACCAGACTCGGGCTCAATCTCAGGGTTGTGACCTGAACCAAAATCAAGAGTCAGATGATTAACAGACAGAGCCACCCAAGCGCCCCAAAGAGCCAGTTTCTAAAATACCATACCAGTCATATTTTCATAGGAAACCGTGAAATATCAATAAAACCGCTAGCAGTCGTGTCCTAGAATTAGTGAGGTAGTACTCAATCTAGTTATTCAAGCCACAATCTCCTCAGCTCTTCCAAGGTGTTCATCTTAATTTCTTAAAAGTGCTTTGCTAACCTAGAAAAAAAATAAGTCTTTGACTCTGTAGTCTGCCATATCATAACAAACACCTGTATTGAAATTGCTATAGTAATAATACTTAGTAAGCAAAGTAAGTAAGTTCACAAAGGGAAGTAAATATCACAGGTTATAAAAACACTAATTCCATTGCAAATGTAGACAGGTGAATCCTTACAATTAATTTGTTTTCACATAATACCAATATCAGCACACAAATGACAGAAAAAAGATGACTCCACTTTGTATCATTATGAAATATCTGCCCATTTTTCTACTAAATAAATCAATATATTTGAATGGACTTTGTCTCATTCTGAGCATTCAGAATAAAAATAAAATATACTCTGAAGACATATTAAAAATTAATCACAAAGGAACAAGCCACTCTTTCAAGAACTGTCATGGGTTGAGTTTTGCGCTCCCTCCCCCCAAAGATATTGAAGTCCTAACCCCCAGTGCCTGTGAATGTGACCTTATTTGAAAAAAGGGTCTTTGCAGATGATCGATTTAAGATGCGGTCATTAGTATGGGCCCTAATCCCTTTATAAAAAAGGGAAATTTGGACACAGAGACAGACATGTACAGAGCAAAGATGATGAAGACACAAGGAGAATGCCATCTACAAGCCAAGGAATGTCTGAGACCACCAGAAGCTAAGAGAACAGAACAGATCCTTCCTTGAAAACTCAGAAGGGGCCAACCCTGCTGACACCTTGATCTCAGACTTCTATCCTCCAGAACTGTGAGAGAGGGGCACCTGGGTGGCTCAGTCGGTTGGGCGACCGACTCTTGATTTCGGCTCAGGTCTTGATCTCCAGGTGGGGAGATCAAGCCCCATGTCGGGCTCTGTGCTCAGCAGGGAATCTGCTGGAGATCCTCTCCCTCTGCCCCTCCTTGCACACACATGAACACTCTTTCTCTCTTAAAAAAAGAAAGAAGAACTGTAAGAGAATACATTTCTGTTGTTTAAGCCATTCAGTCTGTGGTACTTTGTGACAGCATTCCCAGCAAATTAACCCAAGAATTGACATTTCATCGTCTAACTTCACATGCTAATTATCTCAAAATAATATGCTGAATCTTTGCTATTCCTTAATCACATTAATAACGACGGACCAAGGTATTTTTTTGACTTCTCTTCAACTCACACACACACACACACACACACACACACACACACCCAGGAAAAAGCAAAAATTAAGAAAGAACTTTTTGAAGGCAGCACAATTTTTTTAAATACAAATTGCAATTGACTACTCTGGTCACTGTACATCAATTATTATTAATGATGTTCCATTAAGACTAGTTGTTTCATATTTTACTGCCTTACTTTTAAATATCAAAAATATTTCAAAATTTATGTTTTATCTTAGGTAGAAAAAATTAAAATGGGACAATGGCATAAGGAACAAAAGGTTAAAGACAAGGCAAAGATTTAAAACAAAATTAAATCAAAAGGCTTCTGAAGTGTTTATTAAACTTAATGGGGTTCATTATCCATTAATAAATAATAATATTAAAGTGAGAAAAAACAAGCACACTGAATTATACAGAGAAACCCCTTTCTTGCAGAGATCAGAGGTAAGCTAAAAAATTTTCCCATACCCCAAAAGACTGGAAACTATAAAGAAAAGTTTCATTGATTTGGGGGAATGTATAAGACTATATCTACCTCAGTTTATCATGACTGGACTATTACTTAATAAGGAAAACTTAAAACGTTAAACAAAATATTATATAAAAATTAGAACAGACTTTGCCACTGAGCTATATAATATGCCTCTTCCATCAAGCACAGGATACTTCTGAGAGATACAAAGCCTCCAGGTAATCACAGTAACCAGCTGATTTAGGTCTGGGCAATAACTAGATAACTAAGTGTGGTGTGGCGGAGTACAAATTCACATTTATTACAGAATTCTGGCTGCATTGCTTACCATATAAAGAAATTAAGAAGTACCTAGGCAACATTTTATAAGACTCACAAAGAGATCTTTGAAAATCCTCCATAAAGAAAGCATAACTTAAACAAACAGACTCGGAGCTAAACTATGAGTCAAGCGGGTATACGAAGAGTGAAGAAACAGATAACCAAGGAGGTTTTATTCAGCATACCTATACATTCAGAACTCTCTAGATAAGACTTGCATGAAAGATTCAGCATCACACATTTTGGAAATCGAGTTTTTCATATCTATCTAATACTCTGCATTCACAGTCCTATTAGGAAGAGGAAAGGTTTTAAGAAGTAGAAGATGTTGAAACTGGAATAGTAGATACTGTAACATTAATACCTTTCCCCCGACATTTTTTCTAGGTTTGAAAAGAGATTGAATTGTAAGGTATGCAAAAGGATGAATTCTCCATAGCAATGGGGTCAGAATGATTTTTCAATTATTATAGTAGAAACAAAAAGGGTAATATAAGGAAATAGGAGAGGAGAACATTTTAATCCCATCAAATACAGCAAGATGCAAGTATCTGTGTGCACTGAAAAGTCGCATTTCTAATTCAAGCAACAAATACATGATACTGGGTTATTTCAAAGCAGATAACATTTAAAATTAATGGGTGTCATTTTTGCCCTCACTTTCAGGTCATTTGCCAGAATCTGTTCTAGCTTACAGTGTTTGGGGATTTTTGAGATGAAGACTGATGACAGGGCATGAAATCTCTGTTCACGTGACCTGAAAAGGATGTCTACGAAAAGCAGTGCTGGAAAGATAAGAAATAGCGCTTTCACGTTAAAAAAACAAAACAAAACCAAACAAAACAAACTCAAGCAGAAACTTTTTTTGCCTAATTCCTACTTCATACTGTACTTTGCACTTTCTAGGAAAAATAAATCAAGCCTTTCCCTTCCACAGAACATGAAACATTGCTTTTGAAAGACTGGAAGCAACAGGACTAAAAATTAAGCAATTGTTGCCAATTAAATCTGTATTACAGCTGCACCCATTTAAAAAGAGCAGCTGTTGAAGAAGTAAAAGTACATTCTCTGCATCAAACTACAAAACATTAAAAAACATAGTGACATTTGATTAAATGGATATTTGTTAGCGACAGCTCCATAGGGCTTTTACACAGATTCTTTGACATAAACACCCGCTTCTCCTCTTACACTCCAAGTTGAGAAGCGCTTATCTCTGCAACAGACACTCTCGGCTCCAATTTTGCGTCGAGAAACAACTTTTATTTTAATGTGTATTATAACCAGGCCAGCTTGAGGACGTATTACTGGGGTCTAATGATTTGCATTTGTCAACTTTGTTTGCCAGAATCCGCTTCTTCTAGAACTCCGTTTTCTCGTCCTCATGTTATACTTGGTTTCTTCTTTCCCACAGGCTCCTGAGTATCTGCTCATTTAAGATACATACCTATAGAAATAGCATTTCTCTATGCCTCAGCTTTCTGGTCAGTTATTTTGGAACAAAAATATTTGTGTTTCTGTATAGATTAGAAACATTCTTCTGTATCAGGTTTTTTTGTTTTTGTTCTTAGAGCGCAGAAAAAAGGAAAAAGAACGTAGGCGTGCAATGTATATGTTTAGCCATGAAATTAACAAAGTATTTTTCATCTTCCAGTTAAATGAGCAATTATGTATTTGCAAGAGTCAAACCAACAAAAAGAGATGATTATGTGCTTTTCGTACTTGCCAGAGAAAAGTCATTTGGAGAGCTTGTTAAAAATATATATTTACCAGGTCACTCCCTGGAGATTCTTGGTGAATTTTGTAAGCCAAGAGGCTGGGTAGAGTTTGGGGTTTTGAGAAGAGATGCTACCAGCAGTAAGTGGGATTTATTTTAAGGTCTTAAAAAGATACAAGTAATATTAAAACGCTTCTTGTATTTATTTATGGCGGGGGGGCTGCTTCATTGTGTTTCTTTACATGCAGTTTACAGATGAGTTCCCAGGATGTCCCAGATTTGGTGACACATTTACTATGGCAAAAGTCTTCTTATCCAGGTGACCAGGACTGGTACTTGGTTTAAAAAAATCAGTAAATGCAGTTGAGTCATGTAAAGCAGAGAATCGTTTAAATAAATTAAATGTACTTAAATGATAAGTATTTGATTTTAACTTGAAATACTCATCATCCATGCATTCATTCAACAATCTTTCTAGGAAGGACAAGACCCTACAAGGTCTCCTATGTGGTACTCCATGTCACTTTTAAAGGGAAGAGAACCTAAACATCTGTAATACAGCAAGGTTATTTGATCTGGATGTTTCTCCAAATATTTCACAATTATATCACATACAGATAACTTAACATATGTTAAACATACTTGGCCTTCATCAAGTCTTCCAAAGAAAGCATTTAACCAAGTTTCCATAAAACAGAAACAACTGCTTTCTGTTTATATTTAAATAGCAGATATTTAAATTAAATTAATCTAAATAAATTAACTTTAAATTATGTAATTACACTACTAAGTATAAGTGGAAACAAATACAATTGATGGAGCAGTATACATAAGTTTGGGAACAAACACAATTGACAAACATCAGTTGGTATTTTCAACTGAGACTGGGCAGCACTGGTCAGTTAGGTAAGCTGGTTAAGAGGAAGTCAGTGAACATCAACCATAGAAACATTTTTCTAGATATGTATCCTCTGGCAAGGGAAACAAAAGCAAAAATAAACTATTGGGACTACCCCCAAATAAAAGGTTTTTGCATAGCAAAGGAAACCACCAAAAAAACAAAAAGGTGAACTACTAATGAGAGAAGATGTTTGCAAATGATACATCTAATGAGGAGTTGATATCCAAAATATATAAAGAATTTATGCAATTCAACACCAAAAAACCACAAATAATCTAATTTGAAAATGGGGGGAGCACTTGAACAGACATTTTTTCAAAGACGACATGTATATGACCTAGAGACACATGAAAAGATGCTCAACATAACTCATCATCAGGTAAACGCGAATCAAACCTACAATGAGAGACCACCTCACACGTGTCAAAATGGCTAAAATAAAAAATGCAAGACATAAGTGTTGATGAGGATGTAGAGAAAAAGGAACACTCGTGCACTGTTGGTAGGAATGCAAATTGGTGCAGCCACTGTGGAACACAGTATGGAGGTTCCTCAAAAAATTAAAAATAGAATTGCCATATGATCCTGTAATTCCACTACTCAGTATTTACCCAAAGAAGATACAAACACTAATTCAAACACCCCTATGTATATTGCACATTATTTCAATAGCCAAGATACAGAGGCAATCCCAGTTTTCATCCATAGATGAAGAAGTTGTAGAGTGTGTATGTGTATAAATGAAATATAACTCAGACACACACACAAAAAAAAAAAGAGAGAGAGAGAGATCTATTTGTAACAACATGGATGGACCTAGAGCGTATAATGCTAAGTGAAATAAGTCAGAGAAAGACAAATACCATATGATTTTACTCACAGGTGGACTTTAAGAAACAAAACAAAGAAAAGAGACAAAAAACAGACTCATAAGTACAGGGAACAAACTAGTAGTTGCCAGAAGGGAGGTGGGTGGGGAGATAGGTAAAATAGATAATGGGGATTAAGAGTACATTCACCCTGATGAGCACTGAGTAACATATAGAATTGTTGAATCACTATATTGTACACCTGAAACTAATATAACACTTCATGTTAGCAATACTTCAATTAAAAAAAAAAAATTGAGGAAGTCAGTGAAGAGAATTTCTCCTATGGTTTCATTTCAGAATTTTAATGGTGTTCTGCCTTCAATGTCAGTGCTAGTTTTGTTTGGTTAGTTTTGTTTATTTAGCTTCTCCCTCTATAATTTATCTTTATGAGAACATGGTGGAAATGTTATTCACATATATTTTTCTCTTTACTGTCCTCCTATGGTTTTAAGCTAAATGAAATAGCTTCTGGGCAAATGATTTCTTTAAAAAAAAAAAAAGGGGGGGGAAGTTATATAATGCAAGGCAAACATTAAAGGAAAACTTTCCATGAAGTGAAAATCATCAATAGACCAAGTTATGGAAATTTATTCCTAATACACTTGCAATTAAGGCATTTCTTTAATAAGATCCTCTATTAATTTTGCAAATCCTCTTATTTGAGAAATAACAATTTCAGAAGAAGTAACTGATCATGTTAAATTATACAACACCTAGTACATATACTGGCTCATCCATAATCAGAATAATTTTGAAATCCTGGGTGCTGCATAACTGATAAAGAAGAAAATAATTATAAACACATTGAAGGCAGAAGGCCTCTGTTATATAGCTAACAAAGATCATACAAGCAAGAAGATACCCTTGCTTTGACTTGGCATTTTATCCTGTAATTTTTTATAATTGTCTCATTTTGTAGCAGTGACTCTAACTGCCAAATCCCTCCTATTCCTTGGCCATAAACACACCCCCCGAGATGACCCAAACTTTGCACATTCTTTTCAGAGATAGTGGGGGAACTTGGCCTCAACCGCTATTAAATGAGGCCAGCAGGCAAGAGCAAGAACTTTATGGACAGATGAACTCCTCTTCATTGCCATCCCCATAGCCAAGAAACGAATTTTCCTCAGATACTTGCTTTGGTCAACAGTGATGAAAAGGACGAAGAAAATGATGAAGAAATCTTGACAGACTAAGCCTGGTGATCATTTAGGAACTTCAGGCTTAGATCGTCTACCTACTCAGTTTTGATCTCTCGTCTACCTTCCAACCTCTTGGCCACACCCACATGGTCCACTTAAAGTCAACTGAAGATTTTATTATACAATGCTCAACTAATAACACGCAAAAAGATTTCAAGTAATGATGAGAAACTTCTAAGCAATTCCAGCTGCAGAAGTCTCTGATCCAAGTGTCCTCAGTGTAATTTGAATCACTTTCCAACCACAGTTGTTACTATGCTAGCCCCAGGAAAGAAAACATTTTATAAATGGGCTCATGTTTGATCATAAGCTCAAAGGACCAAGATTTGGATAATATTATGAACAACTTTAATATTTTTCTGCAGTGAGACTCTTTTTCCTTAACTTCCTTTTAACTCCGAACCCAGAGTAATTTTTAAATTCTGGCCCTCGGCAACAGAGATGCAAGATGTCTCATGGTATATATATCACAGGAGAATACACTGAAAGGAATTTATGTAGAAAGACATATGAACTTTGGCACTGATCAATAAGGAAGAGTGGTGAAAAGGTCTCCCAGTGACAGTATGATCACATTATACCCATAAAAAGAGAGGAGTCCATCAGTATCCATTTGATATATTTCATATAAAGGACAAGTGATTTATTCATTGTTTTTCAGCTTCTATTAACTATATCGGTTATCTTTTAAGAGAATGACTAAAAACACTGTGAGAGGGAGAAGTATTTAGAAGTTACAGATACCATAAGTCAGCTGTTACTCCTGAGAAGTATCGCAGCACTACCTGAAAAATCATAAGTCAGTCCCAACGAAGTGCCATTTTTCTAAGCAAAAGTATAGGTAAGAAACCCAGCCTTGAGAAATCAGTTAAATAAATGCTGAAGATGCCACACGTAAACATTTTCAAATTAGTGTACTTGCCTCAGTTCTTTTATTAAGATGGAAAAGAAAATGCATGAGAAAATTGAGAAGGCTGGAAGACTTTTCAACTGTCCAAAAATCAAGGCAAAAATGCATATGCCAAAATACTGACCTGAAACTAATTTGAGATTCATAGCAAAAGAGGAACTTTTTACGTTAGTATTGATAATAATGCAATGTATTCCATAAAATACTGGCATTTCCTGGTGTTTATAAGGATTTTGAAATATATAATTATTCCATTAAAATTTGTTCTGATTACAAAGGAGGAGAAATGTCATTTAAATCATATTTCAAAAGAGGTAGTCCATTTGGATGAAAAGTATTACTTCCTAGAAATTTTTCAGTTACAATAAACATTTATGTAATTACATTTACAGGCAATTCTTAATTTTGTGGATTACATTCAATATTTATTGAGCTTGTATTGTCAAGCACTGTGCTAGGTACTAAAGTTACCAAAAAAAAAAAAAAAAAACAGTCATCGGGGGCTCACTGAAGGCAATATGCATAGTGGGTAGAGTTAGGGGCTCTGGATCCAGCACTTAATTATGTGACATAACAAGTGTTTTCAGAAGCTTCATCTGATGAAGGTATATAAAACACAAATGGTCTCTAGGGTGTTTCTGATTATAGCTACCACTATACTTATTTTCGAAGTATCCTCTTTGGAATCCTTGCTCCTTTTAATTTAGCAGGGTGCCTCCCAACATGGCTCCCCTGTTTATTCCACACGGACTGAGCTGTCAATGGGAATAAACCATCCTTATTCCTAAGAGCACTTGAAAATAAAAATTTACAGGAACAATTCCTACAGTTAATCATCTCTCTCTCACTATTATTATGAGCATTACAATCGTTAATAGACTATTTTGGAAGAATATGAGTCATCTGCAGAACCTTAAAGCCTTAAACATTTTATTTATTTGTTTTTAATTAATTATTTGAGAAACAAGTACTTCCGAGATTTCAAGAAGCCAAATTTGTGGCTTCTGGCAGAAGCTTAGATCTGGAGAACACTGCTTACTCCAGTGACAAAGGAGAAAGGCAAGCTGTTGGAGCATATGAATCATGAAGAGACTTTTCAAGCTCCATTTTTGGTTGTTATGAAGGAAGGGGGGGGCACTAACATGTTTTTCAGAAAGGATTCTATTGCTATTTAAGGGTCTCATTCCCAACGCTAACATACTTAATGACAGAGAAAAAGAAATCTCACCGGGCTTCTTCCTCTTGTACAGAATGGTATTTCTTGAAATCAAGAATATTTTAATTACTTTAAAATGTACAAATCATTCACTCTCTTTAAAACTCTAGCATGCTGAGTTACAGATGGAAAGATACATAATTTTCTACAGGACTGTAAATCATGATCGGTTTATAGGCTTGAAGGTAGAGCAGGCTTGAGAATGAAGGAATATGTGTTCCCTACAAATGCACCACAAACACTGTACATGCCTATTTGTTCTTGGCAAAATGTTTTTAAATGAGGCTTCTGGTTTACTCAACGGTGTATGGCATCTCTTCAGGTAGGATTTAGTTGCTATGACTCTATTTGGCACCTTAATTCATAACATGCTCAAGAAACATTAGCTCAACAATCATAATTAATTACATATATTCATGTGTTAAGAACTAGACCAAAAAAAAAGGATTCAAACAGTCTCAGAAGCCTCTTTGTGAGAATTCAATGAAACAAAGCTTACCTGCTTACATATGAAATGAATTCCCTCAGTGGAAATTACACTGTTCCTCCTCTGCTTAAACCTCAGTGTCAAATAAAGGAAATGCTGGTGACAAAATTTAATGATCTAAAAAAGAGGTATTTTTTTTCCAGTTTTATAAGCAGTCTTTCCTTTAGGAGTATTTACGGTTGAAAAAGGGATATAAACTTAATAGTTATAATAATTTAACTCATCAATCCTAACCTCAGATTTTGAACAGTTTCTAAAAACAGACGTAACTAATATCTTTACTCACTCGTATATATACCAAATCAAGAGGGAACATTAAGATATTAGAAATGGGAGGGATGGGGTGGCTGGGCGATGGACATTGGGGAGGATATGTGCTATGGTGAGCGCTGTGAATTGTGTAAGACTGTTGAATCACAGACCTGT
The DNA here is from genome assembly GCF_011800145.1 of Mirounga leonina. Taxonomy (NCBI): domain Eukaryota; kingdom Metazoa; phylum Chordata; class Mammalia; order Carnivora; family Phocidae; genus Mirounga; species Mirounga leonina. Next base: position 13,452,515 of record NW_023270504.1, read on the forward strand.
ACCTCTGAAACAAATAATACATTATATGTTTAAAAAAAAAAAAAGAAGAAGAAGATAGTAGGAAGGGAAAAATGAAGGGGGGGGATATCGGAAGGGGAGACAAACCATGAAAGACTATGGACTCTGAGAAACAAACTGAGGGTTCTAGAGCGGAGGGGGGTGGGGGAATGGGTTAGCCTGGTGATGGATATTAAAGAGGGCATGTTCTGCAAGGAGCACTGGGTGTTATACACAAACAATGAATCATGGAACACTACATCAAAAACTAATGATGTAATGTATGGTGATTAACATAATAAAATTTAAAAAAAGAAATGAGTGTAATTCTCAACAATAAATTTTATACTAGAAATAAGACTTCTAAGAGATGATCATCAAGTTTTAACATTAATAGATGCTAACTTTTACTTAATATCAAATGCTTTCATATCTACAAATAAAAGAAATATATGTGCAACTTGAGAATAGTGCTGTTTCTACCTACATTTAAAAAAACCCACAAGTCAAAGTTCAACACTTTTGGATGTGAATTCCAGCCTTGCTGTATACCTGGGGCAAATGATTTTAACCTCTACAAAACTCCATTTCCTTATGAGGAACATAAAGGTAACAAAACAAATTTATAGGGTTGTTGTACCAAATTAAATAGCATACTTAAAGAGCTTAGCATGGTAAGAATAATTGAAATCCAAGAAAAAAACTGTCCCTTTCCGGCCAAATCTCAACTGCTTCTATTTTTTGGCAGCATTTTCTCCCCCTAAGTACTCTTTTTAGCCAAACAGCCTGGGACTAGTTAAGTTTAAGACATAACTAGCTGTAAACACACACTGAATTCTGCTTAATGATACGCATGCTGATAGATTTCAGGGAAGTGTACCCCTATCTGCAACATACTTTGAAATGTATCAAAAAACTTAGATGCACTGCTAGACTGATGAAGTGTTGGAGAGAGGGACAGATACATGATTAAGAAAATAGTATAAAATGTTAATGGTAGAATCTAGTTGGTATGTACATGGGTGTTCAATGTAAATTTCAACTTTTCAGTATGTTTGGCATTTTCTGTATACAAAGTTAGGGAAAAAATACCCAGAATGCTTCACTGAAACCTCTGAATCTTAAGAAATTCCAAAATTCAATTCCAGATAAGGGGAATGGTGGGGAGAAATTTAACTGCCTTCTTCTTTGGTCAAAAATAATGCCTGGAAGATGCTAAGTGAATTTTAACCAAAAAACAGGAAGCCTGAGTTGTCTGGCTAATGTATGAATCACACACATGAAATCAATGAGTTTTCTTTTCCTCATTATGTAAAATACTATGTCAGTCAGTCATGAGATTTCCTCAATCTTAAACTTAACTGTGTTGAAGAACATACCAATAATTGATGGCACTGGAGAGAATGTGTTATAAAGTGAATCTTTGTAGCTTATGTTTTAACTTTTAGGAAGCAGGTATGTGTCTATAACTCTCAAAATCATGCCTCCACTGCCCTCTCTGCCCTACTTCTCTATCTCCACATCCAACAGCAGGTAGATACCCTTGCTTGTTTTATGTTTGAGAAGATTATAGCAGAAACTCAGAGTTCCTTTCTTTTCACATCTCATTTATCTAGCTAGATACTGAATTATTCCTTTCGACTTGTGGCTTTCATTTGCATATCAGCTTAAAGTGCTGTTCCTTATGACTTGGTAAAAATAAAGTATTTCTTTAACAATGGAGCATGAGTGTATTATTTCTGATCAGAAATAAGAACTGTAATGCCTTACTTGCAAACTGCATAATAATTAGGCGTATAAATTTGCTGGCACATAGTTTTGTTTTTTTGCTTTTTGTGGAGTTTTTCTGATATGGTACTTTTTAAAATGGAGAAAAGAGGTATTGATGGTGAAATATTTAACTCATATGTTTTTTGTAGCAGCTCCAAATTTCACAGGCAATCCCTAATCAAATGTATAGTATATCTTTGCTCCAAAAGATTTCCCATGGATTTTGAAATTCTTGAAAATATCAAGAATATGTCTTTCCTTTTTTGAACCCTACTGGTGATTAATACTGTGTTCACTGGAGAGAGGAATATCCTCAAAATATAGCTTAGCAGTGAGTATATGGATTGAATGAAGGTATGACTCACCTGCACTAAATTCTTGGACAGTATTAGTTGGAAACAAGGCAATTTTTCTTTTTTTTTTTTTCCCACTCATAACTAATGCTGACCCCGTTACATCAAAAAAAAAAAAGTTATCACTTCATTGCTAATGGCAGAAAGGAATATGGGACATTCGGCAATTATAGTCTTGATAATTTTCAGTGTGTCGTTTAATAAGTCCTGACATTTTTAGCCCACAGATTCAAAACAATTTGATGGAATTTGCCAAGGGTTATAATCTTGTTGACATATCTTTTTGATCTTTGGGGAAGGACTTTTCATCTAAACCCCAAGGTGTTGGTTTGAATCCCAACAGACCCAAGCATATGTTCAGGAGACTCATCATCTATCCTTCTTGGATAATTTAGATAATAATCACATGGAATGAATTGTCCTTCAATGCCAACTATATTCTCCTGTAGTAGTAGGTTCCCAAGATATATGATGCCACAAGGTGAAAGAGGTCAGGCAATGATCAAGAAAGACTAGTGCAGGAAATTTGCTTGAAGTTCTCATCATTAGGGCAGAGATATCATTGAATGGCTCCCTATACTCAGGTTCCTTTGAATGCTTTTTGAAAGTTTCCTATGATTTTTTTTTTTTACCCAAGCCCCTACACACACCTATAGGATCAAAAGTAGTTTCTCCTAAGTAATCAGTAGGCTTTCATTTAATAAACATTATAAATCAATCATCCACTGGGTCTTCTCATAGCAGCTACCAGGAAGTTTAGAGCAAATTTAGGCTACTTACAGGAAATTAGAAGACTGATAATATTTGTTAACATTGCTATTGTTAAAGTCTTACTTCTGACCCCATTTTTATGCCTCTTCTTTTGCTTTAACACATACTTTTCACTTATATATTGCCTTATTATATATTTCATATATTTATATAAGCAGTAATATGGTTGCAAATGTTTTAACAATGGATTCTCCAGAGGGAAGGTGTGTGTGTGTTTAGTATAACACGATATGTGGATATACAGCGCAAGATTTGTAAATAATAATATTACTGAAATATATAAACACACCAACTTTGTGTTTTAGATTTCTAAGAGTCAACTGATTTTTTTTAAAGATTTTTATTTACTTGAGAGAGAGAATGAATGCAAGCACAGAAGAAGAGGGAGAAACAGACCCCCACTAAGTGGGAAGCCTGATGTGGGGCTGAATCCCAGGACCCTGGGATCATGACCTGAGCTGAAGGCAGACACTTAACTGACTGAGCCACCCACGCTACTCTCAAAGAGTCAATTGATTCTTGAAGATTATTTTTGTTGATTTTTCTCTAACTTTTGTATCCTTAGCCAACTTATGGTTGCTTTTATTTATTTATATTATTTTTTATTAGCACACATCTTCCCTAGCCCAACACTCTAAGATTCAGCCTTCTTCATTGTTCTTTAATACTATACAGTGCTTAGCTCACTGCTGGGAACCTTCTAGGTAGATCTTCAGAACTTACAATGAATACAAGTAAGTAAATTCAAGCTTTATATAGATACACACATATATGATGGATCAAAAAATACAGTTAGATTGCTTTTCTTTAATTTTATTTCTCCCCCCCCCCCACCACCCCTTGCCTCTGGCAACCACCAACTTGTTCCATGAGTCTTTTTTTCCCTTTGGATTCCACATATGAGATCATATGGTATTTGTCTTTTTCCGTCTGACTTATTTCACTTGGCATAAACCCTCTGGGTCCATCCATGTTGTCAAAAATGGAAAGAGTCCATTCTTTTTATGGCTGAATAATATTCCATTGTACATATACACCACAACTTCTTTATCCATTCATCTACTAATGGACACTTGAGTTGTTTCCATATCTTGGCTATGTAAATAGTGCTGCAGTGAACACAGGGGGTACAGGTATTTTTTGAGCTAGTGTTTTCATTTTCTTCAGATAAATACCCAGAAGTAGAAGTGCTAGATCCTGTGGTAGTTCTAAAATTTTTAATATTCTGAGGAACCCATACTGTTTTCCATAGTGGTTGCACCAGTTTACATTCCCACCAACAGCACACAAAGTTCCCCTTTTGTCTACATCTTCGTAAACACTTACGATTTCTTGACTTTTCTATAATCGTCATTTTAACAGGTGTGAGGTAATATCTCATTGTGGTTTTGATTTACATTTCCCTGATAATAAATGATGAACATCTTTTGAAGTACCTGTTGGCCATCTGTAAATCTTCTTTGGAAAAAAATATATATTTGGATCTTCTGCCATTTTTAAATTGAATTGTTTTTTGTTTTTGCTATTGAGTTGTATCAGTTCTTTACATATTATGAATATTAACCCCTTATTAGATTCATAATTTGCAAATATTTTCTCCCCTTCAGTAGGTTGCCTTTTATTTTGTTGGTTTCTTTTGCTGTGCAGAGGCTTTTTAGTAGGACACAGTCCCATTTATTTTTGCTTTCGTTGCTCTTGTTGCTTTTGTTTTGTCAGATTAAAAAAATCATCACCAAGATCTATTTCAAGAAGTTTATTTCCTCTGTTTTCTTCTAGTTTTATGGTTTCAGGTCTTACATTTAAGTCTTTAATCCATTTTGAGTTCGTTTTTGCATATGATGTAAGATAGTGGTCAAGTCTCTTTTTTGGCAGGTGGCTGTTCAGTTTTCCCAACACCATTTATCAAAGACACTGTCCTTTCCCCATTGTATAATCTTTGTTCCTCTATTATAAGCTAATTGACCATTTATGCATAGGTTTATTTTGGGGCTCTCTATTCTGTTCCATTGATCTGTGTGTCTGTTTTTATGCCAATACCATACTGTTTTAATTACTATAGTTTTGTAATGCAGTTTGAGATCAGGGAGCATGATACCTCCAGTTTTGTTCTTCTTTCTCAAGATTACTGTGGCTATTTTGTGTGTGTGTGTGTGTGTGTGTGATTCCATACTTAGTTTTTAATTATTTCTTCTATTTCTTTGAAAAATTCCTTTGGAATTTTTATAGGGATTATACTGAGTCTATAGATTGCTTTGGGTGTTTAGATATTTTAACAAAATTGATTTTTCTAAAACATAAGCACAGAACATCTTTCCATTTGTGTCTGAATTTCTTTCATTAATGTCTGGTAGTTTTCAATATATAGATCTTTATCTCCTTTGTTAAATTTATTCCTATATATTTTATTCTTTTGGATGCAATTGTAAATGCATTTTATTTCTCTGATAGTTCAATAGTGTAAAGATATGCAACAGATTTTCATGTATTGGCTTTATATCATGCAACTTTACCAAATTTATTATTTGTAACAGTTTTTTGATGGGCTCTTAGGATTTTCTATATATAATATCATGGGAACAGTGACAGTTTTAGTTCTTCCCTTTCAATTTGTATGCCTTTTATTTTTTTTCTTACCTAATTGCTCTGGCTAAGACTTCCAATACTATGTTGAAAAAAAGCGGCAAGATTGGGCATCCTTGTCTTATTCCTGATCTTAGAGGAAAGCTTGCAACTTTTCACCACTCAGTATGATGTTAGCAGCAGGCTTGTTATACATGGCTTTTAGTATGCTGAGGTATGTTTCCTCTATTCCCACTTTATTAAGAGTTTTTATCACAAACAGCTGCTGAGTTTTGTCAAATGCTTTTTCTGCTCTTCACATACTGAGATGATCATATGATTTTTATTCTTTACTTTGTTAATGTGGTATGTCACATAGAGGATTTAAAGATGTTGAATCATCCTTGCATCCTTGAATGATATTTATACTCCAATCACAGAAGGGTTGACAATGTCCACTTATAAGGATCACAATATCAAATCCATCTCACAAAACTCAAATACCATAAAATCAAATATTACATAATACAAAATACATGTATCTTGTTTTCCCTTTACCACGTGGCATAGATATTACCAAGGTACTGATTTTTCCCAGTCTAAGGACATTATAAATTGATTATAAGTTTGTGACATTAGTATTTTACTTGTCAATAATAGCAATGCTATGCTACTATTTTTCTGAATATTGCCACAATCACTCTTCAAAATAAGAATAGAAGTCAGAAGAACAAGATCTTTATTTTATATCTCAAAGAATAAACTATATAAAATGCAAGTGATTATTGCAAAAAAAAGACTTAAGAAAGCTACCTGATTTTAAACTCCATAACTTCTAGCATGAACTAAAATACAAACAGAAGCATTGAAATAATTTTTGCGCCTATGGTTTCTTGGCTCTGACTCACTCCACTCCTATTTCTACTTCCACCCTTATCTAGCACCAGCCTCTAGTATCCCATGAATAGTTTCAAAAACACCTGCCTTTCAGTTTCTTCCTTTATTAGTTTAGCCTGTATCTTCAGCCCATTGAGATCCCTATTTTCAGATACACAAACCAAAGTCATTTCTTTTGTTCATTATATACCAAATATGCATAAAGTTAATAAATCATTTAACTAAGCACAGAGGTTGCATCTTTTTCTCACTCTTTAGATCTTACCATAGAACAGAACTCACATGGAAAAGTAAATATGATCTCACTAAGGACACTGAGTCCAAGAATTTGGACATTTACTGATTTCGATGGAGGAGAAAGAGGAGCCCAGAAATTTGAAAAGGCATACCTCATTTTACTGTGCTTTACTGTGCTACACAGATATTGGTATTTTTTACAAACTGAAGGCTGGTGGTAGCCATGCATCAAGCAAGTCTATCTGTACCATTTTTCCAACAGCCTTCGCTTACTTTGAGTCTCCGTGTCACATCTCAGTAATTCTCACAATATTTCAAACTTCTTTACTATTATATTTGTTATGGTGATCTATGACCAGTAATTATAACTCATTGAAAGCTAGATGATAGCATTTTTTAGCAATAAAATATTTTTAATTAAGGTATGCACATTGTTTTTTTAGACATAATGGTATTGCACACTTAAGAGACTACAGTATAGCATAAACATAATTTCTATATGTACTAGAAAACCCAAAAAATTCATTTGACTTGCTTTATTATTTGCTTTATTGCAGTGGTCTGGAACTGAACCCACAATACCTCTGGAAGTATGCTTGTGTCGTACATATAAATATACATTATATAGCTTTCCCTACATTTAGCATAAAAGGTAGATGATAAGGAAAGGAGAACTTTCTCTCATCATTAAAGGACAGACTGTTTTGTCATTCACTTTTGATCAAAGGGATCTAAAGAGATTGATTAACAAATCATTCAGCTATTTTGGCCTGTGAACATTCAATAACCATAGCACCCTCCCATCTACACTAAGAAGGAAGGAAGGAAGGAAGGAAGGAAGGAAGGGAGGGAGGGAGGGAGGGAGGGAGGGAGGGAGGGAGGGAGGGAGGGAGAGAAAGAAAGAAAGAAAGAAAGAAAGAAAGAAAGAAAGAAAGAAAGAAAGAAAGAAAGAAAGAAAGAAAGAGAAAGAGAGAGAGAGAGAAAGAAAGAAAGAAAGAAAAAGAAATGAACAGACAGACACAAGTTTATCTGCTGTGAATAATGGCCCAAAAATATCACATCCTAATCCCTGGAACCTGTGAATGTTACCCTATATGGCAATAGGGACTATGCAGATGTGATTAAGGATCTTGAGAAGGTGAGATTATCCGGATTATCTGGATAGCCTTAATGTCCTCACAAAGATCTTTATAAAAGGGAGTCAGAAAAAAATCCAAAACAACAGAGGCAAAGGCAATATGAGGACTAAAACAAGACACTAAGCTGCTGGCTTTGGGGAGGGAGGAAGAGGCCAAGAGCCAAGGAATGCAAAGAATGCAACTCTAGAAGCTGGAAAAGTAAAGAAAAAGAATTTTCCCCTAGAGTCTCTTGAGGGAGCAAGGCCTGCTGAAACCTTGACTTTGCACCAGTGAAACTGATTTCATACGTCTGACCTCCATGATCATAGGAGAATAAATGTGTGATGCTTTAAGCCCCTGAGTTTGTGATAATTTGTTTTTAGAAGCTAAAGGAAATGAATATACCTACATTAAACTATAAAAAATTTTGTCACCAAAATCATCTTCAAGAGAATGAAAATTCAAGAAAATACTAAGAAAAAGATACCCACAATGTATATAATTGACAAAAGATATGTATCCAAAATAAATAAAGAATTCTTATGAAATAACAAAAGGACAAACCATTAATAACAAAGTGGGCAAAAAACACAAAAGGACATTTCATGGATGACTCCTAAATATATGAAGAGAGATTCAACTTCACTAGCAATCATTAACATGACAATTTAAAAAACCATAGTCAATTTCATTTCACACCCATCAGATTTGTCAGTATGTAGAACAGTTAGACTATGTATGTACAATCTGCTAGGGAGGACGGTCTATTGTTAAATATAGCACATAGACTCATTCCATATGCACAATATTCACAATTAAAAGTTTCTACCTACAAAAGTTCAATGATACAACTTCCCAGGACTGTTATAACAAACTAGATACTATTTCTAAGATCCACCTTCATATTTGAATTGTTCATTACTGATTATTGGAAAAGTTATAGGTCTTACATGTAAGATCACACATAAAGAAGCTTGCACTGTCACTTAAAATGTTAGCTGCAACACATTTAAAAGATCTACCATGTTAGTACATAATTATTTTAAGTGTAAATCTGAAAATATACACTCTTTAATAATCTTTAGATAGTAAGCTGTTTATATGTCCCCAAACTCTGCCCTTTAATCCAAGCCAAATTTAAAAATTCCCTCAAATAACATTAAAAACTACACATTCCAGGGGTTCCTGGGTGGCTCAGTGGTTAAGCGTCTGCCTTCGGCTCAGGTCACGATCCCGGGGTCCTGGGATCGAGCCCCGCATCGGGCTCCCTGCTCGGCGGGAAGCCTGCTTCTCCCTTACCCACTCCCCCTGTTTGTGTTCCTACTCTCGCTGTGTCTCTGTCAAATAAAATCTTTAAAAAAAATAAAAATAAAATAAACTACACATTCCAACATCTAAAAAATTTCAGAGGAAACCCTGATAAGATTTAGACATTAAACTCATCTTTATTTTTCTCAGGATGAAGAGTCACTAGCTACTTCCTGGTTTTTTTCAGACCTAGTTCTTAAGATGAGTTGCAGCTGTGATAATGTGGTCACTTTGATTAATCAAGCCCCAGAGGGATGACTAGATTGAGAGAGAGATTTAACAACTGAACAGTGTAGGATTTTATATCTAACTGAATAGTTGTACCTTGAGGAGAAAGGGGAGGAAAAAAAAAAGTGGTCTCTCTTCCAGTTTCCAGAATTTCCTACTGATTGGGGTTGCAGTGGGCATGAAGGGAGGAACTAAAGTTGCTGGAATGGACAGGAACTATACCCCTCCTTAAAATTGACCCCAAAGATGCCAACTATCAGGCGGCAGAGATTTTCCACTTAAGACCCTGAGAAAAGAAGAAAAGAACACAGCACTGGCTTTGTTAGACGCTGAACTGCTTTATGCAACAACTGAAGAATCCCTTCCCGGTTGTCTTTTCTCATCCATTCTCCCCAGAAATATGTTAAAAAATGCTGATTCCTGAACCCCAATTCTGATCTACAGAATCAGAATCTGAGACGGTATCCAAATATCACTTAAGTTATACAGACACACATTCAAATGTAACTCTACAAGAAACAACAGTTCTCTTAAGGTGGGAGAAATGTATCTTTTCCTTTAGTTTACATATGGGGCCAATATTAATAACTATTAATATTGAATGTAAGTGCTATTTATGGTTCATATCCTTTCTGACTGATCAAGTAAGTGCCACACTGGTTAAAAAAAAAATTATACACACACACACACACACACACTGGTTAAAAATACAGATATTCACATATATATAAAATATAGAATATATATATATTTTCTAAATGTTACCTTCTCCCTTACATCTTAAGTGCCAAATACAGGAGCTGACAGACACGTAAAAGATATTCCGTAAATATTTTTTGAATGAGAAGATCAGAGAAATGTACTTAAAAGGAACAAGTATCACATATCAAATATTATTTTGGCATAAAACCTAAAATTCATTACTTCTTTGAAATGCACACCTTGGGATAAATAGTATCAATATACCCAGAATCCATAAACCTAGAAAGTGCGCATGCTTTTTACTTGTTCAGTCCTGATTCTAGGATTTTAAGTGGTAAAGAACTTGAGGCAATAGAAAAAAGAGGAGTTTTGAAACTGTGGATTTGCCACTTACAAAATAATAGCAATATAATAATAAAATATTATAACCTGGAGGGCCTAAACACTGTCTCATAGTTCTGGAGACTAGAAATCCAACACCAAGGTTATCAGCATGGTTGGTTTCTGGTGAGAGGTTTTTCCTTGGGTTGCAGATGGCTGCCTTCTCATTCTGTCCTTACACATTGTGGCGGGGGAGGGGAGTACATACCCTCACTCTACTCTCTAACCCCACTTTCCAAAGGCCTCATTTCAGAGGTTAAAACTTCAACATATCAATTTCGCTGGGGGCAGGGGGGCACAATTCAGTCCACAGAATTGCATTTCAAAAGTTTCAGAATTATTGTGAATCAGCTAAGGCTCACACCTACAAATTCAGAAATCAGAGATTATTATTTGACTTAAGGAGAAAAGAGAAGACCCTCCTCTCTACCTCTTCCATACTCACATACCTACATTGTCCCCAACTCCCATCTTAAAATACCTTAAGTGAAAAAGTATTATAAATTATACCATACTTGCCTGTTAACTTATATACTGTTGTAAGAGGCAATACAGATTAGCTATTTAATAATTTGAGCTTTGTAATCAGATGACTCTAGGTTCAAATCCCTAATAACGGCGGTCATACCTGATATCAAAGAAGGCCTGTAGGATACCACTCCCTCCCTAAACATGCGGCAGTTCAGACATCATTCATTCTTACCTCTTTTCCACTGAACTGAGATACAGCCTCAGAGCCGTTCTTAAGATAGCATTCAACTCAAGTAGAAACAACTTAAAATGAAACCTATTTTCCATCCCTACTCTAAAAACTTCCATTTTATGTCATAAGGCCCATCAACCAACTTATTTCCTTCATTAGACAAAGCTTTAGTATACTTTTTTAAAAAGGCTAACCCAAAAGGTAAGAAAAATAATGGAAGATACTGAATGATTACTACTATGCAAGCCAGAAAAAACAATCTAAGTTTTTTTAACATATGTAACAGGAATAGAACCAGGAAAGAGATTTTTCTCCAGTGTTAATATATAATAGACACATAATATTTTGAGTTTAAGATATACAGCATGTGGATTTGATACATATATGTTGTGAAATGATTAACATTAGTTAACACCTCCACTACCTCATGTAAATACTATATCCTTTTTGTGTTGAGAACATACACATCTACCCTCTTAGTGACTTTCAAGTATATAATACAGTAAACTATAATCACCATGCTGTACATTAGATCCCCAGAACTTACTCATCTTATAACTGGAATTTTGTATCATTTGACCAACATCTCCCCATTTCCCCCACTCCCCAGGCCCCCACCGTGCTATTCTCTCTCTGAGTTTGACTTTTTTAGATTCCACATATAAATGACATCATATCGCATTGGTCTTTCACTGTATGACTTACTTCACTGAGCATAACGCCCTCAAATCCAAACATGTTGTCACAAATGGCAGGATGCCCTTCTTTCTCATGGCTGAATAATATTCCATTTTATGTGTATACACACACACACACGCACACGCACACACACACACACCCCGCATCTTCTTTATCCATTCATCTATAGACAGACACTTAGGTTGTTTCCATATCTTGGATATTGGGAATAATGCTGCAATTGCAATGAACACAGGAGTGCTGATCTCCCTTCAAAATCCTGAGTTCCTTTGGATATACACAGAAATGCAATTGGTGAATTGGATGGTAGTTCTATTTTTAATTATCTGAAAAACTTCCATACCATTTTCCCTAGTAGCTGTACCAATTTAGATTCCCAACAGTAAACTGCGCCCTTTTCTCCCCAGTTTTGCTAACACTTATCTCTTTTCCTTTTGATGAAAGCCATACTTCACAGGTGTGAAACTGGTATCTCCTTGTGGTTTTGATTTGCATTTCCCTGATGATTAGTGATGTTGAGCATCTTTTCATGTATCTGTTCACCATCTACACGTCTCCTTGAAAAAATGTCTACTCAGTCCCTCTGCTACTTTTTTTAATTGTATTGTTTGGTTGGGAGTTTTTTTTGCTATTAGAGTTCTTTATATATTTTGGATATAAGCCCTTATCAGATCTGATTTGCAAACATTTTCTCCAATTCCATATATTGCCTTTTCATTTTCTTTTGCTACAGAGAAGCTTTTTTGTTTAATGTAGTCCCACTTTTTTATTTTTGCTTTGTTGCTTATGCTTTTGGTGTCATATCCAAAAACTCATTGGCAAGAGAAAGATTAAACTCAAGATAGGATTTCCAAGAGATGGAAATGGAAGAAATTTAGAAAAGAAGACAGCACAACTTTCCAGTCCCTTCTGGCAGAGAATGTCATTTAGAGTTCCCTGAAAGCCTATAAAAGAGCATTTCTGCCACGGGAATTTCTCTCTTGTCTGCCTTCATTCTCCACACGGACTTTTAACTTCAGAGTTTACATACTACATAGAATTACAATAGTGTTAACCTGTGTTAAATAATTTATTGTTTTTACTTCCTAAATAACTTACAGTTTCCCTGCTCCTCTCATGTAATATTTCAGAGGTCATCAAAAACCTGTTTTGTGCCTAAAAAGATTATGCTTCTCTAGATATTATTTGATAGGTAATGTCTTATAAAGACGTATAGAAGCACCTGTGTTTGCTGGAAGGCAATTGTAGGTGTTTTTAAACTAAAGTAGTTCCTAAATAATTATCATCAACAACACAGCACTTCAACTAATTTATCAAATTCAGAAAGAGTCCATCAGTTTCTGTGGTGAGTAAAAACGCTGCAGATGTATGCTTCAGGGAAGTGACTGTGAAGGCAATGTGGAAAACAGACTCTGGGGGTGAGAGGCTAGAAACAGAAGACCGTGACAGATGGCTGGGTGGGAGATGATGAAGATCAGCCAAGGTTGCAGGAATGGAGAAGAGTTGGCATTTAGAAAACCAGCAGGACGTTACAACATATTGAAAGGAAGAAATGAAGTTTGGAGGGCAGGAAAAAATGGATTCTGGGTGCCACACTCAGACAACTAGAAGGATACTTAGATTGTTGGGGTAGCTAGGAAAATCTGAAAATGTCAGCCACTCTAAGGCTTAAAGAATGGCTGGGAAGTCTTTCAAGGTTAAACATGAACAAATAGGTCTTAAAATCTGCCAAAAAAATAAATAACAATGAGAATGGTATGTAGTGATCTCTGCCTTCTCCTACTTCATGATTAGGTGAGCAGTGCCCATGAGCTCCAAGGCTTTGGACTTGACTTCCCAGTTCATCGTGGAATCGGGAGGGCTCCAATAATTAGACGACATTAACAATACATTTAGTGACAAAGTGGCAGCCTCACAGAGTGCAAAATAAGCTTAGGTAACCTCTTCCCTGATGTCATGTAACAAAATAACTCCTGCCAGAAAAGACATCTGAAACTCTGAAAGGGTGCTTCATGGTTCGTCCATCCTTTGTGTAAAGAAGTCCTACAAAATCTAATTACGGTGCTTGCCAATCTACCACTAACATGCAGTGAACAAACACTCCTTAAGTACTAGTTTCTAATTCCTCTCAACAGTAGTTGGGTTAGAAGTCATAACAACAACAGTGAAATAATTCTCTTAAATCTGGCATACTTGAAGCTGCATAATGGTGCAAGGGGAAATACAGGGTGAGATTATCAGGGTAATCTGAAACATCAGGCAGACCCTGCCCTCGGAATAATCAGACTTGCCTCTTCCTCCTTTACCTTAACTACACTTAGGGCAAATTTGCTAAGTTTCTGATGGCACGCCAGGTGTTTCACTCCAGATTTGCAATCAATATTATAGATTCATACTATCAGGGCAATTTTACAGGTGACAAAATTAGATCTAAAGAATTAAATAACTTGCTCCAGAGCAGAGGTTAGTACAGAACTTAAGCATCTGCCTTTTTCACTTACAGACAAAATACTAATAAGAAGCAATAGATATAAATGCAAAACACAGAATATGCAAAATGTTACTAAAATAAAGCAAGATTCTGCAACAGCTCAGAGTATAAAAGGGAATACTCAGACACCACTTGCAAATGGAAAAATAAATACCTAATGAATTTGTGAACAGAGCTCAATCCTGGTAGAACAATATTGCTATTTTAAACTCTAAACAATAAAATTTACTGTGCTTGAGCTCAAGGGATAAAATCACAAAACCGGCCATAAAAGGTAGTTTGCTATTAAATTAAATGAATATTTCAAGAAAAGTTCATATCCACCGACCAACATTTCACTATTTACTTAGCTCAAATATTCAAATTATAGTGGATGCCCTAATAATACTTAAGGAATAAAGTCCAAAACCTAGTAAAAGATGCCAGAAAATGTATTTTCAATGTTTTTAGGAAAGTCTCACATACACAGAAAAGGTAATTTTAAAAAGAGATTTTTAAATTTTCTTTTATATAATCAAGAGTAATAATTCATTTTTATAAAACATTTAATGCTAAAACATCTAGGGCTATAGGGTAATGGAAAGACTGCCAGGCAGGAACACACGAAATCATCATGCAAAGCTTTGGGGGCCTGGGTGTCTTTGCTGATTGAAAAAGCAGCTGGGCTAACCTATCTTTATAATTTATTTCAAAATTAAAGATTCCCAGACACACAAACAAGAGTGGCATTACACTGATCTCCTTCCTTTTATTCTTCCTTAAAGAATCTCTTCCAGATAGTTCACATATTTATAATCTATTGTTTTAACCAAGTCTATCTGCTAGTTCTCAAATCAAATTTTTCTAGAAGATGAAAACAACCAATAACTTAGAATTTATGTTGCACAGCTGTCTTCTTTTACTAATTAGATAAAAATTGAGTGTACTTATTAAAATAATACACAGATCAAGTAGTTCCACAGCAAAAGAAAAAACTTTGGAAGGCGTATTTAACAAAGGCTGCCTACCCAACAATGAGAAAAACAAGTCTCCAAAAAGCTAATAAAATTTGAGCTATTTCTGCAAATTTTGAACTCTAGAGTTCAAATGACTATTTTGTGCCCTCATAACCAGAAGATGGGAAGCACATGTATAAGATCTCATTTTACCATTCACACCGAAAACTGGTGATAGGGCAAGACAAGTCCCTTGAGGAACTGGACCAGGTAGCAGTGGTTAAGGAAGAGAAAGGGGAAGAAATATTCTACCTTGAAATTCAAATTTTATCTGTTACACACGGAGCCACTATCAGGCAACTGTTAACAGATTAAGTGATTTCTATATTCAGATTGGATGTGACTAGAACATGAACTACATAAAAACAAATCTAGAAACACAAAAACTGAGTAACTGTCTTCCTGTGAGACATTTTAAAATAACATACTAGTCATAATTTAGTCTTAAAGCATTTTCTTTAAGGCTACTCTGAAATGCTTTTAAAAAACACAGATTGCCGGGGCGCCTGGTGGCTCAGTTGGTTAAGCGACTGCCTTCGGCTCAGGTCATGATCCTGGAATCCTGGGATCGAGTCCCACATCGGGCTCTCTGCTCGTCAGGGAGTCTGCTTCTCCCTCTGACCCTCCTCCCTGTGATGCTGTCTCTCATTCTCTCTCTCTCAAATAAATAAATAAAATCTTTAAAAAAAAAAAAAAAACACAGATTGCCTTCCACAAATGGTGTTGGGAAAATTGGACAGCCACATGCAGAAGAATGAAACTAGGCCATTTTCTTACACCACACACAAAAATAGACTCCAAATGGTTGAAAGACCTAAATGTGAGACAGGAATCCATCAAAATCCTTGAGGAGAACACAGGCAGCAGCCTCTTCCACCTCAGCCCAGCAACTTCTTCCTAGAAACATCACCAAAGGAAAGGGAAGCAAGGGTCAAAATGAACTACTGGGACTTCATCAAGATAAAAAGCTTTTGTACAGCAAAAGAAACAGTCAACAAAACCAAAAGACAACCGACAGAATGGGAGAAGATATTTGCAAATGACATATCAGATAAAGGGCTAGTATCCAAAATCTATAAAGAACTTATCAAACTCAACACCCAAAGAACAAAGAATCCAATCAAGAAATGGGCAGAAGACATGAACAGACATTCTTCCAAAGAAGACATCCAAATGGCCAACAGACACATGAAAAAGTGTTCAACATCACTCGGCATCAGGGAAATCCAAATCAAAAGCTCAATGAGAGGGATGCCTGGGTGGCTCAGTTGGTTAAGCAACTGCCTTCGGCTCAGGTCATGATCCTGGAGTCCTGGGATCGAGTCCCGTGTCGGGCTCCCTGCTCAGCGGGGTGTCTGCTTCTCCCTCTGACCCTCTTCCCTCACGTGCTGTCTCTCATTCTCTCTCTCAAATAAATAAAATCTTAAAAAAAAAAAAAAGCTCAATGAGATACCACCTCACACCAATCAGAATGGCTAATATTAACAAGTCAGGAAACGACAGATGTTGGCGGGGATGTGGAGAAAGGGGAACCCTCCTACACTGTTGGTGGGAATGCAAGCTGGTGCAGCCACTCTGCAAAACAGTATGGAGGTTCCTCAAAAAGTTGAAAATAGAGCTACCATACGACCCAGCAATTGCACTACTGGGTATTTACCCCAAAGATACAAAGGTAGTGATCCGAAGGGGCACATGCACCCAATGTTTATAGCAGCAATGTCCACAATAGCTAAACTATGGAAAGAGCCTAGATGTCCATCAACAGACGAGTGGATAAAGAAGATGTATATACACACACAATGGAATATTATGCAGCCATCAAAAAATGAAATCTTCCCATTTGCAACGACGTGGATGGAACTAGAGGGCACTATGCTGAGCGGAATAAGTCAATCAGAGAAAGACAAGTATCATACGATCTCACTGATATGAGGAATTTGAGAAACAAGACAGAGGATCATAGGGGAAAGGAGGGAAAAATGAAACAAGACAAAACCAGAGAGGGAGAGAAACCGTAAGAGACTCTTAATCTCAGGAAACAAACTGAGGGTTGCTGGAGTGGAGGGGGATGGGAGGGCTGGGGAGGCTGGGTGATGGACTCTGGGGAGGGTAAGTACTATGGTGAGCACCGTGAATTGTGAAAGACTGATGAATCACAGACCTGTACCCCTGAAACAAATAATACATTATATGTTAATAAAAAAATTTTAAAAAGCACTCAGATTTAAAGTATGACCCATGGCCATTCATTATATCACACTATAATCCCCTAAATACAACTCAGGGCCCCTTAGATGGCTCCCCAGTTGGCACGTGTTCATCTCTTCTACCACCTCTTCATCTTATTAAACACATGAGAAGTTTGTTCCAACTCATCAAGAATTCTTAATTATTAGAGATTTTTTGGGGGGGCAGAGGAGGGGTTGATACACTTTATAAAATTTAAACTAAAAAAGAAAACTCACTTGTTCATCTCATAAGAGATAGTTTCATTCATAGATCTTAGCTGTCAGTGAAAAGTGTTGGTGCCTCACAGAAGCATCCTGTGTCTCTGCAAACTTCTAAGAGCTCGGCTATCAGGAATTGGAATGGGAACAATGTCCACGTTGCATAACACAGTTCAGTGTACTGGACAAAGTGTGGGGCCCTAGGACTCCCAGTGACTATTTGGACAGATCTCCAGGGAGCACGCTTTTCAAGAGGCAGAAAAGAGAAAAATAAATGGGCCAGAGGGTCAGGTTTTAACCTGCTGACTTAGTTCATTGGCTCTCCACACTCAGGCATGGCCTCTACACAACTTCTATTTAAACACAATTTCCTATTGATTCAAAATCTCAAAAAGAGAGACCTAAGATGAGTAATATTTTTTGGCACATATTTGTGTTATTTATAATACTTTCTTCTTCTGGAACATTCCTTTAGATAGAGTCTCTCAAATTCTAAGAAGTAAGAACCATTTGTCCTATCTGCTTTCCGCATTTTATCCATCTCCAGGACTTTCAAACTTTCTGTTTTGTTTTGTTTTGTTTTGTTTTAAATGCAGGACATATTGCCGTTTTAAAAAATTACAAATAAAAGTACTTAAAATATTTAACATTCTAGAACCTGTAAGTTACTTCACTTGGAGAGCTGGTTCTATCAGAGAATCAACAAGGGAATCACATGAGAGTTGTAGGCACGTGTAAGGCTGCAACTTAATGACCTCGAATAGGGCTACTCTGTTTTTGGAATACACACACTGCAGAACTGAAAAATGTCACACCAACAAAGAGAAGAAACCGTAGAGCAATCTCTCCAGTTTCACTGACTTTTATCCATAGAAAAGAAGGTTTGGTGAACTGAGAAAAACACCCAGGATTTTTACAAGCTATATGTAACTTCAAATTTCTAAAAAAATAAAAATAAATAAATGGGGTATCACGAACCTAAAATCATAGAAGTAACAGTTCTGTACAACAAACTTAAGTCATGCCTAAGGTTCTGATTTCCTTTCGGGTTGTTTTATACTTCTCAAATGTTATTAACTGCTTCTGAATTTATAAAAATGAGATTTGCTTAGTGGTACCAAGTATGATATTTGATACGTTCATAACATGGTAAGAGTGCTTCCCCTAAAATATTTTATTTCCTCTCTGTAAGATAAGGTTTGATAATGATTAGTGAGGCATGTCTGGAGAGCTTTATAACTTTCAAATATTGGAACTTATTCACACATGAGAAACTAATTTCTGTGCCCATAAGCCTCATTTCATTCAACTGATCAGTCATTTCTAGCCCTGCTGTCAGTGTTCAAGGAGAAAGAAAATTTGCATCACACACTATCCTGCCATGGGCTTCAGGCCTGTACAAAAACAAATGAGCTTTGAAAGTATTTCTAATTCAACCCATGGTGAAACATCTTACTATCATAAAATCTTACATAAATAGTGTACATCTCATGCACCCAGAATTACATACTGTCACTATAATGAGGTACAGAAGGGAAAATTACTATAAAAATTAGCTGATTAATAGACAAAATGATATACTCCATATTATGGTTACAGATTTAAAAAGCAAAATTTGAAAAAACATTTCATGTATTGGTTTATCAATTGGCAGTGAACCCTGTTAGGTGAATACATTGCCCTCTCGTACCTATAATCTCTATTTGAAGGGCGTATATTAAATTTGTGGGTCTACCGAAAAACTATTTTAAATATCACAAGCCTGCCTTCAACAAATTTTTATGCAATTATATTTCTGTATTTTTAATATAATGCCAATAAGGCCAATAAAATCTTTCATCATTTACACATAATTAATACAGAGCTGGCTTTTAGGAAATAGTCACTCTAAGAATAGAGCCATCTAGTGGCAAGTGCGGAACGATGACAATGACATCAAATAACCAATGAACATTAACAATAGCAAGGGTGGTATCATTCACATCTAAACTAGGCAGAGGGGCGCCTGGGTGGCTCAGTTGGTTAAGCGACTGCCTTCAGCTCAGGTCATGATCCTCGAGTCCCGGGATCGAGTCCCGCATCGGGCTCCCTGCTCGGCAGGGAGTCTGCTTCTCCCTCTGACCCTCCTCCCTCTCATGCTCTCTGTCTCTCATTCTCTCTTTCTCAAATAAATAAATAAAATCTTTAAAAAATAAATAAATAAATAAAAATAAACTAGGCAGAAACGCATTTAAAATAGTTCTGCTTTTCAGAAAAAAAAAAAAGGAAAACTCACATACAAATGCATATACTCTTTACATGGTACGGTCTACATCTTATAAAATCAAAAAAGCCTCAAACAAAAACTACACACATGTTCACACATACACAAATAGACACACAACACACAAGATGGAAGGAATTATGACAGAATATTAACAGTGTCCAGGCCTGAGGAGTGAAATGAAGCATGATGCTTTGTCCACTTCATGATGCTTTTCTGCACTGTCCTCAGTGAATACATATTACTTTTGTAATTAGAAATTGCAGTATTCCAAAATACTCTGGGTGAATACTGAAACAACTGTAAGAGTAAAAGCAAGAGTAAAATCAGCAATCTCTCAGAATACATGATGTTTCCCATTCCTTAACTGTATATCTTTGTAGATACAGAGATTATTTGCTGTGATATACCCCTGGGTATACTAATCACGGGCTTAGCTGGTTCTTCATCCAGGAACAAAATTACCGCGTGCCTAGATAAAAGGCATACAGCATTGAGAAAAGATTTGATTGAGCAAGAGATATATTCACGTGGAGTTTGAAAAATACATACAAATTACTTATCAACATACTTGACACTGCAAGTAGCACACCAACATAAAAAAGGAAAAGACCATTATTTTCATCATGCAGATGAAGAAGTGGAGATGTGGAGAGATCAGACATTTATCTCCAGCTCTGCCACTGATCGTCTAAAAGTCTCCCGATTCCTGTTCTATTGTTCTTCCCACTGTAACAGCTTAATGCCTGCCACTTAAATTACCTGCAAAATATTTTCATATTGACTCTCAAGAGGTCTGACTGAAGGCAAGAGCAACTCTTACTTGTATTTCCAGATGGACGCCAGCAACGTACAGAGCTCAGGAAGTGATCTTGGGCATAATCACAGTATAGATGGTATTCCAAGTGTGTTGATACCTTACCAGAGCTTTTTAACTAAATAATACCTAATTGCAAGCTTGAAGCTTGGAGTAAATGTTTTACTAATGTAAATCAAAAATAAAAGGAAACTTATAATATTGAAAGTACTAACATTGAAGAAAAAAAACAAAACTCCAGGGCGCCAGGGTGGCTCAGTCAGTTAAGGGTCTGCTTTCAGCTCGGGTCATGATCCCGGGGTCCTGGGATCGAGCCCTGCATCGGGTTCCCTGCTCAGTGGGGGAGCCTGCTTCTCCCTCTCCCACTCCCCCTGCTTGTGTTCCCTCTCTCACTGTGTCTCTCTCTGTCAAATAAATAAAATCTTAAAAAAAAAAAAAACTCCAAACAAATCAAACTAAATTTAATAAAGAACCAAACAAATCAGAGTGTTGTCTAGGGCAACCCAGAGGAGAAGGTACAATTCTGGTAAGAGATCTAATCAATTCTAACCTCAGTCTTCATGAACTACATTATAATTTAATTTTTCACCTTCCCTATATTCAAAGTTGATTTGAAAATTCTAGGGTTAAGTACTTGTCAAAGATAATAATACTTACAGCATATTTTTTCCCTAGAATTACAAGTTACAGGTGAGATCCAGGACAGGTAGTAACCCTGTTCGGTGGCGATATGGATTGTCTACATATACGTAGCACCCACGATAGAGAAATGCAGCAGAGAAGGGGCAAAAGAAGTATTTCCTCTCTTTTCTTGACTCTAACTTTTTATTTTTGAGAGCGAGAGCACGCGTGCGCCTGCGTGCACAGGAGCAGGGGGTAGGGGGAGAGAGAGAAGAGGAGAAGCAGGGTCCTCACAGATCATGGAGCCCATTCCACCATTCTCAGCCGAGGACCTGAGCCAAAACCAAGACTTGGATGCTTAACTGACTGAGCCACCCAGGTGCCCCAACTTTAATATTCTTTTTTACTCCTATTCTAATTGCTATCTTCAAAATCTTCTGATACTATCTATTGATCTATTATACTGTAGGTAGATAAACCATTTTTGGAAGAGGACAGGATATTATAAACTTGTAAACTGACATTTTGATAGGTATCCGTCTTTTGTTCAGTTGGTGAACCAGCTGGTCAAAATGTTAAAATTTTCTACGAAGTTATTTTAAGAGAAATTGTGATTTTAAAAAATCAGTAATCAATCATCATCATCCCTTTTAATTGCTGGGTTAAACCCAAAGTTTAATATAGATTACTCAGGGAAGAAAGTAGATAAAAATGATCATTTTAATAACTTTTCCAGATAAGTCTATCCTTTTATGCTTGATATCTTCATGGCCCAAGTAACTACAAAGACGGAAAAGATGGAAGTAATATATACTGCTGTATATGATAATGTAATATCATATTACTGTATATGATCATTGTAATATGTATCACTGTAGATAGTATATATCACTGTTTCCAAAACTCAATTATTCACCTAGCTATCATATTTATGATTTTACCATATTATTGACTAACCACCCATAGTAGAGTACACTTAAATTGGCATTTTCTTCAATTGAATTTATCTTTTTAAGCTTTATATTGCTACTTAAATGCTCAGTAACACTTTATATAAGTGGAAAGTTGCCATAAAATTAAATTCAATGAGAAACAATGCCATGTCATTACAATCTAACACGATACTACTTCCTGACAAACACTCTGAGACCAAGGCTTGCTCTCTTTTTCACAAAGGGAGAGCAGGTAAGTGTTGGAAGGATGCTAAAGGCATACTACCACCATGCTGAGATCTGATCCTCTTTCTTTAATCAGAGAGATAAGAACAGAACTGAAAGGCAAATAAATGTGTATTAAACACACATGACCTACAAGCATTTCTGGTTGCAAACAAAACAATCTTTACTACTACCACTAACATGGACTCCACATTTCAAGAAATACTATAGTATATACTAGGCACATTACTTACATGAAAAGTTAAAGCTATATTTTATCAAGAATGATGGTAGTTATGGGGCGCCTGGGTGGCTTAGTGGGTTAAGCGTCTGCCTTCGGTTCAGGTCATGATCCCAGGGTCCTGGGATGGAGCCCCAGGTCGGGCTCCCTGCTCCGCAGGGAGTCGGCTTTGTCCTCCGCCCCTCCCCCTTACTCGTGTGTGCTCTCTCTCAAATAAATATATAAAATCTTTTAATAATTAAAAAAAAGAACGATGGCGGTTAAACTAAAAACAAAATGGCATTGGTCTATTACCTGAGTGGCAGGGAGGGCAGTGTCTGACTATGTGAATGGGAGTCGGAAGAAGGAGTGGAAAGTAAAGAGCACCTCCGAGATCAACTCCCATGTCCCTACTTAAACTGATGAACAATACAGCCTTTACAATAATTGGGCCAAAGGTATCTTTTCAAGAAGCAAATGTTTTAAAGAAGTATTGATAATAATCCTAAAAAGACTACTAAAATTATATACATACTGATAAAATAGCATTTTTTGTTCTAACAAATCAATTACGTGACTTCTACCACAACATTAACATAAACAATTTTCATGTTACTCCAAAAGCTTAATGATCTCTCTCATTTTACCAGGATTTAGATTTTGTGTATCCCATTCTTCTTATAAACTATGTATGAAGTGCTTCAGAGAAGTACCTGTATCTTTCCTGCTAGCCTCCCAAGCCTCCAACCATTCATTTCCCAGCAACATCATGCTTTCATAAATTATTCTGCCCAATGGAAGCACCGGTTAGAAATTTGCAGGTGGAAAAGGAAAAAGTTAGTTTTTTTTCTGTTTTTAACAGAAGCATCAGCAGCAGGTTCCTGAGAACCACTGTGGTGACTGGCATCCAGCCTCACAATATCAGAAGAATTAGCAGTGCTGGCCTCTGAGAGCCAAGTACTCAGTACTGTTTCACTGGTAGCAATAGAAGCCCCTCCCTCCAGCGGCTCAGCATCAAATGCCCATTACTGGCCTCCAGCCCTGGGTGGTAACAGCTTTCAGATTGGGGGGGGCAGCAACTCTTTCTCCCTTTGGCGCCTCCAGTCCTTCTGTTACCTTTGTAATTGCTTCCTTTCATTCGACCTCTTGCTGCTTATATTAAAACGAGTTCCGCCTTTCTGAATGAGTACTGCCATGCAGTAAAACCAATATAACTCAAACACGTCTACTCTCCTGTCATTCCTGACACTGAATTGAAAGTCCTGGTGTACATATTTCAGGTTAAGGCTACCAAATCTTTGAATATATATAAAGATATAGATGAATATACATATATACACACTCAACACAAATATGAACAAGATACTTTCAAATGTTAAACAATATCTTGATAGTCAAATTACACCTGGTTTTTTTCTTTTTCTATTACTTTACTAATAAGAAAACATATGGAAAGCTACACAAATTTTAAAAGACAGAAATTATGCTCATTTCAAATATTTCTTTACATTTTTTATTCTATAAGTACCTGTTAGTGTATCTTCTACCTTTGAAGATTTCTATCTGGATGATTTTGTTTGTAACAAGGTGTAATGTTAAGAGCACAGTGTTTGGGGTCAGAGTGGGCTATTACCTTAGTTTGAACATTTTTTTTTTCTCAACAATTTCTTAATCACATAATGTTGATAAAAGCTCACATCACAAGACTGTTAAGAATTTTACATGAAATTACATATGCTAAAACTGGGGCATCCTTATTTATCCTTTCCACCCATTTATTGTCTTTTGTTTAAGTAGCAACGTGGGGCACCTGAGCGGTGAAGTCCACTAAGCAGCCCACTCTTGGTTTCGGCTCCAGTCATGATCTCAGAGTCATGAGATTGAGCCCCATGTGGGACTCCGCACTCAGTGGGAGGTCTGCTTGAGATTCTCTCTCTCTCCCTCTCCTACTGCCTCTCCCCCCACTTGCTCACACTCGCTCACTCTCTCAAATAAATAAATCTTTAAAAATAAAAATATATTTAGCACCTTGATACATACTCAAAGTCAAAAAGTCACAAATAACAAATGCTCACTATAAAAGTTGAGAAGTACAAAGAAACATTAAGTAGGGAAAAACATCACCCCTAATTCCTCCATCTGACAAGGAAGCACTATTCACATCTGACATATTTCCTTCACTGTTCTAACTATGCACTTTTATTTAGATATTTTTTATTTCCTTACACACTCATTTAAAAAATTCACCCTTTTTTCCTTAAGATTTCACCACAAGCATTTCTCAAATACTCTCTGAAACACTGTAAACACTGTGAGATTAACCATATAATACAATGGGAGACATTTTGATGGTCTCAAAAGGCTGCATCCACACCAAAAAAAATGGACAGCATCCTAACTTCTTTCTTTTCTATTGCATGAATCTTGGGAAAGACAGCTTGTCTTCCTATTTAAGTGCAGCAAAGCCAGGGAATGGCCTCTAAGTTTCATTCCAGGTCTAGCTTCCTTAAAGGGAGTAAAACATCTCCCAGATTCAGGCAGCAGGTTGAATGTCAACCTGTCTCCCGCATACATCTCCTCCTATGTTTCTAAGGGCACATCAGTAGGAAAGTGAGAGAGAGATACTGACTACATGCCACTTCTAAACTAAAACCCAGTCCACTCTTAAACCAATACAAAGAGATTGTTCCAGGGAAGCCTGGGTGGCTTAGTCAATTAAGCATCCAACTCTTGGTTCAGTTCAGGTCCTGACCTCAGGGTCATGAGATCGAGCCCCAGATCAGACTCCCCACTCAGCATGGAGTCTGCTTGGGATTCTCTCTCTCCCTCTCATTCTGCCCCTCCCCCAACTCATCACTTTCACTCTCTAGTAAGTAGATAAATCTTAAAAAAAAAATGCATTCCAAAATGGGTTTTTGAGTTAATATTTATACAAACTGATGAAATTCAGAATAAATATAAGTAACAAAGTGAAAAATAAAAACAGTGACCACAAACTCAGTATTACTTTGAGAAGAAATGGACATGGCAAGTGGGATCTCCACGTAAGAGGTAACCAATAGAAGGGTAGTCAGGAAACCTACTAAGAACCTTGAAACAGTCACCAGGCACTGCACTTCCTACTTTTGTGATAGCACAGCTAACTGGTTTATAAATAATAAATCCATGGGAAGATGAGCACATACAGATGAAAATGCACTAGCAGATTAAAGTATCCAAGTTCCTGAAATCCAGAAGAAAAGAGAATCTGGAAATATTTTTGAAGAAAAAATGTCAACGATCACATCCGCTAGTTAGGAAAGTTAATATCTAATGGAATCACCATAATAACCAACTAAAGAACATCATGAAAATTTGTATAGAAGATAGCCTCAAAGTGCAGCAATTTTGGGGAAATGAGAAGAGCTTTTCTAAATGGCAATTTATCTGACATGTTTATTAATTTCATCAGTACATAGTTTACAACTTTTTTTTTTAATTTTACAGCATTGCCATAAACCAACTATGACAAATTTAATTATACTGCAAGTTATTTTTTAACAGATATAACCACTCAGATAAGAAATACCCTAACTTCTAACTGGCCAAAACTGGATTAACCCTTATAATACATTTGAATAGACATTGTACCCTTTTCTAACAATTGACTTCAGACTTTATGGAACCAATATTCTATTCTGGGTCTACCACGTACTGTAGAGGACAATATTATATAATAATTTACATGTAAAACATGTATATAGAATTAGATTATTCATATATAGATAAATAAAACACATGAATTAAGGTATATATATATACATTCTTGACGTGTGTTGTGTGTCTTCATGTATATACACAAATTCATACCTATATACATACATACCCTTAATTCATATATACTTTATCTTAGCCATAAGTGAAATAGTATAAATATAATACTATTGAAAGTCCTATAAAAAACTGAGTATAGCTATATAAATCTAAGGTCTAAGTATAGATTTGTTATTAAAAACAGAACAAAAGGAACAAATAAAAATGTTCCCTGCCTAGAATTAGAAACTAGAATCCTTTCTTTTTAGGGGTCTCCTTATTAGGAGGGGGATTACTTCTCCCCTCAGGTCCTTTCACAGAATTTGCTTGAGATTTTATCTTTCTGTGAATTTCCAGGTTTGTTTTATGTGGGGTTTTCTTGTCTTTTGTTGGCAAGAGATGCAACCCTGGGAATGAAGTGATTGATTAGCCTCAAGTAGAAGGGGATTAAAAGGATGTCCTGGGAAGGAGGTTTTGGCATAACTCAAGCAAGGGAGGACAAAGCAAAAATTAAGGTAAATTGACAAAAGCATCTCCATCACTCTGACTAGAGTGAGAGCACTTATTCTCAGAAAGGTCCTCAGCTGGAAAATTCACCCAAAAGCATGAGTCTTTCCTTGAATCTGGTGGGCAAAGTCATAGCCTTAATTCTTTTTACCAGTGACTAAGTGCCACTCCATAGAGAAAAAAGGGAACTATAAAAAGATTATTAAAACTTTATATTAATAAACTGAAGTAACCAAATCACTAGTTGTTCAACTATGATGCGATGCTTGGCAGCTCTACTATGAACACACGTACATTGAATCGGATTTCCAGCAAATTTTTTGGTAAGGATTCTTTTTATCAGTATATCAAGAGTATTGGCCTAAGTTTGTCATATTTTTAATTGCTCCAGCTCTAACCTGTTATTTATAAATTTAGCTTCACAGGTATCCATTTAGGTTATGCAGGTTTTGGTTCACCCAACAGCACAGAGAGATACATGTTTTCATCAATCCTTTTGGAAATATAAGCTTCTAAGAAGTTCAACTCTAAGGTAAACATTATGGTTCAAAGGTGAAATATTTCTATTTATTTTATTAAATCCTGTCCCAGATTTATGCACTATCTCTTCTTTGGTGATGTGATAGGTTTCATGAGCAAACACACTGCCAGGAAATACACTACAAAATCCAGTGTTTTAAAATTCTACCTGTTTCTGTACTTTAGGAAACCTAAGTCACATCACTCTCCATCACTTAGCAAATTCTTACGGGGCAGAACACAATAAATGCCTTCAGTTGGCCACAGTAAATGCCTCTAATTCTCCCTGTTCTGGAATGTGGGTACTCACATGCTCTCTCTCTCTCTCTCTATTGGAGTGCTGCTATAGAGGATAATGATCACTTCACATGGGAACTAAAACAGTTTGTCAAGATGTCCTGGACCTAAATTTACACAGGCAGTTTTTAACCCATAATTTTTAGTATTTTCCTTCATGTATTTTTCATCACAGGAAAAATACTGTACTTTGTGGTCAGGTGTCAATTTTTTTACTATTGAAAATGTAATTTCAATAAATGAAATTGATAGAAATATTAAGGGATCTATGATGCTCTGATTTAGAAATATTTTAGATATAGTAATAGTCCCTAAAATGTGCTCAGGCAGATTCAAGAGGTACTATCTAAATGGATTATTCTACTTTCTATTGCTTTGACCTTTTGCCAACATTGTCACAATTTTTATATACCCACCCACCCCATATCTCACAAAGGAAAAAGAGAGAAATAAGAGAGCAACACTTCCTAAGATGTTTACCTATATGTTTATAATTAGAAAGCTTACCAATTTTAGCATAAACATACAGAGATGACAGATATAATGAAAAGAAGCTTATCATTTCTTGGTGAATTCTGACTGCCACAACATCCAAGAAAGCTTGCTCTTGCATGCTTTCATTTTCATGTATTTAGCAAGCATCTGTCACATGCCTACTGTGTGCCAGGATCTGTTACAAGCACTGACTGTTCTCAGCAGTGAACAAGATAAGCCAAGTCTCTAAGCTTGCACAATAGCTGGAGATGAACAATAAGGAAATAACACATGCCATACGGTAATATAGACAATGCAGAAAAATACAGTCAGGTAAAGATATAGTGTATGAAGTGCTTTCATGGTGGTAACCTTAAATGACATTACATTCCAGACAGAGGAAACAGTAAGTGCAAAATCCCTGAGACAAGGACATGCTTAGCAGGTTTACACAAGAGCAATGAGCTGATGTGACCAAAGGAGTAATGCGGAAAGTGTTAGAAGATGAAGTCAAAGACATAGCGGGTAGACAGGTCATAGCTGAGCTCACGGGTTGCATTAAGAATTTTAAATTTTATTTTGAATGAAAGGTGAAACAATCACAAGGTTGCAGAGAAATGACCAGGATCTGACTCAGCTTTCAAAGGATTAGCGCTACTGCTGCGTGATGAACAAACTATACGGAAGCAAGGGCAGAAGCAGAACTCTTTCTGAAGGCTGGTGCAATCATACGGGCAACAGAAGATGGTGACTGAGACCAGGACAGAAACTGTGTGGGTGGAACGTGGCGAGATGCTGGATACATACTGAAGCTGGGTGGAATGGGACATGCAGATCAATCAAATGTGGGATGTGAAAGTAATAGATCTGGAAGGATAACCCCAAAATATGTGCCTCGAGCAACTGCAGAAGTGGAACGGGATAATCAATGTGTCAACAACATGATCTCCTGAATATCATCTCTATTTAAATTCAAAACAAGGGCAACAAGTAACTGACATTTTACAGGCTTTCCTCTCTGCCTCTTTAACCAAGAAGTTGAAGTTTCCATTTTACTTATTTCTTGAATACTCTGACAAATCATGATTTTCTCTTTCCATAGTTTTGCTGCCAATACACCTCTACCATTTCACAGCCCCCAGCCCCGCCCTACAAATCTGGAAACCAAAAGTCCATAAGCCTGCCACCAAACTTCCATGAAGTTGGCTATGAAATCTCTTGAACCTATTGATTCAATCCATGTGGACAGGCATTAAATTAAGAGTACCATGATATTTTTTGATTTTTTGAAGAGTACCAAAGAGTTGAGGCTATCAACTCTTCAAAATCTTATCAAGACAGCATCAAGGAAATCAATCAGTCTGCAGCACCGTGAGAAGAAATAGCAGCTTCTCTGGCAGCTGAATAGGGAGTGAATTTCCCCATTCAGAGCCCCATCGCTTTGTCAAAGTAAACTGGTGCAAGCTGCCAAAGGGGTGTGGTAGTCAGAGGTCATTCAGTGGCAAGGGTCTGGCGTGCTTCCTTTACGTGTGTTGGGTGTTTATGGCTTATGTCTGTCATTAGGTTAAAACCAAATGATCTTCAGCCCATGAAGAGAGGGTAGCTAGTCCACAATCTCTGCCAGCATTTTCCCAGGTGAGTTCCACAGATCATTAACCACATCAGTTGCTCTGAGACCAAAAAGATTCTCTGACCAAATAAAGGTAGGGAATGCTCTAGCCTAGATTTCTCCTGTGGATATTTACAGCGCTCCTTCTCTAGAGGTTTTGTCAAGTCCTGTGGTAATCAAACCACTATTTAACCAGCATTTCCCAAATTTCTTTTACCCACCGGCAAAGAAAACAAGGACCTTAATTAGGACAATGAGAAGAAGACGGCCATTTGGTGGCAAAGTGTGGCGAAGCCAAACTGTCAAAAGTTGTTGAATGATTTAACCAATGGGTGAGGGAGAGGTAAAAGATGACTTCAGTTCTAACACCAATGACCAGGAAGGGGGAGACTTATATATTAAGACAAATGACTTCCATTTTTTATTTTTTTATTTTTTATTTTTTTTATTTATTTGAGAGAAAAAGAAAGAGAGCAGTGGGAGGGGCAGAGAGAGAGGGAGAGAAAAATCCCAAGCAGACTGTGAGCTGAGCTCGCGAGCCCGATGTAGGGCTCGATCTCACGACCCCAAGATCATGACCTGAACCAAAACAAGAGTCAGACGCTTAACTGACTGAGCCACCCAGGCATCCCAGCTTCCAAATTTAAAGAAAATATATTTTGATTTAATTATATTCAGAGGCATTTATTGACCGCTATGTTCCATGCACTAATGCAGACACCAAGAACAAGAATAACGAACAACAGAGAGATCATTCTTGCCTTTGCACAACTTAATCTAGGTGAGTCACTACAACTCAGTATGAGGTATGAGACAAAGTCTGATGTGCACAGAGAAAAGCCATGATTCAGGAGCACCAACACTTGAGTTTGGGAATGTGGGAAGCATTCCAACAGGAAGCAACATCTGAGCTGAGACTTAAAGGAACAGCGCATATTAACCAGGTGATGAGAGAGAGAGAGAGTAGATTGTTCTGACACAGGAACAAGGCAGATTCAGTAGGTGAAAGGCCCGGGGAGTCAGGTCAGGTCAGAGCAATGTAACAAAAAGAAATTTGATAGGTGCAAGTGTTGCATACAACATGAGGGGATGAAACAAACTAGTTTCAAAGTTTACTAATTTAACTAGTTAACTAGTTAAACAACTGTGCACTAGGGGCACCTGGGTGGCTCAGATGGTTAAGCGTCGGCCTTCGGCTCAGGTCATGATCCCAGGGACCTGGGATTGAGCCCCGCATCAGGCTCCCTGCTCAGCGGGGAGTCTGCTTCTCCCTCTCCCTCTGCCCCTGCTTGTGCTTGCGTGCTCTTTGTCAAATAAATAAATCTTAAAAAGAAAAACAAACAAGGGCGCGTGGGTGGCTCAGATGGTTAAGCGTCTGCCTTTGGCTCAGGTCATGATCTCAGGGTCCTGGGATCAAGCCCCACATCAGGCTCCCTGCTTGGCGGGGAGCCTGCTTCTCCCTCTCCCTCTACTGTTCTCCCTGCTTGTGCTCTCTCGCTCTGTCAAATAAATAAATAAAATCTTAAAAAAAAAAGAAAGAAAAGAAAGAAAAACAAACCAAAAAAACCATGCATTATGTCCAACTGCCAATACATTTTAGGCACAAATATTCCTAAATGAATTTAAAATCTGGCTATTTCCAAAAGAAGTCCAGCACTCCAGTCTCATGCATGAGAAAGTTTTTCTAGACACCAGGGTGCCATGTAATGTGGTGAAATTAAAGAGAGGGCAATAAATTCCCTTTTGTTTGGGGACCTGCTGACGTTCAAAAAGGTCACTGGTCCTTTCTTCCAGGAAAACATTAAAAGCTATATGTGAATTAGAGACCCCTAACGAGTATCAGGAAAGTGTTAATATACCCAGGTCTGAGGTTTTCCCAGATTGGGAGTTTGAACCGCATTCTTAAATACCTGATATTTTACAATTACCTCTGTCATCCAGGTGTATTTCAAATACTAGAAATTTGGCTGACATATTTGAAGGGATTAAAAAGTAAGTACTAGATTTAAACAGCAAGCTTCGTAAAAGTGAAACCCCTTTCTGCAGGTCATTGGACTTTTCACCTGCTCATCGCTCACACACTCAGTTAAAAACTGTTGACTACCTTGAACATGTTCTCAGATATACACTTCTTACCCCCATCAAGACCTAATCAGCTCAACATTTTGACATGCATCTTCCTCTGAAATAAAAGTACATTTGATGTATTCATCAAAATACAAGCACATGCCTACGCGTGCCCATCTAGTTTCTACTCCCCATGACTCTTCTGCAGAGTAGATCAGATGGTGCCACTCTTCGGAAATGTCATCTCTTGGCCCCCAAGGCCTCAGCACAGCCTGTAAGGGCCTCCATGGTGTGTCCCACTGGTCCCTCTATGACCACTTGTCACACACCACCCTTGCTTTTGTTCCTGTGCTGTGCCCTCACCTGTCAGATTGATACTTGTCCTTTTCTCTGCCTGGAATGCATTTCCCGCAGACAATGCATGTGGCTTGCTCCCCAGAAAGAAGTAGATGCCCCTTTATCAGTTCAATCTTCCTCGGCCCACCTATATAAAATACAACACATCGCTCGATGCCTCCCTATTGGTAACACTCAGCCCACTTGATTTCCCTTGACAGCACTTCTTCCACCTGAGATACTATCAATTAGAATGAAATTTAAAGAGAACCAATGTATCTAATTGTTAACTGGTATTCTAAATGCTTAAAATAGTCTGGCACATAGGAGGCACTCCAGTATTCACTCAGAGGATTCATGGTGCCTAAAAAGCACTGATAGACCGAGAAGAGAACAATGGGATGAATGAGCTGGGAGTCTGGGACACAAATTCAGTGACTACAAAGGCATTGCCTCGGTTTCTCACAAACCTTCTTCCAGCCTTACCCAAATATGAGATTATCTCTGGCCATTAGCCCTCTGGAGAAGGACTGGATTAGAGATCACAGATTACCAGCAAAGCGAAGAGGCTGGAGGAGAGCAGAGAATAACGTCCCTCCCTTGCCCCATCTCAAAACACTTGATCCACTGTTCCTCACTCGGTAGGCACTCAATAATAAATGACCTGTCTGGAAGCAGGACCATTTTTATATTACTAGAGAGGAAAGACAAAAAAGGGAGATGACATTTTCTCATGATCTGAGCTTATTTGATTGGACAAAGGGAGAAGGCAGATATTGTAGCAAGAGAGGCTCTTCCAATTCTCACAAAACACAAATTCCTTGTTATGCCTTGGATGGGAAGAGCTTCATTTCAGGCATGTCGGGGAGAAAGGGTGGAGGGGAAAAATGCTCAGACGATGCTATTTTTAAACTGTTTGGTAAGAATGGCTATTTTTCCCCTCTGATATTCTTGAACCACCCAAATGTCATGTTTCCATGCACTGCTGTCTGGATGCTATCAAAAGCACAGCTTTGAGGTGAGAGAAGGGGTCATATGCTCATCTTCTCATATGCTGCTACTGCTGCTGATTTTTTTAAAAGCTTTGTGACCTAGAAAGGAGATGTACGGTATGAATGATGCACCGACTGCAGAGAGCAGAGGGCGTCATCAGTCTATTTATACCTCCAGGAAGGAAAAAATGAGTACAGGGCAATGACTCCATACTCCATGGACTGGGCATGCAAAGATCATCTGGAAGAAACAATAAACAACACAGTAGGGGAATCATTTATGTCGTTAGTGAGAAATAAAAGGTGAGGCCACGTTCCCATTTTCCTTGGTCGTTCCAAAATTCTGATTGCTTTTAAAGAATTTCAAGTGGATCCCTGATGTGTCCTACTACTGTGTAAAGCATCCTGAGTCTGAGTTAAAGACTCTGCCACCCACATTTTATAAAACTAGCTTCACTCCATATGTGCACACGTACTCACATTTGGCTCTAATCTGCAGCCATGCGGACACACTGTAAATTTGGGGGAAAAGTTTTTCAGGCTTAACAAAGTATTTGGAAAAGCCTTACAGATACTTGTGTGACTCAACTCTGCAAAGGGGGAAGAAATGAGAAGATTTACACGGATTTGCACAAGATGGTAGAGAAACATTTTTCCGAAGGTATGTAGTCAGTTTCTCTTAAATGGTGATATATTTCCAGGACAAAGCAGGGGAAAGCACCCAGGCACAGCTGTTAACATTTATTCCTGCATCACTGGAGAATTTACTACCAGGCTTTACCTCTAGACTTCTACTAGTTTCTAATGTAAGCAGTATAGTATGGGGCGCAATGGAAACAATGATGTGAACCTCACCCATTTTGCTCTCCTGTCACCCATGTATTTGTGCGATTTCTGCCAGCTTGCTTTGTTTTTGAAGTTATTTTGCTAACCACAGGGATGGGCTTGCTGACAACTGGTCCAAGTATGAGGTGTTTTCTAAGGCTTGAGATGATGTTTTTTCTAGTGCAAAATTTACTGATCCACATGGGCTCCAACGTGGAGCCTGGGATTCCTTCATAGAACACAAATTTACTTACTATGAATAAAGTAATATAAAGTTCATAATATAAACACTTCTTGCTTCTTTTGCTAAGTCTTCTCATCATTTCTAAGGCAGATAATTTAAGGCACGCTTCACCCTTTTCCATCATTTGCCGAAATCACCATTATTTGCCGAAATCACCTTTGGTTTTAACTAAGCATACATTTCATCACATTCACTTCTTCCACAGCCTGACCTATAAAGGGGGTGAGGTGCATTTTGAATTGTTCACATCAAAGAGAATCAATGCTTTAATTCTTTAATTCTGAAAACTCACAAGGCAATATGTGAGCTTATAACTGTCGATACTTTGTTGTCAAATGAATGATATCCTTAAACCCATTGCTACATAGTACATGCAACTGACTGATGGACAAAGTCCAGGAATTTAGACAGAACAATAAACTTGATCTGACTGACGAGATTCCTCAGAATGAAACGGAGTGATCAAAACCAATATAACCAACTGGTTTTGTTGGTTTTGTTTTTTGCCTAAGCTTGTAAGTTTAAGAGGTAATTCTATCCGTTGTTCATGTGTATTCAGTGCCAGGGAGGAAAAGTGGGCAGTGTGAAGGCCTATTAGAGAAGAGACAAAATGAATGCACGTAAAAACCCTATATTCATGACAGGTTGGGAGGGAGGGGACAGGAAAAGGAGGACAGAAATGAAAACTCAGCCACAGTTTAGTACCTTAACCTAAGAAATACTTGGTAAACACCTGCAGGTTGATTATGCCATAGAAAGGAAAGGACTTAGTAAACAAGACGACTTTAACACATGTTTTTGTGCCCCCGCCACTAAGTGCTTACATTTACTGAGTTAAGTTTAAGCATATACTGCAAATTCCATGTTTTAAACTGACATAATGATTTCAAAAGACACATGATCATGCCTTAAGGATTTTTCGTTTGAGTTTCCAAACTGCTGGGTTTGACTACATTTTTACAAACTGCTAATAAGCATAAATTTCAAAAGAACTGGCCTACAATTTCTAATCTTTCACACTCTGCAGTGTCATTGACTAAATATTCCCATTTGTCCCCACTTTCCTCCATATAGGAGGACTGCACTTCCCTGTCTCCTTGACATTAGTGAGGCCATGTGAAATCAGGGAAATGTCTTCCCAAGTGGCAAGCATCACTACCAGGCGGAAATGCTAAGAGCCAATGTGTGATTTACCGAGTTCTCTGACCCTGCCCAGGTGATTGGGAAGCATGTGACAAGTGGAGCTTCCTTTGGAAATGTGTGATAAGCACGTTCTTCCTGCCAAAACGCACAGAAGTAAGAGGGAAACACTTTTCGTTATAAGTCATTAAAATTCTTGTGGTTATGGTTACTGCAACCCAACTTAGCCTATTCTACTACACATACCTGCTTGTGACTCCATGACACACACTAGAAGTTTGGGGGTGGGGGAGGCAATCCTACATTAAATAATTTTAAAGGCCATTTTAATATGAAATATGTAGTGTCAATGGTTAAATTTCATTTTGACGTAGAACTGCATGTATGGAGATAAGTTTTCAAATTTTATATGAGCTCAAGTGTTAATTGGTTCAATATTTAACAATAAATGAGAACAGTAGAAAAGGGTGGGGTGGGGGGATCCAGAGGTAAGAAAGGGTCCTCTGCCTAGAGGTACTAACCTAGGAAAAGTAGAGGAAAGAGAAGACAAGGAGATTTCAGAGAATGAAAAACAATTCCAAATGAAACTACAGGGACTGGTAGGGCACTGTACACATGGGAAGGATCAGGAAACCTCAGATACAGACCTGGGAACACTGTAAGATCAGATCTTCAAATCTGAAAGTTTTTATCTGTAGTTTGAATGCAGGGTCGAAGAGAGGAGTGGGTGGGAAGAGGAGGGTGAGAAGAGGAAAAAAGAGAAATTGAGAGAAACACCTGACTCATCTAGCTCAAACATATCCCAGGAGTGACTGGAGCTTACAGAATGAAATGTACATCATGCTCTGTTACCAAAGGTCCTCCAACCTCAGGGAATAGAGGTTAGCGGGCAAGGCCCCAGTCTCTGACTTCAAGTTCAACTTCTGCCACATACTAGTTACATGATGTCCTGGTTTCTTTATCCATAAATTTATACTTCAGTGGCTCATCATAAAGATTTAAGTAAGATAAAATATGTAAAATGCTTATTTTAGCAAGTGCCTGGCTCTGAGTAAAGATTAACTAATCTAGTGCATTTTATTACCCATAACATAAGTAGGCCATGTTCCTCAATACCCTGTTTTTTCATTCTTCCTCTATTAACGATGCTGCCTTTTACTATGTCTTTTCTCAGGCTCCACCGACCCAAATTCCCCTCACTCTTCAGGATCCAGCTCATACCATTTACTCCATGAAGGCTGTTCTGAATGCCCCCAGGAAATCATCTCTTCTAATTCAGAACTATAACATATTTTCTAACTGCTTCATGGCACTTAATTACAAACTATCTGCTGGATAAAAGATAAATAAAGTGTTGTTTTTTTTCTACAACTCTATTTTCCTTTGGCCAGTATTACTTCTTATCTATCCATGTATATTTCCAACAGTACTTAGTTGTCATGCCTTAAACGTACTGATCTTCACTGTTGAATAATTTAGAGAATTAGATCTATTTCTAACATATAACCTGATTAAATTCCTTAGTATAATATATACAAGTATTGTTCATAAAGTTCAGAAACAACAACTATTCCACAAAACTGGTAATTTTCTTTCCTTTTATCTATAAATAATCAAAGATTAGACAGGTTAAGTACCTATTCTAAAATTGCATGGCATGTCAATGACCAGTCCTAAGAGAAAATTTACAATCCCTGAAACACCCTCACTCTCCCCCTGCACCCCCTTATATTCCAGGAGCAGAAAGGGAAGAAAGCTAATCTTCCACAACTGGTCAGATAGCATTCTTCCCACCCATAGCCATAAAGATGTCACCAGGCAGATAGGAACCCTTGTAAACAACCGGCTATTGAAAAACAGTTTTTCTGCCAGATTCCACCAAAAAATAAACCTCGTGTTCCTTGATACCCCTTTGTCTCCTCTGTAATAAACAAGCATTCAAGAAGTGTGTAAACAGTGGGACTTACTAAGAAATAGATTTGCACTTGAAAAGCAACCAGCCCAGCAGTCTCATCACTGCAACCTGAAAAATAGGGCCCACCCAGGCCTCTTTGGTTAAGTGACCCCATAAAATTCAAAGGGACTTAGGAACCGTTCTTGCTTCCCACCCTGATTACAACTTTCCTGAAACAGACTCTGACCTTTAATCTCTACCCCATGAAGTATGTTAGAGCCAGCCCTGAGTAACCTGTAGGATAATGGAGCTATCCCACCAATTTCTTTCCCATTATAAATTACTTTGGCATTTAAGTCTTTTTTAAAAAATTAAATCCTAATGAGTCCTTGTAAAACACAGAAGACAGGCAGTATTGTGACTTTAACTTTTCACACCTCACCACAAATATTAACTCCTCCAAACGTTTCTTGCACAGGTTTTCTCTTATACTTAGAGTCAAAGCTTTATTAGATTTCTTTGGATCTTACACCACACTATGATTATTAATTTTTTTTATTTTTATTGCGTGCCCAAATAAAGACAATCAGAAACAACATAGGCAAAAAATTACTGATTTTGAAAGCTTATCCAAATAGGTAGGAAAATTATAACTTATGTATGGTTCATTTAATGAAAACTGTTGTCACAAAGCAAAGCTCTATTCGATAGTGCTAGCTGTCTGTCCCTATTTTTTCCAGACAGACTTATGCAACATCCTGATGTTTCAAACTATTCTGTCATGGAAAATCTGTCTCTAGGGTGGGGGGCAGGAAAAGAGTCCCGTTTTCTTTTTAAAGTTATAATTCAAAACAGATAGTTAAACAATACAGTAAACTCCTTGTACTTTGCAAACACTTCGAATTATGTATTGCAAGTCTACAAGGTAAAGACAGAAATGAGCATCTGAGAGGAAAAACTCAGCAGACGCCCCTTTCGCCCAAAGCAGTTCCAATACTGTGAAGTCAAAATATTTCGCTTTGCAAGATAAGCAAGCAGTCAACAATACTGAGTGATCTGAACATTTTCAAGGGCAATACTTCATATATCAAATAGTTTTTATTTGATTTTCTTCCAATGTTACTATAAACATTTAATGATTATAGGAGATGATGAAAATAATTTTTCCTTTCATGAATGTAAAGAATCAATACTGTGCGTATCTTAAAACTTCATTCATGTTTCTCCTTTTTCAATGGACTAGAAGACAAATGATATAAACAGATGGGATGTCTTACATGTATGTTGACACAAAAATAAACTTAGAGTATTTTCCAACTTTGTCTTGGTCTCTCCAACAATTAAATCTTACTGCCCTCAACCCCTTCCTTCCAAAAGAATCTGAGGACAGATGAGGCTTTTAAAGTCCTACTGTCATTTTGGACGATTACAGAAAAACTATATTTTGAAACTAAGTGAAGGTATCAATTTTTTAACTTTGGAAGCTGACTTAAAGACAGGACATATAAAGTGACATGAGAATCCAAGACTCAGGGGTCTGGCTCAGTGATTAGAAGCAGTTACTCGACTGGAAGCAAGGCACACCATCTCTGGACGGCGGCCGCATTATAGGAAATACGCTAACTCAGAACACAGCACAGTTCCTATCCTCTGTTTTGAAGATATTATGACAGAACGCTAAATTACTCCAACATTTCTACATTACAGTATGTGCCTGAATGTACAGCATATTTATCTGTACTATATTTTGCACTGCTTTTTAGATGAATGACTTTTGAACCATATTTTCTTACATAACTAAAGCATTAAGTGCAATGTCAACATCTGAAAATAATTATTTCTGTGTATTCACATAACCCTGGAATGCTGAGACATGTATTTGGCTTCAGACACAGCATAACAGCCATGACAACTCCGCCTTAACATGATATACACAGCAGACTTCTTTAAGGGAGGAATGACTTTGCGGTTAAAGCCTTATAGTAAATACTCAAAAGCTGGATGTGCTGAAGATAACTTGAAATTTTAGGAGGCTGAACACCTGTGGATCGTCAGGAGCTTCCTTAGAAAGAGGAAGAACTTGGTGAACTCTGGAGAAAATGGAAGTAATTCTTTCTAGCAACATTCTCTACATCCAAGAATAGGAAGCCTTATTTACAAGACGGAATCAGCTATAGGAGAACTCAAGAAAAGTCTTAATGTCAGCAATACCCAGGCATGGGTCTGCTTTGGAAGACAGTTATAAGGAAATCACTACCTGCTTTGAATGGTAGTCATGTTGTGAAAAAGCAATTTCTTTCTTTTTTTTTTCTTTACGTAAAAAGGTTAGCTAAAACTGGGGGAGAAAAAAGGGCGGGTGCTCTAAGATAAGCAACATGGTGCTAACCTAAATTCAGTTTATTTCAGACTTCGGAGCCATGAGCTCCAGGGGGTACCTACCATGACCAGCTGTGAACTGTGTGAGTGAGAACAGGGCTCCTACTTCCTACCCTAGGCCTACCACCTATAATACAGCTAGCAAAAAGCAGGGATCGTTGACTAAATAAATAAAGGCTGAGTCAGGGACAATACAGGTGCCCGAATGCTGGCTGGGACAAAACTTCACTAACTTGTAGCAAAAACGGGAAAATAAGGCCTGAAATTTTGTCATGAGCCGTCTCCTCCTCTCTAGTATTGAAGTTGATTGACCCCACCTCACCCAACACTCTCGATTTGAGTTTACATGGTCCAGATGTGGAGTCAATACTCAAAGGAATCACATAGCACGGGGCTCAGAAAAGATCTTAAATTTTACCAGGACCCGCAGCAGGAGGGAAAGGAAAGGGTTCCGGAAGAAGCAAAGTTGCAACTATTACAATTACAGAGGAAGAAAGATTTAAGAACGATGTTATCTATCCTGGCAAAGAGAAGCGCTGTTCTAAGGGGGAAATTAGTTCAATTTTATTTAATCCTAAACCTTGCTAAGGCTGGAAGTGAGGGTTAATTTGCAATTATACAGAAAAGGTTTAGGTATTAGACACAGACTGTGAAGAAGTCATTCCAATGGTCAAATATGCATGTGGTCTTTATTGAGTATGAAAGCCTCTCTTGGTTTCAACTGACTTCATTATTTCCCTCTATAATAGAATAAGATATTTTTTTACAAAATACCCTGAGCCCCTGAGAAGGTGTGCCTCATGGAACTTAGAACAGGCAGAGTGAAGCAGCATTTACTCACCATCCTCAGAGAGCAAAGGTGACTAGAAACCGGAATCCTAGAGATGCAATCATACATACCTCCTGATAAATTCCCAGTTCCTCTGACTAAATATTTCCCTCCTTAATCCCAGACACTAGAACTGTCAGTCATTTTTTGGTCTGTTATTCCAATATGAAAAGTCTGACTTAAGCACCATAAAAGCCTTGGGAAAAAAACATTTTTGAACACTGGTGGGCTCAGGGGACTGATAATGGAATTATGAACCTTTTGCCCCTAAAATGGTTTCTTGGGAACAGAAAGCAGCGTAGTTTTTAGTACAACCCCCCTGAGCCCCCCATTCTCCCAGGTGGTGCTAAAACATCCAGCAGCTGTTGTCACGGTATCTGAAACATCCTAAGAGTCTTTTGAATGATCAGGAATAGATTTAGAAATCTATCCTGTGCTTAAGAAAATGTGCATATGATCACCTGGG
This sequence comes from Mirounga leonina, assembly GCF_011800145.1. NCBI lineage: Eukaryota > Metazoa > Chordata > Mammalia > Carnivora > Phocidae > Mirounga > Mirounga leonina. Next base: position 13,493,616 of record NW_023270504.1, read on the forward strand.
GATTTGGTGAAATGCAGATTTCAATTCAGTAATTTATGGTGGGGCCTGAGAGTCTGCATTCCTAGTAGCTCCCAGGTAATACTGATGCTGCAGACCAGTGAACTTACTTTAAGGAATAAGGATCTATTCCAGCTTTACCTATGTCATTTAATTTGAGGGCTATGACAAAAACTCCTCAGCACCGAAAATCTCAAACTTGCCCAATACCAGACAACACACACACACAAGGGTGGGAGAAAATTGCCAGTTTCCCTTATTTTGCTTGCTTGTTCAGATCCAACACTGTATTATACCAAGAGTGGTTAGACCACAGTTGCAGACTAAAGTCTGACCATTTTAGCTTTGTACCTGTACTACAATATAAAAGCATCTGCGCATTTCTCATATAATCCTTAACAATAGCTATGAGCTGAACAGAGCAGATATAACTACTATTCCAAAAAAGGAGAACACAGATTGATCAAGGTTAACAACTCTGAAGGCACCTGGGTGGCTCAGTCTGTTAAGCGTCCAACTCTTGACTTTGGCTCAGGTCATGATTTCAGGGTCCTAGATAAAGCCCCACGTTGGGCTCTACTTCAGTGGGGAGTCTGCTTCTCTCCCTTGCCCTCACCATCTGCCCCTCCCTCTGCTCCCACACGTACTCTCTCTCTCTAAAATAAAGAAGTAAGTATTAAAAAAAAAAAAAGTCAAGCAACTTCTTCATGGCATCTCAAACTCATGGGAATCAGATTCAGGAATCATGCTCAAATTTTGTGACATGCCCCACCCCACCCCCAACTTCCAAGTCTAGAGTCTACCCACTATAAGAGTGCCTCCCACATCACGCATCTTCCTCTACCTCCCAGACATGTTTTCTTTGGTATTTATTACCCTATTTTCCCCACAGTTGTATAACAAACAAAAAAAGGAATACCAATGTCCTATTGGGTGGTTTGGGGTTCACTATTTCAGATTACACTGAATCTTTATTTTTTTTATTTTTTATTTTTATTCTTATGTTAATCCCCATACATTACATCATTAGTTTTAGATGAAGTGTTCCATGATTCATTGCTTGTGCATAACACCCAGTGCTCCATGCAGAATGTGCCCTCCTCAATACCCACCACCAGGCTAACCCATCCTCCCAACCCCTCCCCTCTAGAACCCTCAGTTTGTTTTTCAGAGTCCATTGTCTCTCATGGTTCATCTACCCCTCCGATCTCCCCCGCTTCATTCTTCCCCTCCCGAGATTACGCTGAATCTTAACTGAATGTTTTAACCTGGAAGGAAAACCTAAATACAAATGCTAAGTCACAGATCATCAATATTAGTAACTGAGCAAAAATGCTCCATAGTGAAGAAAGAATCTCACAGTGATGCCACAGTAACAAGGAATGCAACTGGGACTCCCCACGATAGAGTGAGAATTGAGAAGGACTGCCCGCCTGTCTGAGTTATCCTCAGAGAGAAGCTCTTTCTGGAGTGTAAGTCCACGAGTCCCAGGCCATTTCTGTTTTGTTTGCTGCAGTACCCCAGTACCCAGAAAAATGCCTGGTATCCAGAAGGTGCTCCCTAAATATTTTTTTTAAAACAAATGAAGAATGAAAGCTTTATGATAACAATCCACAAAGTAATAAATGTTAAAACCTGTGATACCAATCATTTTGGTTTAAAAGTGATACCCTCATTGTTTTTGTTAAAAGGAAACAACATGCCTGAAATGGAGTCACTTATGTTAAGCCTCACCAAGACTTAATCCCTAACCTAACTGCAGTTCTAGCCTCTCCCAAGAGAGGCATTCTAAACCAGTCATTCTGGAATTTCCTGATCAGCGTGAGTGAGGCAAGCTGCAGGGTTAAGACCCCTGCCAACCCCCCTAAAGGAAGGTGACCTTGCCTCCAACCATCCTTTCTTTTCTTTTGCTACTAACTTCCTTGTCCCACCCATACCAGCCTATAAAAGCTTTCCATTTTGTACACCTCCTCGGAGCACCTTCTGTGTCAGATGGGATGCTGCCTGGCTCGCCAATCACTGAATAAAAGCAATTAGATCTTCAAATGTCCTTGGTTGAATTTTTGCTCTTTAACAGATTTGATGGCAGTAGCGGGACCAAAGGAGACTTCCAGCAGCTTCAGGGACAATGAGAAACACAGACGTGGTGGCTTTAAACCCTTTGAGTTCTTTTCCTCACCATTTCTAAGGACCACAGGTAGGTTCCTCCCCGTTCTGAGCTCTGCTTTCTTTGTGTTGAGCTCCCACTCGGATTGGCTTTCCACAGTTTCCTCATGTGTTTGGAGACCCCAGCCCTTAGCTCCATCCCCAGATTCCACCAGATGAGAACTGGTGGCAGCTTCGGGTCCCCATTCGTTTGGAATCAGTCTGCAGTCCCCATTTTGGGGGGTCTGCTGGTTCAAACCTTTCTCCAGTCCCCAGATTCCACCTAAGGAATTGTTGGTGGCTAACTGCCAGACTTGGATCAAGTCCAACTTAGAAGCCAGACTGGGTCTGGGCTTAGACTGGGCTGGATGGGGTCCCGTGGGGAAACCTCAGGTGAATATTAAATAATATTAGGTAGTTGCTAATGGGAATCACAGAAATCAAAAAAGCCACAAACATTGGTCGGTAGGGGTCAGGCATTTAATGGTTGTTGAGTGCTCACCATCTCAAGAAGTCTACTGTTTCTAGGTATTAGTTTGGCTCTGGGAAACCCAAAGTTCTGGCAAAAAGAAATGAGATCCTTTATTATTCAAAGGTTTGGTTGGGTCACCTTCTGGCACACCTGCTTACTTTAAGTTCAAGAACTTTAGTCCCAGAAGCTGCAGATATCGAGCCATGTTAAATGGCAAAATTTTACTAAAAATAACCTACAGTTACAATGGCCATTACGGGGAATTTTCCAATTAGACAAGATCGCTCATTTAAGAAATACACTTGGAAGCAAGGGATCCCAAGTTGAACAAACGGAATAGGATGCCTCCTTTAATTAGTATGCAGAAGCTTCCAAAAAGCTTCAAGATTCCAAAATAGCTTCATTAAAAGCATTACTACAAAAAGCAAATGAGAAATTAAAGGTACAAGAGGTACCTAAACCTAAGATGATGGACTGACAGAACTCCTATTGCTCCCCTCTATCCTTCTTGAGGACCCACCCTTTACTAATTCTCAGTCTGGACTGCCTTTCCAGTTTGAAGAGACTATTAGCCAGTCACCTTTTAAAATAAAACTATGCAATGTTGCAGACGAACCTCCTCAGGTGTCCTTCACCCCTTGGTCAAAGACTGAACTCAGGGCCCTAGTTAAAAGAATTTCCTAAATCTAGGGAGGAACAAAAAATTGTTTTGAAGAATTTAGTCACAACTCCATGACCCAGACTGCCAGGTCTTTATCAGTTTGTACACATATCGGTGGCTATGTGCTAAAGCCGCAAAATGGAAGCAAGAAGCAAGATGGCAAAACCCTGAGGACGGTATTTGAGCTCCTCAGTTTTCAACATCTCAGGCACCAGAAAAAGAAAGCTTGCAAAATAGCAGCTGAACTTTTACAAACCATTCCTAGAGTATTTCCTGCTTGGACTGATTAGTCTATTATACAGACTTGTAAACAAACAAACAGAAGATTAATCTGGCAGAATTTAAAGCTCGTTTGGAAACCCATTTTCTATGAGCATTCAGGGTTCCATACAATAAATAAGGCCACCAGGCTGTTCTAGCTGCCTTCTTTGTAAGTGGATTATCTCCTGAGATCTGTGAATTGACAAGACAGGCTGCGAGGCCACCAGCTTGACCGGACTCATGACTGTAGCTAAGCATTTTGTTTTCTGGGGTTTTTTTTAGATTTATTTATTTGAGAGAGAGCGAACGGGGGAAGAGGCCGAGGGAAAGTGAGAAGGAGAATCTCAAGCAGACTCGCCGCTGAGCACAGAGCCCAATGAAGGACTCGACTCCCGACCCTGAGATCATGACCTGAGTCGAAATCAAGAGTCGGATGCTTAGCCGACTAAGCCACCAGGCGCCCCCATAGCTGAGCACTTTGAAAGTACCTGGGATAAGACTGTAAACAAAAACTTGCCAAGCTATTAGCTTTGTAGCTATAATGACAAGGCCAGAGACCCAAAACAACACCTGGGCCTTACACACAGCAGCCCCCCAGGAGCCCAAATTATCAAAATGGACGTCCGAAGATGGATGTCTCCAGCTATAATCAACTGGGACACAGGAAGAGGTTGTCCTCTGCAAATTCTTCTCAAATGCCCTCATACTTACCTCCAAAGAAGGGAACCCCATCTGGGCCCCTCCCATAGTTGACAGAACTCCAAGGGGTTCTTCAGTAAACGATTATCAATAATTTCCTTAAACAGCCAAGGGGAAACTAAAATTAAAATTAATGGGGAACCTTGCCGAATTTTACTGGAGCTGTTTTCTCCCTTAAACCTCACCCTCACAGGACAAGAAAAACCTTGGAACAAAATGGAAGTTTCCATAGCAGGGTATCTCATAAAGCTCAGAGAGAATTTTTATCTCAATCAGTACAAATAACCCTGGGACCTTTTCCCAAAACCCATTCCTTTTTGCTATGTGATTCAGCCCCAACCAGTCAATTAGGTAAAGTTTGCCTTCCTAAATTAAAAGGGCTAATACATTTTGCTCCAGTGGAGACCTCACCTTAGAGTTTCCTGACCAACCCAAACCTCATCTTGTGTGTTCCTTACAGTCTGTCCTTGACATAGAAGAGGAAAAACTTCAACAAAAGTGCCCTAATTTTATCAAGGTACCCAAACATCTGTGGGCTATTTCTAATTCTGACATTGGAAGAATGAGGAGTACAGAACCGGTAAAGATTCAGATATAACTAAACCTAAATTACATCAATATCCACTCAAGCCTGAGGCCATACAAGGCCTCAAGCGCACTGGAGAAGACCTAATTGCTCAGGGCAAATCATTCCCTATTCGCATCCCTGTAACAAGTTGATCTTGCCAGTCCAGAAACCTAACGAGCCGGATGGTGATTTGTCCAGGATTTGAGAGCTATTAAGAGAGTTATTCTCCATTTCCCAGTTATTCTGAACCTGAACACATTTCTGTCATAGGTTCTACCCAACTCCAAATGGTTCACTGTTGCAGACCTTGGTTCGGTCTTTTTCAACATCCCTGTAGGTTCCAACAGTCAATATCTATTTACCTTTACTTGGAATAATTGGCATTATACTTGGAGAGTCATGCCTCAAGGGTTCATTGGGACCCCTTCTTCTTTCTCTCCTTCACCGAGATTTAAAAACCCTCCAGTTTCCTAGAAAAATGACCCTTTTGCAATATATAGATGACCTTTTGTTGTGCTCAGTGACCAAAGAGGCATCCATAAGATTCCACTTATTTGCTTGCTACAACAGTTAGCTGAAAAGGGACACAAAGTCTCTAAGGAAAAATTATAATTATCTCTAGACACTGTTAATTACGTAGGTCATGATCTAAGTGCCGAAGAAATTCAGCTGTTTCCAAAATGAATTAAGCTAATCCAAGAATTGCTTATACCCACAACTAAGCAACAGCCTTAGGATTTTCTAGACTTGACTGGTTACTGCAGACGCTGAGTTCCTAACTTTTCTCTATTAGCTTCCCCACTCTATGGACTTACTAAGACTTCAGTCTCTCAAGCCCTTCCTTGGAAGACAAGCATACACACACTTTTGTAAGGCTAACACAAACACAGCAAAGAACCACCTGCCCTAGGGCTACCTGACTATTCAAAGCCTTTCACTTTATTGGTGCACAGAAGGGATAATCAAGCCCTGCAATCAAGCTCACACAAGAACATGATAACAAACATAGGCCTATTGCCTATGATAGCACACAACTTGATTGAGTTGTTTGTGCCTATCCTACCCGTCTTAAGGTTATAGCCTCGGCTGCAAAGTTAGTGGAAGTTTCAGCAGATGTGAACCTAGGAAATGACATTGATTTGCAGACTCCACACACGGTCTTTAAAAGGCTCAACTCCGTGCTGACTCAGCATTTCTCTACAAGTAGATTCACTTTCTATGAGACCCTTCTGTTCTCACCACGTAATCTTCATGTTGCAATGTCCTTAATCTTAAATGTCACAATGTCCTTAATTCTGCTAATTTACTACCCCTGCCTGACAAAGGCAAGCATGACTGCGAGGTAATAATGTTCCATTTTGTGACACCAGTCCTGATTTACAAGACACTCCTTTAACTAATTCTGATCTAATCTTGTTTGCTTGATGGGTCATACTGTAGAAATGAAAAACAGAATGTTCGAGCTGATTACACTATTACCCCCCATATGACCTACTCAAGAGACCTCCCACAAGGCAAACCCTCCCAACAAGCAGAGCCTCATGACCTCACCTGAGCATCCCAGTTTAGCAAAAAGACAAATTGTTAATACTCGTATCTGAGCATGCAGTTAACAGAAAGACAAACTGTTGAAATTTATACTGATAGCCAGCATGCCTTTGGGGTCACCTATGATTCTGGGATGTTATGGAAACAAAGGGATTTTCTCACGTCCTCTGGGACCCCAATCAAAAATGGGCAACAAGGAAACAACCTTCCTGCTGCTCTCCTCTTACTTCTGAAATTATTGTCATCAGAAGTAAGGGTCACACTATAAGGATGGAATGAGAGTATCAGGGAAATGCCCCAGCTTTCAGGCAAGGGTAGTAGCAACAGAAATCTATAAAGGTTGTGGTACATGTGTATGAAGTCCATTCTGCATCCTCAAAAAAATGACCCCTCATTGCCAGATTTTTGCCATCCTGATGTCCTTGTAACGCTAATAGTCTGCTCCTAAACTGGGAGAAATTAAGATGGCTAAACAATGGCTGTAAATGAAACGAACAGTTGGGGGCATGGGAAACCCAAGATAGCCACTTGGTTTTTCCTGGCTCCCTGGCAAACTCCATTTTTCCATTTTTGCTTTCCTTCACTAAGACCACTCAAATTATGAATTGGCATTGGTGGGGGGATGCCTGTAACATTGTGACAACAGTCTATCAGCAATGTCTGACCTGCCTAGCACATAACCCTGGAAAGAGTATATTCGTCCCCAGAGGCTTCAGAACTCTTCCTTCTGGACCCTTTGAACACCTGCAGCTGGGCTTGATTCAACTACCATTTATCAACATGATAACATGGGTTATCAATATGTTCTTGTTATTGTCTGTATGTTTTGAAGCCTTCCCCTGCTGCAAGGCTGATGTCCTCATAGTAGTATACATGGATAATACCTTCCATAATCTCCAGTGATCAAGGCACCCACTTTGCTGGGCAAATCATATAAGCCTTAATGAAAACCTTGAAAACCTCTTGGAATTATCTCTGTCCCTATCACCCTCAGTTATCACCCAAGGTCAAGAGAACTAATGGGATCCTCAAACCTAAAATCTCTAAACTTGTTGAAACTACTGGACTCCCTGGCCCGAGGTATCACCTTTGGGCTTGCTGACTATTTGCAGTACCCACTTTAGGAAACATAAACTCACTCCACATGAAACAGTCTCCAGTAGACCAGTGTTTATTGGTATGCAACCTATCTTTATTGGTATGCAACCCGTTCCTCGTTGTCTCATGCTAGTATAACCAGCTCCTTTATGCTTAAGCGTGAGGTCTTTAACACCTCACGCTTAAGCATATCATTAACAGATTAAATAAAGAAACTTTCCCAGATTCTAATTCAAGGATCCTGTTGGTCACAGTCTAGAGTCTGGTGACTGGGTATTCTGGAGGCATCATCAGAGGAAGACCACCCTACAACCCCATTGGAAGGGGCCTTACCAAGTGCTCCTGACCATTGATAACTGTTGCAAAAGTAGGTCTTGAGCCTTGGATTCACATCTCACAGTTGAAGAAGGCTCCACCTGACAGCTGGTCCTCTACAGACACCAGAGACCTCCGAATCACATTGATGAGGAAGAGAAGTATCGGAATTGAAATACACTGCTTCCTCCCAAGATGCCAGATCAAGACTTCATTCTTTAACTCACCATGAAACCCTTTCTCTCCTTTTTCATTTCTTTACTCTGGCACTGGCCTAGAAAGACAAGGCCCTCACCTGTATCTCCCAGGCCAGAGCTAAGGGGGGTAACCTTTCAGATTGCTGTATCGGTCATGTTGCGAGAGATCTCCTAGTCCTCCTTGTAACCAATTTCACTTCTTTTCCCAATGTTACTGCAAATTATCATCAACTCCCCTCCCCTCTTAGAAGTACATACTCAATTAGACACATTTACCTATGTGAATCTTCGTACATTTGGAAGCCCCACATTCCCATGATTATCTAGACCAGATCTGCCCCCGGTCACTATGAGATCTCACCAGCAGCACCCATCTTAGTAAGGCATTTTGGATGACTTTGGATGACAGGCTAGAAGGTTCTCTTCCCATATGTGTTAAAAACCTGACTGACCCCTGGCTTAGGAGTAAACACAAATGACATCGATCAGAAATCTCTCCTTAACTCTTGGAATCAGATTACAGATTACAGATTCCGTTGCTAAGATGCGAACTCTCCAGCAAAGATTCTTAGACTTTCTGGATTTTTTTATAATGATATAGAAAAAGGGAAGAAGAAAAATAATTGAAACTTTTTTCTTTAAGAAATTTCTGAGCATCACAGATAATCCCAGAAACATAAAAATTCAATAGATGTGTGGAGAGTAAATTCTACACTTTTTGTCATAGAAAAGAGTACCTAAGTATCTGTTGAGCTGGGAAATTGGATAGAACCATATCCGTGTGACTTTGGGTAAATCATTTAAGCACCTTATACCTCATGTCTTAGCTTGTTCACCTGTAAATAAAAACACCTTTTCTAACGCAAATGTTTCTTCAACACTGGCATATTATCACTGCTTTTTGCAAAAGATTTGTGAAGAAAAAAGGAAATCATGTTCTTAACTGACTCTGCATTTCAAAAGTGCTTACAGAATAATACTTGAAGTCAGACAAGCAGGCCAATGAATCTCATTTGTCTTAGAATTTTAACTCCTAGCAAATAAAAACTTAGGAACTTTATAGCAGTTGTAGGATATATTATTAATTTAATGTATGAAATGAACACACTTTCTTTCAAAAGGTTTATAAACAACTAAAAAGATAAGGCACATAGATTATCTTTGATTTCATGATTTCTATCAGTTTATTTTGTCCTCTTCCACTGAATTTCAAGGAGTTGAATTATAATCTAAAACGGAAAATCTAGACATATTAGCTACATGTATGTTGAAACAGCAGTGATGTTTTGTTTTGTTTTTCCCTAACCAGTCACTTCTGACAGGCACAATGTCACTTAACCCATCTGATTTAAAATAATCCTCACAGCAATTCTGACGTCCTTGTCTTAAGCTTAAAGAAATAGTTTTGTAAGAGGTAAGTAAATTATTTTTTCTAAAGATTTATTTATTTATTTGAGCGAGACAGAGAGCAAGGAAAGGGGCAGAGGGAAAGAGAATCCTCAAGCAGACTTCCCGCTGAGCACGGAGCCCAACGCAGGGCTCAATCCCAGGACGCCAAAATCGTGACGTGAGCCAAAATCAAGAGTCAGCTGCTTAACTGACTAAGCCACCCAGGCGCCCCATAAAAGGTAAGTAAATTATTTTAAGGTCATGAACCCAATAAAATCTTTCACCTCTATCATTGTAAACATTATATATGGCATTCTCCTCTCAAATGGTAAGAACCTTTTCTTCCTCCAAATGAATGGACATGGCAGAACAGTTCTTTCAGTGAACACCACCACAAAGTCATAGTCATGTTATAAACCTTTATGAAGAAACTGTTTTCAGAAATTATAATAAAGTTTTGGGCTCCCTCATTCTTGCTTATATGAACCTGGTGCCTTATAGTGTGTGTAAAGAGCCAGACCTGGCTATACAGAGAATCTCCCTCTGTAGCCTCATTCCCTTCTGCATTGTTTACCTTCAAAACATAAAATCAAAACATAAAAACAATCAGAATTACAGAATGACAAATATGCAAATTTTATATTAGGATGGTAATAAGGGTGGGCAGATAATGTTTGTTCCCACTAAAGAGACAATCTGAGGGAGATATTATTACTGGGAACTAAAAGGACAGAAGAGAGATGTTAAAAAAAAAAAAAAAAAAAACCAACCTTCCAATGAACCCAGAATATTTAAGTATTGTGGCAGTAACTGCAGCACAGAAAGTGCCTTGCTGGAAGCCAAGGAATAGGTCAGCTGCAGTTCTGCACAAGAACATGGATTTAAGGTAATTTTCCCACTGAACGTCTCCTTCTCCACAAAACAATAGAAAGGCCATAAACATAACCCTCACTAAAGCACAATTCTTTTAAGTTCAGTGAAGTTGTGTTTACACATACTAAAAGTAGGGAATGGAGGTGCCCAGGGACCCAGAGAGCAGCCAATGTTTATATATAGACAGAGACCTATTTATGTTCAAGTGCCATACTTTAGAATAAAACGCTAAATTTCTATGCAGTCACCATTTCAACTTTGCTCACTTCCATAGTTTTACAGATCTTCCTTTCAGTACAGTGCCTTGTTTTCGGTCTCATGTAGTAAAGTAATGTAACCAGACCTCAAAACAAGGAATGGAGTAAAAACTGGGTAATTTATCCCCAAAACAAAATGGACAAGTTTCCTTCAGACAGAAGAAAGACTTGTTAAAATACAGAAGCTCATTTCAGGTGTGGCATTTATAAAGAACTAGGGGATTGCATCAAATTATGAATATTAGCAAAAACTTCCTTGATGAAAAAAAAATCTTCCTAAAGGATACAGTTTGTGAATTTGCTACATCAAGAATCATGAGGGCTTCCTTCCTCCCTGGAAGAGGTACACCCAAGGCACAAAAGAGAACAAGGTGAAGCATTCATTAGATTCATTCAAAGTTTTATCGAAGATAGACATCATTCTAGAGGTCTCTGCGTATGTGTGCCTGAACTCTGATGTATTAAGAGAGGTGGCAAGAAACACAGAACATAAGAGAATCTTCTTACTATAACACTTAAATTTTAGTCATAAAAGTCTTCAATTGTATTTTCTTTATTCACTAATAGTTGGTATAAATACCATCATCTAAACTTTCAATATCTTTTAAAGCAGTTTTTCTAAAATTTTTGCCCAAGGTAATAGATTAACCAAGTTTTATCGGTGTAGGATTTACCTTCAGCTTATTTTCATGAGCATCAGGACAATGAAGGGTCCAGGGTCCCAAAACCCTCTCATATAGTAACAATCCCTTAAATTAAAATCCATGTGCATTTTTTACTCCTTTTCAGATAATTTGCTCTTTTCATAAATTAGAAATAGAAGCAGGTGTGAAGAGTGGCTTGCTAGTGAACCACCCTTCTGATGAACAGACTCTGCTACCTGTCCTAAGACAGACTGCAATGTCCGCCAGGCCCATTAGAGGGAGCTACAGGGAACACTAGTTTCATGACCAACAGTATTTAGATGAGCCACGGACAGAAAATACAAGTAACCTAAGAATATTCATGTACAGTATGGGATGCCTCCAAGCTACCAGGATCTTGACTCTAAAGCACCTGTAGATCACCATATCCCTGCATGGCGAAAAAGCTATTTGTGCCCTTTACTCTTTATTAGAGCTTAGACACAGACTATTGGGGCGCCGGTTTCTATGAAAGCAGGGCTGTAAATCACTCACCAGGATTCGGAACACCTGGATATTCACTGACAGTTTCCTGGCAGCTTTGGATGCTTTTCAAACTATGAAGGATGATCCTGCCAAGTGCATGAGATAACTTATACAAGTGCGCACAGAAGAAATCCAGAGTGATGCCGGAATGGGCAGCATTAATAACTGAAACCCTGACATACAGGAATTACTAATTCTCTCCTCTATTGTTAAGTAGTCCACCCTGTGCAATGCTTAAGCATCTAGAAAACAAATTTCCTAATCCAGTAGCTTTTTAAAAGACTTTCGTATTTGAAATGATTTAAACAGGTTCTACTTTCCAAGCCTCAAAATCAGACCTGGTGTGAAAGATTAAATGCTCACTCCATCTTCCAAAGCAATCAGTATCTGCCCTTCACTGAAGACACGGAACTGGTGTTTAAGCAAAACATCATCTTCCTAAACAGTACATAAACTTTTCCACATAGGGAAAAAACTCAGATTCTTGGTAATAGCTGAGGAATTGTATTAAAAATTTCAAAATGAATCACGCTATCACTTCTCCAAATGTTCCAGTCATCTTTATTTTTCTGTTTCTTTGATTTTTCTTGAAGGTGAAAGCTGTCTTGCTTAAAAATAAATAGCTGGAAGACTAATAAATTATCTATGGAGTTCTGATTATCATATTTGCCTCTGCTAAAATTATCTCACAATTTTAGAATGTTAACAAATAACTTATTAAGATGAGTTAAATAATCACTTCCTTTTACTCTTTCAGATGTCAGGAATGGCCTTGAACCAAGCACTGTGTTAAGTGCTTTCTGTACAGCCTCTCTAAACTCATCAAAACATTGCAATAAGGTCCTTATAACCATTTTACCTTCTGTAGATGAAGAAACCAGGGCTTTGGTAGTTTAAATGGCTTACCCAAGGCCACAATCCTACTAATTTATAGAGCCCAGATTGAGTCCAGCTCTGTCTCAATCTAAAACCCACATGAAAACCCACACTAGCCACACTACCATTTTGCTACTTATCACGTAAGCACAAACACAAACATCACCCTTGAGTATTTTAGTCAATAAACTGGAGTCAAAGATACTACCACTACTGACCTTTCCTTCCCCAAGTTTTGAAATTTTTATTGTGTAGACTATTTATTGATGCAAAGATCAGAGTTGGGGGCACCTGGGTGGCTCAGTCAGTTAAGCATCTGACTCTCAGTTTCGGCTCAGGTCATGATCCTAAAGTTGTGAGATCGAGCCCTGCATCAAGCTCCATGTTCAGCGTGGAGAATGCCTGAGATTCTCTCCCGCTCCCTTTCCCTCCCCTTCTACCCATCTCCCCGCTCATGTTCATGTGTGTGCATGTGCTCTTTCTCTCGAAAGAAAGAAAGAAAGAAAGAAAGAAAGAAAGAAAGAAAGAAAGAAAGAAAGAAAGAAAGAAAGAAA